>NW_026250403.1:2400000-3000000 GCF_024521635.1 Tricharina praecox
GCATTAGTGTGGTTGTCGGGAGCAACGTGGAGGCGAGAAACTCGGCAGAGCGAAGTTGTTTACGCTTGCTTGCTTTGGTTGCAACACAACAACACCAGCAGCACACGCTGATAGGCTGTCTTCGCGTAGATAGCTCGTGAAGCGTTTGATGTTTGAGGAGAAACAGAGGCGACTCCCTACCATCCCTCTCCTCTCCTCCCTATTCCTCACCCCTCCTCCAGAGCAAGCCATCCGGCCCATCCCCATCCCATCTCATCATCTCCATCTCCATCTCCATCCTCCTCAAGCATACGGCCCAACATCCCCCGCCAAAAACAAAACTACCACCACCCTTGCCTGCATAACCTTCCAACCCCCATCTATCTGGTGGCCACTGCTATTACGTTCTACCTATACCTACCCGCTCTCTCATACCCCATCAGCCGAATTCATCCATCTCAACCTTTTGCTCCAAACCTCCTCCCCACCCGCCAATTAATCCCCACTCCCGCGTACCTCCTTCTCAATACTGATTCACTGAAAATCCTACTCTGACCTCCTGCGCTTCCGCCGCTTCCATTGCTTCTGTTGTTTGCTGCAATTGAGCGCAAATAATCGCTTCTATATCGTCATCCACTCAGGTACCTTGAACCAACTGTGAACCCCTCACTAGCTTCAAAACACGCCAATGCTGATATGCAACTCGCTGCCGCTCCAGACAGGAAGAGTGTAGACAAATCAGAATAGTCAGTCATGGCGCCACTTACTCCATCATCCTCCTCTTCACATCAAAAGACCCCCTCCCAGGCTATGATCCCAATGTCCGTCCCTCCATCTCCTGTGTAATCCGGAATTGGAGGGCTTTTGCACGTTGCTGACTCTGCTTCGGCACTGCGACATAGGTGGGATTCATCAGACCCAGCGCGCAATCCTCCACCCCTCCCGCTCAGACCGCACGGCCCCGGCTCTCCCATATCTAGCAGCGGCGCATCCGGCGTGGCGCCTGACCTCGGCTACGAGTCTCCGAATAGCTCTCGAGAAGTCTCGCCGGTTCGACGACCTCGTTCAGACTCATTTGGCGCCGGCGGTGTCCTGACGTCTCCAAAACGCGCCGTGATGCCTCCAACTGGCGGCAGCAGCCACATATGGACGAATTCAACCGCGCCATCGAATTCGGTCCGTGAGATACGCGACATGATCCTGAGTGGCCAGAAGCCAGAAACCTCGCCGACGAGAGGCGTAGCGCCTTCACCGAGAGACCTGTTTGGAAGCAGTGCGTCGTTTCCTCTGAAGGACAGAGAGATCCTCCAGCCTAGGGAACAGTACTCTTCTCTCTCGTTCCGTAAGTCCTTGGACTTCGATAAAGCACCTGCGCTCACTCCTCTACGTAACAACACTACATCTCCCGAACCGAGCACACCAAAGAATGCCGTAACACGGTCGGGGGCGGACTACGATGATGCGCCTGGGAAGGTTACCGTCCATGACATCCACACCATCAGCTCGCAGCTGTCTGGCATCACGACAATTGCCACGAATCTACAGAGAGAGATGACCAACCTTTCGCGCCGGTCAAAGGACAATGCCACCGATCTGATGGCCCTCAAGGAAGCTGCCAAAAACCGGGATGAAGATATTAGGCGTTCGCTTCGGGACCTCCAGAGTGGGTTGACCTCTTTCGAGGCAACTGATCGCCTTCTCGAGGGGCGACATTCGCATTTATCTATGGCTAGCGGAAGTGACAGGGGATCAAATTACGGGGACGATGCTGCTCTTATGCACCAGAAGTATGCCGCAGCCTCGACCCAGACTCTCGAGAAGATCCTCAGAGAGATGCCCACCAAGCAGGATCAAGATCGGGCTCTCGAAATTCTCCAGGACATCCAGGACAGCTTGAAAGCGCAACAGGACCAGGAGGGTGGAAAGGGGGACGCCGAGGCGAAGATTCTAACTGTTCTTGAGGAGATCCGGGACCGAGAGAGTTCTCGAGGAAAAGAACTGGCGCTGGTTGGTGCAAGATCACACGACGACGACGAACGAGTGCTTGCTATGCTCGAGGAGTTGAGACGTGATCTGCACCAAGAAAAGCCTGGAGAGGAGAGGATCATGTCTATTCTTGAGGAAATTCGGGAGAAAGATGTCGAGGAGCGTAGTGACGCGCGCATTCTCTTGGCTATAGACGAAATCAAGGGCAGGGACGCGGACGAGAGACTGGACCAGGCTGTTTCTATTCTGGAAGAGCTTCGGGACCGTGACGCCGACGAGAAGGTGATGTCTATGATAGAGGAAGTTAGGGCCAAACTGGAGGTCATGTCGGAAGATATGGGGAAGCAACCGACGACCACCGCTATCTCTAGCAGCACCAGTCTATCCGAGCCTACACCAATAGCCATTGATGGGAGTGTCGAGGTGCTAGATATTTTGAGGAATCTTCAAGAGGGTGTGGGCTTCGGAGGAGCACTGGGCAAGGAAATCAAGAGATTGGTTGAAGATTGGAGGGAGATATGGATCGGCCACGACAAGAGTGTTGGCGATGCTTTGAAAGACCTTGGCGGACAAATCGAGGTGCTTGCAGCTGTGCAACGTGCAGCAATGGCTCGGATGCCTTCGCATGGGTCGCTCGGCCTTCCATCTCAGGCTCTCACTACCACAAACCCTCCACTTCCCCCCGACTTGGACAACGAGGCGGCTATTACCGCGCTTGCAAATATTGCCTCGACCACCACCCGTACGGACATCACGCTCTCATCCATCAACGCTCTCATCAAGGTTTTCCAGAAAGAGTCGTATCATGCGAACAACCATAACACGGAAGGGTTAGCTACGCTGGGACGTTTTCTAGAAGAGATCGGACAAGCAGTAGGCACAGCCAACGCGGCAACCGGCGACGTTAGAAAGGTCTTGGAAGTGGTACGTACGGGTGTTTGCAGTGGGAATGACCGGTTGGCCGAATTCGAAGACAACACTTCTAGAAAGATCGACGAGCTCACGCATCTCCACAAACATCTCCAGAGATCCATCATGGGGGATGATGACGAGGCACTGTGGAAAGTGGATTTGGGTGTCAAGGACGATGTCGACGAGCTCACCAGGAAGGTCGAGGAACTCTTCGAAAAGAACACCGAAACCATGGCTGCGACGTCTGCAGAAACTCTCGAAGCTATTGCCAACTCAAACCCGGCAATGCTGATTGCGGAGCTCAAGGGCGCCCTTGGAGCTATGGCTCAGAGGAGCTTGGATGCTTTCAACAAATCCGAAGACGCCATTCAACAATTGAAGGAGGCGACGGAAACCTCTGCGGATAGAAACATCGAGGCGATTCAAGCCGCTAATTCAGCTGTTGCATTGGCCGATTTCCGGACCGAATTCAAGGAGATGGCAGAGAAGACGTATGCGATTTGCCAGGTGATTGACGCTAAATCCGGAAGTGAGGGCGTGGGCGATATTCTTGCTGGCATAAAGTCGGAGTTGGCTGTCCTTATCCAGCAGTCTGTAATATCGGAATCGACCGAGATCACGTCTGCGATCGACAGACTGAGGGAGGAGCTGGATGCAAAAATGGAAGACACCTTGACCACTGCCGTTGCGCTTGCCAGCGCGGACGAGAAGACGTCAGCTGCTTTGGCAGAGCTGAGATCGGAAGTGAATGAAACCCTTTCAAAGGCAGTTACCAGAGACGACTCTGCGAAGATTCTTGAGCCTATCCGTGAACTTCGACATGAGATTCTGGATATGATTGAGAAGTCGAACTCAGCTATGGCAGCTCCAGTACACTACCCCGAAGCGGATGAGATCAAAATCAGGATTGAGCGCCTTTCGAGGGAGCTCATGGACGCCATGGTGAAAACTGCCGATTTGGTTGCGGAGTCGGCCATGTCCAGCGGCGATTCGGGCCAGCAGATCAAAGAAACTGTGGAGACTTTGCGGAAGGATATTGGCGCCATGGGTAGTTCGATTGCGGCCGCCGTAGCAAGCAACTCTGCCATCGCCGTAGAGGACGGCATCAATGGAGCGTTCGAGGATATGAAGGAGACCGTCTTGGCCAAGGTCGAACAGAGCTTGGTGACTTCGGACAAGGCCGTTTCTTGCATCGCCGACCTTTCCCAGCAAACCAGAGATTCTATCACTGATTTGAAGAAAGAGGTTCTGGAAATGATGAACAAGAGCATATCGATGGCTGTTGCTACCGTGACGCCCAGCGAGACGGGGACGAACAACAAGTCGCTTCTGGATGCCCTTGAAGGAAAGATTACCGACGTTATCATCTCCACCATGGCGGCTAGTTCCTCTTCCGACGAAATTAAGGAGCTGATCGAGAGCTTGAAGACCGATATTGACGGTATGGGGAAACAAATCGTTACTCCGACCCCCGGTTCGGATGAAACTATCAAGAAGCTCCTCCGTGAGATGAAGGAGGATGTGACTAGTATCGTTTCCTCTGCATCTTCACAGGACACCAAGAAGTCTATCGATCAACTCCGTCATGACGTCCAAGAAATGATGCAGAAGTCATCATCCATGATTTCTCCCGCCGGTGTTCTCCCGATCGATCCCACGGCTGCTAAGAAGGTGGAAGAAGCAATTACGAGTCTCAAGGAGGATGTGAATGAGATGCTCGAGAAGAGTTTAGCAGTGGCGATTGCTGAATCCACTTTCGATTCCGAGGAAAAGGTTAAAGAAGCCATCGAGGAGCTGAAGAGGGACGTCAAGGATACTCTTGAGAAATCGATGGTCCCACTGCCTCAGCAAGCGAACCATGAGTCGTCGAGAATGGTCCGCGAGGCTATGGAAGTTCTTCGTCAAGACCTTTCGTCTATGCTCGATAAGAGGGCGATTGGAGAGACGGAGGATAGGGAGGACATGGTTAAGCGTCTCGATGCTCTCAAGGGACAGTTCGGAGAACTATTGGAGAAATCGACCAACGTGGAGGTCAAGGAAGCGGTGGACATCCTAAAGATTCAGGTGCACGGATTGCTCGAGAAATCTATGGGAGCGGAGTACGCGGAACTGAAGGATATGCTCAAAGCTATCAATGGCCAAGTTATCGTCCGGGAGCCCATGCCTGCCGATGATGAAGTCAATGTCATCCTTGAGGCGCTCAGGATCCAGGTGGAGGAGTTGGCAAGCAAGCTTGCCGAAGGAGATGTTTCGGTCAGCATGGCTGGTTTGCAGGCCCAGGTCGAAAAACTCTCCAAGAGACCCGTTACCACCGCAGACAACACCGAACTCAAGGAAGCCATCGAAGCTCTGAAGTCTCATATCGAAGGATTGCAGCCGAAGACTAGCAGCGACTTAACTGTTCTGAATCCGAGCGCCGAGGAACTCAAGGCAGCTGTCGAGGAATCGACCAGCAATCTATCCACGGCGAATGATGTTTTGGTTGTGAAAACCCTCGTTGAAGAGTTTAAAGGGGAGTTTGCGGCCGCGATGGAAAAGCATTCGGCAGCGATCCACGCACTGGGCTCTGCTGGTGCTTTGGAGGCGCTCAAGGTTGACCTTCAGACACTTCTTGTAAAGCCGATCGCCTCTCTAGCATCCTCTGGCCAGCCTGCTGCTGCAGGTGACACCCAGGTGAAGGAAGTCAAAGACGCCTTGGAGCAACTCCGGAAGGAGGTGAAGGAGATGGTCGTGAGGTCTAGCACCAGACCGCTTGTCTCTCATTCTATTCCATCCTCTACTTCGGCTGCGACCCCCGAATCCATGGACCTTAAGGAGGCAGTTTCCGATATCAGTTCTGCTGTCGGCGAATGCCGCGTGGAGGTAGCTATCGTCAAGGCGTTGCTCGAAGAGAAGAGCAGCGAGACCAGCGGCCGCATATCTGGACTTACGAAGTCCAACATGGAGTCGTATTCAGACACCAGGGAAACGATCTCAAACCTCAAGGGCGTAGTCTTTGGCGTCAAAGAAGTCATCGAAGGATATCGGCATGAATCAAGGGATGATATGGCTGATGTTAAAGAAGTCGTGAATGGACTTCAGACAACCACCGCCGATGCTGTTGCTGCGACTGTCAGTGCTATCTCTGATTTCCGTGCAGATGCTAAGAGCCGGGTGTCTGAAGTTAAAGTCGTGATGGATTCTGTCAGGGAGGAGACTAAGGATGGGTTTGAAGAGGTGAATAAGACAGTTGAGGGTGCACAGGTTGAGCTCAGGGAAGTCATTGCCGGAGTCGACAGAAAGATCGACAGCTTGCATGAAGATGTTAAGGAGGTCATCTCTGAGGTCTTGACCGCCGTCAATGATTCTATGACCGAGTCTCAGAGTAGCTTTGTGTCTCTGACTACTTCCATGGAGACTACCGTTGGAGCATCTCAAGCCGCAGTCAAGGAGGATATTTCTGTTATCAAGAAGCTGGTCGAAGAATCGCAATCTACCAACGAAACCGCGCATGGGAGGACACAGCAGCAGGTCGCAGAGGTTTTGGGACTGGTCGATGGGCTGCAGGCGGAATGGAAAGAGCAACAACCGACACTGTACGATGCGCTACTGGAGATGAAGCAACTCCTTCTCGCTGCACAGGAAGCACAGAGAGCATTGGCCGAGAAACCTGATGTTGAGCTGCCACCGCCATACGACGATTCTAGGGCTCAGGACAAATTGGACCAGTTGATCGAAGGGACGGCGAACCAGGCCAAATATCTCCCGCAGCTCGATCTCCTTGACACCATCCAGATGCAGGTTTCCGCTACTTCTGCCAGCATCTCCGAGTTGATCGAGCAGCAGAAGTCCCAGGCGCTTGATGAAGCCGCTGTCAAGGTCGAAGCTGCCCGTCAAGCCGAATTTGATCTCGAGAAGGCTATCTCCGACAAACGGCTTGTTGAGGCTGCCACCGAGCGCCTTCGTGATGAGCATGATAAGCTTCAGGTTTCGGTCGGGACCCTACGGAACGAGACCAAAGACCTCAGTGCACGCAAAGTGAAGCTTGTCGCAGAGCTGGCTGGTGTTGAGACTACACTGAAGCTTCGACGCGAGGAGATGGACATGATGGAGGTGCGAAG
Organism: Tricharina praecox; assembly: GCF_024521635.1. Classification (NCBI taxonomy): domain Eukaryota; kingdom Fungi; phylum Ascomycota; class Pezizomycetes; order Pezizales; family Pyronemataceae; genus Tricharina; species Tricharina praecox. The sequence continues at coordinate 2,406,978 of NW_026250403.1, forward strand.
TGCCGCTTTGCAACAACGGATGATGGACGGAGTTCTCGAGAGATCGCGGAAACTCCTTGAGACGCAGGCCGCACAGCCGAAGAAAGCCTCGCCGAAGAAGGCCCCCAAACTTAGGTCTCTTGCGGGTCTCGAGCGTCGACACTTCTCGCAGAGCCATGCCGGAATAGAGAGTCCTACATCTAAAGCTGTCCGCCCCAGCTATAGTGGTGGCATCGGTCTCGGTCAGAGGGATTATTCCTCGAATGCCGGAGCCTTGGGCAGGAGTCAGAGCGTCAAGACCACGTTCTACTCCACCAGCAGGAAGGCCGACCCTGTGATTGCTCCGGAGATCTTGGAACCAGCACCGGCAGCGAACGACGACATGGAATTTGACGAGGAATACTACCCTGAGCCCGAGCTCGAGAGCGAAGAAGAAGAGGGGAGCGTCATACGCAATCCTAGCGAGGACCGCGACGATGACGCTGCTGCTAGAAAGGCGTATCCTGCGCTCAACCTGGATTTTGGCGGTGGCGCCAGGAGCGTCAGTGGCGTCAGCTCTGTGGTATAGACTGCTAAGGAAGAAGAAGCTCCGCAATTGAGCGGTTAGGTTTTTGATGGTTTTGATTGATACCCCATATGCGCTGGCTTGTTATTAGTGGTGGTTTTGGTCGTATGACAGTGTTTTCTTCTGTTTTCTTTGTTTACTGTTCTTTTACGATGGTGATCCGCTTCTTACGTTTATAATGATGCTATGGGATGATTGGTGTGATGGGGGCGGGGGTAACGATAGTGGTGGGAATTGCCAATTGCTTTGGGTTTTGTTTGTACGGCGGGTTCTTTTGTTTCTCTTGATTCCCTTGACTCTTGTAACCTAATACTTCTTGTACTTCTTTCCTTCTTGTCTATGGATGTAGTTTATGTTCATGCTGTACATGATTGCGACGGCGATTGGTTTATCGAATACTGTTTGCTTGCTTGCATTACACTTCAACTGTTAGGGATATATTCGCCTCAAGTCATACCGCGCAACCCCTTCAGCTGCTCAATCAGCCCATAATACCCTCCCTCAGTCGTTGTCTCTTTCTTCTCTTCGGCCTTTTTCTCCACCGGCATGGGTGTTGCCTTCTCGACCCTCTTTTCCATCTCCACCCTAACCCTCTGCTCTAACGCCTCCACCACCGCGGTCCGCGCCGGCCCCTCGACCGTCCCTTCGAACACGCCGGCCAATACTCTCAGAGCCTGTACCTTCTCCCTTGCCGCCTCCAAATCCCCCGAAGCAAGAAGAAACACCACCTCGCCCGCTAGATCCTTCCCACCGCTGCCACGCTTCTTCCCCGCTTCCCCTCCCTCCTCCGCACCATCCCCATCAATCCGCCAATCCATCGCCTCCCCAAAGACTCTCACAACCTCTTCTACGCGCTCCCGCACAGTAGCCAACATCTTGAGCCTCTCCAACCCACCGGGCTTCTGTCCGGCGCCCTCTACCACCGTCGTAGCATGGCCCTGCAGCTCCTCGCCCAGCGAGGCGACGTCAGAGCGTAGTAGGTCGATGGAATACGCCAGCCGCGGCGCTAGCCGTAGGATCTCGTCGGTGAGCGCGGTGAGGGTTGTGAGTAACCGCTGGGTCTGGTAGTCGAGCGTGGAGAGGAGCGTTGTAGTCTGCGAGGAGAGGGTGGATAGCGGCACGGCCGAGGCGGGGCGGTGAGTCGATAGGGTTGTTGGCGGCTGAAGGGGTGGGAGCACGCCGTTTAGGTATGACGAGACGGAGAAGGTGGAGCCCAGGAAGGGCGGGAGCGAGGGGTCGCTCAGGTGTGCGTTGCTGGGGGCTTGTGAGGTCATTGTTCACTGCGGTTGACTCAGAGCTGGGGATGCGACGCGGCGACGGCGGAGACGTGTCATCGATGGCGTTGCGTGAGGCTACTGTCTAGTGTTAGTGTGTAGTGGGGGATGTTACACAGGGGTCGCCAGGGGATCGTTCTCTTCGGGAAGATGATCCCTGCTAACTTTACCAAAGCTGGTCCCCCGCGCATCACGATAGCTTCGGTAGTCGATCTTTCTAGACAGCTCTTTTGGAGCTGGAGAAGAGCTTGGAGAATTCGAGTCATATGAATGATGCTTGATGATAACAATAGAAGAAAGGAAAGGAGGACCACGTGAAGGATTTCGAGGACAAAAAGAAGGTTTTTTTTGAACGCATCCAGCTGAACGAGCGGAAAAGATAGTGCAGCTAGATCGCTTGTGTACTCGGCGAATCACAGCACAGTCAAGCAAACAGCTGCGGAGTGATAAAGGAAAGCCATCATCTCTCCTTCGCCTTAGCTGTACGGCTGTGACAGATTCGGCTGCACGCCACGCAGCGCTGATCGTCTACTGCTATATAGCATCCTCTCCGTCATCCATCGCTAGTTAAGGCAGCAAAGCAACACAATCGCTTCCGCTCTTCGTGCTCACGCTCACCCTCGCTCCCGCTTTCCCACCACATGACCTAGCTTGAAGGGTTTCGCCCTTTTTTCTTCCCCTTCCATTTCCCTCTCTTCTTCTCTCCGGCGGTGTGCTTTTTCAAGACGCTCGTTAAGCTGCACTTTCTTGCTATCTGAATCTCGTGCAGTTAGCAGTGGGTCGTGGCGTTTGTGCAACCACAAGTACCTCCAACAACAGGCTCCGCGTCTACCGCAACCTTCTTCCACCCTCCTTCCCTCTTCAACACTTTCTTCACACCTTCACGCTTTTAGCGACGGGTAGAACGACTCAAGTACACAATGCCCCGTCGACATTTTACAGCGGACCTGCAGCGGCTCTCTGCAAGCGGGGCTCTAGGACCCCACATCACTGGTCAGCTGGTTTCCGCGCACAATGCACCGGAGATGAGACATGTCTGACAGCCGTGTACTTTAGGCGTCAAGCGGGGCGACGACGATGGAACTTTCCAGTTCATCTTCAATGCGCACCGACCAGGTGTAGTAGGTGTTGAGATTTGCGGAACCATACCCGGTATACTTGCTTGCTTGCTGGTTTGCGAGGGGCGGCTGTTTGCTGACCACGTTTTGTATGGCGACACAGAGCTCGCTGATTACCCGTCCTCCCATCAAATGTTCATGTACATCGGCTCACCCGACCCGCCGACATTTGCTTCTGATGCGCTGCTGGATCTGGACGTCAACTTCCATGACTTGGAGAAGGCGATTGCGAAGATCTCCGAGAAACTGCTGAAATCTCTTGACGCTGCGGACAACGATGGTGGTAATCACGAAGATATGGACGACTCAGATGGGCTGGAGGATTCCGACTTTGGGTCTGTCGGCGGGGGTTGGTCGGATGACGAGCTCACAACGGCCCTTGACGGCCATACACCGATGACCAACCCCGGGTCAATGTCGTCAGAGACAAAATCAAAACGAAGCAAGCTGCTGAAAGAGCTACGGGACGATCTGAGGCAGGCAAAGAGCGCAGGGTTCAAGGTCGGTGTGTTAGGAGATTATGCTGGTGGCATAAGCTTTTTCGTTTCGATCAGTGTCCGTATCGAAAAGTTGGGCATCTCGGATGAAGCTTTGATCGCCTGGAAGCTCGACAAGATGCAGTACTTCATCGTCTTGATCCATTATTCCAACTACTACCAAAACACCAACAAACTTGTTGCGGACTCGGTTATGTATCATGCCAGGCAGAATGTCGATCTGTGCGTCGGCACGTGTGCGAATTACAAGCCGACCCTCCAGGAAGCAATAACTGCGTTTTCAAAGGTCACAGCCGGCAAGACACAGTATACTGGAAATCTTGATGGCTCCGACCCCGATTACGATGTTCTTAGAGACAATATTGGACGGGAGGGCGCATTTCAGGGCATTTTCATCTCCGGTCCCCTCAACCAGCTCCTCAATACTGCTTTGTTGCCCCTGCTGAAGTGCCGGATGAGATATGCATTTGGATGGGACGGGGCGGAATTGTACTACAACTGTAAGTCAGCCGGAGCGGTAGCCGACTGGACCCAAAGAAAGAAACTTCCAACTAACATGTAGTAGGTCAGCGAGGAAAAGATACTGACAACGCGGATGAGATAGATCAAAAGTTCTACACAGATCAACCGCCAAAGCAGACCCTGGTCCCTTTAGTCATGGCCGATGCACTCTCTGATGCTTCGGCAAGCTTCACACCGGCGGGATCCACAACGGCGGGCTTCACAACGGCATCCTTCCCATTACTTGCTATGCAGTTCTCTCTGCGGCACCTGGTTCGGTGCACCGAATTCTGTTTGGTGTGCCACAACAAGGTGTTAACCGACTTCGAAGCCCTCAAACCATACGTTTGCTCCAGCCCACTGTGTCTCTATCAATACATGTCCCTGGGATTTGGTCCTAGCATTGAGTACGAGATCATGTCGCAGCCAACTGTCGTCGACCTCTTGGTGAATTTCTGCTATGCCTCCGCGAGGGGGGGCAAACTGGCGAATTTCCCCGACGGCATGGACCTAAAGATTTACTCGTCCGCCTCGCCGCAATACTCCGGCGACTTCCACCGGACAAAGAATGAATTTCGTTTCCCTATTAAAGGCCCCGTGGACCTGCGACCTTTGCTGAAGGATGGGGGTTGGATAGTCATGACCGTCGCCGGCATTGGAGGTGAGGAGTGGCATGCCCGTATCATCGAAACGTGTTACTGGCCCGTCGTCAAGATTTCACCGCCCATAAACGTGAGGGCCCTCACTGTCAATTCGGGAGATCTTCAGTCCACGGAGACGAGCTCTGATGTACCGCCACCATCGTACATTCCCGGTGCAACGGATGTTAGGGATGTGCAGTTCAAGATTTATGACGATGCTTTCGACTCAGTGAATGAACATGAAAAGCGGAAAGCAATCGTAAATCTGCTAAACACCTTACCATCGGTGTCGGAAATGAAAGCATGGCTGCAGAGGAGCTCCGTTAGTGGCGGTGAAGTGTCTTTGAGGAAATTCAAGAATAGGCTCTCGCCTTCGGCTATGGGGTTGTTGCGCTGGATCATTGCCAGTAACAGGAGCTGCATTGTTCCTTTAGATGACTCTGATGAATCCACTTCCAGCGGCTTTATGCCGGTTCAGGGCATGGGCCCGGAATGGAAACAATTCCGGTTTGCGATGGGTGCCCCCGACAAAGAGCAGAGGTTTGTGAATTCAGTCAAGGAGGCTCAGAAACGGATTGGGTCCAAATGTGAGCCCCTCAATCTGGTGCGATTATATTGCTATGCTAATCAGTCGAATAGATCCGTCACTATTTGCTTTCCACGGCTCGCCGATTGCGAACTGGCATTCCATCATCCGCGAAGGTCTCAACTTCAAGCAGACGTTGCACGGTAGGGCATTTGGACATGGTTGCTATCACAGTCTGGATCTCACCACCTCGCTGAATTATTCTATGAATAACATGAATCATGGAAGTGGCATATCAACCGCCCTAAGCGTCGGAACCATGACCTGGCCCCAGAGCGAGTTGCAAATCACCAATGCCCTGAGTCTAAACGAGATAGTCAACTCTCCGAACGAGTTCGTCTCGAAAGTAAGTGTTTGATGATTCCATTAACGGGCCAGTACTGACTGCCTAGGCCCCTCATTTGGTTGTAGCACAGCTCGACTGGATTCAAACTCGCTATCTATTCGTGCTGGTCCAGAAACCCCTCACAAAAGCCGAGACGGTGGTCAATGCCATGCTGCTCCAGAAATCCGGCACAACAATCACTGCCGTGATGTCCGCGAAGTCCACAGCCGAAGAATCTAAGAAGCAAAACGTACTGCCTCGGTCCATGATCCATCCACAGGATCCTAATTTTACCCCTCGAAATGGCAACACGGCGCTAGTTATCCCGGCTACTCCTTCAAGTCGGAGAAGGGAGGTCAGCCCTTCTGATGACGACATTGTAATGGTTGATGCACCTCCACCTCACACTCCCCGTAAGAGGAAAATGAAGCAGGAGAATGGCAAAGGCATTTTTCAATTTGTGAACAGGTTGACTGGGGGTTCGAGTGTGGATGATCCTTTGACGGATGACCATTTGGCAGATGACGACAGCGCTTCTACCGCTACGGATGACGAGGATCTTCGGGTGCTTCTCTCGGATGAAGAAGACTCGGAATTGGAGAAGGGCAAAGGGAAGAAGAAATTTCGGCCCGACGAGTTCATCCCCGACTCACTCGATACAAGCATGATTGAATTCCTTGCGCCACCGTCATATGCATCTCCCATGGCAAGCAAACGCCTCAACAGCGATATCCGGAGTTTGATTCGGCTCCAGGAATCAACGCCACTCCACGAACTGGGTTTCTACCTCAACCCCAAATACGTCGAAAACGTATACCAGTGGATCATAGAGATGCATTCGTTTCCTGAGAACATCCCGCTAGTTAAGGACATGCGCTCCAAGTCCCCAGTTGTCCGGTCGATCGTCTTTGAGATTCGGTTTGGCCCGCAATATCCCATGTCACCCCCCTTCGTCCGGGTCGTCCAACCCCGCTTCAAAGGGTTCCACCAGGGAGGCGGCGGAAACGTCACGCTCGGAGGTGCAATGTGCATGGAGCTTCTCACAAACACAGGTTGGAGCGCGGTCAGCACCGTCGAGAGCGTGCTGATGCAGGTTCGCATGGCGCTGATGGACGAGGAGCGTCCGGCCCGCCTGGAGCAGGGTCCTGTTCGCTCCTACAGCGTCTCCGAGGCTGTGGAAGCGTTCAAGCGCGCCTGCCGAGCTCACGGGTGGAAGATGCCGGACGATATCAATATGTTCAGGTAAAAGAGGGGCGAGAATCGGGTAGATGGTTTTCGGTGAGCGTATTTCATTTCATTCGTGGCATTTTTCTTTTCCTCTCACAAGACCCTACATAGCATTTTTGGGGGCGATCTTAGGCGAAATCAAGGGCTTTTTCTTTCTTCTTCTGTATTCTTAACCTGGTGGTTTCTTTGATTTAATTTGTGAGGTAGTTAAACGGTCGCTCGGAGCTGGGCGCTGAGCGCGTTTGTTTCCTTTAGGGTCATTCAGGATGACATGAGTGAGCGTGGATGAGAAAAACACATGATTCGGAAATTTGTAATTGATGGTATTGTTGCTGCTGCCAATGGAAGAAAATGTGCCCGTCAATGTGGATGCAGAGTATTACCCCCTAGTTGGTTGGTTAGTTAGTATCAAACGGAGGAGGAGGATTTCAATTACGCACCAAAATGGAGATGGAATGATTAGGTGTACGTAGAGCTGGTCTCTCTTCATGTGTGCGGCCGTCACGCAGGGGCCGATACGATACGATGCCCATGGGGGGTTGGTAACCTCTGGCAGATTTGGTAGATTTGGCGCTGATGCAGATGCAGATGGTGGTTGATGGTGGTTGACAAGCAGTCGTGGGTGACCATTGACGGCTCTGCACTATTTATCACTCGCTCAGATTATGTACCTCCTAGGTAGTTAATCGTTCTAAATTCGAGTCATTCAAAATCGAAACCCGACAAGACCGCTCCACTCCACCCCACTCAGGCAAAAAAAAACACTCGTTTCAATCCACGCTTGGGTATCTCAGAAGTAGACAGGTAAACACATACCAACTGTTTAGAACAATAGGCTGGGTGCATGTGCGAAAAAAGACAAGAGACAAAAGTAACCCCGAAAATCCCATCCAAATCTCTTCACACATCCTAAGGGAGCATCAAGATGTATACCTACCCTTTACAGCACTGACCTCGACTACAAGGTACGTGGACATGCCGCCGGCGGGTATGTACCTAGACTGTTGTGTTATCATGAGGAGGCTTCTCGTACATAAGTGGGGTCCTCGCGAAGGAAGAAACCTTCCGGATTAAGAATCACTGCCTAAAAGCTTGAATGGAATTAGCTTTGACTACATAAGGTATAAGGTATAAGGTACGGAAGACACCAGCAGTCAGTCACTTACCGGTTTGCCAGGGCGCGGAACGAAGGACGTACGTATATCGAGCTCGACGGCGATGCGGTGGAATGTGATCAAAACTTCCTATGTAGATAGTGTATTGCTGTCGTCAGTCCAGGAACTTTGAAGGTTGGGCCAGGCTTTGGATTTAGCTTTATACTTTTGCGTGACGCCGAACCGCATGGCTGGGGACACTAAACGTCGTCTGGTACTCTACATTGTGGCCGTATATGGCTCCTCCGCACACTTGGGCCAGCTCTGGAACTCGACCGCTGGAGTTGGGTTTTGGGAAGAAATTTCACCACCTTCTGGTCAGAAGCACACTCCTTGTTGTTCAGAAGCCAATTAAACTGGGCTGGTGATGGTTCAAGCTCTTTGCCTGCTTGTTCCTGTAACTAGCATCAGCTTTGATGTTAATAAGATTAAGAACGACAAACAAACTTCGACGGAAAGACTCATCTTTGGTAGACGTTCGTAATTGTGGATGATGTATTGTAGAAAGCAAAGACACGTGCCGTCGGACAAGTGCCCCTTCATCTCCGTGTTGATCACAACAGGAGCCTTCTTGAACAGCAGCTTTTTAAGATGCGAGCAATTGAATCCATGGGGCATGGAGTAGTTCGAGATCTCCGGGTAGTCGTACTTTGTAGCGACTACAATGCCGAAATCTGGCGAGCCGCTCTCGGCCATGGCGGGAAAAATCATAGCCAGTCCAAGTTCAAGCTTGAATCTGAAGCCATAAATTCCTGCACAATGCTTTGCTTTAGGGCTATCAGAAATGGTCGAGAACCCCCGGTCAAAGACTCTTCCCCAGCAACTGTAAAACGTCAGAAACAGCTCAGTGGAACGACGTTGGAAGAGCATGACTTACAGTGCGAGCACATCCTTGACCCATGGATAAGTCTGATAGAACTCTTGCGAGAGGAAACTCTGGTACAAGTTCCACATTCTTCCTAGCGCGTTGTCCTTTGTAGGAGTTAGCCGACCGAACTGTAGCGGAAGGAAGGGAAACCACGCACCAGATTTTTGCTCCAGATGTCAGTTGCACAAAGGGCGAAGATATTTCCACCGGGATGGGCGAGGATTTCCTTATTGCGGATCCCGAAGACCCCAAAAAGCTCATCCCAAACCTCTCCGTACGTATTGAGGCCCTCTTTACTGACAGGAGGGTACGCAATGTGGTGTCGATCCGTGAAGTACCAGCGTTCAGAAGTCCTGAAAAGGTGCAGCCTCCCACAATCCGACCGAAGAGCATCGTAAACTAGATCTGCCGGTGTGTAATCCTCTCCTAGGTAGTCGAAAACATTTCCCTATATTTCCATCAGGGGGTTTTTCTCGTAGGACTTAGGAATCGATACACACCCCGCAGAAAAGGACGTTCTGCGGAACCACGGGCGACTCGAGCACGTCGCATACCATGTGGAGAAGGTATCTTCCCGTGTCGATCTTGTAGTTTTCCGCCTCATTGACACCGTACTCCAGAATCCAGATGGCTACTGCAATCTACACTGGAGGAGATGATCACTCTCTGGACTCTGGCATCGTCAGCGACTGCTAGGAGCCATGTCAACTGGACCAACCAGTCGTGGTTACGGCCCGGAACCACGCAAATCTGAATGGACTCCAGATACACCTGGAAAGGAGGAGCAGCAGCCCGAGATTTCGCCTCGTACCCGCCATCGCAGAGTCGACCGTGGAGCTCCCGAGCTTTCAGCGTCCGAAACTTATGCCCACAGCTATCACAAGCCCAGACTTATTGGTATTAGAAAGCGATTGATCAGGACTTGGTGGACAATGGCTTACAGATTTTCTCATGCTGGTCCAGTTCGGCGAGATTGCCAGTCAGAAGTCCCAATGACGATGCAACAGGCTCTAGAGGTCCTTCGAGACTAAAAGCAGCACCATAGTTGACAGCAAAGCGCCGGAAAGCCGGAGACTCTGGGCGTTCAGCCACAGTTCTGCAATCCATATTGTCGGCTGATGTACAGGGAAGAAATGGCATCAGCGGATAGTTTCCCGAAACGTAGGGTGTATTGCGTACTGATCGGAAGAGGTTCTTGACTGGGTGCTGGAGCGGTGCCTACGGTGCTGTGTGTGTAGTGATATTTGTCGATTGGGGCGAGTCCGTGATCACTAGGTGAGTAAAGCTATGTATGTTGGTCGGGTTTGGTGTGGTGGACGTGGGCTAGTAAAAAGACGACTAAAGCGGAAGATTACGAACTGGTATAGGGAGGTATGAGCGGATGAAGACGAGATGGATGGAATGATGATAGGAGACGAATCTGGAGGAGAAGGGGAGGGGATTTATGATAGAAAGCATGGAAGCAGTGCTCTGATGGGCTCTCTTTGGGCTCCAGGTGCAGTCCTATGATTCTTATTCGGTCGAATGCGGACCGCCGTGCTACCCATATCGGCCTGGCCGCTTCGCACAGCGCGCATTTCACGATGAGTAATGCCATCGTGGGCTGTCCGACATCGCAAACAGTAGAACGATCACTCTTTGGCCAAAAGCAGAGCAGCATGCAGGTGCTGCACCACTCAAGAGGGAATAGGTAAACAAGTGCATTGCGTGCGATAAAGATCCTCCCCTTCTCCCTCCTCCTCCTGCGACCATACAATCATCATCCCCATCTCGTTCTTGCATCTTCTCAATCTACTTGATATCCAATCCGCACTCGTGAGACAGTCTCTTTTCGATCTACCTGATATCCAATTCGCACTCGTGAGACAGTCATTCTGGACTCTGGAGGAGCTAAACGGACCGTTCGCTGGCCACTCTACCGTATGTTTCACTTCCTTTCCCACCTGTTGATCTTAGCTTGCCCTCCCTCACGCCCCGCAGCATGCTGCTGGTAGCTATGCCATAACGTACTAGCGAAGTGACACCTATCAGTTGACACTAGGTACTACAGGCTGCGAACCCCCTCGGAAGCACCAAGAAGGCCGTCAATGGCTTCTTCACCTCCACCCAATTCTCCTGCCTGGACCCATCGGAGGGTCCCACTTGCACCTCCATCGAGTGCTCCGCCGACTGTTATCCCTAATACTTCCCTAAACCTATTGAAGACTCCAAGACGGGCAGTAGAGTCACCGTTGGATTGCCCACGAGCGCCGAGAAAGGCCCGAGCAGTAAGTATCCTGAGTGCAAGCCAAGTAACTATGAACGCGGTTGACCCGATATGCAGCCAAGATACAGTGAGCAAAAGAAATCGCGGATATTTTCACCAACACCTCCTAGTGGTAGTGCTGGTCTACCTCGCAGAAATTGGTCTTTGTCCGCGATCCAGGGCGTAGCAGCTCCGTCCTCTGAAGATAGTACAGACGGAGTCCTTCGGTCGTCTCTAGGGAACATTGAACAGAGGGGATTTGATAATGGGACATCGTTGAAGATGGACCGGTACTGGGACTTGCTCGGTTTGGGCAATGCCGAAGCATCGGCTTTCCAGGCTGAGGGATACAGGTCATTCATACCATTCGACATCCCCAGGGCTGGCCGGGCGGTGGGCGGGCTCGCGGTCGATGCGGTAACGTCAAAAATGATAGCGTGAGTACATACCTGACTTACCTACATACCTTACTTACCTACATACCTCATATACTCTATGACTCGTATCGAGGATTGACTTTGAAAATCACGAACAGCAGCGTTGGGCCTCAACCAAAACTTACACAAGCTCGCCCTAACTTTATTACAGCTCGAGGTAATAAAGATGGGATTGTCTCCTTCCTCTTCGCTACCTGTCCCTCAATTATTCCACTGTCCCCCAATTATTCCACTGTCCACAACCACGACTGAGCAGGACTAAATTATGGCTGCAGTTTCGGAAACCTCTCTTACGGGCCATCCGGTCTTTCCAGATACCTCTTCGCCATCGAGGATTCTACGCCTTGAGGCTGCAAGCAGTGAGTGCTACTGAATTCTGAATATTATGCGCGGGGTTGCTGAATATACTGGTAAGATGACTGGACCGATGTGGCGATTGCGCCAAAAGACTCGGCCTTGCGGGACAGATTCACGGGCGAAGAAGTGAACCACATGGGTGCTTCGAACATTTCTGTTACCTCCGAGTCCGATTTGAAGGTTGACGATGCAACTGTCGACGAAGCGTCCACCTCAGAAGCGCCCACCGTCGATGCCTCAACATCCACTGCTAGTCAAGCCATAACGATGGAGACCCCTTCGGATGGGGCCTACCCCATTCGTGGCGAGCAAATTCCTGCTCCTCAGCGTGTTGACAATTTGAATCCGGTGGCGGCTTCTTTTACTCCGAAGCGCAAAATGCCACAGATTTGGCAGACCCAGTGTCGCTGGACGGTACCCCCAGATGACAACGGCAGAGGAGTTGACAATTGTCGGTATGGTCGGAGATGTAACTTCGGACATCTTGGCGAGGAGTACTATGAATACCCAGGGCTCAAGCAGTCGTTCACCAATGGAATGAATACGACCCTCAGTGCGAGAATCTATGGCCATAATTCAACTGCCATGTTCAATCCACGTCCTTACCACGTTAATAGTCGACCTTTACAAGCAAGTTCAGCCAATATTGCTAGGGGACCTACAGGATACTATGGAGTGCCGCAGTACTATCCGAGTCCCCCAATCACGACCTATCAGCAGTATCCCACTGCCGGGCCCTCTTATCGCGATGTACAGCCCGGCATTCAGCAGTACCCGGTCCCGAACTTCATACCCTTCACTACACAGCCTGGAGGCAACCAGTATCCCTCCCAGTATCCCACTCCGAACATGGTCTGTCACAATGCCCAGTCCACAGGTCTCCAGTATCCCGTCCCGAATGGTCTGCGCCCGGATACACCATCGGAAGGCGTGAACGGCGGGCAGGATGCCCAGAACACCTCGCCGGTAGCACCGTCGGAAGGCGTGAGCGGTGGACAAGATGCCCAGAACACCTCGCCGGTAGCATCAAAAACGACTGTTCCCGAAGCAGTGGAAGATTGGTCGGGCCCATTGATTGTACACTCGCCCACTCCTCGCCGTCCCCTCGGTCCAGCCGTGAGATCTCCTGCGCGTGTAAAGGCACTCGCCGATATGCGCAGAAAAAAGAATGGAAGCGATGACAGTCAATCCACTTCCTCTGGGGTTACTAAGAGCCCTCCAGAGTCATCCGGGGAGACGACCGACGAGAGCGAGAGTTCCTCCGAGGACGCGAAGAGCCAGAGTTCCTCTGAGGATGCGAAGAGCACGATTTACTGCGAGGATGCCAAGAACGAGAGTTCCTCCGAGGATGGCAAGGCCGCGAAGGATTCCGAACTTACCACTTGACGTTGACGAGTGCTTACGGGAATGACTGAAGAGTTGCATCGCCAGCTTCCTCACCCGTGGCTTTACGATTTACGATTTTCCTTCGACTCTCCCCGCCTGGTTTTACCTATTATTTTCTGCCTTTGGGCATTATTGTTTCGAGTTTTTTTTTACTCTCTTTAATGATGTTCAAGTGCGACAATCTTGTATCCTAGCCTCTAATTTGGTTGATTTGTGATGAGCACACATGCTCAGGATGATGGATCAGGAATTTGCGTGTTGCAACTTGCAGTTTTTTGAGGTTTTCAATGGGGGATTTTGATGGTACTCAGCTAAGAGTCAGAGAGGGAAACGAATGGGCTTTGTCTCTTTGTTCTTTTCTTTGCAGTTTGTCTGATGAGGGCTCGATTTGTGAGTCCTCTGTTTACCGTCGATTAATTGAGGACATAATTCACGAATTTGTTACTTGTGTGAGATTATTCGGCCATTTTTTCTGGTGACCTTCCAAGGAGTACCGTATGCGCTTCACATTGGTGCGCACTGCACAAGCTCCGCGCCGAGGCCTCGTATGGACCTGCGTACATGCTCAAAGTTCGAGATGCCCTAGTCAAGACTTTTACAGACCGCGTCATCTAAGACTATAGTAGAGTTCGGGAGTCGTATGCACCAAGGACTGGAAGGTGATCGAAGTGTCTGCCCTACTAAAAGTTTTAAGTGGTCTCGCTCGGACGACTTTTTTTATAGTCTTTTTTTGCTAGGAGACTTACTTACGTGAGGAGTAAAGCAAGATACTGTCGATCAGACCAATTTCGGCCAAGATCCAAAGGATGGACGAGCAGAGTTCGGAAGACTCAAGTTCGTCAGGCCGGCAAGAGACGAGTGAGATATTGTGGATGACTGTGCCTAATAGGGATGAAGCCCATCACGGCCCACTAGTCCACGCCGTTTAAGGAATCCACGGAACGATGTTACAATGTCACAATGTCGCAATGTCCAGAAGCATAGTATTGAATCGTAGAGCTCTTTTTTTCTTCGATTCTTCGAATTGATATAAATAAGTGCCTACATACAAGTTGCATACCCAGATCATGCCCGCCCCACACACCACCCCCACTCCATCCCCTTTTATATGCAGAGCAACAGAAACGCCAACAAGCCAATGCGCCAGTTCAGATGTAGATGATATAAGCAAGACACAGTTGTAACGCCGACCCCGACATAGGAAATGATGAATGCGAATGTGAATGGAAGAATGCAGATCATATACCACCCGCGCCTCCTCCCCCTCCCGCGCTTCCTCCGCCGCCGCAATTGCTCGTGTTCACAGCCATGACCCTCGTAACCTCGCCTTCCAACTGGCAACCCAGCGCCCCCAGTCGTTGCAACAACTCCGCCATCTCCTTACCCCCGCACCTCATCCGCTCAACCGAGCATTCGAGCGCGTCCACCCGCCTCTTCAGCGTGCGATTCGCATCCAGCAGTCTATCCACACTGCCGGCGCAATGCTCGCACCTAGCCTGGGGCTTATCTCCATCTCCCACCCCCTCACCCTCACCCTCACCCTCACCCTCACCCCTATCCCCCTCACTCCCCCTGCGTTTCTTCAGCTCCAACCACAGCCCCTTCTCAATCCTCGCGGCATTGCCGACAATACGACACCACTGCCCGCCGCTAGCATGCAGCTCCACCCGGGCCTCATCGCGCTCCCTTCGCAGCTCCTCGACGGTCTCCTCGAGCATTTCGATATTTGCCACCAGGCGCTCGCGGTCCAGCGCGTTCTGCTCGTTCTCGTTCTCGAACGCCAGCATCTTCTTCTCAAGGGTCTCGGCACGTTTCTGTGAGCGCAGGAGCGCCGCTGACAGCTGCGTCGCGTCTTTTTTTAGTGTCTCGTGCGTGAGCTTCAACGTCACTGTGCTGCTGCTCCCCCCGCCGTTTGTCAGGCCTGGGGTCTGCGCTAGCGGCGGTCGGGTGGCGTCAACGGCGGCGGCACCGGGGGTGCCGTGCGAGGGCGGGTGCCGCGATAATACCTCGACCCGGGTGTGCAGCGTGGTGTACACGGCCTCGAGACACGCGCCGATATCGTCCAGAGTCGGGAACTCGGGCATGGACATCTTTGATGTGGCAGGTTTGGACGGGGAGTGTTGTTGCGGCGGGGCCGTGGCGTCGAGGTGGTTGCTGAGGTCTTGCACTACATTGTAGATTTGGCTGACGATGCCCGAGAGGCTGTAGGCGGTCGGGTATGCGAGGCGGCGTTGGTAGTGCGTGCGCTGCGGCTGCGTGGGATACGGTGGTGCCGCCGCCGTCACGGAGTGCGACGGTATTGACGGTGGTGTCGGGATCGGAGGCGGTGGGAGGTCCGATACTGAGTCGGCGTGAGGACGCTTGTTGTTTGCGTTGCGGAGCGGCGCGAGGGTTGTCGGCGAAGAGTGGGTGTAGTCATAGGAGCCCGGAGGAGAGAGTCCAGCATAGACCGAAGGCGGGGGAGGCGGCGGCGGTGGTGGAGGAGGAGGTGGAGGCCGTGGAGAAGATGAAGGCGCGCGACGCCCGGTCATGCGCGGCGGTGTCTCCCATATTCGATGAGGAGTTGGCATACTCCGAGCGGCCGTGGCTGGTGGTGGTGGTGCCGCTGTAGATAATTAGATTATGGATACAGGCACCTAGCACCTTTTTTGCGACAAGCCGGAGGAGGTGGACACTGATAGATTTGTACCGTCACGCCGAAGAAGAATCTATATACACTGGGGGGCGAGGTATATAGATATAAGGCGGTTATAAGGGCGGGACGGAGGGTGGGGTTGATTCGAGTGGCCGAGAGACGACGCCACAGCGGGAGAACCACGGAGATAACGATTCGGAGCGGCTGGGGCGGGCAAAGCAGCGAAGGGCGTCTTACTTAAGTATGTAAAGCGACAGATGGGAGGGCAGGATAACGCAGTGAGGATCGGCGGAGAAGAGCACGTGTGGAGTGAAGTGGTTTTGATTATCTCAGTGAGTTTTCAATAGCACGGCGTAGTGGTGGTGGTGGTGATGATGCGGCTTTGCTGATGAAGAGGAGGAGGAGGAAGAAGGAGATGCGGACCGGGGGGTGGGGACCAATCCGCGCTAAACGGAACACCCAGAGTGCTGGGATTTGCTAGCCGGTTGGCAAAGACGGCAGGAGAGGAAGAACGAGAACTTCGAGAAGGTGATGGCGCTGGCCGGAACGATTGTTGGGCCCCGGGCGGGGCAGGAGCCTCGGAATATAAGCACGACGGCGGCAACTAGAAGCACGGAAGTCCGCAGGGCCTTGCAGCAGTTGCTTGGTGCATTCGGTACTTTCCAGCGCCACTGCGACAACCCCACCACCAATACTATTTACTAGAATACCGTACTACTACTCTGTACTACTATCACCACCATCGCCATCACCACCGCCACTCAGCTTGCGCCAGAGTTCGTCATGAGCCTCGCCTCTACTCCTTCGCCTCCTCCGTCGCATCCACCGCTTCGTCAGCCAGCATCCATCGGCCTCGAAAAGGAAGCACACATAGAGTAAAGTACCTCCTCGCCCATATCCTACCCTTCCCCGCAGATTAATGGTGCCAGCCACTCTATCATACTCTCCATGTCATCCTCGCACTCTCCGCCGGACTCTCGCCATCCCACCCTGCCTCCCCAGTCGTTGCAGCACGATGCATGCGCATGCGGTGTTAGGGCTGCACACATTCCGGTAACTATCTGCACTACGGGTCGAAGCTCCTTTTGGAAAAGGGGTTAGGTAACGCAACTCTGCGCTTACAAAAGCCGCGCCAGCGATGACATCCCCCGCTGCTGTCCGCCGCCACCAGCCTAGTCATCCGGCCTTCAGTCACCCGACAGTCGTGGCCGGCCGAGTGTGCGATTGCGAGCGCGGCGTGTTCTCTCCAGCTAGAGCGAGGCTCGGTCGTGTTCGTGTGTTAGTTCGAATGCTTTGGCATGTGTGTGCGCGCCCCCTCTCCCCGCTCGGAAGATGGCAACGGGAGCCGACGCAAGTGGCGGCAATGCCGTACGCGTGTCACCCCCTTGATTACTACTCCGCCTCGATTCTCAGCCCTACAGAACTACACCCTCCAATACAGAGTGCTTGCCTCATCGTACGCTTGGCCGTATCGCACCTCGTAATCACTCTGCGGACAGCACTGCGATGCTTAGTGCACCGACCGCGCTGGCTGGTGGCACCGTCTCCCTCTGTTCGGTGAGCCGTTGGTACCTTACATCGCCGAAACACGGTTCTGACACCGTCCGCAAAACGTTCGGCGGATTCGATTCCTGGTTGTGTCACTTCGGTCGAGTCATCGTGACGGACCCGGTTACGAAAACCAAAAACCACTGGGCTTCGATGGTCCGTCTTATGCTTGGAGCACATGGATATCCTGCCAGATTGAAGGGATGCGTATTAGGTCACTCTGTGCATGCTGACTGTTCGCTTAACGTGGAGAAGAAGAAGAAAGTCCCCTTCGCATTCGATTCGCTAATGGAAACAAGGTCGGGTGAACTCACACAAGCTTACGGGCCATGGTCTGGTGGCCCCATAACCCTGCGCCCACCAGAATGGGAGCTAGCTGGTTCACCCCGTACGGGAGATTGGGGGCTTTCGATCCCTATTGGCTGAGTTCTCGATCATGAAGAGTGTGATACCTCTCTGTCAGTTCTATTTCATTGGCTCTCACTCGCTCTGAGAGCCGCACTGCCGTGTGCTGACCAAAGTGGTTCGGGCCCCAAGGCAACCATCCATCCATTCGGATTCCCAGTTGCTCGAGGAACGTTCACACCGGGTTGTACCATGCAACACCTGTCAGGCCGCAACCGTTTTCGAGGCGGGCCGTCTGGTGGCTCGCTGCCTCCCTCCCGCGAGTCTCAACCCGCCATTCGGTTCAGGACGAGATTTGCATAAGCGCATATATATACGGACCACCAAGCTAGCATCTGGCGGGTGGTGGTGATGGTGGTGGTGGTAGTGCAGCCATGGCCGTGTTGTGCTGAACGTTAGTACACGCCTGGTTCGAACTAAACCCGAGTTTTCTATCTACCTGCATGCGGAATAATCATCGCCACTAGAGCACGATGGAGACGGCAATCACGGCAGATGGTTGCGCTGCACAACCCGCTGCCCAATGTCTTCCCGAGTGGTCCATATATCCGCGGCGACATGCATCCTGAGCCGTAAAGTCTCCGCACGGAGTCATATCAGTGACCAACAGCGTGCGGGCGGGCGATGCCGATGCCCCCCCATCTCCACCCGGAAGCGGCCAACGAATGATCAAAGCCCATATCCTCGTCGACCCAAGTTCTTCACCGCGCATGTGGCCCCCGCATGCAAGCAATGTTTATGCCAGGCGAGCGCTCACTTGTTTCATGTTTGTCCAGAAACGCCCGCTGGAAGATCGCTCGCCGGAACCTGCCGTGAGCTCATATGGCGCTCGACCAATAGGTTAGCTTCCGATGATGGGTCTGCAAGAACGAGCATCAGTAATCAAGGCGTCAACTACCCCTGCTTGCACAGGAAGCTCACTAATCATCGGCAGCAGGCCATAATCGGCTGCCTACATACATATGTGCGTGGCAGACATGGAGTAAGTTGGGCAAGGATGCGTTGGCTGGTCGATCGTGGTGATGGGGGGGAGGGGGGGGGGACGAGATTTCGAGTTCTGTGATGTCAGGAATTTGGGGAGAGGAACTGCTGGTGACAGACGGACACCCCCAGGGTTGCCGGTTGATACGCAATGGTTTATACTACTACTTTTCCGTGGTGTGTAATTTCTCGAGGAGTTTTGTTATTTTGGGGCAAGAACCTAGGTAGGTGAGTACTTTGCTGACACCTCAGTCCTCTGGGTGACAGAATGCCGACTCACTCAGCATTCAAGTCATGGTACGCGCATAAGGTAGAGATTATCATCGAGGGTATACCTACACGGTTACTAACCTCACTCCCGTGCAAACCGGTTCAACCAATCATGAAAAGCGATCCTAACCGTACCCTGTCTGCTGAGTGCTTGCTTGCTTGCTCCAGCTGCCTTGCCCGGTTTGCGCAAAAGGCATGAATCATGATGCCGATACGCGCAGGGGTTCGCCTTGCCTCCATCGCCGATTCTGGGCCGACTCGCATCCGGTGACAATCTCGATTCTCGACGGCGCTGGTGCGGAGTATACGTATCAGGATTCAAGATTCAAGATTCAGAGGTTGGGAA
Organism: Tricharina praecox; assembly: GCF_024521635.1. Classification (NCBI taxonomy): domain Eukaryota; kingdom Fungi; phylum Ascomycota; class Pezizomycetes; order Pezizales; family Pyronemataceae; genus Tricharina; species Tricharina praecox. The sequence continues at coordinate 2,426,323 of NW_026250403.1, forward strand.
GGGTATTCAGTGATGTGTATGTCTGAATGGGTCATTGATGTAGCGTTCACGCCACCCCCAGGATCGCTTTGTCATTGGAGATCCTCACGTTGCCGCACTTTGGGCTTGGAGGGCGTAGCAAGTCATCGAGAAGTCAGGTGATGGCCCATGGGAGGTCACGCGGACTGAATCATGATATGTCACTCGAGAGATAGTCAAATTGGCGGAAATATTCTACGACCGCGTGCAAGTAAGCGATGTAGACATCCGTAGACATCGTGTATTGCATGCGTATTGAGATTCTAAAAAGCGAACAGCTAACAGCTGGGCCAGAAGAACGGGGGCTGAATCGAAATCGTCAGCCTCTAAGCTGCGCCACACTGCCCAGCGACGGTTCAGCACTTTCAACCGTACACCTATTCAGCCCCTCCAGCACTCCCAAATTCACAATGACTATTTCCACACGCTTACATACAACGAATTCTGTCTCAGCCCCCCCTGAGGCTGAACTCCGTGGGTCTCCGTCTCTCCGTCTCGAGAGGGTAGCATATTAGTCCTATCGAGACCCAGCAAGTGCACGTTTTGGACTGTCACGAGAATTAGGTCATAGACTCGGAAGTTGGAATCATCCCAGTTATCGATAACGCACTTGGATCGTCGTCGGGGATGAATGATTTGCTGTTGCTGTTGCTCCCTGATCCAGCTATCAAGCAGGTTTTCTTATATTACATGCCCGTTGCATGAGTAGGTGGGTAATCATATATACATCCCACCTGAAGTGTCCGGTAATGGCCATTGGAACTTAGCCAATGGCATTGCACACGACAGTAATTGTCTGAGGTCTCTACCAGGCGGCCCGCTGAGGCCAAGGATAGTAGGATACTAACTTACTCCATACGATGATCGCCCCGCTGAACGAATGCCAGCCGTGCTGTACTAGGTAGGTATACGATCAATACCGGCACTTCATTCAAATTTCGAGCTCACTGAACGTGAGTCGTGACTGTCCTTGATGTGAGATTGCTGGAGCCTGGAGCCTGGAGCATGCTGGAAGCTGCAGTTTGCGAGGTAAACTGTGATACGACCTGCGACCTGCGGGTCGGCGTTTCCTGCGTGAGATCCTCCGGCCCCGGCCCCGGCTCCGATGATGATGACTGTGATGACAGTGATGACACCGGTGCCGGTGGTGTCTTACCTAACACTAGGCAATTGGATTAGGCAACCACCAAGATTGGAGTGCGGGGGTAGAAGTAGTGTAACTAGCTGGTAAACATGGTGATTTACAGTGCGTGTGGTGTCTAAGATTATGATGGCCGCAAGGAAGTGGCGTGGCTTTTTTTTGGAGGGAGCGTTTCATAATTCTGTATCCGGCCGTGTTCGGCCATGAAAGCTTTAAGTACATACTCCGCTTCCTAAATCGACCAGACACCGAGGCATCTGATGATAATTCTGATCTGATCGATGGGGTTTATACTAGTGGTGTGAAATGGCGTGGGCTTTTTTTGTTTGACCATGATTCATACTCGCAGTGAACCTGTAGAGATTATGGCGGCCACGTATGCGCAGTCCAAATCACTGGCTCGGGACGGCAGTGATAGCCTCGCCGTCCACCATTCGCCTGGGCCTGGCAAAATGGCGTGGCTACCTATCATTGGCGAATTAGATGAGAATTCGATGTTGCGAGTGAGAATCCGTGAGGATGTATTTATGCATCCAGAAGATATGCGAAGGCAGGAATACGGCTAGGCCTACAGAAACCCTCTACATACTGGAGATTTGTCTCACTTTCACTAACGAAAACACCGCATGACTGTTGGGGCCTCCTGTGCATTACCTCAGCAACACGAAGGGACCCCGGCAAACGTGGATAAATAATTGCGCCGCTTATGTAGCGAGATCGCCCGAAGATCCAAATACGCCGGCAATCATTGTCGTAGGGCCGGTATTCGGTCAGGCAAGTGGCCACCACAGCTGATCCGCAAGTGCTATTGTGCTCGTGGCCATTCAATGTTTGCTGGCGTGAATCCTTGCCATGATAACTAACCGAGAAGGTTGATTACAACTCGACGTCGAAGCGGTGCCATGCCGTGTCACTATACTCCGGATACTCCGCAACCGCCGCACTCTACTCTAGGTACTCTAGAGTAGGTGCTCTACACTGACAAGGGAGGGAATTAACTAGCCTTCAACCATGCGAATCGCATAGCTCACGGTAGCTGGGGCGAAACGAAACTGGCCAGGCTGTAGGTGTTACTAACGACGTTACGTTACGTGTAGAGTGGTTATCCCGGAAGCCCGACTGTGATTACATACTTGCAACATACTCGCACAATACTCGCAATCCCCGCCTCGCCTCGCGTCTTTGCTCGCTTCGGCCTCGCTTACCTGTTGAGGGTGAATTTTTCATTTTCCACAGGCCAACTTCCAGGTGAGATTCTGGTCGCTTCTGCACGCTGAGTCGTAGGGCTTATCGGGCCTTCTACTACATACATGCCAGGTAGGTAGACGTGGGCTGACGATCGCCGTTGCTGACGGGTGGATGGTTCTTCGTACCTATGCATACTGAAACTTATTGTCGAACTTCAAGTCGTTTATATATCTACCGTGCTCTCCATAGTTGCCATCATCATCGAATTAAACCATTACAATAAAAGTTGTCCACGAAGCATAATTGTCTCTTGCGAGTGAGAACATGTGATGAAGTGGGGCTCGGATTTAGTCTGTATGTAGAAGCGTTTCGTCTTCCATGCGGGGAGGGTTAAGTGGTGAGCAGGAAGGTTTGACTCGAGTGGAGGGATGGGCGGAGAGCAATAGGGAACCGGTATCGAGCTCGTGGCCAGCGGTCGCCGGTCGGTATGTAATAGTCGGGTGGAAACCTATCTTTAATCTGCCATGATCTACTCGGCCGAATCTCACGATGATTAATCCAAAAATAACAGCGGCGTGTGATAACCCCGTGCCAAACCGGGCTCGAACCAAAAACCTTCACCACCCCCGGTGGGTGGCTTGGAAACCCCGATAGTAGGAGCGGTGTCCTTGTTAACTCCGCCGGGTGCGTGACCGCTAGGCCACGCGGGTTTTTTCCGTGCTGTAAACTTACTACGCGCGCTTATGAACCCGTCTGGGCTCTGCTATGTTCTAACCCAGCGACTCAGCAGGAGTGTTATTACCCACTACCTTATCGACGAACTTCATATCGTGTATACAGCTACTGCGCTCTCCATAACTGCCATTATTAAGCATATGATCTCGACACATGCGTGCGTACTCATACTGGCTGAGCTTCGTAAGGATGACTATGTACAGCTGCTGCACCCACCATAGCTGCCATCATGAAATTAGACATGTCGACGAAGGATTATTTTCTCTCGCGAGTGAGGATTTGTGATAAACTGTGGTTCGGATTTATGCTAGGAAAGCCTTCCGTTTTCCATGATCGAATCTGCTACTATAGAGCTCCCCTCTTAGCAAAACAACACAATGGTCGCCGTCGAACCCGCCACCACCGCCCTCCATATGCATAAAATGCAGAAACCTCGAATCCAATCGAACCCGGAGCATGGGTTGGAGCCTGGCCGTCAGCCACTTGCTAAGTCCCAAGTTCCCATTCGTCGGCCTTTTCGTTCCCGGAGAACCCTTTTGTGTACCGGACACCACCTGATATCGATGGTGATTTCCTGTACCGAGCTTGGCGACAAACCCATTGCCTAGGAACCATAACGCCGCACCGAGTGATTATTCTTGTCACGCCACACGCCGCTCGACGAAGGTCGGAAAGATCAAGAGGTGATTATAATTCTATTATTGCTGAGCTGACAACACATAACCGTGACATAAAGCAAAAACAAAGTACGTTATTCCGTCTCACACAACCCTTCAACATATAAAACCCTCAGACAGGCACATCCATGATCCCCGCCACTTGCTCGAATAGCCCAAAGACAAAACCTCCTGCCCCACTACTCCGAGAAAAAGTCATTGGAAACCCGAAAAGAAAAGTGGTAATCGTACAGAATGATTGTGGAGAAGGAAGGTCGAAGATGGAATCTGATCCGGCGCACTATCATAGATACTAAGGGTCCGGCGAGCACTTAGCAGATGGTGCACATGTGGTCTATTAGAGTATCGGTCGTCAGCTACTATTGAAATTTGATCGGGACTATTGAGGGAGGGAGGGATGAGAGGTAATTAACAGTGGCCCGGGGGTTGTCCATTGTGACCGGGAGCAGCGGGAGTGTTGCCTTCCTCGGAGGTAGCAGTGGAGACGATTTGGATGGATGGCTGCATATTGACTGGGGTAGGTAGGATAGCGAGGAAACTGTTGTGAGTTGATGGTTTGTATTGGTCTTGAAGGCGGATTGCTGGCTGGATGAGGATCTAGATAGAAATCAGGAGGATAGGCTCGTCCTTTATACACAATTTTCCTGTATGCAGACGAAGCTTCAAGCGTTTCTAGTAGGCTTGGCTAACAGCCGCTCCGCCAAACGAAATCCGGTACTTTGGGCCACATGGTGGCGGTCTGGCGGGCTTGGACTGTGGCGGACATGAACTGTGGCGGGCTTGCGATCGTTGTCAACTGATGGTGCCGTTTCACGTTTGTTCTAGAATATTGGTCGCGTCCGTCATGTCAGACGCGATCTCCGCTTCCTTCCTAGTTGCGGACTGGCGTGTAAAAAGAACAATCGCAAGACTTTCCATGCGGGATGTGCATAAGTAAGGTGACAGTCTTACGAGCTGTCGGCCACCAACAACTAATAATAGTTGAGGCTAAGTGGGCTTCATATGGAGACCCGCGCGGAAAACGGGGCGTGTAACTTGGCGATTGTCCCCTCGAGAGAATCTAGTAAGCGAGTCAGATGCTGTGATGCCCCGCTTATGTGCACTTCATGCTCACTCACCATTGAGATCGGCGGTTGCAGCGGGAACCGGGACGGTTTTCAGTTACTACTGCGCATAGAATCACGTGATGATGCTGTGAAAATGCTCATCGATGACCAACTCGACAGGAATAGCCTCACTCTTCTCCCAGATCTCGGAGCAATGGTGACTGTTCTTGCGGTGGCGCATGTTTGTAGTGGAGCCCAAGACCGGGTTTCCTACTGTCCTAGTCGAAAGGAGATAGATAAAGGATAGATGGATCTGCCAGTCAACTCTTAAGGGAGTGAAACAGGACCGCAGACGGGAAAGAGCCTTGTAGGTATGTAATCTGAGGCTTCTGGATCCATCATCTGCTACATACATACTCGCATGTTGCCATCCCGAATCGAATCAAATACTGTGCTTCATGTATGATGTCCGACGATCGCGGTTGTTCCTGAGCCGCCTCAAGCTCGGCAGTGCGGGACCCCGAAGGACGGTGTAGGGCAGAAACATGAGTACGCACGTTCAAGCCACGGAAACGCCTCTGGAATCGGTGCGGTCACCGGTACCATGTGAGATACATCATGCCGCTCGGAGTAACCGCTCACTTGGAGCTAGCGTATCCATCCGGCCATGGTGCGTGCTGCAATACATACATAGCCGGGGGTTTGCCGGCCCTCTGTCTGTCTTTCTCTAGGCCTTCAAGGTTCTGAGGACCTAGGAGCGAGATCGAGTCCTGCTGGAGGTGTAGATCTGCTGCTGCGGGGCTTCAATTCAATTCTGATTCCTGCATCTTTCCCAGACCTGCAGTGCGCCAAAACTGTCGAAGGCTCGGTGTAAAGCAGGAGCGAAGAGTACAGCTCGTTACCAAGCGGCGGGCGAAAAGTTCGTTGTGAAGACGAGATGAAAAGTTGAGAGGCTATGATGCGAAATCCTAAAGGTGGGGCCGGAACGAGGCTGTGGTACGCAATGTGGAGCCGGAGCAAGGCTACAGTACATCGCGAAAGGTGCGTCGGGGCGAGGCTGTGGTGCGAATGGCGGTGCCGGTGCAGGTGGGGCCGGAACAAGGCTGCAATACCGTACATTATGTACGCAACGTGGGGCCGGAGCACGGCCATACCTTTATGTATAAACCAAAAATGATCACATCACGAGCCTAGTGGCTGGGATATATGGTTGTGTATGCACGCTCTGTTACCTATTTGGAGGTCCCTGTGCACACTCTTCAAACACCGGTGCCAGCAGCCCATAGCCCATAGGTAGCCAGCAAGAACGCAAGTATTCATAATGCCTCAGAGATCATCGTCACACCGGAGGGGGATGAAGAGGGCGGGGGATGTTGTTCAAAACGACAACGTCGATGCTAGTACACATCAGACGGAGGGTGGAGATCCAGCTACCAAAGAAGTCCGACGCAGAAGTGGTCCGTGCAATCGCAGAGAAAGAACCGCTAGATTATAGTGCTCTCAGACACATACGTCGTCTACTATTTCCGAGTGTCCGGGTGTCCGAAAGTCCGAGTATCCGATAGTCCGGCGAGTCAGGGGGTCCGAGTCCGATTCCGAATCCGAATCCGCATCTGAACTCCTCCTCCGTCATCGCGATTGTGCCACAGCGGGTGCAACGGGTATGTACCTAAATACATAGCGAATACATACCCACCCCTCAACATTCTCCTCCCCTCCACCCCTCCACCCCTTCACCATCTCCACCACCTCCATGGAGCGGAGGAGTGAACATATTGTTCCACCTATCAGTACCTATACATAGTGGTGGTTGCTGTCGATCCCGAGAGGGGGCCCGGCGGGGCGGTGAGGGGGTCGTCAATTTTATTTCGCAAGCTGCCTCTCTACATACTAGGTAGTCGGCTGTGGCGAGCGCTTCAAGGAAGCCGAAACATTTCTTTCGAGCTCCTCACGGTGGTCACCGGCGCCTGGGAGACGGGCAGAGATTTCTCCACGGCGTCATGCGAGCTCACTCTGCTTGGCACATATGGATTAGCGCTATCACGTGAATTCATTGGTTCTCGCAGCGGACAAGTTTGGGAGGAGTGAGTAGAACCGCAAGTCGAAACAGAACATAAATTGACTAGTTGTAGTCTATGTATTCCGTGATCTCCTTCGCCCATGATAAAGAAACCCACCAAAAACAACAGTTATAACACCAAAAATCATGAACTCATCGAATCAGATCGCCGCCTTTGCTGTCCTCAGACTCTCCAGCACAATACCCAAGCCCTCCCCCATCCTCCAGACTCTACTAATTTCCCTCATCGTCTCCGTCGCCGCCTTCAATACTCTCTCAGGACACGTACAGATATTCCCGACCCCCGCCAGGACGATCCTCCTATCGCCGCCACTCTCAATCCACTGCGCCGCGTCCTCGTCCAGATCGATATCGAGTCTCAGCGTCCCGCCCTCGCCCACTCCCCCCTCAAGGCCCTCCAGGTTCGACACCGACGAGGTTTCGCTCGCTCCCTCGCCCCCGCCGGTATACTTTCCATATGCCCAGAGGATCAGCGCGGCGTACAGCAGCAGGATCGACTCGTGGAAGCCACGCCCGGGATAGCGGCGGATCAGCTGGAATACCCGGCCAGCGTGGATTACGGCGACCCGCGCATCGCGACATGTCTCGGGACTCTGTATCCATTTCGCCAGTTCCCGCCGTGCTTCTATGAGTGCTGAGGAGGTGGCGTGGAGGCCGGCGGACGTGTAGAGTGTGCGAAGCGGGGTGTAGAGGAATATGTGCGTCATGGAGATTGAGACTGCATTGTGTACCGATAGAGATGAGTCGACTTGCAGGGAAAAGCATTGGCTGAGAATCGTGAGACATGCGTCGGCTTCCAGGCGCCAGAGTTGGTTGCCGTTCGCCGTCGGTGGTGGTCGCCTATATGCGTGGGTATGATACTGCTTTGCGTCCCACGCGGTGCGGAAGACGGCATGGACTAGCACAGACTTGACAAATTCACCACTGCGACGTATTCCCGTATCGTTACCAGCATAAAGGGAGGTCAGAGCCTCTTTGAAGGTCGGTGCAGGTGGGGGTCCTGGGATAACTTAGTATGGGCTCATACGGAGATAATAGAGGTATACCTTTTCCTCGTGAGGGCACAAAGAGATTTCTCCACGCGGACGCAGTCGGGGCATCCCAGAGCGGTTCATCTGACGGAAGTCGACTCTGCATCTCTACCATATTCAGCAGCGGTTGGACATCCGAATGCAGGGCGTATTCGCAGTCGAGTAACCATATCGCATATCCCGCACGCCGCCGTTGTTCGTCCATGACCCATATCCGCCACTTCTTTTCCAACGTCATATCCGCCGTGAGTTCCTCGACATTGATGGTATCCTTGAAGCATCGTTTCCGACGTCCCACCGTTACTGGCGCGTTTCGACTTGTCTGCCCGACCTCGACGTGCTTCTTGCTCCCGGAATAAACCATGTTGAAGTGATCCAACGTGAAGGTCTGCACCAGCCACAGCTTGCGGACAACGCAGGAATCGTGTTCCAACTGCAAAATAGCCGTTAGTACAAAACACACCACGGCGTCACGGGCAAGCTTATGTACCGTCAACTGTATACTCCGTCTCAACAGTTCCTGAAGCGCAATTCCACATGCCACCGCACCCTCCACACGGGAATATCTTGCCCCAACCGACGCCACAGCTAGCACCAAGATCCAGTGTGTGGAATCTGCAGTCGGATCGAAAGTTGGCTTGTGTAAGAACGGAAGGAGTGGGTGGAAATATTCCCAATAAAGCTGAATGAAAGCGTTCAACACGTTGAGCGGTGGTATGACTGCATCCGAGATGGGTGTCCAGGTATATGAAGATTGTGTGATCTTCAACGCCTTCTCCAACTGATCACGGAACCCCTGACCGACCGGTGGTACGTGTGCAAGGTCTTCCTCCTCGTTGAAGAGCTCGTCGACGTCTGGCGGCATCAGAGGGAAGGAAATATGTCCATCGGAAAGTCTGGGCTCGGACCAGTCGGTACTGCACATCCTCGATGCTTCGGTAGCGGGAGATGCTGCTCGGGAGAATGCGATAGAAGGACTCGGTGAAGCCGGAAGATTCGTCCTCTCAACCATATCATCACTTTCTGGCCCGGTTGAATATCTCGACCCGCCCTCGGTGCTCGAAACCGACGAGCTCTGATTCTGCTCGCTTTTTTGGTGGTGGTGGTGATAGTGACTATGGTGTTGCTGATGCGCCGGCGGCTGGGGCTGGTGCGCCTGCATTGGTTCTTCGAAGGTGGGAGGAGGCAAACTCCGAGGCGTCAGATTTGACAGCGTGCCCTCAGCCCCGGGGGTTGGAACGTAGAACCCTATGCTTCCCATCGAGTTGTCCGCATGGAGGAGATCGTGGGTATCCACAGATGCCCGCAGAATATCGTCGCTCATCGTTGTGTCCCCACCCACCGTAGTCCAATCTAGAAGAAAGTCCAACGGTTCCAACTCCTCCTGGAATAGTGCTTCTAAGTCGGCGAACGAAGAATCCGTCATGCCACTTCCGGGAGTGAAACTAGTAGCCAAGCTGTTATGCTGCTGATTGGGATACGGCTCGAATAGCTGCTCCAGTTCGGATAACGGCGGCGCATCATGCATCTGCTGGTCGATTGCCCGTGGAAGGATAAGCCCTAGTTGGGCGCTTCTCATTCCATGATCGGAATTGTCGCTCTCGTGCTCACTGTCGTTAACTCTTCCAGGATTCTGCAGCATCATGTCCGGATTTACCGCGCCTCCAAGTTCGTCCATGGTGTTTCCATTATTGTTTTCTAGTCGTGATACCAGCCTGTCGTTAGGATTCACGGTTCGGAGGATACGGTCCGGGGTGATTCTCATGTTGCCATAGTACTGGGAGCCAAAGCCAGAACCAGAGCCAGCCGCGGCTGGTACCCCTCCAGGGGAATACATGGAAGCGTTGCCCGGGTTTGAGCGGCGGCGTCTCGGTAGACGTTCGTGGTACTCACAGCCTACTTTCCGGTCTTTGCATCGGAAACACGGAGTTCTTCCGTCGCAGCGAACCTATCGATCCCAGTCAGCTACACGGACCCGCTAGAAGGTTTTTTTTTGACCGGGGGTGTAGCTTTCTCATTGTTATACCTTACTTCTGAAACAATTGTGACATGCTTGCTGAACCCGTGCGGCATTGCTTCTCTGCTTGGCCTTCTTGGTGCCACCGCCTTCATGATTAGGGCCCGGGTGGATGGTGAGATGCCTATTGAGGGTGTCGCTGTGGAAGATGGGTTAACCATTAAGATGCACCGTGCAAGACATTCTGCCGTTGCCATCTGTAGGCGATGTATGGAGAGGTATCGAAGGGATTGGGTTGGTGTGGCATGGCATGGTATGGTACATACCTTCGAGAGAATCTCTTCCCGCAGTGAGGGCAGGCGAATGGTTTCTCGGCGGTGTGGCAGCGTATGTGTCGGGTGAGATGCTAAACCGAAGCCCAGCCGATCACATCGGCAACAGTTATTCTCAAAGGACTGGAAAGGAGGAAAGCGGGGCAGCATGCCTCTTGGCGACCGAACGTATCTCCGCAGATGCCGCAGGTGATTCCGGGAGCGATGACGGGCAGGGTAGGTCGGGTATTCGCGTTGGTGGCGGGCGGCGCCGGACTTCTCTCGGTAATCGGACGGCCGAGTTCGATTGCGGCCGCGAAGGGACTATTGCTCGGAATCCGGAATTGCACTTCGTCGTGCACGTTGGCTGTACATGATGTATGGCTGGCAGGTGATTTTTCCGCCTCCCCCTCCTCCCCCTCCTCCTGCTTGCCTCCCGTTATCGTAGCTTCCGGTCGAGAATCGGTATGGAACAACATGGTCGCAACGTGCCGCAGATCCAGCTTGCTCCACAGGTCCGGATGTGGGGGTGATGGGTATTTACATCTTTGCTGCCAGATTACTGCGTAGGAAGGTGCCGTGGAGGTGGGGAGCTGCGGCCGTTGAGGCCGAATGCCAAAGCCAGAGGCGGTAAGATTTGAGACACTGCTGTATGTAAGTAGATATGTCCGATATGTGCTCTGGACGTGTGTAGGGGTTGGGGCTTCCTTGTCGAGGCGCGTGCTTTGGCCGAGGTCGCGGAGACCAGCAAGACGGCCAGAGACTGACTGACCAGCACCGTGCTGCTATTGGTGGATTCTTGTACGTCGGAGGCATCACGGCATCACATCCATGTTGCATGCTGTGAGTGCGGCCGGCGTCATGCGGAACGGCCAACGCGCGAGCATCGCATCGCATCTAGAGTGGAGTAGAGTATATGTATGTATTTGCATAGTGCTTCTCCACACGTCTAGCTCGCTTCCCCGCATGTCCCACTTCCAAAGGCTGTTGCCGGATCCATACATATCCACATCCACGCGATCCGTGACGCGGACGATCGCCCGCCGCGGCGGTCCCCAACCAGGTTCACGAATAGAGTGTGTCCGACGCATACATACTAGGTAGACTACTACTAATGGGGTCGGGCCTTTTCGCATGGCGGCTCACTCAGCCCAGACTTTCTGGCCTCGGCCCTTCGTTTTCAGCCCCAACCCCAAACGTCTACCCCAAACGTCTACATGCTATATTGTCGGACTAATTCCGTCCCACGTGGAATCGGCGGTTGAAGATGTTCCGGCCGCCGACTCCGACCCTGGCCATAGTTACCAAGGCATAAGTCCCGACCCCGGCCATACTTAGACCTAGGTCCCGACCTCCGCGCGCCGACGTCAAACCATACCCTTCCTCCTCCCTCTTTCTTTCTTTCTGCTACACACCTTTTGTCTTGTTACCGAATAGTTACTCAACGGCGTACTTGCTTGCCGACGTATGTACTACATACCAGGTATGTACAGATTTGAGTATTCTGTCTTGTATCGTATTTGCCTACTGTGTATACGATCAATCAAAGGGGGCAGGATCTGTGGTGGCGATATGGCACTGAAAACGGTCGTATTTCTTGGAAAATACCTACTGGAGAGGTGCTTCGGTAGCGCTCTGTTTTTACATCACCATCGCGGCCAAAATGCTTATCCACCATCCACTATGTTGTAGAAACAATCGACCATGCGTGGATCAGGTACCATATCGATACTGTATCCTACCCCACCTTGATTATACAGTAGCCACTAAACACCCGAGTATGTACGCCCCTTCAGGCCTCCAAGGAGCAGTGTCTTAGATCGGACATTAATTTAGAGCTTGATAGACAGCAACTCCTAGCTTATATTCTATCTGCCTAATCAATGGATATCGATTGGATCTATCGATACACCCCGGCGTTTTAGTGATAGGTATCGCGTAGAAACCCATCAGGGCAAGCCAGGGCGGAGGTACATACATTTTACATATGATCATACATGTCTGAGAGTGATTCCACACCCTTGACTCCGCTAGGTACCTATCATACTGACTCTGCTGCAACCTCAGAGTTGTTACATACATCACGTTGACTCGCAGGCTTGAGTGTATGTACTCGTGTCTCTGCCCCGGCCATAAGTGGCCGAGCTCCAGACTTCCAGTGAGCGAAAGCCCCCCCTACCCCGGGGTCGCCGCACTGCCGAGCTTGAGGCGGCTCAGGAACAACCGTGATCGCCGGACATCATACATGAAGCACAGTATTTGATTCGGGATGGCAATATGCGAGTATGTAGCAGATGATAGTTCTAGAAGCCTCAGATTACCTACGCCGCACCTTCTCGCGGCTTCAGTCGCGTTTCCAAGTTTCACTCCCTTGACTGGCATATCCATCGACCATTTATCTTGATTCTCCTTTCGACGAGGACAGGAGGAAGCCCGGTCTTGCGCTCCACTGCAGACATGAGCCACCGCAAGAACTCAAGCCTGTTGCCATTCCCGCTGCAACCGCCGATCTCAATGGTGAGTGAGCATGAAGTGCACATAAGCGGTGCATCACAGCATTTGACTCGGTTACTAGATGCTCAAAAAAAACAGTATTGGTCGCGGTTAATTAGTGTGAAAGGCTTTTAGAAGGGTGTGAGGAAGGGGTAGAACCGCGCGTGTCTCCATATGAAGCCCGCTTAACCTTAGCTATTATTAGTTGTTGGTTGCCGACAACTCGTAGGACTGTCGTCTTACTTATGCACATCCCGCTTATAGAAAGTCTTGCTATTGTTCTTTTTAACCGCGAGTCCGCGACTGGGAGGGAAGCGGAGGTCGTGTATGACATGACGGACACGACCAATATTCTAGCACAGACTTGAAACGGCACCATCAATTGGACAACAATCGCAAGCCCGCCACAGTTCATGCCTACCACAGTCCAAGACCGCCAGACCGCCGCCATATGGTCCAAAGTACCGGATTTCCTTTGGCCGAGCGGCTGTTGGCAAAGCCTAGATTCTAGAAACGCTGAAGGTTCGTCTGGAAAGAGGAAAATTGTGTATAAAGGACGAGTCTATCCTCCTGGTTTCTAGATCCTCATCCAGCCAGCAATCATCCGTCTTCAAGACCAATACAATCCACTCACACTCACAACACTTTCCTCGCTATCCTACCTCAGTCGCTATCCTACCTCAGTCAATTATCAAAATGCAGCCATCCATCCAAATCGTCTCCACTGCTGCCTCCGAGGAATCCAACACTCCCGTTAACAATGGAAACCCCAAGGCCCACTGTTAGTTACCTCTCATCCCTCCCTCCCTCAATAGTCCCGATCAAATTTCAATAGTAACTGACGACCGATAATACCTAGACCACATGTGCACCATCTGCTAAGTGCTCGCTGGATCCTTAGTACCTACAGTGCGCCCGATCAGATTCCATCTTCGACTTTTCCTTCTCCACAATCATTCTGTACGATTAACGCTTTTCTTTTCGGGTTTCCAACGACTTTCGCGGGGTAGACTGTAGTGAGGCAGGAGGTTTTGTCTTTGGGATTATTCGAGCAAGTGGCGGGGATCATGGATGTACCGGTCTGATGGTTTTATGTTGAAGGGTTATGTGAGACGAAATAACGTACTTTGTCTGTTTTCGTTATGTCACTGTTATGTGTTGTCAGCTCAGCAATGATAGAATTATGACCACCTCTTCATCTTTCCGATCTTCGTCGAGCGAGTGGCATGACAGGAATAAACACCCATTCACTCTCACGACCACTCACACAGTACGAGTCTCTGCAAAATCCACTCATCAATCGTCTGCAACGTCCCATTCACTCTCACGATCACTCACACAGCACGAGTGTCTGCAAAGTGCCACTTACTCTCACGTTCGCTCACCAATGGTCTGCAACGTCCCATTCACTCTTCCGTCCACTCACTCTGCACGAGTCTTGGCAACGTCCGATTCACTCTGGCGCGTAGACGAGAAATCCCCGGTGGCATGGAAATCGCTACGACCTCGCCCGCAAAAAAGAGGGAAGGTTGGCAATCTAGGTATCTCGAGAATTTCCCGCTTGGAAACGCCTGTCGGCTACCTAAGCTGTTCCTAGGTCTCTCGAGTTTCCTCATCGTCTCGCTTTCCCTCCCCTCGCCATCGGATCGGTAGGCGTGGAGGTATCTTGATCTTTCTAGTGATGGGCCGGACCGGAACAGATCTTGTCAGACCGTCCAGTCCGGACTGCAGTCCTGACCGGACTATGTCGAACACTGGAGGTACATATGTAGGGATTTATCATTTCGTTGCAGCTGTGGTTCATTGCAAAAGTGAGTCGCGGTGATGTTGATATTCGTCCACGATGAGACTTCCCGGTAGAGGAACCGATTATAGTAGCTCATCGCCCAGGTGTTGAGCCGGGCGGGATTGACTGCAACATCATCCTCTCTCGTTTCGGCGTATCTCCTTAGGTTGGCTGCTGTTGCAGCATCAAATTGCACACGCCTGCTCGTGGGTGGGCTTCGTATGAAAGTAACAAACTTGGTCGCCACCATCTCACGTTCATCGCTATTCTTTTTTTTTGTTTAATCAGTAATTTCTGGCGCGTTTGTCGCTATTCCACGCTATGGGAACGTGTTCATGATTACTCACTCGGAGCTCGAATGACTGTGTGTGATGTTAAACAAGTGTTGACACCTTGGAATGTAGCATATTGCCATGACCTAGGTCGCAAACAATTACTGGTTAAATAAAAACAAATCTTGGAATGTAGCGGTGTTTGCTAAAAGGCAAACTTTTGAGTCGCGGCTAGTGCGCTAGAAGTGATTGCTTGGAATCCACCCACTTCACTTATAAAACCCTCCTTTCCTCCTAACTCTTCCTCCCTTTCTCCTCTCTCCTCCACTCATTAAATTCTTCTCCTTATTTCTCATCGGGCACTAATTGTTGATTCACGGTACTGACCTAGGATTAGTTTAGTCAACATCAGGTTTTTCAACTACTCAGTAAGTCCTCTCTCTTTCCTCCACCTCGTCGCAGCTTGATACTTACTTGTCTTCTTTATTCATCAACAGGGCTTAGGTCTTCCGCCGAATACTACCCCTTCCTTTCTTCCACTGGAGCCCGAGCTCATACCTCGAGGTGTGTCGTTCTTTCTCTCCCCCCCCAACTTTGTATTTCCAGGATAACCTTACAGAGCTGTCCTGCTCAGCCGTAGCAGCGAGGAACTGAGGGATCCGTGCAACTAGTTTACATAGTAGACTGTTGTAGTCAGAGACGGATCCAACCCTCGAGGCTGAGCAGAAAACATCCAAGGACGGGATTTTCTCTTGTGCTGCCGGCAGAAGTTCTTTCCCCCTTCCTCCGGGGGTCCAAGTCGGTCAAGACTCGACTTGCCAACTTGCTCGCGTTGGATGGCCCCTGACGGGGAAGAAAAAAATAAGAAGTATAACTTGGTTTACTATCCCCCCAAGTTATATGCGGAGGTTTTCTTCCTTTGCTGTGAGTCTGTGACAGCAAAGGTCTTTCCTCCTGGTTATGCATGTGTGAGAGGCAAGCATGGCCAAGGCCACCTCTCCGAAACCCGGGGACAGACGGTTTCGGACGAGCAAATAAAAAAACTAAAGAAGTATAACTTGGGCTACTGTTCCCCCCCCCTAAGTTATACGCGTATAACCTAGTTTACTAACCCCCCACGTTATACGCGGAGGTCTTCTTCCTTTTAAAGTTGAAAGGTCTTTCGTCCGGCCACGTATGAGAGGCATGCACGTCCATTGGCCAAAATTTTGCTGCTCTGGCCGCTGTGCGAGACAACGACATTGACTTGGTGCACGGGTTGTCGTTTGGGCAATGGGGAAGTTCGGAGATTGTATGGACAGAAGATGCGGGAGAGAAGGAGAGAGAGAGATTCAGAACAGGAGATTGTACTGACTGTCTTGTGTGACAGAGATATGAAAGAGTGGGCAACATGGCCGGTTTATATAGAAAGAAAACATGAGATATAGTGCCATACAGTTCCCGAGTTACTTGGTAGTATACTGTACTGAGCTTGGTGATAAGCCCATTGCCTGCCACAACGCCGCACTGAGCGATTATCCTGCTGGCACGCTGGTAGTTCACAGCGGTAGGCATCAAGGATATGGGCAGTGTAGGTCTGCGAAGATCTTCAATTATCACTCGATAGGAAGCTCGATGCAACTTGCGGAGTGGAGTAGTGCAGGCTGTTGCCCAGTACATCGATGTTTGATCCTTTACCTATGACATCAGCTTCGTACACCTGAGAGGAAACTTGGGTTTCATGTAACGCAGGCCTCTGTTCCATCCCAGTGGGCAGAATTAGCCATCTTTATTGCCCATACTTGTACAAGGTATGTATGCTGGGGTCTTTACATCCACCACGGTGGATCAAAAGTCATGACTCGCTTAATTCAATCTTCAATTCACTCCTCTAATCTACCCACAGACCGGGCATTTTATGCTCCGGTTCCTCCTGCTCCTCCTGCTCCTCCTCCACCTCCTCCTCTCCTCCAGCACCTACTTTGACCCAGATGCTCTCGGCCGCACGGCTGGGCGCATATCCCCCTTCGTTCTTCAACGGATCGAGCCGGAGGCTCTTGTCCTCCTCGGGGCCACCGTACTTCTCCCCGAGGTGTATGCAGCGGCCGAGGGCCCAGCGCAGCTGCTTCTGGCGCTCCTTGAGCTCGGCGCGCAACTTCTCGTTCTCGGCGATGCTGATGCGGTCGGCGATCTCGGAGTTGTGCAGCAGGGACTCGATCAGGCGCCGCGCTCGTAGCGACTTGGCGGGGGCGGACGGCGGACGCTCTGGGAGCGGGGCGCGCGTGCTGGCCATATTAGCCTGGGTGGCGCTGGTAGCCGCGGTGGTGCTGGGTGTCTTCTCCGCCTTCGGCTGCGGCTTCTTGGTCATGCCCGAGGGCTGCAGAAGTTTGGGTGGCGAGGGGGTCGAGGGGCGCGGTCTTGGTGGGGGGCTAGGGCGACATGGTTTATTGGTATTTCTGTTGTCGTTATTGTTATTATTGTCGCTTGTGTGAAGAGTTGTTGTTGGTAATGTGTTCGCTGGATGGATGGTGGGAAGGGAAGGAAAGGAAAGACGGGAGCTGTGGCTTGGTGGGTTGGTTGGTAGAAAAGATGAGCTCTGAGGGCTGGTGGAGCGATTAAAGCATTTCAGTCTTGCGAAAGTGGGATACCTCCTCCCGCGCTAGCGTGAAGAAATTATCGCCAAAATCCACCTTTGCCGCGATTGTCGGATTACTGCTAACCATAAATCATCACTCGGTACGTTCTCCGGCGCAGTTGAAGTGGCAAATTTGGGTCCAGGAGCTACTGGTACAAGAAATAGAGAGAGAGAAAGAAAACCGAACTTGGACCCGCTACCGCACCGAATGTTCCGAGCACCTACCACCGGTCCTCTGAACGGCTGGTGGACCCACACTCATCACACACGTCTTTATTCCTCCCCTCCCTCGACGATGAAGTTCATCGTATGTATGTAGGGGTCCTCAGCTCCACAGCCGGCAACGCAATTGAGGCGTATCACGTGATTCGCATTAATACTACCGAGTGATATCTACCTAGTGCTCCCTCCGTCACGCCAAAAACAAAAACCGTCACCACCCACGGCGGTGGGTGGCTTGGAAACCCCAAGAGCTGAATACAAAGATCTTTCACCTGGGTTGAACCCAGAACCTTCCATCAGCTCCCCTCGCCGATTGCGTGGTCTAATGGTTTAGGCCACGCGGGTTTTTTTCCGTGCCGGAAACATGAATTTGATGTTTATAAGGTAGTGGGTGCCCCGCCTTTGCAAGTGCTTTGCTTGCACTGAGCAGATCATAATTGAACCTCTCGCCTTACAAACGGCCAAGCAGAGCACCTACTCTACTCCAGCGTCCACTCGGAGGGAATCACAATGACGTGCCGGTATCGCAGCCACCGCCTGCGCGATTCTTGAACTGCCCAACTGCCCGGTTTGTGCTTGCCGCCCAGGCTTCTTTCTGTATATTTGCTGTGTGGAGTCCAATTCGTCACACTCCCACTCCACCTCTCAATCAACTTACTTGGGCATTGCGTTGATTCATTATTCGGCGAGGTCAGTCGCTTAAGATCACCTGAGGAGATGGCATTCGGACGTGGTCATTTCCAGCGCTTGTGTTTTCGAAAGCACTTGGGACTTTGGCAGTCGGTTCAATGAAGCCTCTGACCACGATCCTGGATGCGCAAGAAATACAGACACAGAGGATTGGATGAAAGGCTAGTTTTGGGCCAATAGTCAGGAATTTGGGTTGAATATCTCAACACGCAGATTAAATTCCTCATCCATGATATCTTGTTCTACACGGCCTTGTTCGCCATCCCCGAAACGTCCGTGTAAACATCGAACCTCCTCTGCGTCCCGACCGGGATCCCGCTCCTCACCTCCGCGATCCTCTCGGGCATCAACTCGACCATCACCGTCTCCTCCCCGGGCCCCGCCTTCTCCATGACCAATCCGTTCGGGTCAACAACCATACTCTCGCCCCACGCCACATATCCCGTTCCTTCCAGCTCCCTGGCCGGCGAGCACATCGCAACCCACACCTGATTATCGACGGCCCTCGCCCTAGCCAATAACTCCCAATGCAGCGGCCCGGTGGTCATATTGAACGCGCCGGGGTAAACCATGGCGAACGCGCCCCTCCTCGCCGCGATCATTGCCATCTCGGGAAAGCGCACGTCGTAGCAGATGCCAACACCGACCTTTCCGTAGGGGGTTTCGACGAGCGTCAGCGCGTCGCCCGCGGTCAGCACCTCCGACTCGCGGAAAGTGATTTTGCCCGGGATGTCGATATCGAATAGGTGGACCTTCCTGTGCTTTGCGAGCAGCGCGCCGGTTGGGGAGAAGATCAGCGAGGTGTTGTACAGCTTCTCGGTCGCCGGCTCCAGCTCGGGGATCGAGCCCGCGATCAGGTGGATCGAGTGCTCCTTCGACAGCGCCGAGAGGTGGTTGTAGCTCTGCGATTCGCTCCGTGCGCTCGCGCTCGCCGCCGTCTCGAGTGATGGCAGTGCCTCGGCGTACTTGGGGAAGTGCTCGCAACCGTACGGCGAGTTGAAGCATTCCGGCAGGACCACGATGTTGGCGCCCGCCTTTGCGGCCTGGGCGACTTTTTCCGAGGCACGAGTGAGGTTCGCGGTTTTGTCGCTGCCTAGGGTTCTTGCATTGCCGGGTTAGAGCCGAGTGTGGGGAGACATGGAATGGGATGAAAGGTTACCCGTTTTGAGCTGGATCAGGGCCAGCTTGACTGGCTTCAAGAGAGGGTTGGGCGGTGCCGTCGACATTTTTGTGCTGGTGAATAGTAGGGATGAGGTGGTTGTGAGGAGTCGGCGGATCATGGGGGGAATCGAAGAGAGATTGTGGAACTCCGGTAGCTAAGCTGTGGTTATGGTGATAAAGGTCCGGGGTCGGAGTTTCAACAGCGGGGTAACGTCATAGTTGGTCTTGGCCAAAGTGATCGATTGTGAAGACATTCTAACCATTCTTAGCTACAACTATATAGAAAACAAAGTACTCCAGACACCCCTACAGATGACCCCATTCCGAACGCTCCATGTACAAAAGAAACCTCTCGCCGCTGTAGAAGCAAGATGTAGAAAATAAGTAGATGCGAAAAAATATCCCTGCCGGGGAAAGAAAGAAGAAAAACATTTACTCCAAAGCTCCCCCAATCTGCTAAGCCCACCCACCGAAACAAAACACAATGCCCAACAACAGTATCTAATCAGTGGGATGAGGAGGTAATGCTGAACCGCCTCGAACCACTCCCAGTACTCCTCTTACTCTTCAAGCCACTTGAATAGCTAAGCTTCCGCAGCTTCTCCTCCAAGCTCCCAGGCTTCACCTCCGCAAAGCTCAAGCCCAAAGCGTCCTCGCTCACAGGCGAGCTCTGTCCGAAATATTCCTCTGTCCATCCCGGAAAGTTCTCTTCGCCCTCCACGACGACGGTGTGCATGCCGCAATGCGGGAGTTCCTCGTCGGTTATCCCCAGCACGAGCTTGTACAATTCCTTCTCGATGCGCCGCGCAGTGGGCCTAAGTACGGGATCCCGCTGTAGCATATCCCGGCAGACGTTGAGACAGCCCAGGAGCACGTTGTCGTGTTTGTCTTTCGCCCGCTTCTCGATGCTGTCGAGCCAGCTGTCGACCTGGCCCATGTTGGCGTGGAAACTCGCATCCGGAGGCGCCGATTCCCTGGGTCGTCGGTTCTTGCACGAGCGGTGCGAGGCAAAGGCCGAGCTCTTGCGCTTGATATAAAATGTGAGGATTTCAACGTGGATGCATGCCAGAGAGAATACGTCGCTGTTCCAGTAGTCGACTTTTGTGGGGCTCCTCCATGTTCCGACGTGAACCGATTTCTCGAAGACCGGGGAGGAGGGCGGCGATTCCTGCGACGAATCGGATGGACGGCGGTCGGTTGGACGGTAACGCACTCGATTCCTCCCGGAGATGGTAACACCTTGGGACTGTGTTGTTTCGTGGCATGACATCTTCCGCTTCCAGAGCTCGGGCGCGCCATACTCGTAGCGTTCAACGTCCGTGACGGCCTGGGAAGCTTTAGGATCGAACGACTTGGAATTGCCGATATCGGCAAGATAGATCTTGTTTGAACCGTCGACAATGATCCCGGAAGGTTTGATGTCCCCGTGGGCAAGCCCTTCTTCGTGAAGGTAGGCAAGGGCTTCCGAGAGGCAGTGCATCCAGTCAATCAGAAGCAGTTTCCGGCGGTCTTTGGAAAGCGACTTGTACGTGCTCGGAGGGTACTGAATAAACGCTTTAAGGCTCTGGTCGACCGTCGGAGAGAGGATGATGTAGCCAAGGTCGTGCTGGGTGTAGGTTGCATAGATGGCGCCGATGTGAGGATGTGTTATGGAACTCATGGCTCGGATCTCGTCCATGAATGCCTCGATCGAGATGTGAGTGGAGGATGCTTCCTCAGCGATGGGTACTCGCCGCCGGGAGTAGTAGATGTCTCGCCGCCGTGGGAGGTAAACCTTTTCGATTGCCGACTGCGACCTCGCAGCTGGGATGCGGTTGAAGATGACTTCCAAGGGGACAATCTCGTCCTCGCTGTAATCCACATGCGTTCCCGGCTCGAGGTCCCGGACCATAAACAACTGCTGTTTCTTGGAGAACTTTTTTTCCATCCCGGGTCCCAGTGTTAGCTGTGCTAGACTCTCCTGAGAAAGCGGCAGATCGTCGTCATCCCAGGACCCATCGATCAGGTCGAAGATCTTCTCCGGACAGCCGATTTCTCCAAGTAACAAGAACAGTTTCTTCGTCTTCTTGACGATCCACTCTCCGTAGGTGCATTCGGTCAATCCTTCGCCAAATTTCAACTGGTCATCCAGTCGTTTCCGTAGGGAGGAGTCGGGTATCTGCCGACGGATGTAACCGTGTGTTACTGTTGTGGCGATCTTCTCGTCGTCCCAGAAAGTGGACGTCAACACCACCGGCTGGGGTAGCCCCGAGTTTCCCGTGTATCCGCCATACATTGCTGAAAACAAATCGTATCTCTGAGTGTCGATGTTCCCAAGCTGTGCCATAGGGTTTCGATGTAGGATGAGGAAGTGGGGGAGGGCGGGGGGGCCAGGGTCGTGACTCGTGAGGGCCGGGCTGTTATAATAATAAGGACACTGCCTGCGTAGATATTGATATCTATCTATCGGGTGGATCCGTCACGCGCTTGAACACAAGCGCCACGCCGATAAATATCCGTAGATGACGGTTTACAAGGGATGGTCGCCGGCTAGGTCTCCGAAACCGGAGTGGTCATTCAACAAGTGCTGATAGTCCTCTGGTAGTAGTGGTGTTAGTAGATCCCGGAAAGATGTGCAGCCCTATCTTGCGGCTCACCTCTTGAGCCGAGGAATGGATGACGCGAGGGAGGGGGCGTCTTCGGCTGGTTCGTATTGAAAGTGAGGTTGATGAGCGAGGTGAATCGTCTGTGATTGATGCTTCGATTGTGCAAACCAGAAGAAGGGAAGCAGCAGCAGCAGACAGTCCAGAATATACGGGGTATGTAGTAAAAAGCACGGACTCAATCCTCCGTGCAGAGGCCGGCCGACGGTTGATATTTGGCAGAGCATAGAACCACCTACTAGCCCGCCGGGCACATGCCTGACGGATTCCGTACATGTGTTGTGCGGTGATCCGCGATAAGAACGTTCCTGTCAGAGCGCCAATACAACAGGCTGGATACCTACTCTATGGTTACGGACGGGGTTACAGGGATGGAGTATTATTTCGAACTCTGGAGTTTGGAGTATTTACTGAAGCTGATAGGTTGACAAGTACACTGACCATCACAGCCCCTTCCACTTCCGGTTCCCAACACGAGCCTATCACGACCGGAATCCCATAGTAGAATAAAGTAGAGCCCCGAATGCGATTGCTTTGTTTTTGTTTTCTTTTTGATATGCTGAGACCCTGGGGAATGAGGGGTATGCAAGTAGGAACGGCTCACTAACGCAATGGCCGGTTTCGTTGTGTCCAGACTTCAGCTTGCCATTTCACTGCGAGTCATCAGCCATCACATCGCATCTCACCCGCGTAGAGCACAGTACGGGCCTCCCCTCCCCCAATAAGGTTCCGTCGATTCCCCCGCCAAGAGGGCTTTGAGTGACCGTAATCCCGGGAATTCGGTGTCCCCCCTCAGATGCCCCCCTTAGATCCCCCTCCCCCCACACCAGCTCAGCCGACTATGTTTACACGGCGGTATTGGCATCTGGAGCCCCCCCCACAATATGGACACAGTATAGGTAGGCAGCCAGACTGCGATCGACGAGCCTGGGTGCCCGGTGATAGGGGAAACCGAAGCTGGCGATTGGCTCCGATTTGATTCCGATTCATCCGAACCATATCGTGGTTCATGCTCCATTTTCCCAGGCAGTGAATGGTAGGTAGGCAAACCTGGTAACTAACGGGCCACCACGGCGGTAGGAAAACGGCAGTTTGGATGGGCGCGTACCAGGCAGAAACCAGAGCAGCCAGGAGTCGCGGGCGGGCGGGGGGCCCATGTACCGGTAGATACCGTACCGTCCTCGAGGACCGTATGTATGTGCTCTGCGTATATAGGCATTCGAGAATGTCCGTTCTCGTATTTCGGTATATAGTAGATAGTACGGTATACTCGGTAAGTAGAGTCTCTAAATTCAGTTTGTCAAAAGTCTTTCTCAATAGATTGCTGGGGGGTGGGGGGAGTTGGGCCGGGAAAGCGTGGGGTAAGAGTAGAGTAGATACACACATACAAGCACGAACCCTGAGGACGGCCATGGAGGGTTGCTCGCTCGCTTGCTTACTTGCTTATCTCTGTGTCGCCACCCAGAACCAGTAACTAAGGCGGCCGAGTTCGCCTACTACTCTACTAGTAGTCGGCGACGTCCTACGGTGGAGATTTGGGTGAAGGTGAAGAGTTGGGGCGCAGTCGAAAAGAAGAAGAGAAGCTTTGAAACCTGCTGTGGGAGGTGGGAGTGTGCGACTGCTGACTTAACGATGAATGACGAGGCGCTTTGGGGTATGGACAGTGGACAGCCGTGTCGCGTGGCGCGTGGCGCGAAGGTTGTTTACGGCATCTTCCCTTTCTCCGAGGAAATACGGTTCCTAGCGATAATTATCATACATTAACTGCGACGTCCCCCCCAGAAGATATCTCTTCGACGTGCATGACTGAAGCGAGTTGTTTGGATCCCATATCGATCGATAACCACCTATTGCGAACATTCCATCTCTCTTCTACATACAACCGACGACTCCCCTCCGACAGCCAGGCCAGCCAGCCAGCCAACGCGAATGAGCCGTGATGTCTACATAACGAACAGCTAACCAAGTACCTATCTATAATCTACATACCTATTCCAGCTGCGGACTCGCAGCCAAGCCACGCACCTCCGACTTCGCCGAACAGAACAACCAGTGGCACTAGCAACAGAACCGCATTATGCATTGCAGCTCACACAGTGGAAGAAGAAGCAGAAGAAGAATAAGAAGAAAGAGGAGAAGAAGGAGAAGAAGCAGAAGGAGGGGAAGAAGGAGAAGGAGGAGATCGAAGCCCTCAAAGCAGAGTGCAGTGGGAAATATGATACGGGCGAGACCATATTTACGTAGGTATGCACACAGAGGGAACCGGGCATACTTGCTTGCTTTCCTCTGATATCGTTCCATCTTTCGGATTGCGACCTCACAACGTCGTATCATATCGTATCAGAATTCTCACCACTTCACCGGCGGCGATCCAGGATGACATCGTCATTACCGGCGTCGGCCACCATTCCGATACTATGTATGATATGCACATAAGTACTTCCGTAGTTCTGGTCTAATTCGCTCTTCATATCTAGGTAGATAGGCGGCAGGTACCGGTACGTACGTACTATACACATATAGCCCCGTGAATCGTGATGGCCCAGGCTCTCTGCTACCGAATTCCTGGCAGAGTTCTCGGGCTTTCCGCGTGGTTCCGTCCGAGGGGCCGAAACAAACTCAGGACGGAGCGCGAGGCTGTATGTACCAGTATGTACAGTACATACATCATATGTGAATCCCGGATTCCCCACGTAGAACAGATGCACGTTTTCGTGGGGAAAAGCCGGCCGGTCGGCCATGCAGGGTGCAACTAAAGCTCGACTACTCTACTCTACTAGTTAGTACCTAGTGCAGGCAAACCAGATTGTTGGAGTCAGCCTCCAGCCAATTCCCCAAGAAGGGAAAAAGCATTCAATCTTGCCGCGTATCAAGAGCTGGCTCTTGAGACGACGGCAGGTTCGATGGTCAATCCGTTCGAGAAATCTATCGTGACGTCCGCTGCCAAGAGAAACATCGGATCCAACCTCCGGTTGCATTGCGTTCGAACTTCGCAAGCCTCCTCGTCCGGCGGGCTGATTACATATCCCATGCATACAGTTATCCGCCAGGCATCATCACTCGTCCATCCAACGCGGCCGCACGGCCGGCCTCTAAATCCCGGAAGCTGCTCTACTGGATTTAAGTGTGAGCTCCGCGAACTATATCGACTCTATTATAGACACAGCCCAATGCGGAAAAAACAAACCCTTTAAAACGCCAAAAAAAAACGCAGCACTCGTCCGCGAGCGAGCTGCACAGGGGAGGATTCCCCTTTTGTGAACCATGAGAGATAACTTTGGGGATGATCGCCGGCACCGTGGGAATAGGTATATGCCATCCCACGCACGCTACTACCTAGTAGAGTAACCCCGATCCCACGGTACCGAACGAACATGTCCAGATAACGGAGTCGAAGCAAGTGAACCGCTCAAAAAAGAAACGCAGCTTGTGCTTTTTTTGTTTTTGTTTTTTGCTTCGGGATGGGCCGCGGCGGTGGAAAGGGTGCACCGCGAATCACCAGTCCGGCCGGTTGGATCATGGGGTATCACGCGAGAAGGTCGGGGAGATCCGCCGCCCACGACTAGTAGTAAAAACGAAAACTATTTCGAACCCAGTCGGAGGGGGCATGGGAGATGGGGGTCTTCCGTGAGCTTGTCATCGGGCGGTTCATGTGTCGTGGCAGGACTGTGGATGGGAAAAAAGTACATATACACGCCGTCAGTCTTCCATAGGGCCGAATAGAGTAGGTACGAGCATGATCAAACCCCCCCACCGAAAAAGAAAAATGAAAGTAAAAAATGATTCAAGTACCGGTCAATACTCTACATATGGTCTTCATGAGCCGGCATACGTTGCGGACGGACGGGCGGATGGACGGGGTTCTGGAATCTAGATGCGCTTAACGTGTGTATTTTCGATTTTTCCAGAACCTGACTGAAATTTTTTGATATCTCTCCCTTCTGCATGGTCCGCTGAACTCTACCCGCTCCCCTCCGAGCAAGACAAGACAATGGTTCCCGTCGAACCCGCCGCCGCCCTCCAATGCCTCCATATGCAAAAAATGCAGAAACCTCGAACCCAATCGAACACAGAGTAGGGGGCCGTCGGCCCCTTGCCAAGTCCCAGTTCCCTTTCCTCAGTGGTTATGTAGAACACGTGAGCACCGACGAGTGAGAGTATCAGCAAACGACGCGCGTAGATCCCAAACGCGCAGACTATGATCAGGGGAGGTGGCGAGGAAGTGTTGTTAGTTTGATCCCCAGGGTACACGTCTGGTTGACTCGTCGTCCACTGGAGGTACTGGCCGGTGAGACACTGTTCTGCTTCATCTGGTAGAACCTCGAATCCAGCCGCTTAGAGGCCATGATGGCCAGGAACGGGTCCGGTCTCTAGCTACATTTTCTGCCGAACCGGTACTTCTTGTTGGTGACTCGGGCGCCGGCCAATGCTTTGGCTTCTTTCCACTTGCTTTACGTGATGCCTCGCCTCAGGTATGCGAGTTACGGAGGTGGTAGCGGTCTGGTGCCTTCCACTCCGTGAGCGATGGGGTTGCCAGCTGCCAGTTTGGTCCATTCGTCGGCCTTTTCGTTCCCGGGAACCCTTTTGTGTACCGGACACCATCTGGTCTCAATGGTGGGCTCCTGTACAGGGCTTGGCGACAAACCCATTGCCCATTGCCCACCATAACGCCGCACTGAGTGATTATTCCTGTCACGCCACACGCCGCTCGACGAAGGTCGGAAAGATCAAGAGGTGATTATAATTCTATTATTGCTGAGCTGACAACACATAACCGTGACATAAAGCAAAAACAAAGTACGTTATTCCGTCTCACACAACCCTTCAACATATAAAACCCTCAGACAGGCACATCCATGATCCCCGCCACTTGCTCGAATAGCCCAAAGACAAAACCTCCTGCCCCACTACTCCGAGAAAAAGTCATTGGAAACCCGAAAAGAAAAGTGGTAATCGTACAGAATGATTGTGGAGAAGGAAGGTCGAAGATGGAATCTGATCCGGCGCACTATCATAGATACTAAGGGTCCGGCGAGCACTTAGCAGATGGTGCACATGTGGTCTATTAGAGTATCGGTCGTCAGCTACTATTGAAATTTGATCGGGACTATTGAGGGAGGGAGGGATGAGAGGTAACTAACAGTGGGCCTTGGGGTTTTCATTGTTAACGGGAGTGTTGGATTCCTCGGAGGCAGCAGCAGTGGAGACGATTTGGATGGATGGCTGCATTTTGATAATTGACTGAGCTAGGACAGCGAGGAAAGTGTTGTGAGTGGTTTGTAATGGTCTTGAAGGCGGATTGCTGGCTGGATGAGGATCTAGAAACCAGGAGGATAAGCTCGTCCTTTATACCCAATTTTACTCTATCCAGACCTATCCAGACGAAGCTTAAAGCGTTTCTAGGCTTGGCCAACAGGTCATCGGCCAAAGGAAATCCTGTACTTTGGACCATATAGTGGCGGTCTGGCGGGCTTGGACTGTGGCGGGCATGAACTGTGGCGGGCTTGCGATTTTTGCCAATTGATGGTGCCGTTTCAAGTTGGCTAACAACCGCTCCACCAAAGGAAATCCGGTACATTGGGCCCATATGGCGGCGGTCTGGCGGGCTTCATATGGAGACCCGCGCGGAAAACGGGGCGTGTATCTAACTTGGCGACTGTCCTCGAGAGAGAATCTGGATCGCTGAAATGAGCCCCCAAGGTCGAAATTCCTAGACACTTCAATACGTCCTCTTTAGTTAGATGGTGTGGGATTCGGGGGATTCTATCCCTTCCTCACACCTGTCTAAAAGTCTCTCACACTAATTAACCGCGACCAATACTGTTTTTTTCGAGCATCTAGTAAGCGAGTCAGGTGCTGTGATGCCCCGCATATGTGCACTTCATGCTCACTCACCATTGAGATCGGCGGTTGCAGCGGGAACGGAGACTGGGTTCAGTTACTAGTTATTGCGCATCGAAACTACCCCATTGTGCGATACATGCTTACCAATGACTAACTCCATAAGAATTCCGAATAGTCTGGCCCTTCTCGCAGCTCTTAAAGATCTCGAAGACTTCGGAGTGTTGACTGTTTTTGCAGTGGCGCATGATTGCAGTGGAGCTCGAGACCGAATATTCTACCCGTCAAAAGGAGATAGGTAAGTGGCCGATGGATATACCAGTCAACTTTCAAGGGAGTGAAACGGGACTGAGGCCGTGAGAAAAAGCGGCGTAGACAATCTGAGGCTTCTAGATCTGCTATACAGTACATAATCTCATGTTACCATCCCGATTCCAGAATCAAATACTGTGCTTCATGTATGATGTATCATGTCTGTCAATGTACATATGTACATCGAACGTGACGAGGATACCGACGGCGACGAGCGAGCTTAGTTACCAGTAAAACACGCACGCAGATCCCAAAGGCGCAGAGGCTCTAAAAGGGCACAATTGCTCAACTGGCGTTGATAATATATGGCTTTCAAGAGCTCTTTCAACGCAGGCAGCGTTGTTGTGCTGGAGCCGCACGCACCACTTTATAGACATCGAATTCATATCTCCAGCACGGAAAAAACCCCCGCGTGGTCTAATGGTCTAGGCCACGCAATCGGCGAGGGCAGCTGATGGAAGGTTCCCGGTTCAACCCGGGTAAAAGACCTGTGTATTCAGCTCTTGGGGTTTCCAAGCTACCCACCGCCGTGGGTGGTGACGGTTTTTGTTTTTGGCGTGACGGAGGGAGCACTAGTTAGATATCACTCGGTAGTATCACGTGACAAGGCTTGACGCTTACGCTGCCCAGGGGGTCCATGTTCGGTTTTCTCTCTCTCTCTCTCTCTCTCTCTCTCTTGTACCGGTAGCTTCTAAACCTAAGCATACCACTTTATCTCTCTCCATGTAGATCATTCTAGTGAATCACCTCCACCAGTCCTTCCCACATTTTGATGTGTCCTTATTGTCTTCGATATCCGCCGGGAATACATACAATCTCTATTCACAGGCCGAAGAGCTTGCTTCAGACTACTCCATAGTAGCGAAACCTCCCACTCTCGCAAGATTGAAGCCATTGTCACCAAAACCCACCTTTGCCGCGATGTCGTAGTACTGCCGACCATGGCACATCACTCGTTTTCCCTCTCCTTCCCTTCCCTTCCCACCATCCATCCACCATCCATCCATCCACAGAACACTTCACCAACAACTCTTCATCTTCACACAAGCGATCAACAACAACGACAACGACGACGACGACAAAAATAACAATAACCCATTTCGCTGCAGCCCCCCACCAAGACCGCGCCCCCCTCGCCACCCAAGCTTTTGCAGCCCTCGGGCATCGTCAAGAAGACAAAGACCAAGAAGGAGAGGACTCCCGCCGCCACCATGGCGGCCACCAAGACCACCCAGGCCACCACGCGTGACCTGCTCCCCGAGCGTCGGTATTCTCCCACCGCCAAGTCGATACGTGCGCGGCGGAAGATTGAGTCGCTCGTGCACAACTGTGAGATCGCCGACCGCATCAACGTTGCCGAGAACGATAAACTGCGTACCGAACTAAAGGAGCACCAGAAACAGCTGCATTGGGCCCTCGGCCGCTGTATTTTCCTCGAGGAGATGTACGATGTCCCCAAGGAGGGGCAGGAAGTGCAGGAGGAGAAGGAGGAGATAGAGGAGCCGGAGCAGAAAATGCTCGGTGTGTGGGTTGATTAGAGGAGCGAATTGAGATTGAATCAAGCGAATCATGACTTGTGATCCGCCGTGGTGGATGCAACAACCCCAGCATACATTATGTACCATGTACAAGTATAAACAATAAAGATGGCTAATTCTGCCCACTGGGATAGACAATATACAGAAATTAAGCATATATTAACGATCTGCCTATATAATATTATAAACTTTCCAGCTACAAGTATAATCTTCTATCCAGCGAATCAAATATAGCGCGCTCCTCCCATCGGAATCCAGGGATTACAAGTCGATCACAAGTCATCCTCCAGCGGGCTCTCACCCTGCGCAGTGCCCAGCAAGCTCTCAAACTGCAGCTTGTACCACTCGACGTCCTGACGGTTTCCCATCCACTTGGCGAAGCCCAGGGGCTCAGTCCACTGCTTCGAGAACGGATCCTCAGCGGCCAGCTCCCTCCTCGTCGACGATCCCGAGGCGGTCTGGTACTCGTCGCTCATGATCCAGCTGACGAACAGCTTCGCAGTCTCGGGCATCTCAGTGCTGGCAAAGATGGCGCCGGTCTGCGCCCACGACATGTAGCGGTCCGCCGGCTCCACCGTGTGAATGTTCTCCTCGCCGGTTCCGAACGAGCAGAAGGTGATGGACACGGGCGAGGCGGGGTTGGCGAGCATTGTGCCGGGGGTCGTGCTGCCGCGAACCCACGTCACGTTCTGCGCCATCAGCGACGTGAACCAGCCCCAGCCGTACTTCTCAATGATCAGCGCGAAGAGGTACGCGATCGCGTCGTCGTCGTTCGGGTACGTGAGGACGATCTTGTCCTTCCATGCGGGCAGCAGGAAGTCGGTGTACGTCGTCGGGATCGTGGTGTTCAACGGGCGCTTGTCGGAGTTGAAGACAATGTTGCCGAACGAGACTTTGCTCCTGTTAGCTACTCGCTCACGGGCGACAGGGGGAGAATAGGTAACGCACTGAAAAAGCCAGCATAATAGTATCCCTCGCTGTCCTTGACCTCATTGTAGATGCTCTCCCATGGCTTCGCCTTGTACGACATCAGGCGGCCTTGTTCCTTCCACCGCGGGAAGTCGTGCAACGTCTGCAGGAACGCAATATCGTATATATCTTTACCGGTCTCAATGAAGGCACGGTCCGTGTGGCTGTCGTGATATTTGGACACGTCCACCGTCAGGTTGATCGCGATGCCAGGGAAGGCTTGCATGAATGCCAGAGCGGTGGCATTGGATTTCTCTGGGTATTGTGTCAGCGGAAGAGCACGCCAGCGCCGTCACGGAGCGATATGTAAAGTACCGTCACCACCCCAGGCCACCTGGAGTGTCTTGCCCTTGGACTCCGCTAAGGCTGCGGAGTAGATCTCGTCGATGCTGCGGGTTTCGACTCCGGTATCACGAGCTTTGGGCGCGGCGAGTGTTGGTAGGGCTAGCGAGAGGACGCAAGCCAGGACTGCAGGAGTTTTCCAGAACTGCATTGTTGGGATACGTGCTTGATTGCGACGAGTGATTGAGGGGAAGGCGGGGTGAGGATGTATGAATTGTCGGAATGCTGGACGCTCGAAGAAAAGAATGCTTGAGGATTCGGGGCCGCAAGGCCGAGTTTATCTACTCAGTACCAGAGCACATACCTACCATGACGGCGCCGAGAGGATCCTTGGCCTCTCCCTATTGATGCCCAAGAGATACTAAAATGCAAAAGTGCATCACGCCCGGTACCTGGCTACCGCATGAAATCAAGTTAGCCAACGCCAAGTTCCAACCGGGCGCGGGAAACCGAGCTCACCAGCAGTGGTATTCACATCCAGGTACCCATCGGACGTCTCTGCTACTCCCTATGCGTGCAAGCGGGGTGACGACGACTCACCTTGGCGGACCTCCGCGCTTTGGGTTTTGCGTTTCTCAGCATCGCGGTAGAGGTTTATAAGCCTTACAATTTTCACGCCGAAAAGAAGATCGCAATTTGGCGGAGACTAGGGGCCCCGCGGGTTGCTTATGGGCGTAGGTATCGGGGTAGAGCGGATACCTAGCGTATATGCGCACCGGAGGTTGCCATATTTCGACCTGGTTCGTCGGACCGCAGCCGGATGATCAGTGGCCCCCTTAGTTTCGATGCGGCGCCTTCCGGCAGCCGAGCCAATCACATAACGATGGAGGTGAGGAGCACAAAGAGTATTCGGCGGTAGGGGCTGCAGCACAGGACACTACGGCATCATACGGATTCATGAGTTCTTGGTACCTAGAATACCTAGTTGAAATCCGGGAAGATTTTATGGATCTGGACCTCTGGGGGCCAACTGCCGGTATGTAGGACTCAACATATGAACGGAAGAAGCACCGGCTTTTCTTACCAACATCAAGGGAACAGCTCTTTCTTCCACTCCTAGAAAACATCATTTTTTTGACGAGCCCCTTGAAATGCGCTCCTCTGTAGGGTAGAGTTACATGGTGTTCCCCGACGGATCCAGGGTCAGAACCTTAAGTGGAATAGAGCCGGTCTTCTTGCTTCAGATAGAGTTCTAGGTAAAATAGACTTGGTTTACTGTATGTATGTAAGCCCCCGATATGTCGATTATCAATCCCGTCGAAACACGGCGTTTGGCTGTGCGCTTGCGTCGGAGTTTGTGGAGCGGGTTTGTCATTCACGCGGAGAGGCAGGGTTCGGGTTCCTACGAGAGCCACTAGTAGAAAACCCCGACCGGCGAAGCTTCAACTGCCCGAGCTCAAGAAATCCGAACGAGAGAACCTTCTATCGTATATCTAGGTATATCACGCCATACCATCGAACAGGAGAGAAGTTTCACTCCTGCAAGCGGAGACAAAAGCTGAAAAAAAAATACGCGAGAATACACACGACAGCCAAGAGCTTCGGCGCTTCGCGCGTTGAGTATTGATATTTCGCGTCTTATTGCCTGTTCCGATGCCACTGCTACTTTCCTATGTCCTTTTGCATCGTCGCGCGCATACAGCCTTCATGGCCTTCGTGGCTGCTTAGCATTGTCCCTGGCTTCTCACCAGAGTCAGCCTCTTTAACCTTCAGCCTTCAACCTTCAGCCTTCAACCTTCAGCCTTCAACCTTCAGCCTTCAAGTCCCCAGCCAAGTCCGGCGACGGCTATCCTCGCATCCTCTGTCTGAGGCCTGGCTTCGCCGGCCTCATCTCGTCGTCTACACGAGCCCGTTTCCCTTATACGCAGTCTCTTTCCCATTTTTCTCGTATCATTACATGAATCAAGCCAAGTTCTTCTCTCAGTTTCAACATTGAAGCTCGAGCTCGGCATGCCTATATGTAGTAGTAGAGACACGCACTTCCGCTCCGTCCATGATAACTATCGAGCTCGACGGGCCATCGCATACTCACCGCGGACTTCTGGCCAGTTCAGTTGAACGCCGGTTCCACCGTCTACGTGCTCCGAGCTCCGTGAAACAATCCGCGAGGCCTCATAACCAAGTACCCATCGACGTACATGGAATGCGGCAGTTACGCATTTAGCTTAAAAACGTCACTCCTTAAATGCGGTGGATAGGTAGATAGCCTAAATGTGGCATTAGATGCGGCAATAAACGCGGAGGTGTCGATAATTGCGGCAAATAGCAATACTTGCGGATGTCACTAAATGCGGTCATAGCATTAATTGCAGTATAATTCTGATTCACTAATTGCGGCAACGACACTAAATGCGGCATAATCAATGCGGAGGTGTCAATAATTGCGGTAAATGGCAATACTTGCGGATGTCACTGAATGCGGTTTTGATATTAATCGCGCTACAATTGTAATTCACTGATTGCGGTAACGCCACAAAATACAACTGTCTCTACCACACTGTCCTCCCCATGGATAACCCGCTAGCCTCGCTGTCCTTTGCTCTCTGACATTCTCTGGTCTTCCTACTACAGCCGGTACGCATCGTTGTCCTGTGCCGTCCTACATTAGGTACTATCAGGCCTGCCTCGCCGCGGATACCACATTGTCCACGCCATGTTCGAAGAGCCCGCTGTTCTCGCTGTGGATAATCTGATTGCCCCGCCGTGGATATCACGCTCTTGTTGCAGTGGATACTACGTGATGGAGTGATGGAGGAGCTGTCGGCGAGAGGAGGAAGTGAAGGAGGGCTCGTGTCGGCGGGAGAAACGAATGCAATCAATAGTAAGCATTAACGATAGTAGACATCAAGGCTGATGGGCATAAAGGCTGGTGGGCATCAACGTTGGCGGGCATCAACGTTGGTATCTGGGCATCAACTTCAGTAGGTATCTACATTATATATTGGTAGGCATCCCCACGAACACAGAAGGTTATCCCTCAGACACACGTTGACAGCCCATCACCTCCCTCTTGCCCTCCTGTCTGGTATGACCTGCCTCAGTTTCTCAGTCAGCTCCTGGAACCGGAGGATAACTCGCTGTGCGCCTCGGTAGACACAGACACAATCCCGTGACTCACGAAGTAGCACTCGACCAAATTCCGAGACTGGTCCGGATTTTACCACGACTCAGTACGGTATCGGCTTGTCTTGATATTATGCAACAGCTACGAGCTCTGTAGGAGCGATGGAGGATCTCGGCTCGGTTCGGGCGGTTTCCCGGCCTCGCAGATTGCGCCGAACTCTCTGATAAGCACAGGCGTTGGTAGGACCATGGCTGGAGAAGACAATGAGGGCCAAGATGAGAATAGTTGAGTGCATTTATATGCTAGCAAATAGTTGGAGAAAATCCCCCTCAGGCCGGGCACTTTGGTGCGTGGTGGGTTGCGAAACGAAGTGTGCACGTAAAACTGCTGTGGCCGAACACGACCGAATACTGAATAATGAAGCAAACAAACCATCAATGGCAGTTGAGCTAGTCATTATCGTGTGCTTTCCTTGGTGCTCTGGGAATCTTTTCCTGTTACCAGGCAGCGGTAGCGGTAAGTAGGTTGGTAAATTGAGCCAACCAACTGGACTGTATACAAGATTTGGAAGAGTGGGTATCCCCCGGATTGTAGCCGGCTGTGAGGCAGATGGAACCAGCGAAATGCTTATTTCTGGCCGCGCCCACGACTACATGGGCAGGGCAGAGTCAATTCTCTTCAGTTTTATAATTTTTATATAATGAGGGATAAATACAACGATCATGATATCAACCCAAAAGAAGGAAAAAAAAGGCCCGTTCCCAAGCCATTCCACCAACAACTACAACATTTCACCCGCATGCAAGCACCTCTCTTTCTAAAACCACCAAATTCTAGAGGCATGAAGTTTTTTAAAACAGTTTCGCTTATCGCTAAGACAGGGTGGCTTGTAACAGCCTTTACAGGCCCAGTGAGTTTTGGGTAAGTTATCGGATACACCCCGTCCTCGGTGTTTCCAGCGGCACAACCAACTAGTCTGCCGCGTATCCAGGTGTATTGGGGTATAATCGCAGCCACAGTGAAGGTCCGGAGGCAGAGTCGAGTCCTACGTTACTCTAACAGACTTTTTTCCGGTCGGTTTCGGCGTTTTATTTTTTGACGAGAACGCGGATATCAGCTTCCATGCACACTACATACGCAACTCTTTGTGGCTGATATCAGGAGTACCTTCGATGTCGGAATAGATGAGGTATGCATTGGTGAGCATCGCATCGAGCGCCCAAAGAAACATAGGCGACCAAGTACGAAACGATGTGAGCTCGGTGTTGTAGCGACCTCGCTGCTGGTCGGCAATATCAAAACCAGCCATATGATCGCTGTAGTCCTCAAAACAAGCAGGCATCGGCAGCTCCTCCTCTTGATCGTCGTCATCGCTAAATTCTTCCGGTGCCTTCTTATCATTGGTGCTCTTCTCTCCAGGTCGCTTGAGATTACGAACGGTCTCGGCGTCGAGATGGTGCGCGGTGGTCAAGAGCGTGGCAGGACCTTGGTCGAACCAGACCAAAGCACCAACCTGCTCTCCGAAGGTTGGATCGGAAACAACTACGGGTTCGAGGAGTCATAGTCGTACTTCGCAACGTCTTGCTTCGGGATTTTAAGTTCGGCGGGGAAGCTAGCGGAGCTGGGACGCACGGTACCGCAACCGCCCATCTGGAGGTCATGACGTAACCTTCCAAGCAAGGGAATTGTCGCATAATAGTTATCGAGATGGACAATCCAGTATCGCGAACGTGGAAGCGTCTTTAGAAGATGGAAAGCAACCTCCTCAGTCGCAGTAAGGTCTTCGATAGGCTGGACGGGGTCGGGTCCTGCTTGGTTCGAGGTCGGAAGGAAATCCCAAATTTAACCCTGGTCTGCAAGACAATGGAACTTAAATCCGTGCTCCATAGGCTCGCCCGGCATCGTGTAGGTATCCGGTGTCCTTCCAGTACAGAGAATCATGGCTTGGCCAACTGCAATATTGCTCGATGGTAGTCTGTACGCCTGCGCACCTGCTCTCAACTGTTTGAGAAACGGATCGACTTCCGCATGCCATAGGCATCTTCCCGAGTTAGTCGAAAGCTCAACACTTGGCGAACAGACATGGAAATGTCTCGTAATCTGCTCGAATCGGTATTGGCTCATCCACTCGGCAATGCGATGTTTGGGACTAAAACGGTCTTGCTTCCAATAGTCGGCAACCGTTGGCGAACAATGCACACCTATATACACCACCATCCCTAGCCAACAACCAATCTCGTCCGCTGAAACGTCTTGCCATGCCCATCCACCAGACTTCTGGCTTTCTCCCCCTCTTTTCTCCTCCGCATATACGTTGATGTGGTTGGATAAAGTTTCAAGAAGGGTAGGTGTCAAGAAAAGTTTAAAAATGTCGATAGGTTGAACGTCCTCAAGGTCTCGGATAGCCGAGGGTAGAGTATTTTATGCCTTGTGAGGGGATTGCGGAGGAGGCATTGGGTGAAACACAGGGTATGGCGACTGATTTTGGGCGGCCGGTAGGTGACTTTGTTGGTTCGATTGGAAGGGCGAGTGATTTTCCGTGAGGAAAGTTTTTTCGCAGGTGCTGTGCCCTTTACTGGCTGCTGTGCGCTGGATAGGGTTATTGACATCTCGGTGTCATCGTCCGAAGAGCTGGGATCAGAATGGGGTTTTGCTGGCCGCTGACGAATGTTTCTTTCCGATACGTTGGGTGGTTTGATCTCTAGGTGGCCCTCCAAGTTCTGTCTTTTATACCTATTTCTGACCACGTCAAGACAATTGGCGCACAGCACTGACTTTGGCTACTTCAGACACAATAGAATAAACGGCAAACGTCTAGAATGCCATAGCTTTGGAAAAAGTCTATTATGCCATAGTTTTTTTGACGTTCGTCTATTCGATAGATGATGATTCAAGAAAGAAGAAGAAGAAGATCCCGCAGGGCCTAGCTTAAGTCCCTTTCTTCCGTTGGTCGACCCCGCCATGCCCACTAACGTTGATGCGCACTACTAACCACATTCTTTTCATCCCTCTCGCCGACAGCTTCTCCATCGCTCGCCATAGTTTGCGTGGTGGTAGGTTTGAGACGTCGAAAAAACTATGGCATAATAGACTTTTTTCCCAAAACTATGGGATTCCAGACATTTGCCGTAGAAGAGATCCACTTCATTGGTGAGGGACCACAATAATGTCATTGCACTGCTACCGGTATCTTTGATGGAGTCCGAATGGCCAAGCTGATCGGCTCAGGTTGCCTATTTGAAATTTCTGCGGTCCAGGGGAAAAGCCAAATGATGAAATGATGAAACGACGAACTCACCGAGCGAGGGCAACATCACACCCGAGAAGCATATAGTTGCCGGGGCGCGTGCTTTGAAACTATGTAGTCTCTAGAAGCACTGGCTGCCTCGCAACAACAGTGACCACAACCAGCTGCCGAATGTACAGCTGCCCTCAGATATATGCTTCTGGCTTTGGCCGTAATCACCGAAGTCTTGCATCACCGAAGTCTTGCGCGTTTCCCTGCTGGGGGTCTCGAGCATATAATGGCATTGTGACTCGCTTTTGCTGTCGATTTGAATCTCCAGCGATGAACGCGCTTTGAGCGACGTATGCCGCATGATGCATCTCGTGAGTGCACTGAGCGCAAGTCGCCATACGGCATGATTGCGTAGCTTGAGATTGAGTTTCGAGGGGAATTCGATAGGACGGGAAAGCTGGTGTAAGACCCGGAAGTCAATCGGTTCGCTAGCGTTCGAGATACTCTCACCACCACCACTATCGCTTCAGCTTGCGTGTAGGTTGGGCAGTTTTGATGATAACGGTGGAAATCCGCTCGCTCGTAAACTGGTTGAGAGCGGCAAGAGCCGGAAGAGCGGGATGTCGAATATTTCAACAATCAGACGAGACACCGCGGCTCTTGAAACATAGGTAGATAAGAGCGGTGGATTCTGAACTTTGTATTGGACACTAATATCACGGACCCCATGGTTCCGAAGCTTTGCAAAGGAAAGCCTAATAATCGGGGTAGGCAGTGCCGAACGAACGAACGTCATCCCTCCATCTGTGACTGCGCTCACAACTGTACTTACTACGGGTGCGGCGGGCTGATGTGAGGGTGGTGTGATGGCCGTGTGAGGGACTAGAAAAGAGGCCCTAGGAACATGAGGGATGTGCCAACGTCGGAGTGGTAAACTCCCATTCACTGCCTCCTCGATTCCGATCACACGCAATCTTGCTCTCGCTTGAAGAGTGACGAGAGTTGCCACTTGAGCTACACTTTAGGTCTTGAGCGGAGTGAGAGCGGGCTACGAAGGCAAGTAATGATCTCCGGTCCTTGTTGTTGCCCATTTCCCAAGCTCCGCGCCCTGACGATTGCCACCATGTTTCTCAGCAGCAGCTCCAACACCACTCTGAGTACTTGACATCTCAATCCGTATCCTCAAATTTCGTGAGTTTCTTCTACTATTTTATCAGTGCGCAGGCTGATTGACAAATAGATTCAACTTCAAGCCATCGGCGCCGGGCTCTATCCCAGCTCATCCATAGCGGAAGTGGCAACCTCATTCCCCGATTCCCCCCGTGCCACGCAGCCTCAGAGTACACTGTCCTTTCAGACAGCTGGCAGTCGCCCATCCTCGTCGACGCAAAACACTTTCTCGGACGTTGCATCGAACCCACCATCCTAGCAGACGATTGACCGGTGGCCACGCACCCTCGTTGCCGCGATACACTTCCTCGAGCAAATTCAATGCGCGGAGCCCGCCGACATTGCAAGTTGCTGGTGTTTCTCCATATGGTTATATTGTGGTTTCTGAGCTCGTAAAACACTGAGATTTCTAGAGCGGAACCTCTACTTTGTCCTCCACCTCGGAAGGGACGAAAACGTAAATCGGCATCAAACCTTCGATACCAACAGTCCACACCCGCAAGCGATTTAGCTATTCATTTCTCCGTCAAAGCGCGAGTGCTCTGGGGCAAGGGTGTTGAGGATATTGACCGAGTGACGGAGAAAAGAATAGCTAAATCGCTTGCCGGTGTGGACTGTTGGTATCGAAGGTTTAACACCTCGTTTCCGTTTTGGTCCCTTCCGAGGTGCAGAAGAAAGTAGAGGTTCCGCTCTAGAATTGAGTTGCTCTGTAGAGAACTCGCAGAGAACTCGTCGCTGGGAGGGTGGAGGGCATCGCCATCGCGTTCGGTAAAGAGTATGTACGGTTGCTGTGTTCTACGAGCTCAGAAACTACAATATAACCAAGTTTACAACCGTTGAACTATCCGTGCTAAGACTGTGGAAACAGTACAGTACCTACCCCTCTCTTGATTCATGATATGACAACCGCTTTTTTTCACTGACGTTGCCAGAAACTTCGCTACAAGAGCCACAGATTTTCATCACCACTCGAAGGCACAGTTTGCAAGATGGGAAGCAGAGTTCAAAGAATAGCGGAGGCATGCAAGAGAACCGAACAGTGACCGGGAAAGTGATGAGGGAGAGCTAGGTTGAGAAGGTCGGGCGGAAGAACATCTTACTAAAGGGTGCGCAGGAGCGGCAATTGCACACCAGCGAGATTGACGTTCTCAAGGAGGAGGAAGGGGGATCATACAGGAGCTGGGAGGAAAGTTGGACCTCTTGTTGGCGTATATTGCGAGGTAGTCTCAGTAAACCTGAATCAGCTTCTGTATGGGAGGCAGTACATACACAATCAAACCATTCTGTTAAAAATGGCAAGTATGTGCGCACAGATGGTGGAGAAACCCACCGTTGAACGGCACGTAACAGGGCAATTTTCATCTCCCCCTCCGCCTCCGCCAGTGATAACGGAGCATTAATTCTCCTAAATCCCCCACTAGCCACCAGCAAGGCGCTTTTTCCATTCCATCGCCGAATACCCGCATTGCTGTACAAAGGTGCGCCACACAGCCCCAGTTATGAAGAGCAAGTGTTCCGCTTCCGATGCGTATTCCCGGACGCCACACACGAATGCACTACCGTATTGATCGAATCCCTTGTACATATGTCTGATAAACACCAAGTCGAGATCGGTCCCGCCCTTCGGAACCTCAAGGTATAGAATACCAGCTAGGCTTGAAGCCGCTTGCTAATTGGAATTCTGAGGGGCTGTCATCATCATCGATGGCAGGAGTTCGGCAGCCGCAACAACAATCGCGTCTGGAGTTTTCCCCCACAAGTGTTGCCATCCCGGAGACCTGTGTCTTAGAACCCCGCAAAACCTTAAGACACCAATTGCCAGTCCCTTCCCCGCAAAACGAACGGGTGGGGCCGTATCTACTAGTAAATACGGAATTACGGAATTAGGTGTCTACCGGGTACCCGTGATGATCTTTGTTAGGCTGTAGGGAGCTCCGAGTGGAGAAACTGCTGAGAACAAGCGGTAGTTGACACGAGAAGACGGGAAGACGGGAAAATTGTGTACTATAGTGTTCGAAGCCACAATTGCAACCACAACTGGTTTTGGGGTACGAGATAGGTAGACCGTCCCTATGAAGACAGCAACTCGGTAGCTGGCTGAGTAATAGCCGCCAGTATTTCGTGTCGGAGACCAAATGTATCCCACCAACTGCGACTCACACTAACATGCCAATCGTATCGGCGTTGATTTGTCGACAGCGCTGAACAAGTGGCAAGCGGTGGCACTTGACTGGTACAAGAACTTACCGCTGCTACAAGTATGTAAGCAGTTAGTGTCGCACTTCGAAATCCAACCGTATCTAAGTGCAGTATGTAGGCTTGCCGTCAGCCGTTGCTGCGGAGCGGGAGGAGCTTCTCTCACAGTCCCTAGCCCGATGCTCATTGCTAATACATACGCTGGATCACTCGATGCAGCATACCCAGATAAAGTGCAAGGGGCCTTCAATGTGAAATATGACCGTGCATAGTGCAGGGCTGGAACGCCGAAACTTCGCCGAACTCTAGATGACTGGTTGGATGGGCGACGCACCGATCCGGAGTGCAATAAGTGGTACCACGTGCTTCCCGTATGCGATGGAGGGATGAGGGAGGGAGGGGAGGGAAGCTGCAACTCGAACTTCGAACTGTTAGCCATCAATAGATGTCCTTTTCCGTTTGCCCTGTGCCCCACTTTTCCTTCCGTCGAAGTGGTGCGATGCGTGTTTCTCCCCCGTGGCCGCAGATACCTATCGACGCCTCCCTAGTGCGCCCAGCAAGCGAGACCCCATGTAGAGTAAGTAGCCCCTCAGCTCTCCATCCGATTGCCTTTCCCAGTTCTGTG
This sequence comes from Tricharina praecox, assembly GCF_024521635.1. Classification (NCBI taxonomy): domain Eukaryota; kingdom Fungi; phylum Ascomycota; class Pezizomycetes; order Pezizales; family Pyronemataceae; genus Tricharina; species Tricharina praecox. The sequence continues at coordinate 2,467,682 of NW_026250403.1, forward strand.
ACGATCTCGCCCCCCCTCCGCGTCGCTCACGGATCGAGGTGGCGGGCGCTGTCGGGATCGCTGCAGACTAGGATGCGGAAGACGGCGGCTAGGTGAGGGCATCTCCGCTCGAAGCGAACGCACCGCCAAAAGTAACTTAGGCGCAACAGGCGATGATCCTGGTTCATGGTCACCGGCAACAACCGTTTTCGCCCTCGCCCTCCGTCGTCGTTGCCGTCGGGCTCGGGCTCGGGCCCACAGACGTCTCCAGCCACTCCCACATGCACGACATCGGGTTCGAAACCGCAGCGCTCAAAACGGCCAAGAAAAGCACCCCCGCACCCACCCCCCTCCCACGCCACCCCCTCCCGTAGTGGTGCGCGGCGGGTGCGGCGGCCGGGCGGCGTTCTAATGCAGACTTCTGTACGCAATCGATACATATCGGAGTCGGCAGTTGCGTTCTAGTTATTCTTCCTGGCCTCGCAGTATGTAAGCGCGGAAACACCGCGCGCCCGACCGCCGGACCCACTGGCCCCATTCGGCCTCCCTCTGTTGCACCTCAGCTGGCCACGGGTTGAACGCCGCCGAGTGGAACATATCGTCCAGGGATTGTTGCATGGCAGAAAAGAGACGAAAAACAAACTACGGTGGCCACATTGGTGGGGCCTCATTCCCGTATGTTTCGGACATAGGTACTATGTATGATACCTACATTATGTACTTCGATAACACTATGTACTATAGATACGCGATTTCCTACGGCCAAACCGCATCCATGGTTCTCACCCACCTACTCTACTCTAGAGTAGCAGTTACCGGTAACTGTTCTGCTATCACAGCACAACCCGCATCGGGACCACCGGTACCGAACCCTAGGTCACGGTACGCGGGTTCCACAGCCCAAAGATCCCCAGTGCCGATTCTCGATCGAAGCCCGGAAAGGACTGCCCCTACCATCACCGAATCACAGCGATGCAGACAACGGTGCAGCAGCCATACGCTCGAAGCGCTACATACTACATACTACATACTACAAGCGGCTTTCCACACCAACACTCCCACCCCTTACTGCTGTCGCATACTTGCATGTGTTTCTCTCATGTCGCTGGCACACGGATTTACGCAACCCGCATCTGACCGCACCACCACTGTCACATCCACCATCACATCCACATCCACATCCACATCCACATATCCACCACCTCAATGGCACACAACATAAGAGCAGCCTCCCGACCCGCTTCGATCCCCACCGGCCACGCACCACCAACACCACCACAATCACCGCAATCAGCACCCTCACAACCTCCCAATCCTCCCAACCCTCCCTCCAAAATGCCAACAGAAACGCTAAACACTTCAACCAACCTCTCAACGCAAGCGCACATCACCTCACTCTTCTCATCACTGCAAGACCCGATCTCATCGAGCATACTACCGATCAGTACGCGGCGACTGCGCGCCAAAATGCGAGGCTACTCGCCGCACTGCGCCGACCCCAGCAGCAGCAGCGCCGTGAGCTCGCCGACGGGATCGACATCGAGCACCGGCAGCGCGGCCACCGCCGCCTCCTCCGCCTCCGCCGCCTCCCACTCCTCCCACTCATTCTCGTCGTCCGCGGGCACAGTACGTGTGCCGATCTATACCAATTGGGTCTTTGTCACCAGCGCGGAGGTCCTAGCGCGCGCGGGCGAGGGCGAGGAGGAGGCAGAGCCGCCGAATGAGGCCGCCGGTGGAGGCACAGCTGGCAAGAGCGGCGGCGGGTGGACGAAAAGGCAGTACCGCATCGAGAGCGAAAAGCTGAGGGGGAAGGAGTGGGTGTTTCAATGAGCATGTGCTTGATTGATTGACTGATTGATTGATTGTGCTTCGCATGTCTTTTTTTTTAATCTGTGTGCAGCGAGCGAGCGAGCCCCAGCCCATGTACATCATATGAGCTGTGGTGGCTCGTCTCGGACATCGAATCTTTTTCTTTTACATCTTTTCTTTTCTATGTATTCCCTTTGTTTCGTTCGAACTGCATGGGACGGTGTATAGGTGTATGGTTGGATTTTGGGGGATACTCTAGGCTGGGCTGGGCTGGCGTTATTTTATTTTTATTTTTTGTGAAAACTGCCTGGTCCGATGGAATGGTGGCAGTCAGCAGGCAGTCGGTGTGCGGATGATGGCTGGCTGGGGGCGTGGAAACGGGATGGGGATGGGAATGGGAATGAATGGAGTTTTCTGCTGATACACAAACGCCGTGTGAATTGTGATGGCGATTGTGATTGTGATTGTGATGTTTTGCATGTAGAACAAGCTCCAGGCTTCTCCTCCACCTCCACCTCCTCCTCCGTGAGCAGAGTTAGTGTAGGCATCCTAATAGCACTCCACATGACAAGTTCGGGATCCGCCTACCTACATGCTCTTTCGCACTTATACCCGCCGTTTCCGTCGGATCGAGTTCAATTTCAATTTCAAAGCTCCATTCGACCCTCGACTTTAAGGCCACCCGAATCCCGACCAATTACATACAGGCGGTAACTACCAGCCTCACGCCGTTGAACCGTTTTTTCTTCTTCCCTTTCCTCTTTCTTTCTCAACGCAACGCCCTGCTAATCCGCGACTGCCCTGCAGCTTGTGATACCGGTATGTACTATGTATGATATGTAGAGTCCCTATGTAGAGTAACTATGAATGATCGAGTCATGGTTTTGGGGGTCCGTGCGTCGCTGCCTGCAGGAATATCAAGAGGAATTAACGGTGGTCGGGCGTTGCTGGTCCGGTTGGGACTTTGGGGACGGGGGACGGCGACGGGACAGTCCGTGGCAGCGGTTTCTGACTATGATTTGGAATGCGGGAGACACAAGGCGCAGTGTACGGTACGGTAAGAACTCGATTGATAGTCACTCAGATATTGCGGCGGGTGGGGTCCGGTTGGTTGTCTGGCTGCCTGTTTGTCTGTCTGGCTGGCTGGTGGGATACCTATCGTGTGCAGACATCCGTCCTATCTACAGTCTACCCGCTGGTAAAACTCTATCTCGCGGTGCACTTGTCACTGTCATCCTAACTTGCACACGCTAGAAGGAAGGTCTGGATGCCGCCCCTTACATCCCCTATCCTCCATCCCCTATCCTCTATCCCCCATCCTCCATCCTCCATCCTCAACGCCAGCTTCGGACTTCTGGCAGCTAACTAGCGTCAAGGCTGGCCGACTGTTGTTGGAAGAATCGGATGGTAGATACTCTACTCTATAGATGACTCTTGCTATAGCTATCGCTAGAGTAAAGGAGCTACCCTGCCACTGAGTGATACTGACTGACAGCCTAGAGACTATGATACCTAGTGGATGTGGTATGCAGGGCGAGGGAGGGTCGGACCCCAAGTTTCATTCAAGTATGCTACCTACTATAGGTAATCACGTGACGCGTGTGGCCGCGATACGCGGGGCTCTCCGCACATCGGATCGACATTGGCAACGGACACGGAGATATCAGACCGGGGGTGCGGGCCACCGCACTCTACTCTAGAGCCATTGTTACTGCTGCTGATTCTGTGTCTGTGCGAACCCCCCCTCAGCGTCCTTCGTCGCTCTCGCCTCCCAGCCCTTCCCCCTGCGCCTATCGCCGAGGCCAAAGCCGGTACCGGACGCTCTGATCGCCGTCAAGAGCTCCTTCCCGCCGTCCTCATCGCGCACCACGCTCTCCGCGCGCGCAAGGTAGTCTTCGTGCTCCTTCCCCGTCCATCGCCCCACGTCCTCGATCACGACCGCTTCGATGTGCGAGATATGCAGCGGCGAGGCGATCTTGACCGCGCTGGCGGCGGTGGCCGACGCGAACAGCGCGTGCACCGTCGGCGTGAAGGTTGATGTTGCCGAGGGGAACTGCGGGGTCGTTAGTGGGGGGGTGGGACGGGGAGGGGAGGGGGATGCTACGCACGCGTAGAGCTTTGAAGGCCGTTACTTGGCCGAATTTTTGCAGCGCTTTGAGCACCTGGCGGGACTCGGTGACGTTTTTGGGGGGCGGCGAGAGGCGGAGGGTCACTGCAAGCGTGGAGAGTTGGGTGATCGTGCGTGACATTGGGGGCAAGTTGTTGAAACGGAACACGCGTTACAGACCGCGGTTGAGTACCTGTACTACCTTTGCATGCCGACGCACCCCTAACCCTTCAGTCACCCCGAGTCACTGCTGTCACCGCCTTTTCTGCACTCAACGCCTGACTCCAAACGCCTGACTCCATTATCCAATCACTCCTCTATCAAAAGGCTGGCAGCAAAGGTTGGCAGCAGAAAACGAAAAACAAACCCCCATTTCAACGCTAAACCGCCTGTTGGTCCGCGTCCTCCCACCATTCCATCCCATTGACCTCAGTCCACCTCGTTCCCCACGACTGTTGCAAAAGACTAACCCTCGCATCTCTCCCTCGCCTACCGCCGTTACTGAACACTTCTGCCGATCTCGCCGTTGTGTTTCTCCTAAGTGCAAAAACCAATGCCACCGTCATGCCACAAGTCAACGCCGTGTAGACAGCTAACCCGGTACGTACCAAACCGGCGTCCTCCAAACTAGCGCTAACCCCAACCGCCATTGCGGCAAACAAAAATGCAATCCCGTGGAAAATTGCCAGACCGGAGCTGAGACAGGGATGCGACGTTGTAAAGCTCTCGTCATATCGGTGGAGGCTGGCCGGTAGTTGTGTTCGGTGCTGATGTGTCGTCGAGTTCGATAGCGACCCAGACCCCGGTGTAAGAGCGGGTTCTGGAAGATCGGATATGTCGAAATTGTCCATCATCATGTTGTAACACTCTGCGATGACCATGGCACCGGAAAATGAGACAACCGCTGTAAAGAATACAGGGGCCATGAAGTGAACCGGGGGCCCCGCGGCCGAAATGGTTAAGGCGATACTCGCCATTGGTAGCAGAATAGCACCGGTCCAGAGTACGGCTCGGAAAGGATGTTGTCCAACATCTTTATGACCGTAATTATTGTTGTGTATCGCTACACTCGAACGATGTCGGAAATTGGAACGATACAGCTTGCAGAGTTGAGTTGGAATAACAAGTAGGGCTCCCGCGGCAAGCGCAAAAACCGCAAGGCCAATGTCAGTAGTGGCGAATCCGTAGGTTGTGGTAATAAGCGACGACAGGAGCTAAAGCGAGCTGTCAGACATTATTCAACCCGAGAACGCGGACACGAACCATCATAACCAGCATGAGATAGCCAAAGACCCATCCAAAGTACACTGCGATGATCAAGAAGCCCTTTTGATGGAGCATCTTCCAAGTCAATACCATGCCAGCCCAGACCTCCTCCCACCAGTATTCCGGCGAAGTTCCAAACATGACCAGCTTGAGTTCTCCTCTTTCTGTAGCTCCCTTAGCGGCGGACCGATGTTCTGGTTTGTGGGTCATTTTCCACGGTGGTCGAACTTCCGGCGCTACAACGACCAAGACCAGAACGAAGCCGGCAAGAATCATGACTGTCCAGAATCCCCAAGCAGGATCCGTGGCGTCAACTGTTATCTTTCCGAATAGATACCCAACAGCTGGAGATGCGACAAATAGCCAAGTGAAGATACCAATCCACGCCCCCGTCCTCACACCGGCATCGCCCCCGGGAATATTGTTATACACGTTTTGACCTTCTATGGGGACGGGACTGTTGTAGACTACGCCGCCGCGACAGCAGGCTCCAGTGTCAGGGCCAAACAAGTCGAGGATCGTCGCCAGGGAATTCATGAACGCAAATCCAAGCACTATCCCAGAGAAACTACGAAAGAAAAGCAGGCAGACAACATAGGGTTGCATTGTAAACGAAACGCTTGGTTGGACGGTATGCGGCGGTAGCGATAACGCCTGCGGAAGCTGCAATGGAAGCATAAACGCAATCGAGAGCAAAAGATAAGGTTTCCGTCCGTGTAGTAAGGGCAGCGGCCAAAAGAACAGAGTAGGAATGAAAAGGCCGAGAAAGAACATTGAATTGCCCAAGGATGCCACCCGCGGAGTGATCTGTAAGTGCTCCTGTATCCTAGGGAGCTCTGCCTAATAGCTTCCGATAATCCATCCGTTTAACCCCACCACCGCACAGGCAACGCTAGCTGTGAATCGTTTGCTCCAGAGATTCCACTCCCATCCGCCCTTGTATCTTCGTGGTGCACAAACGACTGCAGCCTCGGCAGGCCTAGGAGGCCCGAATTCGAGTGACATGTCCGGGCGAGGGAGACGGACCAGAATGATCTCGCCATTCTCTCCGACTTCCATGCGAAATTGCTGCTCTAGGTTCCCAGGAACCGAAGCTCTAGCGATAGATCCTTCCCGACTGTATCCTTTTATGGCTCTGGTTGAAGCCATCTCGGAAGCAGAAGTGTTCTGCCGGTTACTATTCCATGCGCTTTCCCGCTCAGACTCCTGCATATCGATAGATTCTTCCCGACTGTAACCTTTGATGGCTCTGGTTGAAGCCATCTCGGAAGCAGAAGTGTTTTGCCGGTTGCTATTCCATGCTCTTTCCCGCTCAAACTCCTGCATATCGATGAATGGAATAGGAGAGCGATGATGTTTCTGTCGAGACCGCCCTTTTCCGTTGCGTTCCGACGTTCTCCGACTTGAATGCTCCCAGTTTTCCGAAGACACACCTACTGAGCTTCCAATACTGGCGTCCTGCTGAATTACTTTGGTCCTTGAACGTTTGGGCTGATCTTCCGTGAGCTCGCTCGAAACATCCTCCGAAACCTCCATTGGCAACCCCGAAACCTGCACCGGTATCTGTTCCGACATGGACTCTCTCGTCGACTCTCTTGTCGAGTCCTTCATCGAGCCCTTCATCGAGTCGTTCACCGAGTCGCGCATAGACTCCTGTGCATGCTCCCGCATCTGTTCTGGCTCCGGGCCCGCTCTCTGCTCCGGCATCTTCCCTTCCGGCAAATCAATCTCTTCTTGAACATAGATCGACTCCGGGGCAGTCACGGCGGGATCTGTGCCCTCGAAGACGCTCAAGAAGCTTTCATGCGTGCTTCCCTTGGCACTCCGTATGCTCCTATCGCGCTGATCCAACGCCGAGTGGGAGCCTTGGACGGCTCGTCCGGCAATCTCCAGTGCCTGATTCAACATCTCTTCCAGGTCGCTGATGATCCTCGTGAACGATGGCGCGGAATTTGGAGTACCCAAGTTCTCCGTAGATCCCATCATGCTGCGAGATGAGTGGTGGATGTTGGCTCGGATGAGATCCGCCACGCTTGATTCGGCTTTGGAAAGGTCGGATTGCACGTATGCTTGGTGGAGCGTTAACGGGGAGCGCTTCACAAGGTGTGGGTCCGAGTCATCGTAGGACGATAGGGCTGCAAAGGTGTCTGTCGAATACTTACCACTGTACCCAAGGGGGGCATCTTCGGGGTGTTGAACCGAAGGACTTCTCGTAGGAGCTCCCTCATGAGAGGTTGACACTGCTTTAGAACCATATCGTTGCTCTGTGTATTCATCATAGTCGAATGAACTCGCGTTTCCACCAGAAATGGTTGCCGTTCCGAGTGCAATCTCCTCCTCCGGAGTGGAAGCTCCAGTGTGCCCAACAATTGATTGGTTTGGTTTGTCTGCGTGTGTAGAATGCTCATACTCGTCGGACCCAAAGTGATCGGAGGTTCCCATAGAAGTTGGTGACGCTTGTGATACGGTAGGACTGGTAGCAGCAGTGATTCCGATGAGAGGTGGTGGAGTGGCGATGGTGTTTACGGGTGTATCTGCATCCCGTTTTACCGGCGAACCAACATGGAGAGGCCGAGCGAAAAGGTCCGGAGAATGTGACGACGATCCACTGTCATACAACACCCTGGTGACCGGATCTCTCGTATTACTGGGAGTTTGCTGTGTCTTTCCCGTGCCACCGCCGTCCGACGTATCGTGCTCTTCTCCTCCGCCACCTGCTTCCTCTTCATCCTCCGACGACTCGACGAGAGCTTCAACGGCGCTTACACCTGATGCCGCAGGCGAAGGCGTCATTTTCCCCAGACTTCGGTGCTTATTCCGCATTGGAAACCCGAATGGAAGCTGCGTCTGTCCAATATCCGCAGGAATGGACGCATGCGAGAAATGTGGGCGACCAAGGGCGGGGCTGTATTCCCTGACAATCGAACTAGCCACCGTCTTCTGGACAACACTTCCTACTCGAATAACTGGCTCGAGGTCCAGCTCCTCCGATGGCTCGTACCTATTGTCGTCATCTCGGGGTAGGAGATCTCCGCTTTCGTCGGACATGGCTGAGGATTTTCGCTGGCCGTCAAGGGCTCCCGTGCCCCCGCTGTCCCCAATCCCGTCTCTTCCATCCACGTAGTAGGGTGACGCGGCGCCGGCGAGCCCGTGGGTCCGTGTCCGCTGATTCTCGTTTGACCGATCTGCACCTCCTCCGTCGCCGTCGTCCTCGCTATTGTCCTCGTAGCCGTTATCGCTTAACGTGATCAGAGCCCGAACCCGACTGTACAGAGATAGACCGGCGAGCTCTAGGGCTCCTGGGGGTGAACGACTTCCAATCGATGTTTTGGACCGGCGCTGAGAGCTCACCGTTAGATAGACTCTCAATCCACGGGAGGGGGGTGCTCCGACAACGTACATGAAGGTCTTCGGTCGTCAATGGTAAAGAAGTCTGGAGTTTTGGAGGAGGAGGAGGGCGGGGAGGAGCAGATTGGGGCCGTATGTCCATAACAATATTCCGTGTTTAGACCATTTGCGTGAGGGGATAATAATAGGGATAAAAATGGGCACGGTTGAAACGAGTGTGATGGCACGAGGATATGGATGGCTATGGATGGATGCGGGGAGGTGGTTGCATTGCGGTGCGATCCCATCCGGCAACATGCATGGATAGACCGTCATGCAGCAGCACTCGTCTGCTCCTATGGAACAGCGAAATCTGTACTAGGTATATGGATGTGGGATGACAATAATCGACTGCAGAATAGTGTGCTTACTCGGCTCCTGGCACGTCTGTAAACCAAACTTAGAACTTTCCAACATTCCATGGTGGTGATATTGCTGGAATATTCCAGTCCATCGCACGCTGTTGTTGATTGTCCGCGGATTCTTTTCCAAAATAGGTACATCAGTACATCAGTACCACAGCAAGTATGTAGATACATTATTCCGCTTTGCATAATGCACCGCCAAACTCCTCCATTACGATCAGCATCCCCATTCACATTTGCACCGGCAGTAGTCATCTAGAGACCGGTCGAGGCAGGGCTCTTCAGGTCGACGAGTCCTGGACCTCCAACTTCGGGACAGTGCTCGTTCTGAGTGGTTGTCTATTACCTCTTTGGCCCAGCTATGTATCAAGTGGCCTGTTTTAAACGACCAACTGAACTGAAAAGGAGTGGGTATTCAAGAGCCGCAACGAGATCACGACCGGGGCCGAGTGATGATTTGCGCACCCGGTGGCCTCGGCCGGCACAGTCCGCACTGTCCATGGAAAATCCCAAAGCTGCAGTGTACAATTGTGGCCGATGGTATGTTCGTCACCAGCGTACTACCAACGCATATCTAAACAAGCCTCGATTATGCCTTTCCACAGGCCAGTCTCGAACTATGTAACCTCGTTAGCCGCCTGCAGATTGAAGGATCCACGGTATTCGTAGCGCATTATGCCTTCGCAATAACGTATTGCATGTGGGGGGATATCGGACTAGCCGACGGCGTGGGATAAAGGTGGACTATACATCTTAGACAAGCCAGACAGCGATCGACCGGTAGCAGAAAGGCGTTTTCGAGGCGAGAAACCCAACCGGATGCTTAGATACCTATGATATCGACTGTACATATTTCCAGCCGGTAAGTCTGCGTCCTCCGCCCACCTGTGGATTCGAGGTGCGGGGGAGTGTGGCTTGACTTGAACCAATAGTTAGCACGGCGGCTAATATATTAGCCTTGACGGGACAGCCAAAAATAATACATACACTGACAGACACATAAACATAAGCCCAACAGTCAACTGGCGTTTGCCCGTGACTTCCGAAGCGATTATACGGGTTGCACGGGAAGATAGGCTGGGCAGGGGGCCCACCATGTACTCTCGATGTTTACCACTATTTCCAGGGCAGTTTGGCGAGGCCGTCTGCTTTGAGGGTTGCTGGTTGGCGATGGGAGGGGGGCCTTGCAGATATTGTTTTCCGCAAGGATGGCACCGTCCCAACCGAGACACCCTGTGGTTAGGGGGACACCCTGGGCCACCATCTCGCGATTCTGCTCGAAGAGAAAGAGAACGTCAGTTTATGCTCGCATACGGCCTTGCTATGTATTGTACGTTCATTCTGCTTGGTATCTGTTTGTTTGATGATTGATGGCAACTTGCAAGGCCATTCTGCTTAGTAAGAAATACTTGGAAAACGCGCACAAGATACCCTGCGCGTACCGAGTGACTGGCATGATTTGTTCGATTCTGACTGTAAACGATAACTATTCCGTCCAAAATCTCCGTCTTTTCTCCTCAAGTAGAGGAGAACGGAAATACGGAGACTTCACGGTGCTGAAAAGACAAGCGGCTCAAAGTTAGGTGTCAAATTCGGGTCGGCTCAAGCTTGAAGTATCCACAGCCGTACGACTTATGTACTGGGGTTTAACATGCGCAGAAGGTCAGCATGCGCATGAGAGTACCAGCAGCAGCATCAGCAAGCTCAAACATCGGCTGAAATGTGGCGGAGTCGCTGTAGTACATACTACTAGTAGCAGGAACCTCTGAGCCACACTCATATGCAGACGCTGGGTCATTCCCAGAGTGGTGGCGCCTCTCCGTATGTATCGGCACAGAGAGACACGGCCCCCAATCGAGAAGATTGGTATTGACAGATGGGGATTTGTACCTGCAGCAACCGGAAGTCCACATATCGGCATAGTAATCACTAGACCCTTTGCGATTTAGGCATCCAAGGATACTCTACATAACCAACCCATGTCAGCGCTTCCGCGCCAACAGATCGGGAGTGGGCCAAGTCCACGGTAAGTCGGTGTGTCGATTCTTATAACCATGGCCGCCTCTCCTGCCTCCCTACAGTTACGGTTGAAGAGTTGTCAAATCTCTGGGAGGGGAATACACACGACAGCGACAGCCAGAGGGAAAACGAGAATCCATGAATTCCAGAACAACAACCAGTTCAACATCGAAGTCGAATCGGTAGTCGAATCGGTAACTGGATATCGGTCCGGTCAACCATACAATGCAACGGCCATACACAGTCATTCGAAGCACCACGTTCCTTATTGTCCCGCGACAAGACTACACCGGTCTACTCACGGATCGAACAACTTTGAGGACAGCCGCAATCACTCTTGCGGACGGTGTTAAAACGCAATTCTCCTACGAGCAGCATTTCTCGACCGGAAGTAATGCTCCCTGCTCTGCACTGCACTGGACGCTTGCTAACCATCCGACCCTTCAGCTTCGGACGCCGCAAACCAAGAACCAGGGCCATCGTCCGGGCTCATCATCGGATTGAGCGTTGCGCTGCCCCTACTCTTCATCATGATTTCTGCGCTGGTCTACTTCGTCTTCCGCCGACGACGCCGACGGATGCAAGCTGCCAGAGCTCGAGAAAGCCAAAGGTCTTCAACATCGAAGACCAATAAACAATCTCCCAACTCATCAACCAACTCCAGTTGGCGGTCCTCCGACTCCTCTTCGCCACGGTATCCCCGCAGCGCCTCACCACCTCCTCCCACAATACACCTCTCTCCAGTGCCAGAAGCCCGGGGCCGAGCAAAATTGGTAACGATAACCAGTAATCGACCAGCCCTGCTTGACCGGATTCCCAATCGCAGTGACCCGGGCACTCCGCTCGCCGAACTCGAATCTCCCGGCTCGATAACCGATGGCGGCGACCGGCTCACCACGATGTCGACACTCTTCAATAACCGCAGATGTACCCTCCCGCCGCTTCAAAACATCCACATCGAGCGCGCCAACACACGGCGCTCCTCCGTGCAAATGCCCTTCACCCCCAACTCGATCCAATCACGACCGCACAGCCCCGACATGGTCAGCGCCATGGCGGCCTCCCTCCAATCCTCGCCACTCGTAGTACCTCGGCCGCGGTCCTCCTCATTCAACTCTGGCCCTCTCTCACCCACCCACTACCTCCCCCCACAATCCCGCAGCCCAAGCAACCTCTCCCGCGGCTCACTACTTTCCGCGCCCTCTAAGACCCCGCCCATCGCGTCAATGTCCACGGGCGGCAGCAGCAGCAGCGGCACCTCATCCACCCCCCTCCAATCCTCGTCCACCAGCGGGCACTTCTCATACGGCTACCAATCAGAGTACCCAGAAGTGTCTGGGCCGCCCCAGCCACCGATCCCACTGGGTATCGATAATCGACAGAAGGAGTTCCGGCTGCTCGCCGAAGAGGAGCGGCTGATCCGTGAGCGCGTCAGGGCTACAGAGGAGCTCATCCGCCTCAAGAATGAGGAGGCGAGGATACTCGATCGAAAACGTCAGCTTGGCATCGCGTCCCCTGCGAGTAGATGATGCAGACACTCACACACCCACCCATCCTACACGGCGACGACGGCGGCAGGGCGGAAAACCAAAGCCTATGAAAACCTCTCTCCACCGGTTGCAAGAGCGACTCCAGATGGCGAGCGGAGCCATCGCGTTGATTACCCGCGCAGGGCAGCGAGGCGCGCCCACACAGTAGAGGAAATTCCAGCTGTAGTAACTACCAACAACGATGACTTCAGGTAGAGGGGGGGCTTTGGGATGTTTCCTACACAAAAAACATAAAAAAGACATCCCTTTTCGTTTCTATTGTACATACTTGATCCGATTATGAGTTGAAAGAAGCACTCCAAATGCAATGCATCTACATACATACACAGATAGTTAGTTACCATAGCAGTTATCATAGTAGTTATCATAGTAGTTATTTACTCGTTCCTGCCATCTGCAGCTGTTCCCTCCACTCCCGCAGTATTCCATGGGGGTCAGGGGTCAGGTCAAGGTGGAGGGTGGGGAATCGCTGGTTGACCGGCGATGGACCAACAGTTGGCCGGCGGTGGAGGTGGTGGTGGCAGTGGTGGTGGTGGTCATGTGTGGGGCCAAGGTTGCTGCCTGCTGCCTGGCCCTGATATATTGAGGTGGTCGGACCGGGGGGCATGGAGAATTCGAATTGCCCTTCCGGGCCTAGACCGCGCCGTCATCGGTGAAGACGCGGGTTATGATCCCACATACTCCATAGCACCAGCACATAAATATTCCTCGCCGGCCGACGTGATGGCGAACTGCGCATTCCCCCAGCCTCTTCGTGCCGGATCGCGAGCGAGAGAGAGAGAGAGAGAGAGAGAGCGAAGAACTAAGGGGCTCGTAATTGTGAAATGAGTTTTACGAGGAGAGGCGAGTGAGCGGCTGTGATTATGCGTGCGAACGATGGGAAAGTCCCCCGCGCCCCCAACCCCACACAGCCACTATCCAAGCACCCCAGCTTCCATCGCAACATCCCCAAAGTCTCGTATGCACATTGTATATACGTATTGCATTTCAATCATATAAACCGTGTACACGAGCCGTATATGCCACATCACATCACATCACATCACATCTCTCCTACCAAACAAAAATCAAAATACAACGATGTGTCGATGACGAGACAGAAGAAGTAAGAAGTAGAGATCTACGACATCAGAAAGCAAGTAAGGTAGGCAAGCAAACGTTTAAACAAAAGACGGGAAAGAAAGAAAAGAAAAAGAAAAAAGACACCCATAACAATTGATCCAAGTTCATAGAAGGCAATAACAAACTCCACGCCAGTCCGTTCAGTACATGAAGCCAGCAGTAAGCAAGAAGGAAACCAAAAAAGAGAAAACTGAAAAAGAAAAAAAGCGAGAAACAAACATCCCAATATCGCATCATCGTATTCACCGATGCTTGTACTTGTCCTCGCGAGCGCGCCTCCTCTCGGGCTCCATCGCATTGCCGACTCCCATCAACGTGCGCCCAACAGCCTCACTGACGCCAATGACAGGCCTGATGACCGCCCTGGGAGCGGCTCTTGCGACCGCGGCTGCAACACCTCTCGCATCCCCCCCCTCCGCCATCTCGGCTGGCAATGTGAGGATCGCGTCTCTAGCCTCTCCGAAGTTACGTCTCAGGGACCTCGAGGCACCGCGCAATCCTAGTACAAAACGTGAGTAAATCCCCAAGTAATAGATGGGGATGGATGGACAAACCTTGCATCACACTCTCAGGCTGGTCAGCATACAGCGAGACGATACGTTCGCTGTCGGGCTCGTAGTCGTCATCCCCAACCTCAACCACAGCGTAGTTTTCGCTGCCACCAGAGAGCGCGCCTTCCGCGCTTTGCAACAACGCCTGGGTTCCAACTGCTACCTTGGCCCCTAGTCGGACTAATTCCCCAGCGGTGTTTCGAACAAAACCTCCAACACCCTTCTGCAACGAGCGAACAATACGACCGTCTTTTCTGTATTCCCGGACAGGCACAACAACCAGGTCTCTTGCGCCCTTGCCCAGGTTTACGAGAGAGCGAACGGGCGCCACCCCGGCAAGGACACCACCGAGTTGAGTAGTCTGGATATCGGGCATCCAGGTGTCGTTGAGGACTTTGCTCATTCTCGTGAACCCAGAAATTCCGTGCAGGATAACTCGGCGGAGCACCATATCGGCCTCCTCCAGGATAAAGAAATTCATGAACTCCGTCGTATGACCCGAGCGGAGGCCACCGTAATCGACATACTTAGGTTTGTAGTCCAATTTGACGCGGACAGCATTGATTTCGACCCGCTGTAGGAAGGGCTCTTCCAGTGCCTTTCCTGGGGGTGCAGCACTGGCGGAATCGTCCTTAAATTCGAAGAAGCGAGTGAGGAAGTCGAGGGTGTCTTGGTCGACGTGGAGACGGAGTGGAAGTATGTTGGCCTTGAGAATCAGTTCGGTAGCCGCCAGGCCTGGTACTGGCTTGACGACCATGCACTCAAGACGAACCATATCGCTGTTGATTTCGCGGTCCCCACATTCCTGGCAGTAGGTGACAAACTTCCTCCAAGTGCTGGTGGGAACATTATCAAAGATCTCCAGATCCCGGATCCTAGCATCAACACTCAATTGAACCTCATCGGATGTTGGCGGGAAGAGCAAGAAATCTACATTGACGCCCTTGAGTTCGAATTGCATCTTATGGTGTCTGCTCCGGCTGAGTTTGAGTCCGCTGCGATTCTTCCCTGACCGTGAATGGTGAAAGTCTCCGGTTACGGTCGACCGCGAACGCGCAGATAACGGTCTACCCTCTGCGGTAGTAGTAGCGTATGATGTTTCAGACATCTGATCGTCAAAATGCCTGTTGATATCATTCGTAAGGTCTCCGGGGGCGCGGTTAGCCGGAATGCCGATGTAGATCGAATTGAACAAGAAATCATCGACAACACTCTCATCATCCTCCTCCATGTCGAATGATACTCGTCGGTTTCGTCTCTCGGCGACTTTGGATTCGACTTTTCGAACAGCCTGGGATATGGTGTCCCGCGTTCTCTGCCAGTCGTAACCATCATGGAGATTGAAGATGACATGGACGTCTCGTACTCGGACGCGCAGAGGGAAAAACTCAGCCCTACAGCAAGTCAGTATGAGAAATGAAAAGAGCCCGAAGGAAGGGGAAAAAAGCAAAACCATACTTCTCAACCGCAGTCTGGTTAAGGGACCGCTTTCCTCTCCGCCTCAGGGTGGTCCTTCCGAAATGATCCTCCACGATCACAATCGAGTCTAGCACCTTGACATCTTCCTTGAAGATACTATCATTCCCACTTCCCTCTCTGCTGAGATTCGGGATTCGCATCGCTAGAAGATCCTCCTCGAGCATACTGTCCGCGAGCGCCTCCGATGGTTGCACCGGCGGGGTTTTGTGACCATAATAGCTCTCGACGAATGACAGATTGGTTGGAAGGTCTTCATCATAATGAACCAGATCCTCCTCATCGGTGTCCATGGATCCTGGCATCTTGCGCGATGGGTGCACGAACTTATCCTCCGTCAGACTGGCCAGCATATTCTCGATTGGCATAACCTCTGTACAGTATCGAATCTCGTCGCTCTCGACAGCTGGAGGTTTGAGACCATTGAAGATAGCTAGCATGGTCTGGGTAGAGTCTGCACAGCTCTCGATGAGCAGGAGATCATCCCTGATTTCCAAGTCGACTACGTTGCCAACCACTTGCAGGGTCACCATCGCCGAAGAAATCGTAACCATTGGAACATAGCCCATCGAGACGAAGCCCGCGAGGTGTTCCGACAGCACCTCTCGTCTGCCTCGCATTTGTCCAGGTTCGGCGGCAAGAAGGCGGTCAACATCGTCAATGACCATGATGCCTGCCTTCTTGATTTCCATCCCCGCACTGACTGCTCCACCGGTCGGGAGGGCGGCCTGAAGTCGACATTCGGTAAGTATTATGAGACCACGGGATTTAAGATCCAAGGGGTTTAGCGAAAGAACGGAGTCCGTGATAACAACATCGAAGCCCAGACCACCAGCATCATCGGCTTTGCCTTTCTTCGCAGGTAGCGTGATAATGGAGTCGGCGACGTCCTGGGCAAGTTGTTCACCTGTGGTTCCGTCTGGAGATTCCATTATAGCCATCAGAGTCTGGACATTGTATTCGGCTCGGATATTCCAGAGTTTGACCCTCACAACCGGCTCTGGCTCATCACCGACCATCCGAACCATGATCATGGGCCGCTCGTGTTGCGAGCCAACAAAGATACGTCGATCTATACCTTCACCCAAGAGTTCTTCGTGATCGTTCCGCCTCACGCTGATATTGCCGATGGCCATTGCAACCAAAGACGGTGCCGAGATGTGAGTAATCCCCACCGAATCCATCTCAGCCTCCAATCGGCCAATGCCGCCGCCAATCTTCGCAAAAGCGTAGACAGCCTCGACATTGATAATCGTGAGAAGTCCAGGGCGTTCATCGCCGGCAACGAAGTCGGTGACCGAGAGAACCTGGATGACCTCATCTCCCAGGGCCTTGAATGCATCAAAAACGTCCATATCCAGTAGCTCCCCACGTACACCCGCGACATTTATCCTCGACACACTGCCTTGCTCTCTCTGCCGTAAAAGAGTGTCAATGAGAATGTCATCATCGTCGAATCGGTCTTTGCTTGGGGTCAAAAGCTCCAGTAGTCGACCCAAATCCTCTTGAGTCGGTCGACTAGCGAACTCCATGGTAGTACCCTCAATCACCAAGCTCACATCCTTTTTGTCAGGAACTGGTCCGGAGATGTTGATCTTATCGACGCTCACTGAAACTCCTTTACCAGATTGGAAATCAACTTTGATCGGCGATGTTTCGAGGACGACCTTTGCACTTGTACCAACAACGTCGAAGAACAGACCGCCGATGTCGCAGTGAACTTTGATATCAACAGCCGGAGTCTCGGCCTCGTTTTCCGGCCATGGCGGTGGTCTCCCAGCTTTTCCGATTGTCGCGGTACTCGCAGTCGTACTAGCTAAAACACTCCCCACACCACCGAACGCGCTAAACGTCTCCTCGAGCCTCTTCAGATCTCCCCGTATCCTCAACGGCAAAGTTTTGACATTCACCCGCATCTTCTTTGCGTTTTGTGAGAAGACTACAGTAATATCGTCTTCGTCTCCTGAACCGTTCCCGTGAAGTCGCCCAGCAGTAGTGCTTGCACTAAAGCGTTTTCTGTGATGCGAAGTTGACATCTTAGCGGACGATACCGGGGGCGGCGCAGAACGCAGAAAAGTGATAATACCCTCCTCTTCGTCCTTCAGGGCAAATTTCTTGATCGACAACTTGTTGGTAGATGCTTCGTCGTCGAGGCCCCTTCGGAATAGATTGATATCGTTCAGAAGACACTGCAGCTGGATGGTCGGATCTCCCACATCTTCCTCGTGGCTGTCCGTATAGAAACCGCCGAGGTGTTTGATCATCCGGACATCGACCTCTTTTGCAACGAGCTGCACCGTCTGCTTAGGTCCTGGCTCGGGCTTTGCCTTGGGTTTCTTCTTGGGGGCCTCCGTGTCCTGTTCAGCGATGATATCCTGAACCACCTCTAAGAGATGAGCAAGCATCTTCTCAGTGTGGATATCAACGGTGCCATGGATGTTCGACGCGATTATCTCAATATCGGCAGCGCCCGTAGTCACGAAATCGCCGACAAGATTCCCGTAGGGAGCAACCACCGGTCTTGCATCCACGGAATCCACAATCTTGACCCGGGGCGGCGAACGATATGGAACAGGCGAGGACGATTTGGGCGGCGGCGGGGTCCGAGGGGCATATCTAGACGCGTACGACGAGAATGCACCTGGCATATCCTGCTGCTGGAATCCACTGACACTTGCGTGCATCTCCTCACTTCTATCGCGGGCAGGTGTCTCGTCTCGGGGAACAATTGTCACACCAGCCGACAACGAAGGATAGAATATCGTAACAAGATCGACGTCGATACACTTTTTGCGGATCCTCCTGACGTTGTCCCGAGCTTTAGGCATATCTGGACAACCACCTTCCGTGTGTGGAGGGAGCGAGGAATTTCTGGAAAAGTCAGACTCGCCATTGATGAGTCTGTCCAGACGCTGGTCCATCTCATCTGCGTCAATATCTTCTATAATGTCGTCTCGACCATCAAGCGTCGAGTGCACCCGTAGCTGCGACTGCGACCGTAGCATTCCGCTCGTGGCAGACATGTACAAACTATCGGCTTCCTCGCGGGAGAATATAGTAGACTGGCTGAGCATTCTACTGGCTTCCTGGTCCATCTCATCCTCGCTGCTCTCTATATCGCTCAGGGCTTGTGGCGGCGGTGATGGCGACGGGGACAGCGATGGATCGGCTGCCCGGATCGGTGGTTGAGGGATAGGTTGCACAAAAGGCTCGGTTTTTGGAGGGCTAGAGGAAGGCGAGGAGAATGCTGACGATCCCGCCGATATAACGGATGCCGAAGGTGAAAGTCGGAGCTGTTGAGGCATCGAAGAGGCAAACACGGCCCCCCCAACCTCGTCATCGCTATCATCATCCGCGGCATAATTGTCGAAGTAGTTTTCACGAAGGATGTTGTTCGGCTTGTTCGACAACGTAGGCCGTGTAGAGGCTCTCATTGACGGCCTCACAAAGGCAAGCACTTCCTCATCGGAGTCTTCGAAATCGTCGAATCTATCATCTTGGGAACTATAACTCCTCTGGAGGTCGACGCCGTCCTCATCCCCGACATCGGATGGAGACGTTCCAGTTGGCTGTGGTGAACCGACGGGTGCCACAGTGGAGGGCTGGCGTGGTACGGGCGATGCATCTCGGATTATGCTCCTAGCCATCTCCTCGTCGTCTGTCGTCTGCTTTGCATCTGCGACACCCCCTTTCTCCGTCATAGCTTCTGAGGCATCCCCGAATACAGCACTCTCCTCCGGGCTCGTCCCGAACATGGTCTCGGTAGCAGTGATGAATCCTCGAATGTTCTCCAGCGTGATGCGACGCTTCCCTTCTTTCCGCGGCTTTTCTTGTGGTATTCTCGTCGAATCTGACGGGCTGACATTCCGCGAGACGCCCTCGATGTCTACGTCCTCCACCTCGAGTTCCAGGAACACCTTCTCGCCACCCTTCTCCTCCGGTAGTGTCGCTTCCAGCGACGCACTAACACCCCGCACTCTCACAATCATCCTATCGGCAATGCCCTTGAACATGCTCGCCAGCATTTTGGGCAAGCCGGGCGAGGTTCCAACTCCCAGCTCCTCATCCTCGTCCTCCTCCGACGTAGTAATAGATGACATAATGCTCGCGTCCATCGGCGCCTCCGCATAGAGCGACATGAGCTGTTGCTGCTCCGCTCGCGTTTGAGACTGTAGGAACGACTGTGCAAGATCTTCGGCCGACACAGGAAACTCCTCCGGACTAAGCTCTGAAGCTCTGTCGCCGGGACGCGGGGTTGACGGTGGCGAGGTGCTCGACGCCTCCGAAACATCGTCCGGTGGCGGCGGGGTCACTTTGACGGCTATCTTGACATCGCTTATAAGGATCTCGACGGCGCCCGACAAAAACGAGTTGAACGATAAGCTGATCGAAAGCGTTCCGATCACGGCTTCCAAGAGCTCGAACCGGTGGGGGATCTTGATTAGAGTTCGTAGCCTCTACCAGAGCACGATACCACACACGATTAGAGACAGATTCCACGAAATTTCCCTTAGTGTTCTGTGCCTCACCTCCACCTTGATACCGACATCCCGCACCGTGAAGACCGAATCCCTGCCAAAAGAGCCACCAATATTCTCGAGATCACCGAGCGTCCGTTCCTCCACCAGGTCCAAGCGATGTATGATATATCGAACGAGTCGCTTCTCCCACTGCTGTGGGAGTCTGGGGAACGAAAACATGTGGGGCCGTCTATCGTTCAACCAGTATGGGGGTGAGGAGCGGAGGAGGTTGGTTAGAGAGGCGGATGGGTTTGGGGTTCTTGTCCGTTCGTTGGACGTGGGCGGAGCTTAGGCCTGATTGTGGCTGCTCTGTATGTAGCTTTAGCTGCTGCGGACGCTCGACCAATGGGAGTTGTGGATATCGAGCGCTCCGGGTAGCGAAGGCGTGAGTGCTTGGATGCGGACGACGCGGTAGGTTAAGAAACGACAACAGTTGCCAGCTCCAGCATTTGGGACGAAGGTGAGGGGCAATATGGGGAAGAGGGACAGATGGTATGGAGATTTGAATTAAGCGCTCAGAAAAGTCTTTCAAAGTTAGAGCTACTCCGGCAGAGGAGTGAGTAAGAGGATTTGAATGGCGGTGGGGGGGCAAGAGAGTTGGGGCGAAGGATCTTCGTGTAGGTTCTCTATGGAGGTACTGTAGAGTAGAGTATCGCTGTGCTATCAGCTTCTCATGTGGCCGATGCGCTCTCAAGATCATGTGCTCGCAAGGTGGTTAGTTACACAAGAAGGCGAGCAGCTGAACTCACCGAGTCCCTTCTTGAGCCGAGATATCTGGCCGGGACAATCATAGCATTCAAGATACCCGCACATCGTCAGCTCGGCCTTCCACCAACCCCGTCGATTCTTCCGTCCACCTCGACAACCTCAGCTCGTCCTCCACATCTTCTACAAACGTGCGATCTATACGTCGCAGCCTATTCGACCGACCGAACTCTATTGTACACTCGCAACCATGTCCGGCCTCGAGAAAGCCCTCTTCCAGCTCAAAGTACGTCACCGTCGCCGCCACCGTCCGCGCGCGTACCGCTGCCCCGCCATCATAGGCTAACACCGCCCACAGTTCACGGCCAAGTCGCTGAACCGACAGGCCGCGAAAGCGGGTAAAGAGGAGACAGCTGAGAAGGCCAAGATCAAGAAGGCTCGCATTTCTATCCCCTCTACCCTTCGGATCCGCGCTGATGGTGGGGTGGATGGTGTAGGCGATGCAGCAGGGAAACAACGACATTGCCAAACTCTACGCACAGAACGCGATCCGCAAACAGACCGAGCGATTGAACCTCCTCCGGCTTGCGTCGCGCATCGATGCGGTTGCGAGTAGAGTGCAGACTGCTGTTACCATGAGACAGGTCTCTGGAAGTATGGCGAACGTGGTCAAGGGCATGGATGCGGCTATGAAGACGATGAATTTGGAGAGGGTGAGTCGCACGGCTCCGTGATGGTGGAGGTCGGATGCCGATTAATGTCGGGGGCAGATCTCGGTCGTGATGGACAAGTTCGAGCAGCAGTTCGAAGACTTGGATGTTGCTGTGGGATACTACGAGAATGCCACTAGCTCCGCCACGGCCGTCGGTACACCCCAGGAGGATGTGGATCGTCTCATGGGAAAGATAGCGGATGAAGCCGGGCTCGAGATGGAGCAGGAGATGCCTGAGGCTACCAAAAGCAAGATCGGACCTACTGAGCAGGAGGAGAATGGGTAATTTTGTCCTCGTATTCTGTGTGGGGATGGTTCACTGGGCTAACAACGGGGTCTTAGGCTCAACGAGCGACTGCGGGCTTTGAGGGGATAGATGGACTGATCGAGCCGGTTAGAATTGCACAAGAAATCAACAACTAAATACGCAGTTCCTTGTTGCGCTGAGCTATCTCTGTAGGTAAACTGTAGAAGTCAAGCTACGTGGTTGGCACATCTTTAAATATTGAACACAGAAGGACCAGCGAGCTCTGTAGAGTAGTGGAGTGAGCTGCTATCATGATTCATGAGATAGCTATGGACCCTTACTTGGGACAGCTTGATCATCGAGCTCTTACATGAAGCCCTCTCAACTCTAACTATTCTTTAAAAGCTGGAATTTCCATCGGTATTGCTGACGCCGATGAAACAAATTCGGTCGAAAATCGGGAGGCTTATTTGTATTATCATGAAAAGGTGATGTGAAATCTACTTATCTATGATCTATCGTCATACCTGGATTTTGGTCACCTCGCTCATCGGCCAACATACCACATGCCCCGCAGACACGCAGATGCCCACCCCACGTCACGTTTTGGGTCTGTTGACATCTTGCAGGAACCAGCAGCCGACAAAGGAAACAACCGTGCTGAGTGTGATGAGCTCAGCGGATAAAGTAACGATGAGAATTTATTATCATACCTATTAGCCGTCTGCAGACCCTAGGTATTGACGCTCGATGGTCAGTAGCTACACGGATCGTATGGGATAAAGAAGTGGATCAACTTGTAGCGTAACTGTGGCCGCAGAGGTCAGGTTGCCTTTCAGGGCCATGGTTGTCAATTTCTTGTTACGAGAGATTGAAGAATAGTAATAGAGGCGAGTTGGCATGTACAGTGGAGCCCTTGAAGCCCACAGAGCTTCCCGAATAATCAGCACCTAAGTAGATGAGCACGTGTTCTTCGTTGTTTGGCCTTCTCGTCCCGTAATTACACACTCCATTTCTTAGCAGTTGCACACAAAATCAAAGTCTCCAACGAGCACTCAGTCTTCGTAAACTTGCTTCTCCAGCTCTTTCCCGATCACGTGCGTTGTGTGTGACGCGGCTTGGCGACGACTCACACAAACACCGGCGCGTTCTTAGAAAACTATCGTCAACAACTCTTCGGCTTCAAGACAACTCCTCGGCTTCAAGACAACTCTTCGACTTCAAGACAACTCTTCGACTTCAAGACAACTCCACTCCACTCCACTCCTCAAACACCCCACCTCCTAAAAACTTCACACCTTCGTTCCCGCTGGACCCGTTACGACACCCCTTCCTCTCTAACCGTGATCCCCACTATCGCGACTCGCAGAACCGAAGTACCTAATTGCTACGACTCTAACGACACGCAATGGATTCAAGAATACCCCCCAAGTTTCAATTCCCAGAATCGAAACCGAAACCTACACCGTACTCTCCGCCGACAACGAGCGTATCCAGCAACGGCCTCTTCTCAGCTCAGTCGACCCCCGCAGGCGATCGCTTCCCGGACTCACCGACAAACCTCTCACTATTTGCCGGCGCAACTCCTGCAGCCGGTAAATCACTATCTTCGAAGCTCGGAGCTGCTCGTGCAGCTAGCGGCGGCAGCGGCGGCGGTCTATTCTCGCAAACCGGAGGAAAGCCACTCTTCAGCTTGAGCCCCAGCAATGGCGACTCCAGCCAGCAACCTTTGTTCCCTCAAAACCCCTTCGGTCAATCGCCGATACGTCCTGGAGCTGCCTTGGGCAGGTATTCGAGTCCTGTTGCGGTAGACGATAGCGATGATCTGGGATACACAAACAGAAGCTCGCCAAGGGTCTTGGAGGATGACTCGCGAGAAGATGCGAGATCGCAGGAGGTTGAGGATGACGACACTGGGGAATTTGGTGATGAGGAGGATTTCGAGGAGGACGACGATACGATGCAGGATGAGTCGGAAAGCGAGAGGATATTCGGTTACAACCAAGAGATCGGCTTGCCCGCAAAGGAGCCAGGCACTCTGATCCTCCGCACAGACGACTTTATGAGCGAATTGTCGGACGCGCTTCTTCCGCGATCGTACGAAAACGACGGCTATTACGATGAAGATGATATGGATATGAACACGGACCGACGGGAGCTTACGTTAGAAGTGCAACAAGACCAGCTTAACAGGGCTTCGAAAGCATTCTTGGGTGCCCTCCAGGAGCATTTGCCGAAATCCAGGAGGACCAAAGCAGACAGCAATCTACACAATGCATACTACCTCGCCTCTTTGGCCTTGCCGCTGAACAACTCGACTGCAACTGTGACCGAGGTGCTGCGCAAGTGGCTGTTTGCCCACCACGCAAACCCCACCCGTGCACAGTTGGCCGCCGTTCGGGGAACATATCCCAACAGCGCGTTTGCCGTTGACTTCTGGGACATCGTATTCCGACTGGTGCTCCGTGGAGAGGTATTAGAAGCCATCGAAATCCTCCGCAGCGCCAACTGGGACCTGCGCTGTGAGGACTCTCCTACAGTGAGCAAGCCTGCCTTCGGCTCTCAGCAGATCAATGACAAGCGCTACACGCGTGCAGAGATCGACAGCGTCGAAGATGCTGTTGCGACACTCATTACACTTCTTCTCAAGTGCCCTGCCAAGGGTAGGTCGCCATATCAACCACCGCTGAGTTTCTTCCCTCACATCGACCCAATCGTGGACTCCCCCGGAAGTCCCGCCGATTGGCGGATTTGGAGAGGCGAAGTTTTGAAGGCTTCGGAGGAGTTGAGGGGAATCTCTCAGGGAGACGAGTCTATCGACGATGACACAGAAGATAGCTACTACGGCTCCTTTAACCCTATGAGTCGCAGCGGCAGCTTCGGATTTGGCAACACCAAAACAACAAAGGTCAAAGTCCCACCCGAGTTCAACCGGCAGATTCGCAAGATTTATGATGTGATGCATGGAGATAGAGATGCTATCCTCGTCGAAGCCGAAAACTGGCAAGAGTTGGTTGTTGGGCTCATGGCGTGGGCCAAAGACACATCGTCCGCCGCAGCCGATGAGGAGGAAGAGTTTGAAGACAGCATCAACGTCACGCAAATGGGTCCAGGCGAATATTATTCAGTCTTGCTCACCCGCAGGCGGCGACAGTTGGCCCAGCTCACTGAGGTCCTTGAAATTGTTGCGGAAGAGATGCCGATGAACCCCACGGACACCCTCGAGATTGCTGCTGGCGGAATCATGGCCAACGATCCTTCTTTTGTCCTTGAGATCGAGAAGAATTCACAGCTCGTGGCTGCCACCGTGGTGGAGATCGGTGGATGGGCGGGATGGCTCACGCGTGAGACTACACCGAAGGACCCTTCGAGAGGTAGAGACATGGGGCTCGATGATGATGACCTTGCGCTGCTAGAAATGGGAATCGACAATGATGATATCCAGGCTAAGGAGGCAGAGGACACACTCCGTCGGTATGCTTCCAGCCTGTTCGGAACTCCATGGATCAATGAAGATGCAGAGATCGAAGGATGGGAGATCGGCTCTCGGCTATTGGACCGGGTTAGGAATGGTAGACAACTCACCGAAAAGGTATGTTCTTTTCCGTCTACTTAATGAACACATACTGACACGCGAAACAGTTGCTCGCTGACCTTCCACTGCCATCTACCCCCCGTGTCGAAAAGCTTCTCAGATACACACGAGATGCACGTCTCGATGAGGCAGCATCCACCATCTCCTACAAATGGGCGCAGCACCTGCAAGCGACGTCGCAGAGCTATGGCGACATCTTGCACTTCCTTTCGCTTGCGGCGCCGTTCAATCACAATGCACGGGCCAGCTTGCACGAAACCACCACACACCTCCTGGAGCAATCGCTGCTCTCCTCGTGTCCCTACCCGGCGGAGGAAGACCTTGACCCTCGGTTGAAGCACCTGCTCTCCTCGCCGTCCGAATGCGAGTCTGAGATCCTCCGCTTCGAGCTCTCCGGCTATGCCGCGCTCCGGGCGTTTTACGATCTCCGGAAATCGGCCCCCGAGGCAGCGGTCAAAGCGCTGACCGCCGTCATTCGCGCTGCGGGGGAACCGATCGACGGAGGCTCGTGGGATAGGGACTGGGAGAGCCCGGTTGAGCCCACGGTGTTGCCGGCTGTCCTCAGGGAGCTCCTGGGCTGCGCTGATGCGCTCGGCACTGCAGATGCGCTCGACGTATGCAAGGTGCTCACCGATTGGGAGACTTGCGGCGAGAACCTTAGAAAGGTTTCCGTTGAAGTCGGTCCCGAGGGCAGCTGGATCGACCTGGGCAGGGAGGGTGATGTGGTGAAGAGAGTCAGGGAGAAACTCTGTAAGGTGCTTGCAAGGGGATGGGTTAACTAGGGCCCTCCCTTGTGATGCCTGCGGAGTTTCTCCCTGAGTAAATCTCGGCGGGTTGGCTGGTGTAGTGTATTTTTTGCGGGGGGAAGGGGTGTATATGGGAGGCAGGGGGAATATGGGCTTTCTTTCACTTCTTCTTTCTTTTTTTAATGCAGTAGATGCAAAAAGATTTTTTGTTACCAAAGGATATTTCATATGCGAAACGAGTGCATTACAGACTGATTTTGTTTGGTTTGATCATTGATTGCATACGATCTATCTAGATCATGGCAATATCCGCCCATACACACTCCGTACACTGCACACTGCTTTGAACAAGCCAATCGGAGATACAATTAGACGAGTGACACATGATGAACAAATGGCATCTGCTCGCCCGCCCGCAATAGCGGAATCGTCTGAAATAAACAAAAACTTTTTTTTACCTAAGAAAAGCAATCCCAACGCCTATATGCTCCTGGGCACACATGATTTAAAGAACCACCGCTAACTATTTCGCCTTCCCCTTGGCTGAAGAAATTAGACGTTTCTTGAGATGTTTTGGCATTTTCGTCTTCCGCTGTTCCCGCTTGTCTTCCTTGACTTTCATCTTGTGTTCCTGTTCGAAATATTAACATTAGTTTATACTGAGGGGTGAGGGGAAGTTGCCGACCTTCTTCTCGTTCTTGTCTTCGTGTTTCTTCCCCTTCGGTGTCTTTTCAAATCTCTTTTCTCTTTGCTCCTCGGTCTCCTCTGAATCATCCTCCTCGTCATCGTCGGAGTCATCGGTAAGCTCCACTTCTTCCTCGTCGCTACCCTCCTTCTCGGCCTTAGGGGCAAGGAGCTGGTTGTACACCAGCCCTTGGCCTTCGCCGCGCCCAACCATCTCCGCATCGCGCTCGTAATCGTAAACATCCTCGAGCGTCCGGGGGATGAAACTCTGTCTGAACACCTCCTCTTCCTCCTCGGACTCTCCGCCTCTCGTCAGGGTTCTCAGGATCTCCAATATCGCCTCGGGGTCCTTCTGGATACTCTCTTCGATCGGGGTCTCGGTGATGAACTCGAACAGCTTCCGCATTCCTACGGGTTCCACGCCGCTGCGTCGGAAGAAATCGGTAACGTTCTTGATATCCATGCGCAGGAATTCGAAGGTTCGCGGATGGTTGAGCTCGACGGATTGCGAAACGTCGATGACCCACAGGTGGTTGCGGTGGTAGAGCACATTGTATTCGCTCAGATCGGCGTGCACGAGCTTGCACACTTGGTACATGCGCCACATGATGCTGAGCATCTCGAGGTAGCAGCGGTCCCACTCCTCTTCACCCTGGATACCGGCGTCGCGCAGGCGTGGGGCGGGCCAGCCCTTCTTGTCGCCCAGGAATTCCATCACGAGCACGTGGAGTCGCAGGTGGAGCGGCTCCGGGCACGGGAGACCCGCCATGTGCAGACGCTTCAAGTTCCGGAGCTCCTTCTCTGCCCAAAGCTTCACCATCGAGCGGTGGTTGCTCTTCGAGTATCCGTGGCGGAAACGGTGCTCGCCGGTAACATAGCGATCTCTGTCCTTGAAGACCAAAATCGCCGTCTTGTACACCTTGATCGCAATATGCCGCTCCGCTTCCGCAAGCGCATGGTACACATTCGCCTCCTTTCCAGTCGAGATAACACCATTGATGGTGGAGATATGCCCACGGTTGATCAACTGCAGCAGAATCATCCTCGTGCGCGGATCCAGCACCTGTTCGCTCGTCGCGCGATCGCTCTTATCCTTCCCACCGCCGCCTCCGCCACCGCCCGCCGCAGGACCCATATCATCCAGCCGGATGCGCCCCGCAAACTTCGACAACTGCGTCATCTGGTCGGTCTGGCGCGCCTTCTTCTGCACGGCCGAGTTGACGCCCTTGTTGATTCCCGCGGCCGCCTCGCGCTGCCGGTTGTACCGCTTCGTGAGGTCGCCGCCTCCGCCGCCCCCGCTGACCGGCGCGTCCTCTGCGTCCGCGAATGCATCCGCGTCGTCGTCCTCCGAGAAAATGTCGTCAACGTATTCGTCGTCGTCGGCGAATTCGAGTGCGGGATCCCGGTGCTCCCCTGGCACGGTGGCGTCGACGTAGCCCTTGGTACTGTCGAAAGTGTAGGCCGGCTCAGCTGGGGCGATTGCGGACGCCATTCTGGTTGTGCTTGTGCTTGTCAGTGGGTTTCCTAGAGTTGTGGGGTTCTCTCTGGTTGATCGTGCGAGTAGTTGTGGTTGTGGCAGTGGTGGGGCAGGCAAGGACTGTTTAAAAGGATTGTGTCATAGTGGGGCAATTTGGGTTTGATGGTGGGGGGAACTAAAAATCGGGAATAGCCGATGAATAATCTATCGTAGGGATGTCTCAGATGGACTCATACTCTATCATAGCTAGGGATGTCTCTGGTATGCGTCACAGCTGGGAACTCGGGCTCAGAGGTTGAAGAATCGATCAACATTACAATTTCTTATGAGTGATAATAAAACTATAGTACACCGCCTTAGAAAATCCAAACTACTCATCTACAACCGCTTCTGTCCAAGCCTCCGATTTCCACAGGATTTCTAATGTTTCCTGATTTTCAACGCAATCCACGCCAGCAGCCTGAGGCCCACAATGATAGCCAGCAAGATACCAATCCACATACCCTCCTCCCTCTTGCCATACCCCATCGCCTTCAGGACACTCTGTCCAGCAATCTTCCCCTCTCCCTGCAGGGGCGAGGCATACATGCACTGCCAGCCCTCACCACTCTCTGCACGGTCACACTGGTACTCGCGCCCATCGAACTCGTTGAACATCATTGCCTGGAAGACGTAGCGCTGGTAGTTGATCCAGTAGAAGGTGTAGTACCAAAAGTCGTTCAGCACGTTCTGGGGCACCAGGAAGCCGCCCACACTCATCCACAGGCCGTTGATAAAGGCGGTGACAGCGAGGGCGATGACGAATACCGGGATGACGGAGGAGACAAGGACTACCAGCGACTCGGCGGCGAGGAGATCGAGGAACAGCCACATAACGTACTTGAAGAAGCTCGTTGCGTCGGTGCGGAAATTGACGAGGAAGACGGTGATGATCGAGAACAGCAGGGTGTTCAGGAAGATGAATGGAATGCCGATCAGGAAGTTGGACAGCAGGAATGACGTTGGGCCGTAAAGCCCGTTGTTCCGCTCCTTGACGAACGAAGAGTAGTCCTCAATGAAGGCGGGGATGTACGCTACCGCCATGAACGACATGAATGCGCCGGAGAAGAAGATGGCATTGGTAAATACTTGGATGTTGCGTTGCTCGGAGTCGAGACGCAGCCAGACGGTGCCCATCATCAGCGCGAGACCGAGGTACATCGCCACTCTGATCCAATAGGCGAGGATGTCGCGGTAGGACTTGATCCATTGCCGGTGCAGGAGAACGAATGTCTTATGGAAGGAGCTACGGTGCGATACGCCGGACTGAGCGAGCATATCGTTAGTGCCCTTGCGAAATTCCTTCGGTTTGTTGGTATCATTCCAGGCGTCGATGAGACGGTTGAGACGGTCCACGTCGCCCGCTTCGGCGTCGAAATCGACATTGCAGACATCGAGGTAGTACTCGGCAGGGTTCGTCAGGTTGGGCACCGGGAAGCCTTGTCCGGCGAAATAGGGTACGGCTTCGTCCGTCTTGCCGGAGTAAACGACTCTTCCCCTGGATAGTAGGACCAGCTGCGAGAATAGGGCGAATGTAGCGGTCGACGGTTGGTGGATGGATACTATGACGATCATGTTCTCAGCTTCTGCAACCTTTTTTATGCGAGACATGACTTCGAACGATGCGGTGGAATCCAATCCACTGGTCTAATGATCCTGTTAGAGACTGATGGGGGTGACAGACAAGCATAGGTAGGAACATACCGGTTCGTCCAGGAACAGGATCTTCGGCCTGGTAATCAACTGGCTAGCAACACTGACTCGCCGCTTCTGTCCACCGGAAATCCCCTTCTTGACCGGTGTTCCAATCATTGCATCTTGCTGCATCTCCAATCCGAACGCCTTGATCAAAGCAGTGACCCTCTCCTTCCGCCCGGCCCCGGTCGGCGCAAGTCTCGCGGCAAACTCGATAGTCTCGCGGACGGTCAACGAGCCTAATCACTGCAAATCAGAACCACGTCCCCCCGTCCAAACGCTCTCCCTCGGAATGGAGCCATACCGATCAATGCATCCTCCTGCTCCACGTACGTGCTGATACTCCTCAGGGTATCCGAGCCGATTTCATTCCCATCGATCAACAACTCCCCCTCGACCGAAGCCGACGCCGCGGCCGGTCTCCTCGCCAGGACGTTAAGCAGTGTTGTTTTCCCGGAGCCACTGGGGCCCATCAATGCGACCATCTCGCCTACAATATCCACCGCATTAGCATGTCGATACGGCGCATCTGTGCGAGATCTGTGCGGGATCTGTCTCGTCCCGTCCGATGTTACATACCTGGTCGAGCACCGCCGGTAATACCGTCGAGGATCTTGAACGGCTGTTTCGTTTTCGTGTCTTTGACGGTCACATTGACGTCCCGCCATTCGAACAGTTTGAGGAGCGCCCGAGCGTCGCCGTTGGCCTCGAGGTCGATCATGTTGAGGGCTGTGTCCGACATCGTTGACATGGGGAACGTGGGGAACGAGGTGATAATGGTATCGGCTTTCTGGATGGATGGATAAACGCTATCGACCTCACCGAACAGGAATACGGAGGATACTTATAAGTCATAACCACTACCAGAGCGGGATGCAAAGTGCTGGTTATTCTTCCCGATCGTTTGTCGGGACGTGGACGGTGGGACCGCTGTGTTGCCGTCATCCAAATACTCCGAGCTGAAGTGCACAGCGCAATATCGCCGAGTTAAGCATGCGCAGGCTATGTACATATGTGCATACATTAAGCATACATACATCCATATCTCGGCTTATAATTTCGCTCAGGCATCCTCACTTTCTCACTTTCCTGCACGCTTCCATGCGCGCCCGCCGCCTCCGGCGAATTAGCCACCACGAGCAATGCAGCCCAGCAAGGCTGCAGATATGTAGATGAGCCGGCGGATTAAATATAGCCACTCGGAGGCTTATCCTTCATGTACTCTACATACATGTGGTGATGTATGTATGGTACCGCTGACTGTTCGCCTAATAAAAAAAATCCTCCGCGAGAAAAACGCTGCTGACACCGAGAATCCCCCATGAGGCCGGCTGCTGGGCTGGTAATATCCTGCCATTGGTTTAGTGATCAGTTCTCGGCTCTGATTCCTGTTCTCCCGCTACACACCTACATAGGTACCTACAGGCTACCCGCTGGTCCGGCCACCAGAGAAAAATCCCCCGATATACATAGTACTCTAGATACCTCCCCGAAGGTAGACGACCGAAAACAGAGCTACGATAAGCCCGAGTCGCGCCGGTGATCTGTTGCCGGTTCCGGTTCCGGTGCCGTCAGCCAGCCAACCAGTCATGCTGCTGATTAGTTATCCAGCTGTGGCAACCCGCATGTGATTACTATTCTGGGTTTATTGTTCACAGGCGATCACTCGTACAGGATAGGCCGTCCCACGGGCCACAGCTTACGGGGGATTTTTTTGGGAAAATGGAACGAGTGACCGGGATGAGGCTTTCCGGTACCTAATCCGCTCCGTTCCTTCTTGGGAAAGTCACGAGTGGCGGGCCCGGTGTCCGTGTCGGTGCAGGTGCCAGACTGAACGGCCCGGACGGACGACTGCCATATCTCCCTCCTCCCCCGCCCGTGGCCACTACATAACTCGAACCCGTCTTTCCACGAGCGGATGAATTTCCGTCAACTCGCCAACCCGCCCGGCACCCGCGGTGTCGAGGATAATCCCGCCAAATCACAGTATATCACCCGCCCGCCCCGCGCGCCCCACGGCGGATCACTCCCCTTTCATCCCTCCCTTCCCCGCTCCCCTCCTTGCTCTCCTCCCACTCCCCCTTCCTCCCACTCCTACTACCACTCCTCCCACTCCTTACTACCAAGCCATCAACACCATCCATAACCCACAAATTTACGTACACACGTACAGATCGGGGAATATACGGTACTCTGTACTACCTCGCTACTCCACACGTAGGTCATCCGACCGGTGCGGCAACGGGGGAATGATCACTTTTTTCGTTCACTTCAGGGCTGGCTCAGGGCTGGCTCAGTGGAGCTTTGCCGTGCCACCACCGTCGCACACGCAGAGCAGAGCAGGGGGAGGGGGGAGAGGGGGGGAGAAAGCTCGGCGCGAGCAAAAAAGGAAGTATCGAGAAGAGCAGGCTGAACGGTGCGCTGTGTGCGTATGTATGTATATGGCAAGAGCAGGTAAGACAGGCGCCGTACCCCTCGGGACGTTGGCCGGTCACAGCTCGTTGCACCGGTAGGGTAGGGATACGAGCGGGGGATACGAGCGGGGTCGGGGGGAGTACACATTCAATATCAGGATGTCAGGAAGCCAGGACTCCGGGGAGCGGGGTTATTTATCCCCCCCACATCCTCCGCACATCCCCCGCACACCTCCCCTACCCCAGCACCTCCACCACCACCACCAGACCCCACACCCCACCACCCACCACACACCGCCCCCGCCCCCGCCGCAAATGGAAGCCCTCCTAATCAGCAACATAAAGCCGCTCTCCCCCTCACTCGCAGAATACCACACGTGGACCGCACGTGTAAAAGACCTGCTCTGCTACCTGGAGCTATGGCCGATCCCGCCCTCGCCCGTGCGCTCCGGCCACGGCCCGCACCGGTGGCCGGCAAACGTTGAGGTCCCCGCGCCCGCTGCTGTTTCAAGGGATCACGGGCTGCCAACATACTCGGCTGTGGCGGAGGCGGGGCAGGTGGGAGGTGCGGGAGGGGTTAAGGAGCAGGCGGAGAGGGCCGAGAGGAGACGCCTCAAGACCGTCGCGGTTATTAGAGCATGTCTGTCGGATTCGCTATTTTTGAGCTATGCGGTCAAGGAGTTTGATGATCCGGCAGCGCTGTGGGGGCAGTTGAAGATTACGGCGGCGGCGAGGGGGTGTTAGGTGCACTGGACGGGCTATGTGGGTGTGGGCTGTGGGTGTGGGCGGGCGGGTGGAGATGGGATTGGTGTTATACCTGGGAGGGAAGAAGTGGGCGTTCCTGGCGAATACATACTGGATTCTGATCTGGGTTTCACCTTTGACCTTTCACCTTGCACTGGGCACTGAGCAGAGTCGTTCATTGGAGGAGGAGGAGCAGAGTGTTTGCCATCCATCTCCGTCCCATCCCATCCCATCCCAATACATTCACACATCCAAGTGACCGCCCGCCTGCTTCGAAAAGATCCCCATTCACAGGTCAAGTCTGGTAGGTAATAGGTAATATACTGTACAATCCCACAAACTTACCCCAACAAATCTGCATCGTAATGAGTAGGTAAGTTTTAAGTGCG
Organism: Tricharina praecox; assembly: GCF_024521635.1. Taxonomy (NCBI): domain Eukaryota; kingdom Fungi; phylum Ascomycota; class Pezizomycetes; order Pezizales; family Pyronemataceae; genus Tricharina; species Tricharina praecox. The sequence continues at coordinate 2,501,280 of NW_026250403.1, forward strand.
GCGGGTAAGAAGTAATGGACAAGAAGTGTGGACAAGAAGTGCAAGCAAGTAAGTGGTTGAAGAAGAACATCGATACCGTACCCGGGCAGCCCCAGCCCCATCTCCAGAGCTTGAGGGCCAAAACAGAAAGAAAAGGAACCCCGAAGGGAATAAAGGTTATGAGATGGTCGTCGTAAGGAATACATAATACTTAGTAAGAAAGTAGAAAAATTATAAAGGAAAAGAAGGTAGAGAAGAAGAAAGAAGAAGGAAAAAAAGGTAGAAGATAGAAGATAGTAGAAGAAGAAAAAAAGTAGGGTCATAGGCCGCCGAGCAAGGTGAACAAAAATCACAAAAAAAAACTCCAAAGGCACACCCGGCGCCAAAAAACCATCAGCCAAAAAGGACTGGACAAACATTGCGCACAACCAACCGACCCAACCCAATCCAAACCCAACCCAGCCTGGCCAAAATTCCACAAAGAGAGCAATAGAGTCCAAGCAGAAACACCAGTTTCCCTAACAAGCCGAACGAAATGAAAGCAAAGACAATCATCAAAACAAAAAGCGAGGAAAAGCAGACAAGCCACACCACGCCGTTCCGGTAAGAAGTAGCAGAAAGAAGAAGAAAAGGAAGAAGAAGACGAAGAAGAAGAGGAGGAGGAAGAATAAGAGGAAGAAAATGAGGAAACCAGAATCCCAGATCTAGAAATACAAGCACCGCCTACTGCAGATCAAAAACAGGTTAACGGCAAAACCCTGCAGACAAATGTTTACTCTACGCCTACGCCCAGGGGTTTCTTGCTCTCTATGCCTTGGAATCTCCCTTGGCATCCTCGCAGATGATGGTCTTCATCAAACCCGCCAACTTCGGCCACCCCTCCTCCATTCTCCCCAGCGCATCCAGCAGGATTTCCACCTGGTTCCGCACGGTTCCGTTCCCGTTCCCGCCTTCACCTCCCTGGGACACGAATCGGTAACACAGTATGCGTGCTGCCATGAACAACGTAGGTGCCAAAAGCGGGTTCCCAAGGACCCTATCGTCATCGGGATCCAGCGTGCTCGACACATTACGGATCAGCGTGAGAATGTTTTCCACCGCGTTGACGCTGCGCTGCTCGCCGTCTTGTTCGTCCCGTCCGTGTAGGAATATGGTACACGCGTGAGTGGTGCAGCCCAGTAGTAAGACGGTGGGCATCTCCTTGGGAGATACACCGATCATGGAGCGGTATGGTTTCGGTATGTTCAAAAGGAAGCGCGTCAAGGCGAGATCAAGGGCCATGGACTCGGTCGAGGAGCGCTGCGGGCGCGGATGGTGGAGGATGCGGCCGAGGAGGACAGCGAGCTTGCAGAGATGCTGGTAAGCATCGCGCTGTGGACTCTGACTGTTACCCATCATCGTTGAGGGAACGAGCCCGTCCAAGCTGTTGGGAAAGGGATCGATGACCATGTGTTCGACACTCTACAATACGAGTCAGCATCGGAGGGGCGGGCCAAAAGCTGTGATCGGAATATAAATACCTCCAGTGATCCACTCTGAAAGACGTCTTCCGATACTGGAAAGTTCACGTTGAACTGCGAATCATCGATACACACGGGCCAGGGCACGGAGGTGGTCGAGAGGCGGTCCAAAATGAAAATCGCCCACACAGTCCTCCTGCGCTCTTCGATCTCCAGTTCGTTACGCGGGTCCGGAAGGAATCCTCGGAATGCCGAGTTGGAGTCGATCCTGTCGAGACCGAGCGGCGAACACATGCGCCATACCGAGCCGAGGAATATCCACATCTGCGACATCTGCGACAGCCCGAACATCCGCAGACACAGGTAGATCCCGCCCTGTACTGCATGCATCGTGAACTGGCCCTCACTAACTGCGCGATCAAAACACGCCTTGCCGAGCGTAGCCCAGTAAGAAGAAGCCGCTTTCACTCCGGCGTCAGGGTGAAGGTAGCCCGAGAGGGCGAGAATCGCAAAAGTCAGCGTGTTCGGCCGGGTTAGGGGTCCTTTAGACGCGATATCCTCCATGACGCGCTTCTTGTACAGAAACGGGAGAATCGTATGCCATTTCTCAAAGAAAAGGTTGAATAGTACTTTCATCAACTCCGGCGAAGGGAGCCCATCATCTGACAGCTCTGGCATCTCATCCGTGACCGCGTCGTCGCCAGCCAGCAAATGAGAGGTATCGATCTGCGCGAGGCCAACGAACGGCGACGCCTGCAGGAACTGCGTCGCAAACTGCGTCGCATCGCATTCCACGTGCGTTGTATGGCTCGGGGGATTAATCGCGCGCGCGCTGACATCGGGCGACGAGTCGAGGGATGAGAAGGAGCGTTTGCGCGGGTTGAAAGTCGTACTCCCGTTAGTGAGGTTCGGCGAGAGTCGCGACGACGCGAAAGTTGGCGATACGCGTGCGCCCGTAGCATCCGCGTTGACAGGTGTGAAGCCACCTCCTCCGCCGGTACCGGAAGTCGAGCTGGGCGTCGGGCGATGGACCGTGGGGACCGTGAGGCTAGGCGTCATGGAAGTCCCGCGCATCGCAATCGGCGGATCATGCGCGGCGGGCGTCTTGGAGCCTCGGGTGGTCGAAAGCGACGATTGCTCAGCTGGGGCGCGATCAGCGGGTTGGTCCGACGATCAATAGTGGGGGAGGGGGGGCATTCAACTCACCTCGATAATGGGCACTCGAATGAATTTTAGTGACCGCATTATTCGTATAAACACAAGGCCGATCGAGTCGCTCGCAAGCTCCACAGCTTGGCTTACATCCCTATGTCGTGAGAGTTGGAATTAGCGACGATTCGGAGGTAGTGATAACGTGATGTTTTATTTTTATTTTGAGTTTTTTTTTTTAATCGCGGACGCGTTGCGACAGCGGGGGAGGGGGACGTACGTCGCACTTGCGCTTTCGTTGGCGACAACCCAGACACGCCTGGTTCCTTTCCAGCACCTTCTTTGTCGGCGGTGTATCCCGAGTGTTATTCTGGTGCGCGAGTGACGGCGGGGCAGGTGTGGTGCTCATCGCGACGGCATTGGTCGAGGCCGAGGGAGCTGCGTTAGTTGCGGGAGGGGAGGTGGGAACGGACATCGAGCGGGAACCAACAGCGGGGGGCGACAGCGCTCGGTGGGCCGAGTGAGTCGGAGATGTGGGCGAGTTGGAGGGCGACAGCATCTCGTGAGCGAGCACCAGCGACGGACTCGAAGGCGCGGCGGCAGTCAGAGGAGTAGACGCCGGCGACGGTGACCGGATCGAGGGAGGGCGGGCGGACGGAGGAGGAGGAGGAGGCGGAGGGGTGGCGGCCATGGTAACGACGGAGTAGGTTGAAGGGGAGCGGCGAGAAGCGAAGGTTGGGGCGGCAGCGCAACGATGACGACTTCCTTCTGGGGGCTAGCAGGCGACGCAAAAGTGGCCCGCTTCCTCTCCTCCTTTTCCAAGTCTCCGCGCAGAGCGCTTTCGCCTCCGGCCTTTCTCTCTCTCAGCAGAGACTCTTCCGTCCGACTCCTGCCTCCTACTTTTTATTTTCGTATTTTTATTTTTATTTTTTATTTTTTATTTCTTTCTGATATCCTTCTCGAAGCCGCAAAGATGTTCTGCGCCGACAGCTTCTTGTGGGCGATGTTGTAGTTGGATGGATAATCACTTGCGCGCTGCACCTGTGGTCGAAATCGGAATATATTATTGTCGAGTGAGAAACAGGCTACGCTGCACTGCCCGCCTGACGATAAATAGATAGTAGATGGATGGGCAAGATGCGATAATGGAATGCGCGACACTGCGGAGGTGGGTGGGGGGAGATGGGCGGGGTGGCCGATGGGCGGGGTGGCCGATGGGCGACGGGTGGTGGTGATGGAGGGTGTAAACACGGAGCAGCGCGATCACCAACGAGAGGGGGAAAAGAGGAGGAGGAGAGGGGTGAGATGGTGGAGCGAGTAGAAGGCCAGGGCGAGGGCGAGGACGATTCAAGGCGAAATGACGCGCGCAAAAGAGCCTGATAGCGGAGAAGCGGAGCTGGGGAGGGGGCGCGAAGTGATAGGCTGTAGGCGAGGCGCGCGTATTGACAGGGCGGGAAACATACACGAGGTCTAGAAGCAGAGGGGACGATGCGATGGAAGGGAAGGGAAGAGATGCTCGACAAAGGATCGGGATCGAGTATGAGTTCGAGGTCGAGTGCGAGTCGAGTCCAAGTTCGAGTAGATGCAGAGATGCAGAAGCGGAGAGAAATAGAAGGAAAGGGAAAGGAAGGGAAACGAGCGAGCGGAGAGGGAGAGAGGGGGGGGGGTCGCAAGTGGGAGGAAGACACACCAGGAAAGGGAAGGAAGGAAGGGAAGGAGGAGGAGGAGGGCGCAAGCAAACGAATGGAGCTTCCGTCGGGGAACGCATTCTTGCTCCGTCCAGTGGCCGACCGAACTGCTGCTTGCTGCGGAGGGGGTGGGCAGGCGACAGTAGTAGAGCGCCAGCCAGCTTCCTTCCTTCCGACTCTTCCCACTCTCCTCCACTCCACTTTCCTGGCCTGCGCTGGGGGGACTTGACTACTCCTCGTCGGCTACTTACAACCCCTCCCCCTCCCTCCTCGCTCTTCTCTCCTCGCTCCCTCCTCCTCCTCTAGCCGCACTACAGCTTACTTACTGTCGCCTTCCCAAACACGAAGGGTCACCCACTCACTCCCACAGCGCCCATTCCCTCAGCACCCACCGAGGTGGCGGCCCTCCGCACGCGTGCGCGCCCTCTTCTTCTTCTTCTTCCTTTCTTGCCGGTGGTGTCTTCGATCGAAATAAATAACAGCTGCCCACCCCCCTCTCGTTCTGGTCGTATTGCTCTTGTCCCCATGATATGATGGCAGTCTGCCAGTCTGCCATGGCCCATCACTCCTCTCCCCCCCTCGCCCGTCGCGCAGCCGACGTGACCTCCCTTAAGCCTGTTTCTGATTTTCCGCGCCCGCCGCATCCCCCCTCCCCTCCCATCCCCTCCCCATCCCCTCTCCCCCCACCCCACCCACCCCCTCGCCCCTAACAGAACCCACGCAGAAACGTGCCTAAGTAGGTACCAGTACTCTGCCTACATATCTCATTTCCCGGCGAGACGGTGCGGGCAGTCCACAAGCAACCAACTCGCATTTCGTGCGACGGGCTTTACTGCTGCACGGCTACTCCCGCAGGCAGGCTGGCCTATGTAGGTAAGTCATAGGGTAGCAGGCATGTATGATATGTATGTGTGTATGTAGGGGGAGAAGAGACGGGTTTCATTCTCCCCCGCCATCATCATGCGCCCATCCTCGACCCCCCCTCCCCCCCTCTCAGCACCACCACCACCACCACCACCACCACTACCACACACCCACAGAGAGAGATAAAGATAAAGCGTGTGTGCGTGAGCGAGCCATGTTCCCCACCCCCTCCCCCCAAATCTTGCAAGTACATACCCAAGATGACGGGCCTGTCCGCTCCCGACGACTACGGTATGTATGTATGATAGTCACCCGCCGACCTTGCCGCGGTATGTAACCAAGTTTCGCGCCGTGCGGCGACGACCTGGCCTGGATAGGGCACGAGTGGGGGAAAGCAGAAGAAGGGGGGGAGGGTGGAGGGAGGGGAGTGGGGAAGGAAGAAGAAGAAGAAGAAGGGGAGGCCCGTAAGATTCGGCAATTCTTGCCTGGATGGATAGGCGCGTATACTAGAGTACTCTACTCTACCTACCTACTGCGACTGCGGTGCCTAACCTTGTGGGGGTGAAGTGGGTGGGGTGGGGTGGATGGGGATGCGGCTTGTCGGATCGGCTTCGAACGAAGAGGGCGAGGGCGGGCGGCTAGGTTAATGGGAAGGAAGCTGGTGTTTGGTCTCCTCTTTGCTCGCCCTTCTTCTCTTCTCTTCTCTTCTGCGTGGCACGGCGCGGTGGAGAGAGGATAGAGTGGGAAACGTAAAACCGAGGGGGGGCGGGAGGGGGGGGGACGCATACCGTACCGTATTCTTTCGGCCGGCCTTGCGCTACGCCCGCTGCTTCCTGTTCCTGTTCCTGCTTCCTGCTTCCTGTTCCTCGCACTCGCACTCGCACCGTATCGCGGCGACCCGACGGAAGGATGCATCCAGCATCCATCCAGCATCCATCCAGCATCCATCTAGTCCGATGATGCATCGCGCGCGCGCGGCGGGGGGGCGGGGGGAGGGGGGAGGGGGGAGGGGTGGCTAACTGAGTGGGTGGGTGGAAGGGTGGACAACTCATCCACCGTCACTCGCGTCTCGCGTCTCGAGTCTCGGTCATTCCGATTCCGCCTTGATGAAACAGTTCTTTTTAGTTAAAGTGGAAGTTGGTGGTCGCCATAGTCTACCGTACTCTAGTAAGGCCGCATGCCGCATGCGACAATAACTAAATTGATGTTCTCTCTCACAGTTCTTTTTAGTCGATTTCAATCCGTACCTAAATACATCATACCGGTACTTGTAGGTGGGCGGTGAGTGAGCGGCGCGGCGACGGCATGACTATCGCAAATGAGGAATGAATACCTAGAATCCTAGATCGCTCTCGCCGAAAATATACTCCATGCAAATAGGTATTTCATGCATGTGCATGTCGATTCGAGCGGCGCGGTGCGGTGCGGTGCGGGCGACACGCGGTCGACATGCGGGCGGGTGGGGCGGATGGGGTGAGTGGGGTGGAGTGAGTGGGGGGGAGGGGAGAGGGTGGGGTGAGGATAAGTTACTATACTCTAGTGACCGGCGGAGCGGGTGTTGCCCGCCGCCCCCGCCGCCGCCGCGCCCACTCATTTCCACCGAAGCGAAGCGAGATAATCGATAGGGGTGGATTGAGCGGAGTCGGCCACGCGTATCATGTCTATCCATCCATCCACGGTTCCACGGTTCCACGCCGCATGCTGGGCCCTGGCGCATTACTTGTTTATCCAACTAGAGTATGTATGGCCAACCACTGAGCTGAGCCCAGCCCGCGAGTGATTGGTAATTTGTCGAGGAATGGGGATGGGGAAACTTACGGTTACTAGATATACTGTGGCGCATGGCGTGCATAGATAAGTCTGCATAAGTGAGATGTACTTATGCTGAGTAGCGATAAGTAGTGAGGGAGTGAGGGAGTGAGTGATGACCCTAACCCTCTGCTCCAAACGGGTATGATACCTTTTTCGCTATACCGTATTCCTTCCAGCTTTTGCTCTGAAGCAAAGCAAAGAGGTTTTGTGAGTGGGATTCGTTTTTTCTCTGATCAGGGGGCGGGTGGCGGGGCGAATATATAGATAGTAACGCCGCCTTGAGTAAGAGACTGTAAGACCATCGCCGCGGCGTGGGCAGCACACATTATAGTAAAGTGAATGGATGGATGAATGATGGCTGGTGAACACTACCTTTTATACCGAATGTACAATGTACATACGATGGCATATCTCGCGATATGTGTCCCTGGTACAGTAGATACGGTACGTATCGGCCGAAACCTCTCTTCCTCGAGTACCCAGCAGTTACCCAGTACTATTAGGTAGAGTAGTTAGCCAGTGATCCGTTCTACCTGTATTCTAGAGTTCGGGGACGATGGCGGCGATGCCGGGACTCGGGACTCGGTCAGCCTCCTCTCCGGTGGCCGGTCTTCTTCACAACTGGTCACCCTGCTTGTACAAGAAGCTCGCGCACTTCTTGGTAACCAAGTAGGCGGGAAAGAAAAAACTGCTTAGGCACTACTCCCGCAGCCCGCAGCCCGCTTAAACTACGTAAGTTCTCGTAGGTTAGCTATGTACCTATAGCAATTAGTTATGCATAGTGCAATCGCGTGGAGTGCGTATATACCTCATACTTCAACTGCGCTCAACAAAAATACGATGTTGTATCATGTATCTATGATATTTTGCACAGCGACGAACTTGAACCTGAGCTCGACGGGAGATGCTCTGTCGAGCTGAGAACATTCAATAGTCGAGCTCATCGGGCTCATCGGGCTCATCGGACACTGTGCTTGTATGCGGCCATGATGGTGGGCGGGCGCGCAGCTCCACCATCAGATGTGAATATCGATTCCCTAGTAGTAGAGGTCAGCTGTAATTCACCAGATTCAGAGATTGTATGGTATGTAGGAGAAGGAGAAGGAGAGGGAGAAGGAGTGGCTATACTAAGTTACCAGTAACCTTCTTTCCGATCCCTCACGATCCCTCACGTAGACATAGGAAGTATGAAGAGTGAAAGGGGGCGGCAGATTAGACCTATGTATGTGTGATAGGAGTATATGATAGGAGCATATACATAGTAGTGTAGTAGTGTAGGCGGCTTCGCTAGATCTGCCGCCTAGTTATCTAGTATGCATGTATGTATTCGCTGGATAGCTGGATAGTATCAACAACAGATAACCAAACAGCTGAAACTGTCCTCCACGATCGAAATCGAATGCCCAGTGGCATCGGGGAACAGCAAACGGCGGAGTGAACAGTGATGGCTGAGTCCTAACCGTGGCATATCCCCTCCCTCTCGGTTCCCCAACAAGTGGACGGCTCGCACCCCGCGGTTGGCCCCCGAAGCCTAGAATATCTCACGAGCTCGGCGGCGGTGAGGGGGCGGTGGGGGGAAAAGATGTATCCAGCTGTTCTAATTTGACGACGCCGTTGGTACGGCGGTAGTTAGGTGGAGATAGTATGTACAGTAGGAGCCTAGGAAAGCAATGTATCGACTGCCTTCAGGAGCTCCTGAGAGCTCGCTTGTGTTTTTTGTTTTGATTTGCCGGCGCTATTGAGGCGGTGATAGGTAGGTTGTGGAGGTATGTACGGTACGAGTCTAGGAAAGTGATATATCGACTCCCCTCAGGCTTCAGGAGCTCCTGGGCGCTCACTTGAGTTTTTTTGTTTTTTATTTGCGCAAATTTTTTGCTGGTGGCCGCTCACCGCTGATGGTGGCCGCTATTTCTTTCTCTCGGTGAGTATCATAGAAGTAGTTAGAAGGGGCATTGAGGACGGGACACCTGCCTGGGTAGCCTGTTTCCGCAAAAGATGCTCAGTCAGTCATTCCGAAGTTCGCTGTTTGCTGTTTGCTGTTTCAACGTTTCAACTTTCGACCTATGAATCATCATGATAGATACCATGGAGCGGTGAAGCGGGGGGAGCGGGGGGAGCGGTGAGCTCAAGGCCGTCATTGGTTCGATGACTGGCTTGCTTGCTAAGCTAGTACATACTATGTATGCCCCAGAGCTCAAGAGCTCATAGGTAGGGTAGGGTCGGTTCGACTTGCGACTCCTCTTGAGCCCCGAGTCCCGAGTCCGGAGTCGATGTCGATCCCACTACGAAAGTCTTCAGTCTTCACCGCCGCGCCGGTGGTACCGTTGTAGGTAAATGACGGATGTGAAAAGTGAGTGACGACGAGCGAGCGAGCGAGCGAGCGAGCGCACGCGTTTGCAAGCTAGTTACATCATTATTTTACCGGAAAGAACTGGAGCAATCCCCAACCTATGATCTACATGAAGGAATGAAGCTGAAGTGCTTTCCTCCACCTCCTCCACCTCCGCCGGAAACGGATGCACTACTAGTAGCTATCCCCACTGCGGCTGAAACTGTGTGGGGATGCCGTTCGGAGCATGTATGTATCATGTATGGATGGTGGAGTGGGTATATGTACGTTATCTGACAGTGGAGTGGCTAGGTAGGGAATATTGTGGAGCAGTAGTTATATCCACTCGTTGGGTGGAATCTGGACCCCCAAACGAAAAATCGCCGGAACATCGATCTACTGTATGTAGAGTCATCCACGCATAAGTACAGTTGAGCGCAGCTCTCTCTTTCTTTCTCTCCCCCACCGTGCAGTGCATGCCCACCTCGAAACAAAAAAAGAAAGAAAAAGAAAAGAAAAAACCCCAGCTGCGGAATTAATTGGTCGTGAACGAATTGGATTGGATTGGATTGGATTGAATTCAATTGAATCGAAAAGCAAAACCAGAGTGCAGAAAGCAGAAAGGTAGACTGCGTTGCGGTGTGGCTAAGTAGGGCTGTATGCACAACATCCCGCATCTTCAGGAAAGCAAGAAATGGCGGTGGTGGTGGTGGTGGTGGTGGTGGTACATATGTAGTGGTGGAGGTGGTGGTCTCAATAGACCGCTGGGACTAAATGCTGACACAGCTGTGAGATTGCCCATGTCGCTCGCGCGAGCACTGCCTTCAATAAGGGAGGGAGACACACGAGAGAGAGAGAGAGAGTCCCACTCTCCCCGCCCTAATGCGTCATAACCCATGAGCGAGAGAGGAGAAAGAGAATAACAAGAAACGGTTTGCAGCGGCAGACCGGCGGCGGTGTGTGGGAAAACTCAATTGGAAAGACGAATGAACCCCCGAACCGCCAGAACCCTGTCATCATCGGGTATCACTCGGTCAGGAGGCCGAAATGCTCACCGGAGAGGGAGAGAGAGAGAGAGAGAGAATGCGCCTTCCAAGTACCTACCGGTATCCATCCGATCGATTATTTTTGCCCATGTGCCCATGCAATATGGAAGAGGTGCAAATCTCAGTAACTGAGTAAGTTCGGAGGTGGAGGACTCGATGGGAAAGAGATAGGTTCTACCTATGGTAGCGTGTCGTTCTGGGCCCGATCACCTGGCGGGCGAACCAACTACCTAGAGGAATCTAGAATTCGGGTTGATTGGGCGGTCTGCCTCGAGTAACTAGAGTATGCATGATAGGTATCTCCATCGAGAATCAGCACATGTGTACCTGGTGGTTAATTGCAAGTGCTCCACACGGTACCGGTACACTACGACTCTAGTAGAGTCGAGAATAGTCAGTTGCTCTAGTAGAGTAGAGTAGAGAATACTCTATTAGTAGTGTAGAGTAGAGAATACTCTATTAGTAGTGTAGAGTAGAGTAGAGCATCGCATCACAGCTGTGATTATGCGCCGAGCCATCTGGGTATCGGGTACCGGACGTTGGAGGCATTGCGATTGAGTCCCGCCTCGTCTATTCTTACTCATGCCCTCTTGGTAATCTGTCGCCCACTGATGCGATGCGCAGACGAGAGCTGATGCATCTGAATTGTGGCTGAACGGCGACGTCGAACCGAAGGACGAGCCAGCCCAGCCCATCACAATACAGCACAACGCAGCGCAGCACAGCACAGTAGTTACAGCACAGCGCAGCACACAGCGGCACATTCGGCATTGGAGCGACCGGAGGCGGAAGCGCTGAGAGACAGGGGCTGGGCTGGGCTGGCTGTGGCTGGTTGGCTGGTTGGCTGGCTGGCTGGCTGGGTGGGTGGGGTGGGTCCTGCGATTGAGGTGGTGCAGCGTGCTCGACCGCCGGCCCAGCCCTAATGTGTCATGTCGCGAACGCCCACGACGAAACCATCGTGCCGGCTGAAGTGCCTGCCTGCCGGCAAGGACGCTGCAGTCGCTTGTGCCTGCAGCTGCATGACGGACCAACCATACGCGCAGACATGCGGATGCGGCTCCCTCCTGGTCTACAGCATGCCACCCCCACACTGCACTGCACGCGGCATACCGACTTTCGTCGACGGGTTGTATGTATGTGGGTGGTGGTGCTGGTGGTGGTGGTGGGCAGCTTGCTTGTACCTATCATATGAAGTCACTTCGCCTGCCTTGGCACTCTGGAGAAGTCGCGATCGTTGGTGTTTCTACAGATATTCGAGCGAGCAAGTGCAGAGTGGTATTAGAGTTAAAACAACTCTCCGATCGTGATTCGTGACTTGCGGGTTGTACTTCGCGAGACACAACTCTTTTTTAGATCGGGGGTCTGGACTCAGGCAACCGGAGCGCATACTAACGATACTCTACAATAGCTCTACGTCAGGCTGACCTTTCGCATCCGCAAAGGCGTCCGAGCAACTGTCTAACTACCGGCTGCGAGGCTCCAATTGATGAGCCGAGTACTTATGAGAGAGTGAGAGAGAGAGAGAAAGAGAAAGAGAGCCCTAGTTAGCCGCACGCAGCCCACATCAGAACAAGCGTCGGCGATAGGGCAGTGCAGTCATGCAGTGCATGAGTAGTATAGAGTACCGTACTTACCTAGCTACCGATGTAGTAGATGAACTGACCGCCGGGTGCTGGGAGGAAACTCTGTCCGCATGTCCCCACAATCGGAAATAGAGGGGAAAGGAGAGCGCGGAAAGCCAGACGTTACCCAGCGGACCATCTGCCGCAAAAACAAGTCAACACTTGCTTGCTTGCGAGGAGGGGTCGACGTTGGGGCGGCTCGGTTTAGGGTAAGGCATCGTCAACGATGAAAAACGACGGGACACTTCGGTTAGTCGTTTGGTCTGATGGGTGACGAGAGTTTTGCTGCATTGCGCACGACACACGAGCATGTGGACTCACGCGAGAAGGCAACGCGACTCATATCAGATTCACGCAATTGGACGCTTTTCGATTGGATTTCTTGGTTTTTGGCGATATGTTTTCTCTCACCGGTGGAACCGGACCACGCTTCTCGTGACGGTGACGGTGATAATGTCGGTGACGGTGTCGGTGTCGGTACGGACTGGTCATGCTGCCGGGGGACGGACATTCCACGGCCGCAGCCAACCGACGATCCGGTGTCTGCGGCTTCAATGACCTCATGAAACACGATCGTTCGTAGGGATAATCACAGATGTTACCAGGCAGGCGGGTCGTCGGTTGACACCGGTGTGAAACACAGTATTGCTCTGCTTCACCGAGTTCGAGGGGGAGGGGGGTGGAAGGGGTGGGAGGGGGTGGGGAGATGCCCGGCTCCATCTGTCGCAGGCATTATTCTCCGAACCGTGCTTTGCGGGGGGTGGGAAGGAATGTACACAACCGAACGCAGTAACAGTCAAGCATCGACTACTGTTGAGTCAGGACCGGAGCGGCGATGTGGATGTACTCTACATCATGTATGTAGGAGGGATCTAGCATGAGCATGAGCATGAGCATGAGCATGAGCATGAGCATGAGCATGAGCATACATACCGCAGTTAGCATGTATGGAACGGATCTTAGCGGTAGATCAACGGCCGTGCCCGGGGCTTCCCTTCCTTCACAACTGTAAGCCCTATGGACGGTGCATGTTCCCTAAGACCCAAGTGGGTAGGTACCTAGTCTTCGTTTCTTAGCCTGCATCCAGGGACAGCCCGCCATTCAGCTACGAAATGGCCCATAATTTAACCGAATTAGGTGATGCCCGTCTTTGCGCTGCAAACGTCTGCCTTCTCAGGCGTTCTCGACGGTCCCCTGTGGCTTGCACCTAAATCACCCAAATATGGCGATTAGCTGACATCGGCTCCGACTGTGAATCGACGCAACTCTACGACTGGTTCCTCTGGCTGTCAGATTGGGAGACCACCCCACCAGTGGCTGTGAAATAGCCTTGTGACAGCAGCAACAGCATTCGCCCACCGCGAAAGAGAGGAAAGAAAGAAAGTGAAGGAAAAAAAGAGGTCGAGATGGAGCCCCGGCGAGAAAGAGAAAAAAACGTGTGTCGGCAGAGTTGGGGAATCGAGTGTCTTTCCTTGACGGAAAGATAGAGATGGCCCGAGACGCATCAATGCAGGACGCACTGGGTTATGCAGGTACCGTTCTCGATCCGAGTGTCGTCGGCCTACGACACTCCCCGCCCCACACCCCCTCCCCGCGCGCGCGCCCGGAACATCCACAGCTCCGCATGGCGGGTGCAGCCGCCGATTCCTGTCGGTATAAGCAAGGCTCATGCTCGTGCTGCTTCGCGGCGGGCAACTGGACGGATCCTTAGGAAGTCGATGCACGTTCCCTGAGGATGAAGTGAGCCGCCGTGCATGAGGCTTAGAGGTGGAGTACATCCCATAATACATACATACATCATACATACATCCAGTCTGCAACAGCGACCACGCGATTGCAGTGTTTACTACCCCTCGAGAAACGTCCGTCCCAGGTACCAGATGCAATGCCCTGACTAGTCCGAACCGTCGGGTCATGGCGTGCCTGTGTTCTGACTGGTAAGCGTGTCCGAGCAGGTAGTAGCGGTGCAACTCTCACCTGGCCCCACGCAGCGACAGGGCATGCCCAAAGGGTGGGTACGGTCCAGCTGAACTGTAGTCAATTTTGGAAAGCCACAACTTCGCGGTAAGTCGGGGCGTTCGTCTCGCTACTAGCGTGTGTGTATGTGAGCGAGAGAGACCGAGAGACAGAGGATAACATCGATTGCGGACGGGCAAGAGCATCAGAGCATCCAACGTAACACACCGAGGGCAACTAGCCTCTACCGCTTCGACATCCAGATCCATGACTGGGCCCAATGCCCTCCCCGACGGATGACTGGCTGTGCGGCCTCCGTGCGCGCATCAAAGGCCATCCTGTTTTAGTGCCCGCTTATAGTTCACCGTTCACCGATCACCGATCACCGTCCTCCGCATTGCGAGTTGGTATATATTCCCGCCGCTCTCCCGCTCTACAGGGCTCCTCCATATCAGCATCATCAGCATCATCACCTTGGGAACCCAGCACAGTTCGACATCTGCACCTTCAATCCATCATTGCATATAAGCACTTCTGTTCCTTTACCTACCTCCCTCCCTCCCTCCCTCCAAACACATATATACACATCCTCCCCTCCCTCCTCCTCAACCTTCATCCCCACAACACTCACAACAACGATCCACACCCTCAACTAATCCTCAACTCGCCCTCAGCTCAACCTCGACTCACCCTCGACTCACCCAAACTCACCCTCAACAACCAACAATCATGTGTCTCCGCGTAGTAGAGAGATACGCCGTCTGCGGGTGTATCTACTTCACTCACGGAGTTGATCGGTGCGGAGCGTACGGCCAGCACCAGGTCCAGGATCGTGTAGTCCTCGTCGGACACACGTGCCCCCTCCACGCCGCCTCCTACAACCTCCACACCTCCCCCTCCTCCCACCCCTCACCATCCCACTGTCCCTCAATGGGGGTGCTCCCGGACTCCTACGGGTCGGGACCGAAGTACTACGACGACTACTACGGCTCGCCCCGCTGAACCAGTTTTTTTCCTTCCTTGGATACGGTTCGATCAAAATCAAAATCCCCTCATCTTTCGGCCTCGTCTTCCTTCTTCAGCGACCCGCGATATCATCTACCTATCATATCATATCAACTCTCGGTTTGATCTCAGTCCGTAGGAGCACACCCCCGGAATGCACTCTCGTGGATTGGAAAGCACTATCCGGAAAACTTGCAACAACATCCTCCTTCTACTCCTCCTCCTCTCAGCGAGGAGGGGGAGAGAGAGCTGGCAAGAAGTACACTGGGACAGTAGCATGAAACTACCACGGGGGACAAGTGGGTGGAGAGTTTTACGAAAATCACGGAGAACAAATGGGTCGGTGGGCATGTTTTCTGATGGGATGGGGGGAACGGCGTTTTTTGCTATTACCATTGTTTCTTCTTTTGTTCTACTGGCTATTAGTCTTTCCTGTACTTTTGTTTAGTTTATGGCGATTTTTCTCCTATGATTCATCCTTCTTCAATTCACGTTTCGTTTTATTCAATGCTTTCAAAAAGTCTCCATTATTATTTGTTCTCGCAAGTTGCGAGGGTTTACGCACTGAAGTTCAAGTAGTACCAGCATAGAGTACCAGATCGGAACCTCGAGCATTGGAGCTTGGGGTAAAATAAAAAAGCCGTTTTTGGAAATTTCAATGATAGATCTGCAATTATGAGTTATGTGGAATATGATATGTATGATGTAGATACTATTTGTTGCTTCCCAGCGCCAGCGCCAGTGCTCCCGCGTGGCTGTGCCCTGCGTACAGGCCCGCCGCCGCTAAACTGGTTTTACTCAAAGTGCGCACCCGCACCCGCCGTGAGCATGAATTATTCCCTATGACTGACTGACTGGACTGAATGACTGAGGAAAGGCGTGCCCGCCGACGCAGTAGTTATCGGTTTGAAAGTTCATCTCCCCACCGTCGCTGTCATGACCCGCGCGCATTAGTTACTCCGACGCCGTCTGGATGCACTTTCTTTCTTGCTTTTCCATCCCGTCAGGCGTAGGAAAGCAGCCTTGCCTTCCTTACCTTGCCATGCGTGTAGGACAGGACAGGACAGTACCTACATGACAGCCTGAGGTTCGGAGTAATACGCATGATACCCACCTATCATCTATGTATGTACATACCAGCTACCTAGAATCTAGATACCTACTAGCTACCTGCTAGCTAAGTACCTACTCTCACCTACCGCGTTTCAAATTTTCGCGACGGGAGTATGTACCTATGGAGTAGGTACGATCGACTTGTTTATCCAGCCTTCGCCTCCGCCTTCCTTCGCCTTCGCCTGAAGCCCACGCCCCGGCCTCGTCGGACGGTCGGACGTCCCTCCTATGCGTACCTCCCTCGTCGGAGACTCGGAGTGGGTGATCTATTAATACCACCCACCCGGCCAGGTATATTTGCCGCAGATACGCGAGTCTCAGGGTCTGGTCGAGGCGGGTTCACCAGCCACGATCCGGGGCGAGGGGCGAGGGGGCGAGGCGGCTTACGTGTGGCTAAGCAAAGAACAAGCACAAGTAGATAGAGTGCCGGTACCGGTACCGGTCTGTAGCGGTGCCGGTCAACTGACTAGTGCATAAAGTACGGTATGTAAAGTGCCCTGACAAAAGGGATTGGACAAAGCCCGTTTTACACCAAAAATGCCCATTTTCATGCAACCCAAACATACCCTCCACCTGGTCGAAAAAAATCGTCTCTTTCATAGAAGCGTTAGAATCACAAGATTCTTCATCAATAAAAACTTTGACCACTTTCATCACATATTGGGGCTGTACGAGGTTGTATTGTGCAGGAGTTAAAAAGTGACATTCCATTTTGTATGGGGCTCCCATACAAAAAGCTACTTAGCAACCATTAACTTTTCCCCCGTATGGTATTGCTCCACAACAACAATTCAGAACTCCGTGAGGAGCTTCTATATCGTTCTCGGTGTAGTTATAGAGGCCTCCCGATGGTCTCAGATTTTCTTCGATATGTTGTGGTTGTTGTATCGGTGGTTGAAAATGGCCATTTTTGGTGTAAAACGGGCACTGTCCAATCCTTTTTGTCCTAGTACTATAGCATAGAGTACCACAGTATCATGCTGGGAGCGGGAAGCGTCTGGGAGTAGAGCAAGGCGTGTATGTAATGATACAGTGGCGGAATGAAGCGGATCAACCTTGAAGGTGGGATCGCGTGGTATGCCTCCCCAAAGCTCCACTCCGCACGGCGCACCCCCGGGTTTAGCGGGTGCGCTCGGGGCCGGCTCCAGGAACAGCTCCCCCCCAGGCTCCAAGGTGGGTGTCGTTTCGTTTCGTTCGGCTGCGCCAGCGCGCCTCAAGCTACTACCTTGTACTATGTAGTACGGTACTCTACATAGACTCTAGACTCTGGAGTCTAGGGAAAAGGTCGAATATAGAATCATAGATGATGGAGCTCAATGCCTAAAGCCCAAGCCCAAGCCTAAAGGCCCAAAGGCGGTGAAGATCAAGCCTAAAGGCTCAAGGCCGGTGGTGGAGCATGAAAAAGCGGCGAGGGCTAGGCAACAGTAAACATAGTAGACTTGGTGAATCGCTTGTTTTCTTTCGGGCGGGTGTCTTTGGTTAGTTACTGGGGCTTTGAGCTACCGGTACGTACTAGGTATCTACTCTACAAACGGGCTGTTTGGAAAAGCGAAATATACCGTACCGTAGAGTACCAGGAGCTGCCAATAAGTGGTGCCTCACCACCATTACGAATTATCTGCACTAGTCTATATTAGGAGCACACTAATCCAGATACAATGAAATGAGTGAGTGGTTGTGACTAAGTTGTATGGGGTAAAAACTGGTGAGGCAGCACTTACCCTTACACCCGAGTACAGTACCGTGCTCTACCGGTACATACCGACCGACAATCATCTCGCGAGCATGGAAGAGCCCCCTTGTAATCGCTCCGAGAAGAAAAGAAAAGAAAAGACAAGAAAATAAAGAAAGAACAAGTATAGTTCGAGCCCCTCCCCCGGAGCTACCATACGCGGCGCAGAGGCGGTGAAGATGGTAGATTTCGCTGCCGTCAGGCAACAAGCAACAGGCAACAGTGTCGCCCCGCACCGGAGTCTTCTCGCCTCGGAGCCTGGAGGAGTGGTTTATACATAGCACAGTGTGTTTAGTTTGTGTTCATGATCGGCGCGGTGTTTTGAGAAGCGAGCTGGAGGTGTAACAACCATTCCTATGCATATCCTTCGCACGTGGAGACGAAGAGGCGGGGTATGTTTGTATTCTACTCATGTAGGGAGGATTATAATTTATACTAGCTATCGTGACGCTTCGATTGGCCGAGGACTTGGACGGGCGTTTGTCAAAAAAAATGTTTCAGCTCGGACTAACTACGGACTAGGAGTTTAGCTCTCGGCTTCAGTATCCATTCGCTCTGCCGCGTTTGATTCGCTGCGCGGGATATGTATTACGAATTTACGACGAGTTCCGAGACAGGAATACATCAGTTATGTAGGTACGTACGTCTTGCTTTACGGGATGGAATGGTTAGTATGTAGATATTTTCGTCTGTTATGTTTGCGCGAACGGGTACTACCTACACGGTACTACACGACACGGTACAGCACGGCCACACGAGTCACAAGATATCACCATGCGTCCCTTCTCTTTGCTAGGAGCCAGGTCCCAGACTACGGGTATCATACTACCCCACCCCCATCCACTATAATGCCACCCCCTCCCCCTCCCCCTCTCCCTCCGCGGCCTTCACCTCATCCCTCCTCCCCTCCAAAAACCTCAGTAGATTCCTCGCCTCAGCGACTTTAGCGCCGTCCCAAACGCCATCAACGATCTCGCCGGCATCATGCACCAGCTCCTCAGCGCGCCGCAGGGTCTGCTCTAGCACGTCCAGGTCCCTACTGTTCCCGCCCGGCAGGAGGAACCACATCCTTACTGCCGCGGAGCGCTTCCATTCCAGGTCGTACCGATGCGCGGGTGAGAGCGCGTGAGTTGCGACGGCGAGAGAGAGTGGGTCGTACACGCTGTGGATGGGGGAGGCGGGGAAGAGTAGTCGTGGGATTTGTGTGAGCAGAATGGTCAGTGCTAGTGCGCGGCGCGGAGTCGTGGCGAGGGTGGCGATCGTGCTGGGTGTGAAGGTCGTGGAGAGGAGGGTTAGCAGCGGTGTGAAGATCCTGTGTGTGGGATGGCGTTTAGTCAGGGCACACGAGCCGGAGGGGGGAGGATGGGGGGGGGAACACTACCCGCAGGACCGGGCGAACTCCGGGGTCCGCAGGAACCAGCGGCGGACTAGGCTCGGATCTGCTGGGGCGCCAGAGGAGAGGTCGTAGCCGTCGAACCAGAAGCTCAGGAGGGCGTCGACATCGGTGGTGGTGAAATTCGGGTTGTCGCCCGCTGTGGAAGTCAGCATCGGCGTCGGCGTGGGGCTGGTCATGGCTGCGTGCGCACGGGATGTCCGCCTGCCTGGAGCCTTGTTTAGCTGCGCGAGGTAAGGTGAAAACGGAGGGTGGCCGGCGGTGCGCACGGCTAAGGGTAAGGGTACTATTGAATTGCTCAGCGCCACTTGGATTCATCAATCGTCATGCCACTGCTCGTCACCATAAAAGTTGAATTGTAAGTAAACGTTTCAATCACAGTTGGAAAACTTTGGAAAGTCGCGAGTTCAAAACTTCTCCATTGTGCACAATAAAAACTACTCGTACATGATACACCAAAAACCACTCCCAATCCCCCATCGCTAAAGCTCATTCAAACATTATCCAAGAAGTCAAACCAGACATGCATCCATAAATCATTAAAATCTCGTCCTCTCCTCCTTCCTTCCCTCCCATGTGTCCTTACTTTCTCTCATGCAAAACTCATCCCCTTTACACGACGGTTCCCCTAGAGCGGCGGGTGCGGTTCGAGTCGGACCTCGTGGCGGCCAAGATTCCGAGCACAGTAGTGGCGAAGAACAAGAAGAGCTGAATGATGACGCCGGCGACGAGGAGCTTGACGAGCCCGGACATCAAGTCGGGGTGGTCGCCCTCGAGCTGGGCGCGGCGCACATCCATCAGGGACCACCAGAGAGGGTTGCGGCGGCGGTCGCCGTGGTAGTTGTGGCGGAGGAGGATGGCCGAGGCCAGGTAGAGGACGAAGACGACGAAGTCGAGGAACGCAGCCACCAATTGGAGGGTGTGGTTCAGGAAGAAGATGGCGGCCATCGAGAGCATGGTGAGGATCAGTGCGATGACCGAGGCGGCCAGAGGCAGAGACACTTCGCGCAGGACTCGGAAGCCGCCATCACGGTATTGGTCGACCATGTAGGACGTGATGCCCATCAGGATGACGGCGAAGAAGAACTGGAGGAGGCGGATGATCCATGTCGCAATCTTTGCAGCGCCGGATACCATTTTTGCGGTTGTTTGGAGGAGGTAGTTGAGAGGATGGCTTTACTGTGGCTTGAGCGTCGATGGATGAGACCCTGTGAGGCTTCTCCGGAGTAGTGTATGTTTTTGGGGCTGGACGAGGAGGTTACTGCTCGAGTTGCTGTGAATGCTGTGGATGCTGACTTTGATATGGATGTTCTCGGGAGTGGCCCACTTTTATAACAGACATCCATTATCATCGTTAGAATGGGGTGGTCCGTCTGGAGAATAGAATACGGCCTACGTCATGGGGCCAACGAAACACCGACTCAGTGACAGCAGCAACAACAGTGACCGCTCTGGATGCCGCCCTTCAATCGTTCGCCTACCTTGTTCTTTGTCATTTGAACAGTGCCGATCAATGCCTGGGATCGGAAAATCTTGTAGCAACGTCTGGGTTTGGGTTTGGGTATTGAAGAGGGGGGGGATGACAAGGAATGCTGCAATCACATTGTTGACTGGGGGTCAAAATCTTGATTTGGTGGTGTCGGACGGGGGCACGAGGCCCAACCGCATTTTCATCAAGGCCATCGTCGGCGTCGAATTTCGGCTTGGGGAGTCCTTGGATTACAGTGCCGAGTGCTGGCAGCAAGGTGGTTGTGTCAAGGTATGGGTACTCTACCGCGGCGCTCTGCCCCGGCCCTGGTACTTTTGCAACACAGCACTAACCATACCACGCGTGGCCAAACGGCACGTACGAGCAGGTACCTCGTCATCCGACAGACTCTACGTCGCATGTACCGGCGCCGACTCGAAGGCGCGATCGGGGGGGCGATGGATGGAAGGCCTCTCCGGTTGGCTGTGGGCAAACACACGTTGTTCCCGGATCCCAGTCTCCGTGAAACTTTTGGTTGCACGAGCAACTGTGACGTTGCGGTGCAGGCCAGTCAGCGGCTGCAGGCCGGGGACTGGGAAGAAGCAGCAGCAGCAGCTCCAGCTCCAGCTCCAGCCACTGCCGACCCCGACAGCGACAGAACCAAAAATCACGAGCAGAGATCTCTGATATCGGCGCGCATCTCTCCTCCATTGAGCAACGAAAGCGGAGTGGCTGTCATCGGTCGAGGATGCATGAGTGCTCCGAAGTGTGTCTATTGTTCGACGGTCGGCGGTGGTCTGATACGAGCACTGACGTCATCCTTCGCGAAGTCCACAACGGCGCGACATTCCTTCGATGGCCATCGATGCAGAGACCTGTCCGGTGCTCTACCTAACTCGCCAACCCTCCTGCCGACATCCGCGGAGAAGTTTCGAGAGGGTTCTCTCTCGCATCAAGTCTCCTCGCTGCGGAGAATGGGCAGACTCGCGGTCATCGTGGGTAGTTACTGTAATCGACTGCAGGCAGAGGTCGAGGCCAGAAGAAGAGGAAAAGGAAGAAGATGAAGATGAAAGTGGAGATGAAGAAGTCGCTAGCCTTGTCTTCCATACCTCTCACGATCTTTGCAATTCCCCTATGGGCCGTTTCCGGCCGTCCTGCCCTGTACCGGACGGATCAAGCAGCCGTCGATTCTAGGTATGATACATACGGTACTCTACTGTGCGGAAGGGAGCCTGCCGCTTTCGAAGATAGTGGGAAGGACCTCCGGGCCAGCCAGTGGTGTAGACATGGTAGGATGAGAAATCAAGCCACCCTTGAGTCCTCAACACAATATCTGCTCGCAAATTCGGCGAATAGGCGACGCGTTTTCTCAACCACTATCATGTGCAATCCGGACAAGTGTGGCGCAGCGTTGAGGCGAGTTGTCGCAATTCCGATTGACCCATGATTTTCGATGATAGCTTCGACGATAGCTACGTTCACAGCCTGGGCACCGCACGCCGGCCACCGCGAATGCCTTCTCGATGCGGGTTCTCATGGAACATCATTTAGAGTAGGCTTGCGATCAACCGCTGGATCATAAGCGAGCTGGCCACCCCGGACCTTATGTGGTTAACTTGATTTTCGTTTCTCTCGGTTGACACAACGCACGCACGACGGGACACTACGTAGAGTACCATAGCTTCCGTCTGGCGGCATATGCATAAACAACGTTTCTGGGGATTCACCATGGCCGCTGTGCCAGGAGAACTCCCGTCGGACAGAACATCATGCAGCATTCAAATTAGGCAGTACTATTCCATAACGGCAGTACATATAGCACATCTTTAACGTTTTGGCCGAACACTTGTCTAAGCGACATCCACAGTTATGCATAGATATCTACACAAACAACACCGAGGCGCCGAATTGAAAGGGGAGGCTGGTTGGCAGCGGCGAGGATTCGCCATTGGCGGTAGAGCGCCGTTGACGTCGTCGCCGCCTTTTCAGTGTAATCTAATCCGATTTTGTGGGCCCGCTCGGTGGGCAATTCCGGATGTCCATCAATCGTCGTCCAATTGCCTGGCTAGTACTGTTTCATGATGCTTCGCTGAGCAGTGGAGCGCGCGCTCGTACAGATCTGTTATGTACCGAGCGGGTCGTGCATATATCACGAAAAATAAGGGCGTTTTTTGGTTTATGAAAGTCCTCACCTTTGACTCCTGTCTCCGTGCAATCATCTTGAACTCTAGAGACACCTTAAATGTAAGCCTTCTTTTCGCTCGGACAAAAAAAAAATCCTTCTCACGATGGAGTTCACTGGCGATTTCCACGTCCAGAAGAACCTCACAGTACGCCAGTACCGCCAGGAGTGTCGAAAACTGCAGGTTAATATCTGGAAACAAGTCCCGATCCCAGGTACTTTTTTGAAATTCCCCGTACCTCTCATTCCTCCGTCATAGGCTCCCTCATAGGCTCCTTCATCATGCCAATGCTCGCCGCGCCTTCTCGCTGCCGCCGTCAAACCCCTGATACGGTACCTACCGTGGCATTGGGGAATTTTCGTTCGAATTTTGAGACAGATAACCTTGAACTTATCGAAGTCTATGCAACTCCAATCACGAGCCCGGAGCCAGATAGATTGTGAGATGGCCCATGGGAATGTCCAGTGTAGCATAGTATACACCCTACATACAACGCTGGAGGTACCGGGCGATTCCGGAAGAAGCTCAGCACAGTAGGTTCCAAAATGTGCAGCACACTTTGCGCCTATCTCTTTACGAACGGTGCATAGCTGATTCATGATTCATCCTCACATCTTTAGAGCCTCCTCGGAGTCTGTATCAGTGATCACTAATTGCGAAACCTCAGTCCTCGATAAGGTAGTTAACCTGATTTCCTTCTGGTGTTGAGTCTGTCGGAATAGTGAAGGTGCACAAACTCATTTTGCAGCAAGCTGCCTCAAGCAGTATGTCCACGAACTGTTCTCATCAACTAGGCCAGGCCTGATCAACGAGTACATACAGCCCGCGGGACTCGGCGGGGAAAAGTATCGTTTAAAGCTTTTACCTCACTCATGAATATTTCGTATGTAGAGTACCTACACAGGCAGCAAGACCACCCATCCCGCTCCCCGCAGTACCTTGGCTCGAAGTGCATCACCTCTATCATTCATGTCACAACCCTTACTGCCAACAATCATCAGCTACGGTCATAGAACCATGAACACACGGCTTCCCGTCCGCTCAGCCCTAGTTAAGCATGGTATCGCCAGGTTAGTACTGCAGTGGGTGACCATGCGGGAATCCCTGGTACCGTAGTTTTTGTTTTATTTTACTCCCGACATGTGTCCACTGTCCATTGGATGTAAAAGCTTCGAGGCCTAACGCGCGAAGAATTTTCGAAGACCCTTTTTCGGCTTCGAGTTCTCGCAGCGCGAAGGGTCTTCTCTTAATCCGATTCGACTCCAAGTACTCTGTTGACTCGGATTTTCCAAAACGTCGGTGAACCGCCCTGCTCTCCGGCGCCCAGCATCCATCTCTTTGATATCTAATTATGGATCCAGAAGGGGTAGAAAGGTTTTGAGTTGGCCCGTCACCTGCTTCTACACTTATGGCTTGGAATCCTGCATAGTCAGTCACTCGACCTTACGGAGTGATAATCTATGCACGTACAACAAAAACCGAGATGAGATTAGGACTTTGGACCTACGCGCGTCAAGAGACATATGTAGCCCATGTCTATTGAGCTCTAGTCTTGTATCGGTTGGTTTAACCCGCTGGGCGTGAGTCATCATCCTTCGCACGGTAGATAAGATAAGATGCGATTGGACAGCCGCACGAGCAGTGGTTGCAGGCTTATTCTTGTAGCCGCGTAGCCTTGCTTCTCGTCCTAGACAAAGACGATGAACACTCCTACTGATTCTTTCTTCTTACCTCTCTGCAATAATCGGCAGCAGCACGCTTTGGTCGAGACTCTCTGAGGCGGAATATTACATCTGGGCAGGGAAAGCACTAGATGCGTTGACAACAATCTCAGGATACCACGATCTTCTTATTGAGAGGGATATATACAGCGCACCACTTTTTAGATAGACGGTCAAGGGCACCGGCTCCTGACGTGCTTCAAGCGGACCATTAAAGTGCCATGGATTGTCAAGATGGCAGGATGCCAGGGACATTTAGACAGGCCCGGATCACTCGTGTCTAGACTCTACTGACTACAGTTATAATACATATAGGTTTATGGGTGTTTGATTTGTGCGCTATATATACCAAGCAGCTCATATGACATAGGTACTAGAGCAAAGGTCTATAACCGGCAGCAGACGTCTTGCGCGTGCCATGTGGATACCTTAAATACCTATCGCTTCAACAGTATCTGTGCAAGTACATACATTACCAAGATCATTCTCGCCTGGGAATCCCTGGCTTACGTCTCCAGCCGCTAGGTAGTACCGTACCTCGTCAAACAGACGCCTCTCGATCGGATAGCGCGGCTTCCTTCATTTCACTTTGTGTGGCGCCGTGATCGATGTGCACACTGCATAGAGAGAGGAGGCGTTCTGTTCTTCCCGATGAAAGGGCGATTTGGTGCCCGCCTCGGCTCGTGACTCGCAAGTCGTCTGCCGTTCCGTGGGAGGCTCTGCTCGGGAATCGGGATGTTTGCAGTACTCTAACTAGGTAATTCGTGTCAGGTTGTCAGCCACTCGCCAAACGTGGTTTCACATAGAGTGTAACTTACCGTGTAAATTGCAATATAAACCTTCCAGGGCTAGGGGCCTGGGGCGGCCATGGAAGTTTGTGAAGTCGGCTGTATGTATTGTACGCGTGTCGGAACGCACATATCTAGAGTATCTGAGCGGCATTCGCCATCCGCCGGTAAACAACTACCCAGCTATTTTTAGATATCGGTCGGGACTCGGTGACTCGGCCGTGCACGGGGCCACTGGCATGCACGGCCACATAGATAGCCGAGCGGTCTTCAGCCCCGCCACGCAGAGGCGCAGTCAGTGAATCGACAGAACCGCTCGCGTTACACGCACGTACGGACGGATCGCGAGAGGGGAAACTCGGAAACTGTGCAGCTCGGAAACAGGTTTGCATGCTGACAGTGCGTCAGGTTTTGGATTCATCATCATAAGTTCATAACCGCCATGCTTCTATGCATAGGTACTCTAGGTGGGTGGGTGCGCAAATACGGTTCGTCCACTCTCTTGATCGCCTCGGCGACGGCGTGCTCATCGTTTTTTTCGTCTGGGAAAACCGATAGGTTGGTTATTCCGTAGACAGGTATCATACGTAGGTACAGGTATGTAGGCAGGGCGAGGGTCTGCCACGGCCCACCGCCAGTGGTTCCGAATGCTGCGATAATCCTTCCGCCAGTCATCGCATACCTTCTTTCCTCCCACTGAATATCATTGGGGTAACGTATCTGCACGCAGCAGGTAGAATCCCCTGCGGTCGATCCTGATGCCGTGGCTGCTCTTTGCTGGTACCGCAGATCCGGGTACATACCACCGCAGAGCGGATTTTGAAGTACTCATACAGTACAGTAGAGTAATCACGAATACGCATCATCAGGCCCACTAAGCAGCGTGAATAGATAAGTACACACCCCGCCCGCACCTCATAATCACAGAAAAAGAAGACGTGTCACGCTTACGGAAGATCCTTTGCCACACGTCAGGTCGGCAGCAGAGGGTATAAGATGGCCGCAAATTCTCCCACGCGGTGCGAGGGCAGGGCACTTTCATGGGCTTTCCGGACAACACCAACATCAGCATAATACCATCATGTACCAAGGAGTTCATCGATCCTCGTCGGATTTCACACAGCCCCAGGGTTTGGTGGCGAGTGATCTCGTATGTTTATCTCTTCTCGCCGGTGGTGGTTTTGAATCCTGACATGTACTAAAGAAAAATAGCAACTCAAAGGGTGGATACGCATATTGAAATTCTTTGCCCGTGTGCTCAGTCTTATCTGCAGGTGCGTGCTTCATCCAGTCTCCGCTCCGCATCCGCAAAGGAGGGGAGAGGGAAGGAGGAGGGAGGGACTAACCCTTGCCATCACAGTGCGGTCGTAATCGGGCTCTCGATCGCTACGTTCAAGATATTTCTCGCTACGAAAGACCTCCCGGCGCGTAACACGTTTCTGCCATGGGCGCGGCCGACGGTGCTCTGGCCACAGATCCTGACGCTCACGATCGCGTGCATCTCGTTCCTCGCGTGCATCTACGTGATTTGGGGGTACATCCGCAACGGGCACCGCGGAGGCGAAGCGGCATCTCCGCTGGCCACGACGGCGACGGTGATCGGCTTCATCGCATGGATAGTTATCTGGGCGGCCGCCGGGACGTCCATGCAGACCGTCCGTGCATCCCAGGAGGGAAAGGATATGTGGGGATGGGCTTGCAATAAAGACGCCGGCCCGAGGAGACAGGCCTTTGCTAATAAGATCGACTATGACCTCGTCTGCACCATGCAGGATTGGAACTTCATTTGCACCATGATTCACGTGGCTACGGTGGTGCTTTCGGCGGCGGTGTGGGTCGCTGCTGTGTGGAGGTTGAGGGTTCAGTCGAGGATTCATAAGGGGTGTGAGAAGGGCGGTTCGCAGGGGCAGGCGTGAGGTTTCTTAATTCTATTAATCCTGTCATGAAATCGTTTTTGGGACTTCTTTACTGTTTTTATGGGGTTTGGGGCGTTTTGTATATCATCGAGGCCGAGAATTGTTACACCAGTGTCATTAGAACGCATCAAGTTAAATTCGTGAACAATTATCTTCCGAAGCTACCTCGTCCTCATCACGTCTACTACGATTATAGTTTACAGCTTCGCTGGTACATCCACCTTGAAACCCGCCTCCTTCTGGAAAATTTCGATCGTCTCGTTCCACAGCCTCTCCCTAATCCCTTTACCCTCGTCGTTAAACAGCAACGGATTGAACCTGTAAATTCCGCCATCAGTATCCGAACGCCACTACGGAGATGAGTGAAACTTACGGCAGAGTCACACCGATCCCGGTCGTCAAGGACCCGTGCCCATCCCTTCCTTTGACCACACCGGACGTGAGAACCCTCGCACAGGCCTCAGCACTCCACGTGATCCACCTGAAGTAGATGAGCTTCGCAAAGCCCATAAGCCAGCGCGGATACTCCCTGAACAGGTTCGTATCCGCCATAGCCGGGCAAACCGCATTTACGACGACATCGGCGCCGCTGACGCGCTCGGCGAGTGCCTGCACCCAAAACAGGTTGAGGAGCTTGCTGTTGTGGTAGTTTGCGTACACGTCGAAGCCCTTGCTTGCCGGATCGCCCATCCAGTGAATCATTTTCGGGTGGTGCTTGGCAGGCAGAGTCGTCCAGGTGTTTGTGCCGCCGGCGACGACGGTGAGGTTTGCGGGCTTGCGCGGACACGCCTCGAGGAGCGGTAGGAGCAGGAGCGACATCAGCGATGTCGAGACGTGGTTTATCTGGATTGTCCTCTCGCGCCCATACGGAGACTTCTCGATCTTGGGGGTATTGATGGCCGCATTCAGGAGGGCAATATCGAGGTAGGCCGTGCTCTCCTTCAGTTTTTCAACAAATGCGGAGATGTATTCGTGGCGCTCCTGGTCGAGCTCGTATACATCGACCTTTGCGTTCGGGTTCACCCGCTGAGTGGTTTTATCGGCGAGTAGCAGCTTTCGGGCGGCTTCGGCGCGGGAGAGCGAGCGAGACGTAATAATTAGATATGATAGCTTGAGGCGTAATAGCTGACGACCACATTCGAAGCCGAGACCAGCATTCCCTCCGGTGATGAGCGCCGTCTTACCGGAAAGGTCGTTGCCCTCATATGGAACCGGCTTTGGAGTGGCGCGAAGTTGGTAGTAGATGAAGGAGGGTCTGAAGTTGTCGAGACTCATTGCGGCGGCGGTGTTCCACGCAATGTATTATTGACGGCTTTAACTTGTCGTTGTGAGGTGAAGTTTGCGTGTTCAGCTTGTCTATCGAGTTTGTATATGCTCGGAGAAATATAGAAGCTCCGTGAGGAGGTACACAGGTGGTTTAAGTACATGTAACCACATAGATGTCGGTCACTTAGAATATAGTCAGAATATGCTTGTCCATTATCTGCATGGACCGCCTCCGCAATAGCACTTCTCCCTCGATGTACGAGTAGATTGAGACATACACTTCGGAGACTTCATTCGAAGCACTTCGCCGGTAACATCTCTGTGACTTTGGATGTCACGGAATGTACGAGAACTTTGATTGCCATACGCAAAATACCAAAAGATACACTGCGAAGACTTGATTCTAGGCAACTTTCCGGTAACATCTCGGCGACTTTGACTGTTACGGAATTCCGGGTGCTTTTTGGTGTTTCACGGGCCGGCATCGTACACGGCAATAAAAAGCGAAAGCAGACAATGTTGGACAGTACACGGTATATATTTCCTCCGTGTTGCATGTCAGAATCTTCCAAAAGATTCGACAATACGTTTACACTATCATTATTCGTTAGTCGCCGAAATGTGTGCGAGAAGACACGGATGTCCGGTGCTACCAGAGTTGTCTGACGCAGTATCGATCTTTACTGTCGGCGGCAGACCATCCAGCGCTTATCTCGTTACACTGGGCGGAGACAACGAACTGGTTCAGTTGGCGGGTAGATTGTAGGCGTTTCAGTTGGGTTGCCGCCGGCTGTCGGATTTGCAAATTGCAGCTGTTGCGGTTCGCTCATGATTTTTGGCCCAGTTGAACGGCCAAACTGTTTGCACTGGCAGTTTGAATGAAACTTTTTTTCAACACCTTTCACAGCCTAGAAATCACTAATAACCGCAAAATAAAACCCCCTTACATACTCATATGCATCCGACATAACAGCTTACTTAGTACAGCTTCGCAGCGGCAGACATGATTACTCCACCGCATTACTACCAATTCGATAGCAGTTTCACAGTCTGGAGGAGTTCAATCGGAACTATTGATTACATGCGACCTATCTAATTATGGCAATAAAGACTCCGCTTCTTCATCAAGGAATTTCATGAAAGAGTATATGGGGATGCAGCTTGCAAGATGCAACAAGTGCGGCGAGGTTTCACTCTACATCACTCGCATGCCCGACTTGGCGCGTGTTGGAAATGGTGATTGAACAGTGAATTGTATAAGAACTTTGTATCTTATTCAGATAACAGAGGTTATAGTCTCAGAGAAGGTTAAAGGCTCGTGATTTCCACCATGAGTATGCCATCGAGTGGTATATTATCAGCGCGCAGTGTTCGCAACAGAGTTAAGCCTGCCCATATAATGCACTGCTCGGAACCCGCAAGCCCAAGATCACCCTCGATTCAAACGATTGGTCGAGGTGAGAGAAGAAGTAAGACAGCGGAGCTAGCTGATGAAAGTTGCCCTTGGTCAACATCTTTGCATGCCGTTGCGAGGATTATCACTCGTTTAAAACTCAGGGCTGAGTTTTTGGCGGCAAGTTGCAACTGACACCATTGAATGGAAGGAATCAGTCCAGCCCAGCCCATAAAGTGAAGGGTCATGCTTAGACGGTCCGTCAAACACTTTCCGAAATTTTGAGGCGATGCCGCACTGGGAGGCACTGGAATGTCTCGACATCTGGCAACGGGATGGACTTGCACATAGCTGCTACAAAGGACGATTGCAAGGAGATGGGGCGATGCGTATTGTACTCTTTGAGGAGGAGGATTTACAAATTACAATAGCTTTATAAAAACTTCGTCAATAATGTCCAACAGGAACTGAAACTGGAAAAGCAAGTGCGAGTGCTGGAGTATGATGGTACTATGCTCCAGTGAGGACGAATTGCTGTCCAAGTTTATTACTCTAACGGGCTGCAGCCGTGAGGATAGGCTACACGATCACCTGTTATAGATACTTAGGTGACTGTAACTGATTTATGGTTTGTAATGGACACTTTATGTCGGCTGTTGAAGACACGAGCAATCACACATCAAAACGATATCTCCGCCGGTCTTCGATCCCTCCAATACTCCAGGCCTAGTGATTCATCTGCCACATCCACCAAAGCCGATGTAGGCGCCTAATGGGGAAGCCACATGGTCGGTGGCCAGAGGGAAGCTAAGTCACTACTCACACGGCCGGAAATTTTGGCCGTGTGAGTAGTCAGTTACATAGAGTACATAGCAGCGACCTTGCAGCGGGACGTTCCGCTGCGGACCCCAGTCCACACCGAGAGTCAAGACAGGTTGAACGGCGAACATGTGGATCAAGCCGATACTTTACGGAAATCAGCCTCGCCGTGGCTTCACTTCACCACGCTTGTGTTTCCACATTTTCGTTTCTCGGCTACTCCCCCTAATCGGGCTGGGGCTCGCCACTCTGCGACCTCTCTCGAGAAACATCGTACGGTACATACCCCTACTTACCTTGCCATTGGGATTCCCGCCAGCCTTCAAATTACCTCCAGGAACAGGTCACAGAGTACATTGCCAACAAGCGACTCATGAGATCCGGATCTCGTGAAGGAAAAGAAGAAAAAAACCAGGAAAAAAAACATATCATGTTGAACTCCGGACCCCATCTTCCTAGAGTATATCTAGGGTATATCACCCAATATCCGTCCCCTCCCTAGTTATCCGGGCGGGCGGAACACGATTGCCAGCGACCTATTTTCGGGGCCCGGAGCCACCGTTCAATCGCTCTACATCAGACAGCCGTCCGACCAGAGGTCCAACACGCACAAACAAAATATAGGTCACATAACTGTAGATACAGTACATACAAAGTATCTACATACAACTTCGGCGACACTCCCGGATCGGATCGAATCGCTATACCTAGTATATTCGCCCGCGTTAATGTTCCAGGATTAGGCAATTACAATCCGATATTCAGATTTAGGTGGCCAATGATGACGCCAGGTCCAGGTGATACCGATACCTACCGAGGTAGATCTATCCACACCACACGGACCGAGCGAACCTCCTGACCTTCCATGCGCAGGCTCGGCGTCGGCGACGTCGGCGCTTCAGGCTTCAGGCACTGGGCTCTGGGCCTTTCAGTGGCCGGGGGGGGAGCGTGTTGCAAGTTACAAGTTGCGAACCAACGACTCTCGTCAGGGGGGTACCGCAGTCGGAAGCGCCTGTAAGGAGAAGAAGAAGGAGAAGAAAAAAAGAAGCAGGCAATTATCACGATCAGCCGTTACACGGATCGCCGATCAATCCGTGGCTCGCACGGTCGCACCCAAGTAAGTAGGTGCATATGTAAGTAGTTACCGCGCCCGTTTATCTGGCGGCAAAAAAAAGGAGCAACAGTAGGCGGGAAGCGTCTAAGTCAACCGCGCACTGCATACTGCATCACGTCTGATAGAGTAGAGCGATCGCTTCATGGTGTGTTACATCGAGACGTGCATAGTTCAGACGCGGCCCGCGCTCCGATGGATTACCTACGGTATCTGTACTCTAGTAAGATATTCGAGAAATTTCGCTGTATGTACTGGTAGCAGAATAATAAAACGGCAGAGGAAATTCGGGCCAAACCGGTGACTGGTGGGTCAGCACCTTGGTAGGTACCTATCGGGGTGAGGATTTTTTGAAAACGTTGATCTCCGAAGCATCGTATCATGTGTACCAGTACATGCCTGAATTCCAACAGTGGATCAGGTGCAATCTCAAGTTTCGACCCTAGACTGTCTCTCCGGTATTCGGCCGGAAGTCTCCAGCCTACACGATGGCTAACTAACTGGGATGTGGATTCGCCAACACCGATTCGATTAAGGTTCGAAACCGGCGTGTGGATGGCCAGTTGCGCGCGAGACACCGGAAGACGGCCATGTGTAGGAGTGTAGGTTGTCGCCAGGGTGGCATATACTAGCAGTTAATTATTAGTTAGTTACTCTCTACCTATCGAACAATAGCCGTCCGCTTGAAATACCTAGGTAGGCAATCAATTCTCCTAGTCCATCCCCCGTCAAAGCTCGTGTTTGGGCCGTCTATGCGCGTTTCTGTGGGATTGACTTTGAGCGCGGGGAGGGGTGGGGTTCCTGTTCCTGCAGGTCCAGTCACGTCCGTATGATCCGAGGTTGCATGATGCTCGCGAATGAACGTGCGTGGGGGAAACGTATGTACATGCTTACATGCATACGTGGGCATAGTTACCAGCGCCGAAGCATACATAGGACAAGCTCATTTCGGAACGACGCTTGTCTGGACAGTGGATTCTGCGCAGGCGACGTGACGTCGCGGAGTTCTAAGACCTCAGCTCTCCGAGTCAGGAGGTAATCTTTTCTAACGGCCACAACGCTAAGCTTAAAAAAGGTGTGTGGCTGTGGCAAGGAGTCACGTGCTTGCAGCAAAGAAAGGTTTTCACCCCTGAGTTCCGTGTCTGTACCATAACCACCAACCATTCCTACTACCACCATCACCATATCCAAATAACTTCAACCAAATGTCTTCCGGTATGACTTCCCTCCCACACTAGGTATGCGTTGTATTGAAAGAAGCAGCTCTTTCAGTTAGATAAATCCGCTGATTTACCTGTGGATCAGTTCAGCGAAGTTGGGCCGTTGGTGGGCAGTGTCTACGCGTTTCGAAATAGGAGTATACAGCAGAACAAAGCAGTATCCAACCACGAGTCGATGACAATCCGATCCAACACAGAATCAGCAGCGTCCGTGATACCGATCAGTGTCCGGTTACTGTCAAGTTGACGCGTCAACTCGTCGGACTGCATCCCACCGTTATTCTCGAACGCGAAACCAAACATTACCACAGTTACCATTTTGAAACCAGTTGCACGGCGAAAAAGTCAGCTGATCGCGACAGAAGTCGAGAAGAACTACCTATTCCGCTGCTCATATTTTATTTTTACTTGGAAACCGAAACGAAGGATTTAACCTGATGTCTAGCAACGGTATATTCATATGTTTGATGAGCTTGAAACAGCTGTGTACGTGACGACTGGAGTGGTAGTGTTAGTGGAATGAGTTGATGGGGGAAACCAAATGCGAGGCCGTCGCCAGCAGAAAGTCTCGGACTTGGATGGACCAGTTTAGAGAAGCTGTTGCACCGCCGGAGGAAATTTTCGAAAGGCAAAGGCCATGGGAGTTGTATATATTTTCTTTTAGAATAATTTTACTATGAGACGAGTAATCGCTGCAAAAATCTGAATTTCTTGTGACAGTTATAATTTTCGATGGGATTATTTGAAGGGCATGAGTCGGTATGCCGCGGAATCTGCTATGGTTGTGCTGTGCTGACGACGGTGTTGGTATGTATGTAGGCCCTAGGGGCGACTCTTCGACAGGCGACAGCCACACCCACATCTGTTGTGCCACACGCTAAACTTTAGCGTTGCGGCCGCTAGAAAAGATTCCGTCAGGAGCCAGCGGGCGTGCGTCATCACATGCGCAGCCAGCGGCCACGGCGCGACTTCGTGATCTTTTTTTCTTCTCTTTCTTTCTTTTTTATCCTTTCGTCGGTGGGATGACATCTAGCGATGGGGGTCGCATGCCGTCCGCACGCTGTCTAGTATCCGCACAGGCTGAAGATTCGACTGTCAAAAGAAAAACAAAAAACAAAAAACAAAAAACCGGTTGGCCGGTTGGGATCGAAACATGGCAACATGGAAATTCCGGCTCTTCAGCAGGTATCATCCATCCATCCATCTATGTACCCATCCATACTTGGTACATACCCTCGCATCCCAGCGTATCGACGGACCACTGGAGCTTCACGTTGTGAGAGGTGCTATGGAATTGAGTTCTGCCAGCTAGCCAGCTATGTGAACCGGCGCCGGTAGAGTACTACCTATATCAAGTGTGCTCCCGCAACGGATTGCCGGAAACAATCGATGGGCCTTCCAAACATCGCCCGTCCAATAAACACGTACCTTGCAGGCCTGTTTGCGATATCTACTCTACTCTACTCTACGTGTATTCGACGTATGCAGGTACATAGCTTGTACTCTATGTACTCTAAGCCTAGCGGGGGCCGGCGTGGTACTGAGCAATGAGCATCTCAACGCATTTTTCCTGTTCGGCTCCGAGTGCCCCCCTCGCCGTGCGCTGTAACTAGGCTGGAGCCGAGTGGTATGCAGCGGATATAGGGCAAAAGCCTGAAACTTTTCGGCTATGATGGGTGGACAATATATGTCTGTTTCAACTTTCCTCTGCCACTTTGCTCCCTATGGTGTCCTATCCCCAACGCAGGCAAGCGGCTGGATCGGCGGTCCGAAACAGTCGACCGTTGCCAAGCTCAGCGGATGAAGTAGACCACCCTGGCGTGCGATCGATATTGGCCATGGGTTTGTTTTTTCTGCTTCTTCTCTGCTTCTCTGCTTCTTCTTTTTCCGGGCCCCTGGGTGTGCCGATGCGCCCGTTACACATCCCATCACTCACGTCTGCAGCACAGCACATAGCACAGAACCCATACGCCCTATCCACTCTACCGTACTCCGTTCTATCCACCTCATCCACAAGTTTCGTCCGTCGTATATCGGGCTGGGGTGGTGGGGGGGGGGGGGGGGGGGGGGAGGGCCTGGGTTTAAATGACGGGGCTAGCCATACGAGTGCCCGCCCCACCAAGGTTCTCGCCGACCCACTCCACTTCGTTTCACCCCACCAGCATAGCATCATCACCGCACCGCCGGTGCGTATGTATGCACCGCCCAGTACCCACCGCCCACCGCGGCCCGCATCGGCTTGGTGGGGCTTATCCGGCTATTTGGTACGCACATATGTAGGTAGAGTACGTACCGCGAGATTCCTCTGACCACCACCCGACCCGATGCACTGCACCCGATGCTTCCGATGCATCCACAGCAGAGCGTTAGAGACATAGGTACGGTATCCACACACTCTCGGAATGTGCGTGCGTGCGTGTGCAATTGAACATGTATGTAGCCCGGAAGTGTGCAGTGCTTGGCTATAGCACCGTACATAGCAGCCAGGACTGAGGAAACAAGGCTTGCAAGTGGCCGAGGGCGTAAGCAGGCCAGCAAATAGTGTTTACTAGTATGTAGCCTCCAATGAAACCCCGACCCGACGAACACATCCATAGGTATGTAGGTATAGTAGAGCATGTAACCCCCGGCGGCCAAGCATTCGCTGGAGCATTGAGCAGAACAGATATTCGCTCGTATGTAAATATGTGCGGTGTATGTAGGTGCGGGCGTTTCGGAGAAATCGGAGGTGCAGAGATGCAGAGATGCGGAGTTGCGGATCTGGGAATTGCCTGACCTCAGCAGTTTTTTTCGCTCGCTCACGGCTCCCGAAACACACCATACCGCAGTTCGCAGTCCACACCGCAGTCAGCAGCAGCAGTCCCGACCGGCGCCGGCGGCCGGGCACCTGTCCGTCAGCGAACTCAGCGAACTCAGCCCTCGTCTTCCCGCTCCCCACACCCCCGCACCCGGTCTGTATGTACTTGCATACGGTACAGGAACGCGGAAGAAAACGATGAGGAAAAGAAAAAGAAAAAGAAAACAAACAAATAATAAATAAATAAACAAATGATTAAAGTTTCGATACGAGGGACGGCCCGGGGTTATTGGGATGACCAAGTTGACGGGGAGAGGAGCATCCGATCACCGCAGAACCGCAGAACCGCAGAACCGCACCAACCGCTCTAACTATCAGTCTACTCTATAGTAGTAAGTATTTACGCACGCAAGCACATACTTGGGTTGTTAACCAGCGCGGCCAACGCTTTTAGCCACAGCCTACAGGTAGCGACTAGTATACTCACATTCCGTGTACTTATATACGGGAGAGGCGAGCTATGTAGACGGGCCCGGCTGTGTCTGTGTGTGTGTGTGTGGGCACGCTACGATAACTACTATACACGAGCAATTCACATGTGGGTGGGGGGGTCTATATCGCCCATTTTTTTATCGATATCAGCCCATGGGTAAAGCCGCACACACAAAAAACCTTAGTGCGGGATGTAAGTACTATACGAGGCAGGTACACGCTCCAGTTTGGCAGCGGTATGATGAGGTATGAGGTATGTATGTAGTGCATATGCACAGATGCATTGGATACTTACTCTACCTATATATGATAGATATAAATTAAAGCCGGCCGGTGCGGGGCAAGCATATGGATTGTAACGATACGAGAATTGTATGTATGATGGATGGATGTAGGTAGGAATTGTACAACACATGAGTACCGGTACCTTCCTACACGCCCAAATTCACTCATGAGTGGAAACCCCCGCCCCCGCCTTGCTTTCTTTTTTTCGGGTTCTTTTTTGTTTCCTTTTATCTTTTTTGGAATTGATTTTTTCAATTGCCCTGAGTGACTCAATTCCGACAAGTCCACCACCCGTCATCTGCGTAGAGCTCTTCGTACGCTGCTGACAGGAAAGTACTTGTATGTATGATAGGTGGTGAGAAAGTGAATGAGCCGCCCAAACACCACCTCGTAGATACCTCGCACCGTACCGTGATAGTGCGACACACCCGACTGAATTTCAAGGCGCAACGACCAACGACTCATGGGACAAACGCGCCTAAAAACCGCACAAGATGCGCGTCCGCATCTGAAATCGAACGCTGACGATTCTCGCCGCTTTGCAGCCACGGGGTACGTCCGTAAGTGCCCGAGGAGCATATGATAGTGGAGTACTCACTGCAGTACTCGGGCCGGAAATGTGGGTTTAATCGGGTGCATGGTGCCCACTGATGGGAACAGCAATCCACCTTCACATCGGATGAGTTCCGTCTGCACCAGAGCGGGGCACAGTGAGCGGGAAAGAGTACAATTCACGCCGTCTACTGTAGTCCCCAGACAATTGACTCCACTTATGATACCGGAAGAAACTCATTTTCTATTGAACGAACACGCAGCACGCAACCCGAGTAACCCAAGAAGAAATCCAAATCCAAAACCAAAAATCCAATTTCCTGACCGAAATCCCATACCAGCCGTGATTCCCGAAAGAACGAAAACGAAAAAAGGGAAACAACCCGACAAACAAAAACAAAAAACACCACGCACCGTCTATGTAAATAGTATGTATCCTGACCAACCAGCCCTAAAAAAGTAACAAAAAAAACAGTAGCACGTAACATACATATACTCCCCATCCGTGTCTATATTCCGATCCCTTCCTCCCTCCCTCTCGTTCTCTCCCCTTTTTCTTGCCCCGATCCCCCCGATCCCTCGATCCCGTAAACCTGTCAGTGTAGCCGTTTTTCCCGCGCATAGTACAATGTGAAGTGCGGCGACAAGCCCCGCAATAAAAATGATCAGCCCAGACAGACTCCCCAGCCGAAAAAAAAAAACCGAACCCGGAAAAGAAAAGGATAAATAAAGGGAATCAAAAATACACGGTCCCACACGATCGATGACGAAGAAGGGGAAGAAGAGGGAAAAGAAGAAGAAGAAGAAGAAGAAGAAGAAGAAGAAGAAAAAAAGAATCCGGAACAGACAGCGGGGAGGTGCAATAACGACAATACGAAACGGTATCATCAATTAATCGCTGTTGAGTGCGGACTGTGTTGAATGGCAGGGATGGCCCAGACCGCTTTGACGCGGTGAGTGGGGCTGTTGCCCACATCCTTCCATCCAGTGTTCCATGCGCTTCTCCGATCGTTGTTCGTTTCGTTCGCTCGTTCGAATTCGTTCCGACGCCCTTTATGTTGCAACCACTGACCGCTTCGTACCCGGAATCCCCTCTCTGAACACGTGCCCGCGAAGTGGGCGATGTCTTCTTTTTTTTTTTTGCTTCTCTTCGTCTCTCGGTCTCGGTCTCGGTCTCGTCTCAGGTCTTCCTCTTGGTCTTCGTCTCTCCGTCCTCTTCTTTTCCTCGTGCCCTCTCGTATCCACTCGTCCTGTCTCCTTTATGTGGATTGACAAGTTCCTGCCCAACCACAGTCAGTACCTAGAGCATATGGCCGTGGCCAACACGACTGGAGGGAAGGAGACATACCGCATCTATGGTCGTTTCGATGATCTTCGCCAATAACATTTACCCCGCAGCGTACGGTACCCTGACTTTGCACATACTGCGTGCACCAGGCTCTCACGATGATTCGGAAATGTCCTTTGATCACTGTCAGCTTCCTGTCCTTTCTTTTCTGTTTGTCCATTTGTTTCCGTGTTCTTGTGTGGGTTGTGGCTTGGTGGCTGGCGCTTGCGGGTGCATGCGTCTCCCACCACTCTCCCAACCACCATTCCCAGACCCGAAGGAGTGGAGGCGAGGGTGGCGAGAAGCGGAGGTATCGGGGAATATTTTTTGGAGGCTTGGGGAAAAGGAAAGGGGAACGTGCGGATCATGAGATCGATCCAAAGCAATAGATTGACTGTCTGGCCATCTTTCTTTTTGGTACACTGGTAGTGGTTGGCTGGCGGTGTCGATAGAACTTACCGCATCCATAGAACACCTTGGTATAATCACACATGGTGGCTTTTTCGAATGTGAAGTACGGCTTGGGACCGGCCGAGTTATTGATGCAGAGTGCGTGATGTGTGTATCAAGGCACCGCTTGGTGGTACTGGTGTTGGTGGTGTTGGTGTTGGTGGTGTTGGTGTTGGTGGTTATGCGATTGAAGCAGGCTGCGGCTAAACCAATTGGAAAGAGACAAACAAAAGCGTCCGGTGGAAACGGAAGAAGCTATTCGTACTTTGCCGATGTGCGAAAACGTTTGGATTCCGATTGAGATGGTATGGCAGGTGATGGTGTAGTAGGAGACTGTTCGTAGGCTTGAGGAAGGAATGCGGCTTGCTTGAGGGCAGGCGAGTCGTCATTTATATTCAAGAGGCTCCAGGTGCATTTGCCAGGGAAGGTCTCCCGCAGTTCTCATTCCACACAACCTCGTTATGGTCGATGTACTCCAACTCATAGGGCAC
Source organism: Tricharina praecox (assembly GCF_024521635.1). Taxonomy (NCBI): domain Eukaryota; kingdom Fungi; phylum Ascomycota; class Pezizomycetes; order Pezizales; family Pyronemataceae; genus Tricharina; species Tricharina praecox. The sequence goes on from NW_026250403.1 coordinate 2,540,707, forward strand.
CACCACCTAGAGACAGTGGACACGCCGATTCGGGAGAAAAGGAAAAAAAGAAAAGAAAAAAGAAAGAAAAAACACCTCGAGAAAGTCGTGGTGGTTACGCTAGCTTCAGGACCACGACCTGTCAAGCATCTAGATGGATAGGAGCATGGATATTGGTTATGGGATGCTCCGGGGATCCAGTGGGAGAGTGATATATCAAGGGAGCTTCCCTCAGAATACTCCCGCAAAGGAGCCCTATGCGGACCATCGTACGTACGCCCACGCCCACGCTGCGTAGCTGTGGTCTAAACATAGGGTTGGGGTGGTAGCATAGCTTGCTTGATCCTGACTCGACGTCGTCCCGCTGCTCTGCAGTGTCTCGATCACGTCGAGCAATTATCTAGCTGGTTACTGGGTTCGGCTGGCAGCCTGGCTCTGGGAAGTGCAGAAGCCTCATGGCCGCTGAGAATGATCGATTGGTTAGTGGGATGGTGTACCACTAGCTACAGCAATAAGATGCTCACTTGACAGCCCATAATTATTCCCATCTATTATAGCTAGCTCTCGTGGTCTGACGTCGTGTATCAAAAGGAAGCAATGAGGTCTAGTCGGTGAGGCCGAAAAGGATCTAGGTCATTCATTGCCTGTGTTCTATTTGTTACTCAGGGTTGATGGGCGTACGGCGGAGGACGGTGATGGTGGTCGTGGTAGTGGTGGTGGTGGCGGTGGTGGTGGTGGTGGTGGTCGATGGTAGGTGGTCGATGGTAGGTAGTGGTGGTGGTGGTGGTGGTGGTGGTGGTGGTGGTGGTAATGACAGTTTGTTGTATGTGGTGGCCGTCCCTCGCGTTATTGTTGGTGGTGGGACTACTGGAAGCAACGGTAAAGGTCAATCGATGGTCGACAACAACAATCCATGACCACCACGAGCGTTAGGTTTGCGGCTGGCCAAAAACGATAGCATCTATTCGTTTGTCCGAGTACGCCGACCACACCGAACGAAAAGAGAAAAAAAGAAAAATAATAACCTCGAATTATTCTCTCCTCTGAACATGAATCGAGTGTTTCAGCTCGAGTAAGTTAACTACTGGTGCGCAGAAACCCAGCCAAAGGAATAATGGGGTCAGGGTTGTTCTCGTAAGAAATCAGGCCCTTGGCTTCTGCTGAGCCGCGTGCTGCTCACAGATCCGAATCGCGATGCGTAGATCTGAGGAGTCTCGAATTTAACGACTACCAGCTCTCCCTTGCTGCGATGGCTTGCGGCCCGCCGCCGACAGCCTTTCCTTTCCCAATCCCTTTGCTTCAGGTGCGGTATCTGCGAGGGATAATGCTTCTTTGTTCCCGCTTGATCCTGGACGATGGCTGGCCAGTGGGTGAGTATGGCTGGCTGTGGTGGCTGATTCGAGGAGCTAGTGGCGATGATGGTGCGTGAATGATGATGATGATGCTGGTTGTCGGGGATGCACGCAGCGTTTACGCCGTTTGAGGCCTGCGCTAACCAGTTGGTGGCCTGCTCCGTCAACCTCCTTCTCCTCCTCCTCCTCCTCTCCGCCTTCTACGTCCTCCCTCGGCCACCTCTCCAGTCCAAGGCCAGCAGAATGACATTCCCTCTTTCTGGCCACTTTTCTCGATAGCTGTGGACAATTCACTGGATGTGTGCATCTGTCTCAAATCTCTCCCCACCCCCCTCCCTCTCTCCCTCTCGGAGAAAACCAGACGAATGACCACCCCCATCCCCATAGCAGAACCGCACAACCCACGCACCTCGCACCACCCGATCATGTCGCAACGGGGACGAATCGGTACAGACATGTATGGAAGTACACAGATGCAAATCAAGTGAGTGAGCGGGGCCCGCCCGGCCCAAAGTAACGCTCGCGAGGGCTTACCTCCAGTCGCCAGCAGTCGGCATGCGCTTCTTTATGCACGCCATGCTGGTTTCCGTTACATACAGTACAAATGTTGTGTCTGGTTCACGGTATACCATACATATGCTACGTCGATAGAAATCGATCGGATCGATGCATCATGACGGGTATCTGTGTAGGTGAACGGAGATACAGACGAGCCCCGTCCAAATGCCGGTGTGCGTGCACCGAGAAGGGGGGGGGGGGGGGGGGGGGGGGGGTCGGCGAGCCAATCATCGCCCGTCCAGGCCCACACACATCGAGAGCCGAAGGAAAAGAAACAAAGCGGTGGGCTCGACCCATGATTATGACACGCAGCACATCGTACACCGCGAATCCGCGGGTATCCACTTTTGCGAGTTCAGATCTATTGATGTGGAATATCTGTGTGTGCTTGTTCGGATCCGTTGATGTGGAATATGCGTGTGCTTCTTCAGAGATCTATTGATGCGGAATATGCATGCGCTTCTTCAGACCTATGGATGCGGAATATGAGTGTAATTCTTCAGATCTATCGATGCAGAATACGAGTGCTCTTCTACAGATCTATTGATGTGGAATAGTAATGTGTGTGTGCTTCTTTCCTTCCCGCTAGCGTAAGTGTATTTGTTTATGGTTGCACCCGGTTCTATGCATGCAGTGCAGACGTACTCTACTCTAGATGATGGGGAGGGAGACGAGATAATGCGGCGATCCTGCGCAGTTTCGCTTCACACCACCACCACCACCTTTATTGGGCTTGACTCCCCCCTTCAATCCTCTGGGCCTGTGTGCGGGTTACTGTCCCCGGATCGAATGTACACGTGAATCGACCGGCCGAGGGAAGGAGGGAGGGCTGTTTGACTCTGGCCGGCTAGGTAGTCGAGCTGGGATATCGTCGTGGCAATTGGCCATGCGAAACGGAAAACGGTGGCGCGATTCGACGGATAACCGCAGATTGGTGGGTGTGTGCGGCACACAATATATACGACTGTGGGTTTATACGACTGTGGGTTGCAAGTTTGGAGCAATACGACGCCCCGCCGGGACCTCAGCATGATGCCGATAAGTTAGTCAGTGGATGATTTGTGAATAGCCAAGATATATGCAGCAAGGCTCTGATGAAAAGATACGTTCCATCCGTTCCGAAATCGAGGGAGGGGAGGGGGAGGGAACTGCTGTGCTATGCATGTCCATCAGGAGGTTGGTATCTGGATATTAGGGAGATGGAGGGGGAGGGGCCGCTGAGCTGGGTAGCGGGTAGTAGGGACGGCTTGAGATGATATCGCAGCGGTATATTGGGTACTGGCAAAACGTCACGGAAGACAAGGGAAGAGAGCCAACCGAATTAGCGGGAGCAAGCAGGAAGCGGAGGTTGTGTGGGTTGTGTGGGTTGTGGTTGCGAGGGGGGTTGTGAGGGTTGTGAGGATTGTGGTGAGGGGCAGCATTTCCAGAGGATTATCGATCGAGGCGTGTCGGACCCGGTAATTCCCGCACTTCATCTGGATGCACGTCAGTCACACACAGCAGTTATTGGGAAACTGTGGGCTCCCGTTGATCCCATACCGGCTCGACGAACGAATTGCAGCTTCTGGGGTTTTATTTCTTCCAAACGAAAAGGACGTGGATGTATCGACGTTTGGGTGGGTACGCATGCATCACAGCGGATGAATGATGGATCGACATTCAGGTACGCATGCATCGCAGTGAATCCTCACGAACTCGCAATTAATGCCGCCTCAAGGGATGCGTACCGGAGCGGATGGTGTTTGGTCAGCGCCATGCCATTCCATGCCATGCCATTCCATGCCGTGCCATGCCAGATATCCACCGTTTGTTTGTTTGCATGCCCGTCTGACTAACTGTCTGTCTGTCTGTCTGCCTGTCCGTCCCTGGTACAACAGATGATGACGGTTCGCATATGCAGGGTCCGGTAATATATAAGCTCTATTAATGCGTATGGTGTCATCGGCGTGGAGGGCTCCCAGGAATGGGGAATATGAGCACCTTTCCGGCTATGATCGAAGGCCTCCCACCTCTCATTTCGTGGGGCGGGAGGGAGGGGGGAGGGAGGGGCGCGCTCACGAGTTACGATCCATCGATTCTGGGAAGTCTCAGAGCTAGAGTAGGCAGAGTAGAGTAAGTTACCGGAGGCTTACCATGCTAGCGTCCGAGACTATTGATCCGGCGGATCTTCTTGCATCACTACCATCCTTCCCCACCCTCAGATGTGCCGATGCCTGTATGTACAGCATGTAAGCGCTCTTCAGCAGCCCCACCTTCCTCCGCCTAAGCCATCAGCTCTTACGCCGACCAGCCGTCTTGCGCCCCACAGCTAATCTCTGTGTTCTGCTCAAAATTGGGGAAAATGGTTACGTCCCGAAGACGTCAATTCCGGATCCCCCCTCCTCTCCCCTCCTTCTCAAAACACTCCTGCCGCAACGGGGGAGGGGAGGGGAGGGGATCACATTGCGACGGAGCATCTTACCAGGTATGTGTATGCAGCGATCGCTTCTTCCCGTCGGGCCTCGGCCTGCCTTGCTTTGCGTTATCTCTGGGAACGGGGGTGAGAGGGGGCGTGGGGGCGTGGGAGAGCGATACTACAAGCGGAGGGAAGGAGAGAAGGAGGGAAGGAGGAGAAGGACGAGTAGGAGGAGGCGCTCGTTGCCCTTTGATCCATGTTACTAACTATGGCGGTGGCCTGGGTGTCAACGGCCAGACGAGAAAACGACAGCGTGCATATGGCGAGCGTTGACCGATTCGTGACATCACCCTCCCCTCCCCTCCCCACCTCCACCTCACCTCCACCCCACCTGGACGATGGTGGTAATCATTGCAAGACACTCGCTGCCGCAGTGAATACCCGCCCGCCCCTTAGCATATCGCAACGAGTTCGCATCAGGACGACTGTCTCGAATCCGTGCGGTTCTTGTTTTTGGTTGCGGGGATCAATGTCTGGGAATAAACATTTACACGGCGCTAGTTTTGGGAAACGGAGTGAAGGAGGACCGGGGGGCCAAATACTGCGGCAACGACCGTTGTAACCGCCTAAACAACGATACACACCACATCGTCCCTTCAACACAAAACACCGGCCGCAAGAAAAGCCCTCGCCGAAGGTTTGAAAGGGACACCGTCCGACTCCTCCGACTCCCCTTGATTGCGGTAGAACTTAGCCCGACAGGAATTACCCCCCTGGGATATACGGTGAAGATAGTCGGCCGTTTCGGAACAGGAACCAGCGTGCTCCGGGGCCAATTATGGGCCATAAGGCTGTGTGGATAAAACGTGGGGCGAACAAGCGCAAAGTACCTATAGAGGTATATAGCGGGGTTCTTTCCATCGGTACATAACCAAGCTTCGATACCTATCAGGGGGGAAAAGGAAAAAGAAAAAGAAAAGAGACCCGGATACTCACGCCGAGAGGCCGATAGACATATTATGCTGGTTAATGTGGTTAGTATAGACACGAGTTGGTTCGTTCACCGCTCAGCCCTGGAACCTGGCCCTGACCCTGGATCTTACCCCGGCCGGCCTGCCGTGCGGCGTGCTGAGATCTTCTTGAATCTCGGACGCTGGTCCTTGGTCGTTCGGTTGAGATTAGGCAGATTCGGACGTTGATGGAATCACGGATGCTTCGACGACCACGCTAGAAAGCCTCTATGTATATATAAAGTAGAGTACCTACAGTATGTACTTGTGTACATACAAAGTATCTACTCTGCTTACCCAAGTAAGTATACCCAGGCTCTTCGATAGAGTAGAGTGTGTGGATACCGTACACCGCCCCCCAGCTGTACTTACTCAATGTCAGAGTGAAAGAAGGAAAGAAAGAAAACGGAAATTAATCCTGCAGCGTTACATACTTCGATGCGAATTGCATCGCTGTAAGGCGCGATGGATGCAGCACCACGGCGAGTTACGGGCCGTTCCTTAGATCCGTTGGACAGCTGCAGCCTGCAGCCGCTGTTTAGGGCAAACGGGCTGGGATATCAACCTATCCATGTGTGGAAAGGAAGGAAAGAAGGAAAGAAGGAAAGAAGGAAAGAAGGAAAGAAGGAAAGAAGGAAGACAAACGCCAAATAACGTTGCATGTTTGACGTTTGGCCCCATACATCCATCCATCCATCCATTCGTCCGCCTATCCCCTTTCATTCATTGATCTGATCTGATATGATCAATCATTAGTAGCCGTTTACGTATAAGAAAGAAGAAGAAGAAGAAGCAGAAGAAGCAGAAGAAGCAGAAGAAGGCTTCCATGGAACGGACTGCCCCCCGTCCTCCCCCCATGATAACTTCCGTTTGTTTGAGGTTGAGTGTTCTTACACATAACGGTTTTATACCCTACCCTACCCTCTTGCCTACTACTAACTAGTACTACTAGTAATACAAGCTATCCCTCTAATTCAGCAGTACATCGCCAAGCACTGCAACAAAACAAAACAAAAATACCCGGCTGACAGGATCACCTCCTTCTTCCGCCCTCGTCACCAGAGGCGACGGAGATCTTTGCGGGCACTGCATGGCTATCAAACAGCCCTTCGAGAGAAAAATTCTCCGGTACGGTACCGGCAGGCAAGCAAGCCCCATGTGGGCACTGGGGCAAGGTAGGTAGGTCTCGTCCAGCCCTCCAGCCCCCCCTCCGAAAATACCTACAAAGGTACATACAGGTACCGGCGGACTCACCGTCACTCACGTACATACCTCTTAGGTACTGAGCGGACAGCCTTGTTTTCGCGAACGAAGTAGGTAGGTAAGTGGATCGCATCTGAGCCACGGCGAGGTGAGAATTGAGATGATGCTGGAGCCTGAGGGTAGGTAAGCCCGACTCCTGGCAAAACGGGTGCTTTGAATCACGAAGAACAAAAATAACATCTGCGACATGCTTTCCTCTGGAAACGAACGGACGGACGGACGAGCGGGAATACCCGTCTCCCGTGCGGATCCGAGATCGAAGGTTCTTAGACTCATATGATGTTGTCTGCCTTCCCGCTGGCATTGGCATTGGCATGGGATTGTCTTTTTTCCCCATGGGATACATCGTACCGCAGTGTTAACCTCCCAGCCACGATGGCCGACTTTAAACCCCAAACACACGAAACCCCCTCAGCCAGCCCTGGTTCCGCAGCTCCGCTCACGGCTCCGAGGGGGGCTAAGCCATGAATAGGGAAAGACGAAAAAGTGAGCGCAAAATACACGCACATACGCACACCGGCCGGCCGCCAGACCCGTGACCCGTCGGCCGCGACGGAGGAGAGTCCCGATTCCCGGATCAAGAGTACCACTGGTTTAGCTGGCTGGCTGATATATAGATAGCTATGCAAGTACTTACTTAACTGGATGTTGTCCGGAAATTTGAAGTGGGACCGGAAAAGAGAGGCGAGAGAAAAAGGATGAGATAGGTATTCACACGCACGCTCTTCCAGGACATGAGAACTCGGCAATCGTTCTAAACCGCGGCGGTATAGAAGCATAAGGCTGGAACCCCGGCCTATAGTATAGCTTTCATGCAACCTAGCTAGCTATCTATCCAACATAGGTATTTATCGAATGCTTACCACTATATAGCCCTTTACATCGTCATTATAGCTATCCGGAGGAGGAGGAAAAGGAGGAGGAGGAGGCCACGACGATACCCGCAGAAAAAGCAAAAAGCAACGGAAAAAGAAAAGAAAAAGAAAAGAAACCGTCAGGTAAGGTACTTGTTATAGGTAGCACACATGTGACCGAGGGGTAATCGTCAGACCGACCGACCGACCGACCGGCCAACGCCGAACCCGAACCCGAACCCGAACCCGAACCCGAGCCCGAACCGGACCGGAGCCCGAACCGTAGCCCGTGTCCGTAATACCGTATGATATGATATGATATCGTTCCATAGATGCATAATTTATGGAAAAAAAAACTGCCACGGTTCTTCGGATCGGTAACAGGATTCAAGTAGGTGTCGACCCATAAATTCATATGATAGGTACGGTATCTTGTATGCTCCTGACGAGAAACTGCAGTCACTACGCACGCCGCAGCAGCATAACAGCTTTCATTTTATACCTACCTCATACCTCTACAACGTAAGTAGGTACATACTGTAGCAAAACGCGGTATTTTCCCCCACCGTAATATTCCCATACCTAGTAATTCCCAAGGTGCAGCGCCAGTACGCCAGTACCAATATTCAACATATTTAGCATTCTGTTGACATTTCCGATCCCTTTAACTAATACGCAATCACCGTTGTCGACGAGTGAGACACTGAGACAGCCAGCCAGTAGTATGCAGCAGGAAATGGACGATCATATGCTCAAAACTCCATCCAATGAAAATTGGTACCCGCACACACACGCCCACACGACCACAGGTGCATGTGTTCCTTTGGAATTCTGGAAGGGAATATTGTCGCGCACACACGTGCCGTGTGGGTTATTCGCCCACAGCACTGCACCGCTCCCATCTCCACAGGCATCGATCTTGCTCTTCGGGTTGTTCATAGGAGGAAATGGTGATTTCCCCTCAATCCGCATCCTTCCGTTCTACGCACATCGTACTTGCATAACTACGGCATACGGCATGCATACCGACTCAGAGGTTGTCAAATTGTCATGTCAAATGCTGCAGCCGCTGCTGCCAAGCAGAGAGGTACAGTACGGCACAGTCACGTTACGTCACCCAACCCAACATGATGTCGTTGGAGCTGCAGTCTGCTCAGTGCTGCATCACTTTTTCGTTTTCGTTTTCTTTTCTTTTTCCTCTCCTTCGTTCCCCGACCCCGCTCCTGACGACAATATCGATCGCCCGCTCGACACACGACTCACGACCTCTTCCGCTAGACATGTAGTGTTATGCGCTCGCATCACCGGCACGTGTTGCTGCTCCTCTCTATGGATCACGGCTATGCTTAGTTCCAACACCCAACACATGTGGACATTAGCCAAAGCCACCACCGAGCACTCACCTAGCCATCACCAACCAAGTTGAACCACCAACCAACCAACCAACCAACCAATTGTCCCAAACATTTTGACACCACGAAATACTACTAGTAGCCAAGTCGATCTCCGTTCCATAAAAACAATGCCTATTTTTATGTATGTAGGTTGATGTGTGTAGACGTAACCTCGTTATCGGGCTCAGCCTGAGGCTCACCGCCATGAGGGAAAAAGCAAAAAACAAAACAGTGGTCGGTAAGAACGAACGGTTACCGGCGCAAGACGGTTGATGCTTAATGCTTGATTCCCGATTCCCGATTCTCGATTTCCCGGGCCCATCACCATCACCATCACCACTCGCACCATCACCACTCGCGAGTCGCTGAGCCTTGACTCGTGAGGAAATGACTGCACAGTGCAGATCGAGTCGAGGTGCTGATCCGGGCCGGCTACCGGTAGTTGGTGTTGGTGTTGGTGTTGTTTCTTGTCTTCACTGAGCAGGTGGGGGGGGGGGGAGGGTGTTTGTTACTGTGTCGGTGTGTCGCTGTGGCTTTGCGTCGAAGTGGCTTTGCTTTGTGTCGAGAGTCGAGAGTCGAGACGCATGGTTCGCTGTGGACGTTGTGGACGGCGGTGTAAACGCTGTGAACGGATGATTTTTTTTTGTTTATTCAGTAATTGCATGCGACCTATGTAGATCATGGCAATATCGCCCCGTTCACCCCCCCCCCGTTTCCACGCCACTGTCCAACCCGACTTGCATTGAGCAGCCCGATGTGGCTTTCCCTGCCCCCGCTCCAGTCTGTCCCGAAAAAAGTAGATACACGGTAAAGACTGAAATGGGCCTGCATGCCCGCCTGCCCCTTCCCACCTCTCCTCTCTCCCCTACGGGCTGACTCGCCCGCTCTTCCCACCTGCCCTCTGTCCCTTCGTTTGAAGGTTTTCCAAATCCTTTTTGTGGGGTTTGCGTGCCTTTTCCGGCCTGGCGTTCTTGTTCCCGCCGATGATGACGGTCACATGTACGCCGCCCCTGCCGCGAGCAATATCAGCCCACGACGGGACGCTTCCCTCTCTTCCAAATCTCGTCCCTCTCTTCTCCGCTTTCCCTTTCCTCTTCCTCTCAACCTTCTTCCATTCCTCATCCGTCTCAGTGTCACGAGGAGGAGGCGCTGCGGACACGGCAGATGCTGGTGGTTCAGGTCGTGTGGAGTCGGACTCCAATCCCCCCTATGCTCAGATTGCTCAGGCGTCGGGGTGAGGGGTTTGGCTCCCGCCAGCTTCTCCGGTTGGTGCGGGGTGGGCGGCCCCGTCCGTTTCCGTTTCGGCCGCCGAGGTGGTGTCGATGATGGGGGCGGCAGCGGATGTGTAGCTTGCACTGGCGTTTGCTCCCGGAGCACTCGGTTCTCCTCAGTGAGCTTGTCGATCTTCTCACTCATCGTCTCCATAAGGGCTTTGAGGTCCCTTATCTCCTGTCAAGTCTCTCGTACCGCTGATACGAGTTCTTTAATGTTTCCTACTGACTCTTCGACAACAGTCCTAACGAGCCCAAGCTCGTGAAGGAAAATCCCCTGAAGGTCTTCGTACAGGTGGTGAATTTCGTCAATGATCGGCGACGCGAAGTCGTCGTAAGCAAGGACGGAACGATCCTCTTCCTCCATTGGCTCTGAGGGCGGTGGAGGGGAGGCGGTGCACTGGCGAGCCAGGTGCCCGAGACGACCGCAGTTGTAACAATTGCGATTCGACATTCCAAGAGGGGTAGGAATGAAGCCGGGGCTTAGTTCCCCTCCGTTCTCGCTGAGATTCATCAGCAGTGATTAAGCGCATGAACATACCTCTAGACGGTGTCATGATCAGGCTCGCAGTTATCTCCTCACGTTACCCAGATAATTATCAGTGAAGGAAAACATCCAAATACCGTCACCGTGTCGTCGTATCTCCAAATCTTCCACCGCAAGAATGAATCCGCCCATGCCCACCATAGGCGATCACTCGGCTGTGATCGCTAGCTGTAAATTCCGCGATTTGCAGTCCGTACTCCACTGCCTAGTTCCGGGGCCGACGTGTCCAACGAACGACTACCTATTGAAGTCTCAAGGCCCCTTGTTTAATCGCACGGTACATTTAGAACGGGCAGATGTATAGCTCCATAGATTCACCTCCACTCTCGCTCCATTTTCTCCAGATCTAGGTATACCTACCGTACACATCTAGTCCCACCACCTCCCACCACCTCCCAATGCTCCTATCTATTCCCCATCTCACAGTCATGCCATGCCCAGCCATTCTTCATGCCCATGATCATCGACATCATCGATGACAATCCCCCCCCCCTCATACACGGCTAAACGAACAACATGAAAGAAAAAAGCATACATCCAGCAAAAGAAGTATAAAACAGTGTGTAAATACCTCAAACACCCCCCAACCAAAGGCCCAACAACCAACCAAAGCACCACAAACTCTCCAACACCCCCGGAAAAAAAAACTTGACAAAACAAAAACAAAAAACACGTAACAAATCTTACAAACAAACGGTAAAACTCCCCGCAATCTTCACCCGGAAAACACAAGAAACATGGAAAGGAAACGCCTTTGAAACGATGGTTCCCCGAGTCCGTCAGCTTTATAAAGCGTGCGCTGCAGAAGAAGAAGAAGGCAATGACTACTTTAGTATGTAGGGAAATAACGCGAAAAGGAAAGAGAATCGAAAAGGAAAAAGAAAACGGGATATAATGGAATCATGTACAGAAAGGGCAGTTGTAGTTGTAGTCGTCAAGTCAGTCCACAAGGTGCAGTAGGTATTCGATGTCGGAAGGCTATTCCTCATCGTCGTCGACGCGATCGTTGTCGAGCCAGCCTTTGCTGCGGTCCACGGCCTTCTCCCAGTTGGCGAATAGCTTGTCCCGTGTGGCGTCGTCGGTCTTTGGCACGAACGTGGTCCGGTCATCGCGATTGATGCCCTTCAATTCGCTAAACTCCTCCCACACGCCAACCGCAAATCCGGCCGCGATGGCGGCGCCGAGGGCAGTGGTCTCCCGCATCTGTGGCCGATCGATCTCCAGACCTATAAAACGCGTTAGTTTTCGATGGGAAGAAGCGGGTGCGGAAAGTTGTACCTAATATGTCGGCTTGTATCTGCATGCACACGTCCGAGTTGCTCATCCCTCCATCCACAGCGAGCGCGTGCAAGGCGGTACCGCTGTCCCGCTCCATCGCATCCAGGATGGCCCTCGTCTGAAAGCAAGTGGCCTCAATGGTTGACCGCGCGATGTGCTCCTTGGTGGTGTATTGGGTCATGCCGACTATCCATACGGTCAGTTCTGACACTCGCCCAGCACTACTGTGATCTAAACTTACAGATGGTGCCCAGCGCATCGTCGATCCAGTACGGCGCGAACAATCCCGAGAACGCGGTGACAAACACAACACCTCCACTGTCTGCACGGGGTGTCAGTGGATATCCCAGTCGAATGAGGACCGAGTGATGTACCTGGTACTTTGGATGCGAGCTCGCCGATCTCATGCGAGTGCTTGATCATGCCCAAGTTATCCCTCAAGAATTTGACTGCGGATCCGGCGACGGCGATAGATCCTGCGCCTCATCAGTTTCTGCGTTCCTAGCGATAACGGGGATGGAGAACATACCTTCCAGCGCATAAACCGGCTTGTGCCCCTTGAACGCGTACCCCACAGTCGTCAAGAGCCCGTTCTTGGAAATCACCGGGTCGTATCCGGTATTGTAGAGTAAGAAGCAACCGGTTCCGTAGGTATTCTTTGCCATACCGGGGGTGAAGGCGCACTGGCCCACTAGCGCCGCACTCTGGTCGCCCAGACACCCGGCGATCCGGACACCCTTCAACGCGCCGTCCGCCAGCACTCCGTACGCCTCGGGATCCGAGCTGGGAACGATCTTCGGCAGGTTGACACCCTTGACGCCGAACCAGTCCAGGAGGAAGTCGTCGTACTCCAGTGTCCGGATGTTGCAGAACATGGTGCGCGAGGCATTGGACGGGTCGGTGACGAAGCACCCCTTCCCGAGGCCACCGGTGAGGTTGTAGAGCAGCCACGTGTCGACGGTACCGAACGACAAACGACCAGCCTTCAGCGCAGCTGCCACCGCGGGGACATGACGGATCATCCACAGCAGCTTCACCGACGAGGGGTACGTGGACAGCGGCAGCCCGCATAGTTCCGGAAGTTTATCCGCACCCTCTTTCTTCCGGAGCTCGTGGACGAGCCTTGACGTGCGGGTATCCGGCCAGACGATGGCATTGTGTAGTGGCTTTCCAGTGAGGGTGTCCCAGACGATCTGTATCCCACAAAAGTTTTCACGTCAGCCGCGGTCCCGCGAGCGCTCCAGCGATCTCGGAATGACATACCGTTGTTTCCCGCTGGTTGGTGATACCAATCGCTTTGATATCCTCGAGCACGTATCCTTGCTCTTGAAACTGCTTTGCCGCACGGTCGATGCATACGTTGACGCTCCTCAGCAGCTCGTACGGATCGTGTTCGATCCAGCTAGGTATTTCAGTTAGGCTAGGTTCGTTTACAATTTACACCCCCGGACGTCCCCCACAAAGGCAAATAGGAAGGACGCAGAAATAGAGTTCGGTGGCAATTACCCCGAGTGCGGATACAACTGTTCAAACTCAACCTGGTGGCTAGCCGTAGGAGTTCCCGAGCCATCGAATATCAGAAATCGCGAGGACGTAGTGCCCTGATCGATGGCGGCGGTGAAGACTCCACGCTTCTTCTCTACGACTGGCGGCGGTGCGGCGGCAGCGGGTGGGGCTACTTTCGAGGACGCACGGCGGGCGTGGTTGGGCACCCTGCTGCCGGAGGAGGATGTTGCCGACTTGGGCGACTTGGAGAGTGAGGAACCCATCGAGAGATTGGGCAGGAATCGTGGCAGAGATGAGAGAGGTGGCAGAGGACAAGTGAGGAGCGAGGGCTTTATTGGCAGCGCGGTGGAGGTGGAGAAGAAGCGAGTAGAGCGGGCAGCAGAGGTTGGATTCGGAGGGCCCGGAACGACAACGACGACCGCTCTGCTCAAAGATCGTTGGAGAGGAATGGTGGAAGAGGAGGAGAGGAAAGGCTCGACCCGGAGGTCGTCGCCTTTTTGACTGGGGAAACGGGATCTCCGGGGAGCCCGGGGGTAGGGGGGGTGACACAGAGAGAGGGGGGTTGGAGGAGAACCGGATGGGGGTGCGCGTGAGTGAGAATTGTGTGCTCTGGCTGGGTTGGGGGGCAAGAGAGCCAGCTGCAGGTTGTTTGTTACACGTGAATATCCATTAACCCAGAGGTGCAGAAGAAAACGTATCTACCCGGTTGCTCGGTTCTGTCAGACTGGGGTCTCCGTTTTCTGCGAGGCGGGGCGTCGGGGGTGGCAGGGAAGGGGCAGGGAAGGGGCAGGGAAGGGGCAGGGAGAGAGGAAGATGCGGAGAGTGGGTGAGATGCAGAAAGAGAAAGTGAGATGGGGGGCAGGGAGGAGTGGGAGGGGGGGGGAGGGGGGCAAGGGGGGAGGGGAGAATGGGGAGGGGAGGGCGAAGGGAGAGGAATGTTTGATAGGTACTCACCTTCCTTCTCAAGTGCATGCATACGACAGTGGGGGTGGAAGGAGTGGATTCGGGGCGAATGGAGACTGGGGGAGAAGAAGAAGACGACGAGAAATGATTACTGGAAGGGGCAGTATAGAGACTGGATTGCTACGGTATTCTTAGAGTAGAGCGGTAGAGTAGAGAGTAGAGTAGAGTAGAGTAGAGCGGTAGAGTAGAGAGCAGAGCAGAGTAGAGTGGTTGGCTTCGTGTCGGGGTTGCTTCGTGTCATGTCGGTCGTGCCTGCTTGCCAACCTTCCTTCGTACTTGCCTAGCTGCTTTTCTGTCGTCGTCGGAATAACCTGCGGCCTGGGGGGTGCGTTAGGTGCACACTCTCCCACCGAACGAACCAAGGGCGGTAGTTTAGTTTTGCTTCGGTTCCTGGAAGACATGGCGCTATCGGGCGGCACTACCCCGCAACCCGGAATAACTTGCCTGCACTTCGCAAAACCTACCGCCGAGTGACTCCGGAGGGAAGATAGGGGAACCGTCGAATCCCGCGGGTCGACACGCATGCAGCAGATGCAGCAAAAGCAGCATGCGCATGTTCTGGACGCGTCCAATTCGCGCAGCCTAGGACCCGCCGATATTGCTGCGAAAGTCTTTGCGGAGAGAGGGGGTGGTCTGTGGGCACGGCATCTGCTCCGGTCGCTGCAGTCGGAGGGCATCGCAGTGGCCAAGAGACGTGCCCCGTCACGTGCAACGGAGGCGAGTGCTCCGTCCGCCGGAGAGAGCGGCAGAGGGTAGCGCCGAGTCACGGGAGATAGAGGGTTGATCCGGTGAGCACGGATGCACCGCATTGATGGTGGATATAGGGATATAGTGGAAGGCAGGTGCATACCGGTACTATACTTATCCATCCATCTCACGGTGCGACGATCCCCATCGAAGACGCGGGGCTTGGCTTGGCTGGCTGGCTGGCTGCTCGATCGAAGGGCGGGGAAATTCTGTCAGATGCGACCGTGGCCGATGACCGATGACTGGGCTGCTGGGTACATAACATCTTGCTCCGCCGATGATGTCAAGGATCACCGCCGGTAACGACGACGTCGAAATGAAAGAAGAGAGGCAACCATGGGCGCCGGGAGATCCTCGAAAGGCCGCCATGCCGATCAGCCCGCTAGCTGGCAGCAGAGACACTCTAGTGCTGGCCTCTCGCCGTGTCGGTCGGGATCAGCACGCCTGAGCCAAGCCGCCGGCAGTCTAGACGGCCGAGATGCCTGTAGGATTCGCACAGATACACGTACCCCTCGCGGTCGATCGATAGCCTGTTCGGCCACACGTTCCGCAGCTTCGGTTTCGTGGCCTGACTCCACACACAAATTGCTAAACCGAATCCCTACCTATAAACCCGGCATCGTGTCATGCCGAATCCCAGCAATCCCCAATAGCCGGTGGGAGGAAGGATCCCAATTCCGGAGTCGAGTCGGCATGGTTGAGACTTGAGTACGCCCAGTTCTCATATTTAGAAGCAGTAGATGATTATGTAAGTAGACACAAGAAACAAAAAACCGAGAAAACAAAAAGCCGAGAAACTCAAAGGAAATCCTCATCACATGGCATTGCAGCTAAAAAGATTCCCTTCACCTCCATGCCTTCTCCCTCCTAGCCCCTCATTCCAGTGGGCGCCTTCCTCTCCTCTCGGGGCTTCTGCTCGCCCTTCTTCTCCGGCGTAGGATCGGTGGGTTGTCCCGGCTGCGTCGTCGCACTGGTGTCTTGGTTGTCGTCATGATGCATTCCCTGCTTCCCGGGCTGATCTCCCGCCGCCTTCTTGCCAGGATCGGTCGGCTCATCATCCGACTTCTTCTGTTTGTTCTCCTTGACCTTTCTGTCTTCCGCCGCCATACGAGCGATCCGCTCGTCCTCCTCCCTCTGCACGTTCTCCCTCTGCTTCAGGCGGATGTCGGCCAGGTGTTGGCGGGCACCGCGGGTGGGTTCAACGGCATCTCCGATCTGTGCCACGGATCAGCGTGAGGATGACATGTGCTGCCGGAGCGGGGGTTCTCACCTGACCACGGCCAACCAAAGTCATGATGATGCACGCACCGACGACGAAGGTCAGGATGAACCGGTAGGTGGTGTACCACCGCGGAGCCCAGCCCATAGTTGTAGCCTGCGAGTCGGCAAAGTACATACCCACGAAACCCACGAACTGGGTGAGCAGCGCATAGTCGAGCGGCAGCAAGATGGTCGGCCACGCCAGGGCGGGAGCCAGGATGCCGATAGTGTAGCGGCGGTAAGGGTGGGATCCTCCGTATTTGGCCATCTCCAGGCCCCAATGGACAGCACCGAGGAAACTGACGCACGAATCAGCTGATTTTTCAACGGCTTGAGTACTTAGATACGGAAACGAGACGCACCTGAGGATGATAGCCCCAAGTCCAATCTGTGTTGGCTCCAGGATCTCGAGGAGATGCGAGGCCGTGTCTTTACTGACAAAGATGCCCATGCCCGTCTCCGACGCATGGTTCATGTCCCATGCCAGGAACAAGGTACTGGCACTGGTGACGACGTACGGGGCCAAGCCTCCCATGCCGAACCAGAACACCTCCTTTGGCACCTCATGCAGAGCAAATGTCTCCCTAACCGTTGCCTGCCCGGACACACCTGTTACCATTCCTCCATCAATCCAACCGATTCGTGGTGGAACATACCAGATCCGACTTGATCCCATGCAGCATATCCGCCTCGTCGTCTTTCTTAACACTGGGATTACCGGGCTCAAACACTTGCCTCACGGAGCTGGTACTCGACACAGCTTCCGGATGCGCTTTCAGCTTTTCCTGGCGGTGCCGCTCCTGCTCCTTCTTCAGCTGGTCGCCTTTCAGCGCCGCCGCATACAGTCGGACACCTAGGGGCCTGAAGAGTGCACTCTGGACACGGTGAGGAGTAGGACGAGGACGGGTCAATTGCGGAGCTGCTGCTGGCCGGACCAGGTTGGAGAGGCAACGGACGGAGCTGGCGCTGGAGCTGGAGCCGGCATTGAGCTGCAGCAGCGGCCTCGCGTGCGGGAGGGCTTTGGCGATCGGGCGGAGGGATATTGACCGAAGCATTTCTTGTCTCGTAGCGTTGGATGGGATGGGATGGGCAGGAATTGTTTGTGGAAGTTTTTCGTGGGTGAAGATGTGGTTATGATGAGCTCCAGCTGTCACCCACAAACACATGACGTCACGGAGACGAGATGCGCATTCAAGGACGCACAACACATGGCGGTGTAACAATCAGAGGCTGTATTTAGCGATGCCACAGGCTAAAACTGAGTTGCAGTCTTGCAGACGCACGTAAATATCGCCGTTTCCGTGCTGATCGCGCTCTTGAGTTTTAACGCCTCCCCGAGGTAGGTATGGAAGGTGGATTTTCTACCTAGTACATATTGCAGATAGCCCCGGGTGATAAGTGGTGCTCGGTGACATGCAGTACCTAGTAAACGGCTTCGGCATCATTTCCGCCTACAATACGCATAACGTAGCATGTGTTTCAAGCGGAGCTCTTCGTCCTAACTACTGGAAGTGCCCTACCTCCATTCTCGGGCTCTGCCTTGGGTTGATCGGACCGAGTCCGAGCGCACCATCCGGGCCACGGCCCGGCGACCGGCCAGTGCTTAACTCAGCCCGTGCATTATCTAGTTACCCGGCACCTTATCATCTTCATCTCGCCGCCCAACACCAGCGCCCTACCCCACCTCCCCCCAAATGCCGACCCCTACAGCAGACACGCGGCGCCCTGCGGCGACGACACGGCTCTGCGCGCACTGCAACGTTGAGCGGGCCAAGATCCAGCGGGCCAAGACGTACGAGCGACTGTGCATCTCCTGTTTCATCGGCGTCTTCGAGCTCGAAACGCACCAGACAATAGTGGCGAACCGGCTGTTCCACCGGGGCCAAAAAGTTGCGATCGGCGCTTCGGGCGGGAAGGACTCGACCGTGCTGGCCGCCGTGCTGAAGACCCTCAATGAGCGCTATGACTACGGCGTCGAGTTCGTGCTGTTGTCCATCGATGAGGGCATTAAAGGTTACCGCGATGATTCCCTCGAGACTGTCAAGAGGAATGCGCAACAGTATGGAATGGAGCTGTGTATTGTCGGCTACAGGGAGCTGTATGGTTGGACTATGGACCAGGTCGTCGAGCAGATCGGAAAGAAGGGGAATTGCACCGTGTGTGGAGTGTTCCGACGGCAGGCACTGGACCGTGGAGCGGCGATGCTGGGCGTGAGCCACGTTGTCACGGGGCACAACGCCGACGACATGGCGGAGACCGTGCTCATGAACCGTAAGCCCCCATCCCTTCCACCCCCGTGCGGGGTGGGTGGCATTAACTAAACCTTACTCCCAGTCCTCCGCGGCGACCTCCCGCGGCTCCACCGGTGCACCTGCATCGTGACCTCAAGCGCCTCGTCGCCCATCTCGCGCAGCAAGCCATTAAAATACGCGTACGAGAAGGAGATCGTGCTGTACGCGCACCACCGCAAGCTCGACTACTTCTCGACGGAGTGCATCTACTCGCCGGAGGCGTTCCGCGGCAGCGCGCGCAGCTTGATCAAGAGTCTGGAGCGCGTGCGGCCCTCGGCAATCTTGGATATTGTCCGCTCTGGCGAGGCGTTCGCCGAGATGGTGCCGGAGGAGATCCGCGGATCCGCATGCGCCGGTGAGGCGAAAAGGAAAACTACCATTGATGTCGCGGCGGATAGGCAGGCTGAGGCCGAGGCGGAGGAGGGGGGGTGTACGAAAGGGACTACGGGGGATCCGTCGCTGGGCGGCGAAATGTCGCAGTTTGAGAGGCAGCTTACGGAAACCGAGAGGGCGGAGCACCGGGAGACGGAGATCACATTACCGCCACCGACTAACAAGAAGGGTGGCAAAGGTAAAGAGAAGAAGGAGCAGCTGTCGAAGTTCAAGAAGCAACAGCTGGGGTCATGCCTGAAGTGCGGCTACATGAGCTCGCAGGAGCTATGTAAGGCCTGTGTGATTCTGGACGATCTGAACAAGAACAGGCCGAAGATTGAGGTGGAGCTGGACGACGAGGATGAAGACGCGAGTTCGAGTGTACGTCGCAAGATGGAGGCATTGGATCTCAGGAGGTCACTAGTGGAGGTTGATGCCTCATGAGGATATCAGTAGGTACCGGTGTTTCACAGTAAGGAATAATATATTATTCATACCTATCGCCTTGCCAGAAGCTGCGGAATCTGCAGCATTGAGGGTTTATACTGGGCTTGGCTAGATACCCGAACCTGGCATCATCCCTGAATCCTAGCGAAAGTGCCCCATGGGTGAAGCTTTCAACTCAATCGCACAACACCTCTACCACACAGCGCAACAGCATATATCGCATCCAGCCATCCCTTCTCGCAAACAGTCATTCATCCGTTCTCCTACCTGTTCATAAACTCACCACGCCGCCGGAATACACGTAATGTCTACAGTAAATACTGATTTCTACATCCTTGTGACAGGGGCAAACAGGTACGTACACCCTCTCCTGCCGGAGCTTCTGTATGCTATCTCGCCAGTATGCTGACCTTCACAGCGGCCTCGGCCTCTCAATTGCCAAACGTCTCTGCACCGACTTCCTCGCGACGTACCCTACGCACGAGACGCTCACGATAATCTTCACCACGCGCTCCTCTCGCAAAAGCACCACCACGCTCTCCCTGCTGATCGACCACCTCGCCGCGCTCGACCGGTCCGGACACTCCGCCACGCTCCGCATCCGCTTCTCGACCGCGCAAGTCGACCTGACCTCGCTCCCCTCCGTCGCCGCCCTCTCCAAACACCTCATCCACAGCTTCCCGCACCTCGATGCCGCCATCTTCAACGCGGGCATGGGCGCCTTCACCGGCATAGACTGGCTCGGCTGCTTCATCTCGCTCGCCAAAAACTGGGTCGAGGCGGTGACGCACCCGGTGTTCAAGATCCAAGCGGTGGGGCGCACCGTTCCCCAGCCCGCGGTGGGCGGCGGCGACATTGGCGAGGTCTTCTGCGCCAACGTCTTCGGGCACTACTACCTGGCGCACGAGTTGATGCCACTGCTGCGCCAAGGCCGCGGCCGCATAATCTGGGTGTCGAGCCTGGAGGCGTACGCGCGGGTCTTTGACAAAGACGACCTCGAGGGCCGCAAGGCGACACATTCGTACGAGGCGTCGAAGCGGCTCACGGACGTGATCGCGCTGACCAGCTCGCTGCCGGCCACGAAGGCGTGGGCCGACTCCTATTTCTCTGCGAGCGAGCAGGAGCAGGAGAAGGAGAAGGGTGAGAGGAGGCCGAAAATGTTCCTCTCCCACCCTGGCATCTGTGCTACCGCTATGGTCGACCTCCACGTAGTCCTGTTCTACTGCATGACACTGGCGTTCTATATCGCGCGCTGGATCGGGAGCCCGTGGCATACGATCTCTACAGACACTGGGGCGAATGCGCCGGTGCACCTGGCGCTGGCGCGCGATGAGGAGCTGGTGGAGACGGAGGCGCAGCGGAAGAAGTGGGGGAGTGGCAGTGATCGCGCGGGGAAGGGCGTGCTTCGGGTTACGGATGTGGAGGGTGAGAGTGGTGAGGAGTGGGAGGAGCTGGGGAGGGACGTGTGGAGGCAGATGGAAGAGCTGAGGGTTGTCTGGAAGGCTAGGTTGGAGGAGGCGAAATAATCAGTTGATGTGTGGGTGCGTGGGTGGACTTTCCTTCGTGGTTCTAATTGAGTTAACTAGAATACGGTACTGGCTGCGAGTGATTGATCGATAGGATAATATTACATAGACACATTAATGAATACAGGCATTGATAAAACCAGTACATTTTATCCAAATCAATCCTGCGATGCGATGCTCCAAACGACAAGGGGAATATGATATCTATGACAAAAGCAGGGGAAAAAAGCAGCCCAAACTCCGATTACTATCATAATGCAATATTACTCCCAACAAGGGGGCACTCCGGACTACCATTACACCAGCGAGTTTACGGGCGGCGTCATCCTCTTTGTGATTTGCTCCTTCTTCATACTCCGTATCTGCGCCTCGAGCTCCCTGCGTTCCTCACGTTCAGCCTATCACAAGAAAGGTCAGCCATAGTCCTGGTAATCATGAGTAGATGGAAGAAAACAAACCTTTAGTGCCTTCGCCTGCTCAGTCCTCATATCCCGCATCATCTTCTTGAACTCCTGTCTGAGCACAATGAGCGTGGTGCTATCACCAGTCCTTGCTCTAGGGTCCGCAGAACGAGGACCATTTGACTGCACCCCGAGGATTCCAATCTTCTCCTCGGCCACCGCAGTCTCGAGCCCGTCAACTCGTTCCTTCAACGAGTCGATGGTCGACTCCAGCCTCGACCTCTCCTTCTCCGCCTCAATCCCTTGCTTGGTCAAGTTCTCAAAGTCCTTGAGCATGTCGTCGAGCTCCTTCTGCAGCACCTTACATCGCTTCTCCAGGTGCGCGTTATTGGCGCCTTCAGCGCGCTCGTTCTTGAGCCTGACAATCTCGTCGATCAGCTCGTTGTTCTTTCGCTCGAGGTTCTCGATCTCGGCGAGAAGGCCTGGGTCGATGGTTTGCGGCTGCTTGTTCGCCTTTTCCAGAGCCAGAGCGGCGGCTCTGGCTTGGGCGGTGGCGGCGGCGCGCTCGGATTTCGAGCCGTAGGCGATATCGAGCTCGGCTTTCGCCATGACCACTTCCGTCGACAGCTCCGCGACTTTGCGCGACATCTCTTCGAGCTCCCCGTCCATCCGCTTGATCTCGTTTGCTTTCTCCTCCAGCTGTAGCCGGAGGGCGTTTTCCTGCTGCGCAGATGCTTCCTGCGCTTTTGCAGTGGCCTGGAGGACCTCCTCCTTAAGCGCGACAATCTCAAGGTCGAGCTGCGTCAGCTTGCCATCGTTCTCGGCTGTGAGCGCCTCGAGTTCGGCCTTGGTGAGATCGCGGTCCTCTTTGATGTCCTGATACTTGATTTCGAGCTCGACCATGGCCTCCTCTCGTGCGACCAGTTTCCGATCAAGCTCCTCCAGCTGGCTCTCCATTTCCACCCTCGCCTCGTTCGCGATCGCCAACGCATTGTGCTCCTGCTGGAACCCTTGGTTCGCCTGCATCGCTTTCTGCTTGTCCTGCGACCGCTCCATATCTAGTTGATGCATTGCATCCATAAATTCGGCGCTCTTCTTACTGAACGCGGTTCGCGACTCCTCAAGCTCATCGGACGTCTGTTTAGCCACAGTTTCCGACTCCATCAATGCGGTTTGCAAGCCGGTCAGCTCTTCCGTCAGCGCCTCAATCTTCGTATTTGCCGCAACAAGGGCGTCGTCGCGTTGCTCGAGCAGCATCGACAGCTGGTTAACCTGGCCTGCCATATTTTTCAGATCCTCCTGCATCAACTTCATATCCTCATCCATATCGGAGTCCTGCTGATGTGAACGGTCCTTCAGTGTATCGCGTTCGTTACGGAGGTTGTTGAGTTTATTTAGCATGCTCTGGACTTTCGACGAAAATACTGAGATCGAGTATTCCGGGGATGCCTCTCGTTCGTCGTCGCTTTCGTATCCTTTCCCCCGATCCATCTTCTGCTCCCGCGCATCTTCCTCCGACGCCATGATCATGTCCCACAGCGTCATCAGCAAGGTCTCAGTGCGCTCAAACTCTTCCGCCGCGCGACTGGCCCCCGGCGCCGCTGGTGGATGGTCCCGGATGTACTGGATATTTTGGTCCAGCAGCGCGAGCTGCTCGTGGATCTTATTCTCGCCGTCTTGTCCCCTCAACGGCGGCCGCGGAGATCCGCCGCCAGTGGACTGCAGCAGCTCATGGATGCGCATATTGAAGTCCTCCAACCTCTCAACCACAAACTCGTCCTCCACCGGCTTCTTCGTCGTCGCACCCGCACTTTCCGCGCCATGAAAACCTCTCGTCACCCCCTCCCCAAAACCGTCCAACTTATCCGCCGTCCTGTACAAGTGCGGATCGTCAAAGGCGGTTGGATCCGCCACACCGTGCGCAAGCGTGTACTCCATACTCGCACGCTGCGACGCCGTGCCCTCCTTATGCGTCAAGCACAGGATCCCGGCGGAATGCATCAACAGCCTCTCGCGCACCTCGGCAGCGCGCTGCTTATACTTCTCCAGCTCAGCACCCAGCTCATCGCACTTCTTCTTCCCGGCCTCCAGCTCCGGGTCCTCGCGCGGCTGCCCACGCTTCGCCGACAGCCGCGCGAACGACAGCAGCGCGTCGCGCACTTTCGACTCCCGCGCTAGCTTGTTCGCCGTTACGTCGATGCGCTTCGTGAGCTCCGAGTACTCCTTCTTGAGCGCTTCGACTTCCTCGTACGATAGCACCGCAAACGACGTGCTGTCGAAGATTGCCTGTTCTACTAGCAGGTGCAGCGACATTGGGTCGAGCGAGGTCGTGGGTGCATCCTATGTGCGAACATCCTCCGTCAGCTCGACCGACTTACTTCATCCCTCCCGCCTCCCGCCACAACACAGGAAAGGGGAAACGGAAACGGAAACCCACCGGATTGAATCGCGGCCGCGCATATCCTGCTCCACCACCACCACCACCTCCACCGCCGTGCCATGAGTTTTCTTCCGGATCATCGTAATGCTGTTCTTGAGGCGGGTAGCTATTACGCGCTGCTGTGTGGTAGCCGTTCATTGCGGACGCGTGAGTTGATGTTCGTAGTGTGGCGACGTGGAGGATCTTGGAATTAATTCGTCGACGAGCATGAATGGAGTTTACGAGAACACGTTGATCTGAGGAATCAGGGGCGACACACTGGACGAGGCGAGGCGCTACAGCCTACTTACAGGCATTGGAATGGTGTGGGGGACCTGCAAGGATATGGGCGGCAGCGGTAACCCCGTATGACATGTTATACACACTGCACAGTCCTGCTTGTATGGGGGATCGTATTAGATTCAAACACTTCAAAGCTCACGGGGTTTGATGACAAGGAGTCAAAGACACTCCCGAATCATATTGCAAAGCACAGGACAGCTGCAAAACACGATACCTACACCAAGGAGAAAGGCCCATTCCACCCATGAAAAACCATGACACATATTTGCAACGCAAAAAAGAAACCACAAAACACAATCCGCGAAAGATAAATCCCAATTCCGCCCATGAAAAACAAAAAAGCCTAAGAAAAGACCCCCCAGCCACAGCCAATCCTCAAATCCCCAAATCCATATCTCAAGTCTACCGTCTACGACACCGCAGCAGTACTGTTAAACGAATTTACCGCTAGTCCAATCTTCTTGAACAGGAACTTGCGCGAGCTCTCGTCCTTGGTTGGAATGAAAGGTCCTTGTCGGTTGCCTCTCAAGATCAATACGATCCCCGTGCGCTCCATGCTGATTGTTTGCAGCTCCTTGAGCGGTACGTCCCACTCGCAGTATAACTTCTTGCTCCGGACGAGCATGATTCTCCTGCAACTTTATTAGCACGGACAAAAGGAACCAAGTGGAAAGCATGTACTCACGCAAAAGTCAACATGACAACAACGTCCTGTTCCGGAAGTTCCAGGTGGGCAATGTATTCCTCGTTGAAGTACTTTCCGTTGTCCAGCTGCTTGAGCCAGAACTGTCCTAGTGCCTCCCGTTGCGAGTATGGCCGCACGATTCCGTCTTGTGCGATGTAGCGGGTCAGCCGTACACGGTCGAGTCCGTCTTGATCGAAAACAGTAGTGGTGTTCCGGATTCCCTCAGTGACATCTAGCCAAATGATTAGCACACCATTCGATAAGTTTCGCTTCCGAGAGTTCCTTACTTGACGCAAGATCGAAGACACCAATCGCCGGCTTGGTAGCAAGTCCCACAACACCCTTTCCGATACCCTTGAGGAATCCCAAAGCACCTTCCCGCTCCGCTCCCTCAAGCGGCTTCCGTGCTAGACCACCGACTCCACTGGCCACGCTGCTAACAAAAGAGTTTGCGCCAGCCGTGACACCGTACAAGGCGTGCTTCGGTCGGTTTCTCGAGCGTGACATACGTCGTCGATCCTGGAACTGCTTGTCAAGCGTGGCGGCAGTCAGGCCTTTCGAAATACTGCCGGTAAACTTGGACAAACTGTCGCTGACTCCAAAGACAGACTTCTTGACGAACATGGTGGCTCCCTTGGCGATTCCGATTCCCAGCTCCTGTGGCCTATCGTTCAGGATGAATCCCTGGTACGGCTCGTAGAAGATGTCCACAACACCCGAACTGATGTTGTTGAACAAGCCCACCGGGTTACCAAGGAAGTCTGCAGATCCCAGGATCTTGTGGACCTGGTAGAGAACCTCCTGGGTGTAGTGAGCCTGGAGGCGCTGAAGAAGTAGAGGAACTGACACCCGTGCGTTCTCGAGCATCAGTGCGTTGAGCTTCACGGGAGCGTCGTTCACGTTTCCGATCGCCATCGTCAGGATATTCACCAGGAACATCAGCGGATTATTCGATGAGGTCTTGTCTTCGACGTTGACAACATCCGTCCTCAGGAGAGAGAGATCGATCTGTGCTGGCTGGATGTTGAGGAGCTCAAAGTATAGATCCTGGCCAGCATCCAATATCTTGGGTTCGGGAACTTCAAGTGAATCGTCACAGAGTATTCCCTCGCTCTCCTTGGCATCCAGTCCCGGCATCTTGGAGAAGTCCAGTAAGGCATAGATGAAATCTTCGTCGATCTCAACTGTCATCTGCTGCATCAAGAAAGTCGCATACTTGATGTATGTCACACCGTAACTGTCGTCGTTCACGAGAGTCATGGACGAGTGAATCGACGGGTGAACATCCATCTCCTTTCCGGTCTTCGGCACAACACTGGGATAGATGATGATGGGAAATATTCCGCCATAGAGCTGGTTGTCAACTTGTACCCATTTGATGACCAAACTATAGGTTTGGTAAAGCGACGAAGTGCCATACTTGAACTCCAGGTCACGGAAGGTGATGTACGCAAGTTCCTTCAGTTGTCTGTTGATCAAAGAAATACCAATACCGGCAAATCGTATCTGCGCCTGGAAAGTAGTGCCACTGTCGACATCCTTAACCTCGAACCCGGATGTTGCCACGCTGCTGGTCGACGGGTTGGGATTGGATTTGACCTTGTAGATACTCTTCGAAGGCTTAAAGTTAGACAACACCAACGTCTGGGTAGGACCGTTCGCGACGACATTGACATCGATGATCTTCCGTTTGCCTGAGCCGTCGGGAGTATCAACCTTGATCGGCAGCAAGTTTCCAATCTCTGTGAGTGGGATGTGCCGCGTCTGACGACCGGCACAGAGAACCAGCTCCTTCGTTTTGCCTGCGGGATAGTCCCATGCGTACGGCATGATGCTGCGAGGAGGAAGCTTGTATTTGATTAGCCTGAACTCGGTCTTGGAATCCTCCGCATCGTCTTGATTGGGGTCGGTTTGCCAGAACGTAAACTCTTGGGTGCTCTCGTTTCGCATCGAGAAGGGCCAATTCTTCGTCTCCATACTCAGATGCAAGAAAACGGTCGACTTTTCCGCCAATATCTCCACTCTAACCAGTGTCTGCCGCTGATTGTTCCTGTGCATCTTGACATGTACCCGGCCGAGATCCGAGATGTTGAACGGCGCCGACCACCTGTTGTTGATCCCGGGGAACAAGAGCGTCAACTGCTTGGTGTGTGTTGATCGGAGGAAATGCAGCGGCAGCAGCTGGCCAGGCTCAAGCGTCATGATATTGCTCGAGCCGGCACCCGGCTCCCTGATCTGCACGGTCTCTTGGAGCTTGCTCTTGAGGATGAACCTCGGGGACAATGTCACGACCTTAGTCATCTTGTACTTCCCTTCTCCCTCGTCAACGGAGATTCCAACATGAATTTCAGTCTGCTTTGTCGAGGATGGCAGGACGACGTCGTTCACACTACCGACAGCCTCGAAACTTTGCGGTCTGCTCCAGTTCGAATCGCCCACTTTGAAGACGGCTCTGTTCTGCCGATCGTCATTCGGATACGAGAACATGTACGGAAGGGCCTTCTGCGTTGCCGCCGAGCCCGTCTGCATCTGTCCGGCCGCCACTCTCGCCGACTGCAAGAGTGATTTGGATTTGACCATCATGTTTAGCCCGGTCTTGTTGAGAATGATGTAAGGGCTATAGACCGCAACACGGAAAGCCCCACCGCTGTTCGGGATCTTGTAGTAGTGCAGCTTGAGATTTAGTTCCAGACCTTGTTTGTCTTTCGTGACCAGCAACTTCTCCGAGTCGAACTCCGTGCCGTTTGAGTTGATAATGGCAAAATCGCTTTCGCCATACGGAGTGTCTTGCATCTCGATACTCATGAGCAGCAAATGTGAGAGCTCCACGACATGAACGGGGCTCAATCCACCCTTGCGGAGGAAATTTGTCCATTCTTTCTGGTTGTTCTTATCGTAAATGCGGAACTTGAAGTCGTACGGCAGCAGGTTCTGGATCTCGACGGGTGCAGAAAGCCGCACCCTCATGTGCGGATACTGACTGCTCGCAGCATTGTTCTTCTGGTAATCGGCGTGCATCTGGAAGTAGAAGGGCGGCGAATTATTTCCTTCCTCCGTCTTACACGTGATGCAACTGGTGGGCGACCTCAGAAGGTCCCGCCAAAAGATTCGCTCCTTGGACCAGATGTACCCGAAACCAGCGTCAGGGCGAATAACAACCAACTGGTTGTATGCCGCCTCGACAGGTGCAGGCTGAGACTCGCCAGGCAGGACTTTGTAGACCTTGACGAGATGCGTGCCCCGCGCATCGAGTATGCCCATCTCGACGGGGATTTGCGTGTTGTTTTCAATCAGGAACGGCGAGCGGAAAGTGATGTGCTTGACGCTGTCGGTACCTAATCGGACCTCGCAGAGCAATCGATGGAGAATTTCATTCTTCGCGGGCCGTAGGGTGTAGAGTTGCTCGCCCTCACGATTAACGGAAATCTCCTTGATGCTCTCAAACGGACTATCCTCGAGCTTGATGCCAACGATACCACTAGCTCCCTCCGGCGTCAAGTTCTCTCGCATCTTTTCCCACTCCTCGAACCTCCAGGGAGCTGTTTCGCCATCTTGCAGTTTGATCGCCATTGAAGAACTTTCCAGAGGATTGTCCGACGCTGCCCAGACGTGCAAAGGATAGCCGGTCTGGTTGTGAATACGGTACGGCGTTTCCGACCCGCGGGGCTTCGTCAGCACATCCTCGTCCTGCTGCATGAACTGCGCAGCCTTTGTGAGCAAAGCTATGGTCTGTGAAGTAACGGTAACCTCCAACATCTTCCGAGAGTACAAGTCGATCGACAATTTCTCTGGCTGCGATGTCTTCGCCATGTGGAAGCCGAGTTGCCATGGTTCGATCAACGGCTCCCAGGCGCTCTTCGAGAAGTTGTAAATATTCACGAAAGTCTCAATGCTCGTGTCCGCGTCCATCTGTACACTGGTTAATCCTGCTAACACCCAAATCACGCGATATCACTCACCTCCCCACTCCAGTTCTTGACTCTAGCTGTAAATTTCTTCACACTCAAATCCAACAACGGAAGTTCATGCTGATCACCAATCAGGATTACCCGCATTCCCTCAATCTCGGCCTGCAGTTCTTCCCTGCGAACCATGCTGGACGACGTGCCCGGAGTGCTCTTCTGCGGCGGTGCCGGGGTGCTGCGTGTCGTAGCCAGCGTTTTGGGTTTCCCAACCTTCGTCGAAGCACCATATCCACTCGCGGTCCTACGCTTGAGCGAACTCAAGCCCTTGGCGTTCTTCATCTTTGTCGCCTCCTCGTCAGAGCCCGACTTCTGGGCGCCGCCGGACATTTCGCTGGCCTTGTTGAAGATTTGCACCGCCAATAGGATATCCCGAAGAGACACACGGATAACTAGCGGCTCAACTCCAACGTGGATACTCTGGAGCGAGCTGTTACGGCCGATTGCTCGGCTGTCCATAGCGACCTTGAGGGTAAAGTCGTCCAAAATCCGGAGCCTGCTGGTGTCTGGTTTGTCCATGCGGCACAGGAACATCCCGACCTTCTCGACTTGAAGCGTCAAGGCATGTTGCTGTGACAAGAGAACTTGCTTGGTGGACAGAACGATAGCTTCTGAGTTACTGATACTGGGGTTGGCGATGAGGATGACCTGCGAGTCCACGATATTGGCGCGGAATGAGACCATAATCGCTGGAACCCGTGAATCCTTCTGTTTCGCTGGCGCGGACTGAGTCGTCGATTGAGACCGCTTTGAAGTCGCCAGGCTCGCTGGTTTGGTACTCATTGGGGTGTCAAGGGCATCAGATTCGGAATCTTCCTCGAGTTCACTTAGGCCCTCCTCTTCAGGCAACAGTCCGGACATCACGAAGTCCCGCAATGCGAAGATATAATCGAGCGCGAAAATGATCCGCGGGCTGTCAATTGTGAGTAAAGCCACAAGGTTCCGTTCGACGCCCCCGGACAATGTAACGCTCGCCATGAATTGCGATCCCTCCTTGTGGGTCGACGACATGATCTTCCGGAACTTGTTCGTTTCCTGTTTGCGACTATCTCTGATATTGAACGACTCGATGAGAAGTTCCGACTCGAGGGATCCATCACTAATCATCCGCAATTTCACGTTGGTACTATTGAGCGAAGCTCGGGACAGACTGGCCGACTCAAGGTCGGTTATGGCCTTGTCGGGTTCGCAAGCGAAAAGCTCCATTCCGATGCTTCCCACCTTGAACACCAAGTCGAGTTTCGTCCATGTGTCAGGGCCTGTTCCCAGCTCCGGGTTCAAATGAACAACCTTCCCATCTCCACCGTCGTTGTCCGTCGCTCCTCCCGGTGCTCCGAGTTGTGATTTTGCGGGCTCCTTCGTTTCCTCCGGGAGTTGCTCCATAATTTCACGCTCGTCCTCCGGATCACCGGCGAACACACCCGGAATGGACCGCGATAGCTCGAGCAGAAACTTGTACTGATTCTGCGTCAACTTGAGGTTGAGATCTGACATGGAGCCCTCGATCTCGATATCGGGCCTAGTAGCATTCTCAATATGTTCAAGATACGTCACGGCAAAGGTAAGATCCAGCTGATCGAGCAGCTCCAATTCCTCAACCCGACCTCCCTCATAGTGGAATTCACTCGTAAGTCTCGTCTTCCGGATACCAGCCGAGATCTTGTTCGCAACAACCGAGTTTTCCGTGTCATCTAATTGCGCGAATGTATTCTGGGCGTAAAGCTCTCCGAGATATGCTGTCATAAGGTCTCCCTTGGATGTACTGCTGCCAACCTTGGGGAAGACAACAATGGGCGTGCGCATCAAGATGTCGAAATGTATCTTGTCCGCGTTCTCTTGGATCTGGTTCGCCTGATTCATTGCGGCCTGTCGTGCTGCATTGAAAAGCGCCTGCATTCGGCCGAACTTCACGGCGAAATCGATGATCTTCCGGAAAGGCTCTTCGACAAAATTGACCTTGATTGATCCGGACCGCAAGAATATCGAAGAGTTGTAGCCTGGGTACGAGCCCTTCGCCTCTGGATCGAATGTCTCATACCGGAAGTCGGCGAGTTCATCCCCTTGGATACTGACTAGTTGCCGGAAAGGAGAGTTCTCATCGGCACCCTCATTGATATCGTCAATCAAGGAGAAGTTTCCGAGACGACCACCAATTCGGAGAGTTTTGCCCATCACGAAGATCCCTAAGTCGGCACTGTCTAGACTGAGAGTTGCTAGTCGGATTCCGTCGTTGTTCAGGATGAGTGCGATGCTGTCGAGATCGACCTTCACCCGAATCTTTTGTTCTTGCGCCACTGGCAGCACTGGTACTGGCTCGACCTCTGCCTCTTCGCCACCCTCGATGGCTTTCCGTGGTGGTTGAGCTGGTGCATCGGGGTTCGTGAACGTCGTGATGACGAAATCCAGGAGAGTCAAAACGGTTTTCCGCGTGACTACAACATCGATAGTCGAGATTTGCACATCGATATGCTTGTCGATGGCCTCATATACCGACATGAACTCCGGGGATTCCTGCTTAACCTGGATGTACTTGACAAAGAAGAGCGGGCTTTCACTGCTCTTCGTCAAGCCGTCCGATGTAACGATCCGTTTGAAATCAGGAGATGGGTCTTCGTCCACAAGGTCCTCAACGTTCAACGACTTCAGGACCACAACGGCTGACAAGTCGTATGGCCGGATGCAAAGTTCGAACTCAAAGTGTTCAGCGACGAGAGATACTAGCTCCTTGTCTGGCTTGATTCCGTCGGGATCGGCCCTGAACAATGAGCCCTGCAGTCGATCAACGGTAAACCTCAGCTCAAAGTTCTTTTGGTGGAAGGTTGGGGCGTTTGTCGGATTCCCATCGAGGGCCTCTTCGAACTTCTCCTCATCGTCGCCTTCATCATCTGTGTCTTCCTCCAGTATCAATTCTTGCTGCTGTGCGGAGAACTGGAAGGCAGAGGCCCGGCGTAGGTCCGCGTAAGTGGAATTATCCTTGCTGGGCAGCACCTTCTTGTCGGTATGCTGTTGGACCTTCAGAGGCTCATCGCCGTCCAGGTTGGGAATGGCCATGTCAATGATCCTCATCATTGCCTTGTACTTTGTATCCGACATCGCCGCCTGAAGAACAGGCAGATGACCGGTCATCTTGAACTTGGTGAGGTTGGGGGCCTTCGGCAAGATGGATATCTCCAAAATGAAGTCGATATTGATCCGGTCAACAATATGGAACTGTTTCTGGTCTGAACCACGATGCAGCTGAGCGACTGTTTCTTCCATCGAAGGGCCAATAAGAACCTGAAAAAATTAGCGTAAATCTCAAAAACTTTTGGTGCTCCAGGAAATTACCTGTGTCGATTCTAACGTGAGCCTAAACTTGTCGTACATCAGGGATTCCAACTGCTTCCAATCCTGCTCACTGTACCGCTGATTCTGCTTGGATTGAATCTCGCCGATATCGGTTCTCGACACCAAATCACTTGAAAGGGCGACGTGACCGGCATCGAGAATAAGGCAATTGGTATTCTTCTCCGTACAGCTTTCCGGAATGATGATAAGAGGCGCCTGGAGATCCAGTTTTGCATTGACAGTCTTGTGTTCTTCGAGAGCAAACTCAAGACCCGCCCTAGTTTGCTGTCTGAGACCTTCTACCGTCGCACCGGCAGACTCCATCAGAGCTCCAATACTCTCCATGTGCCGCTCCGGCGGTTTGAAGAATTTGTAAATCTCCTCGATGAATTTCGGATTGTAGATGATCTCCATACTCCTCATCTGGACGGTTACCGCCGAGTCTGCACTCTCATCGAGCGGGTTCTGCTCGAAGCTTGCGCGGAAGAAGGGAGTAAGGGGGTCTGCCTCGTTCTGAACGTCTTTCTCTTCGTCATCTTCGCCTAGTTCCTCGATACGGCCGGCTTCTACCGGGGGAACCACGTTCTTGACACGTATAATCTGTGGATAGAGCGTTCCCTCGGTGGTGCCATCGTACAACCGGAGGCCACCAAGGCTGAGTTCTCCAAAGAGTGAATCCGGCCGCTGCAACACTCTAGCCTTGAATGTGTCGAAGAGCAAGGACAATATCTCCTTGCTGCTACCATGCGGATCCCTCTTCAGCGTAAAACTACCCGTCTTGAGGCTTGCTTGTACCTCCATCTTCACCGTCTCCCTCGGTAAATCGATGGCTTCCGTGATGGTTTTATGCTCGTCCCACTCAATAGCCTCGTACAGCTCTTTCCGTTGCTGCTCCGTCATAAGTGAATCGTCCTCTTCCTCCTTTGGCTGGCTGGTAACGAACGACGATAGGTAGGATCCCCATCCTTGCTGTTTCTTTTGGACTGCTGCCTTTGGTACGAGTGTACGCTCTTTTCGCATCTGGTTCCTCGCGAGGGATCGATAGAAGCGTAGATCCTCATACGAGAGTTTTCTCTCCAGTTTGGTGATCTCCTCGACTTCCTCCTCCGGCGGGGGGTCTTGCCGCTTGATATGCTTGAACAAGTCGATGTATCGTTTCCTGTCATCCCGGCGCTCCTTGAAGTATTCCCACGACCATTTCCGATTTTTCTCATGGATCTGGCTGAGGACCGCATCCGTCGCGAACTTCAACCAAGCCCTTGGATCCTCCTTGGGAGAAACACCCTTGGGCTGGTACTTTTTGTATTGTTGGTGACGGATATAGAAGTGGAACAAGTCTACCATCATCAAGAGGTCGCGATACTGGTCCTCATCGAGTACGAAACCAATTTCGTCGAATAGCAACTGACTCTTCACTCGTGGACGATCGTTGTTATTCGTCTTGTTCATCTCGATTCGGCCAATGCCATTGACAGGCTTGAGGACGAACTGGTGATTCTTCGCGATATTCTCCCTCTCGCCACCCGCTATCAGTCCCTTGAACGCCTCTACCACCTCTTGATGAGGCTTTCCACTGAGATGCTCCGAGTCTGTGTTCCAGTATATTGCCAATGAGCCCAGCTTCGCAAGCTTGTGCGATATCTCGACGTGGCCCTGGATGAAGTCCGGCTCCCATCTCTCGTTCGTGGAAACGGCCGAGAATTCCTCAAGTGTGAACCCTAGCGAGAAGGGGTGGCCGGGGGTGCTTATTGAGTCTTCATAGCGGATATGAATGTTCTTCACAGTGATTTGAAGGTTGTCCAATATCTATTCCGTGTCAATACTGCGTCACCATAATCCCACTAGAAGCTGCTATCCTAACCTTCGTCGTCAGACTCGCCGCAAAGCTCTGGTTCTTCTGTTCTTCCTCCGCGGTCATGCCGGCGCCGCTGCGCTCCTGTAGTAGCTCCGCATTCTGCAGCTTCTCCATCTTGAGCCTCTGCACCCTCTGTTCCTCTTCCTCCTCGTTATACTCCTGATCTGACCGCGGCGCAGCAAGCAAGAACACGTCCTCGATGATGACCTTGACCGGCTTCCCTTTCAGATTACTCCACGGAATTTGTAGCGTCAGTTGCCCAAGATGCCCTTCGAGAACGTTGAGCGGGAGCTTCATCTGATCAAGCGCCTCTTTCTTGAGCTCCAGATTCCTGAGTTTTACATCTCCGCTGCGCACCTTTAGCCGCCTATTCCCCCCTTCTACCTTACAACTGTAACCGGACCGGGAGAAACACACCTCCATATTCCAACATTGAGCTGTGTTCCGTCAAAGTTCTTGATGTACCTGCGCCGTCCATTAGCTTTCCTATACCACGTCTGTGCCTCAACCTTCGCTTTCAACTCACATCCCCAGGAATCGGTTCATTATCGAAGCAATCTATCCGCATCACCGTTAACCGCGATCCCCCTTCCGCCGCCACCAAGAACAGGGCGACAAACCAGTCCTTCCAACATCGTGGCGGTAGTTTTGTGCTCTCTCTTGCAGCGTGCGTCGTGTGTGGTATCGTATCGTCAGTCGTGAATCGTGCGCGTGCGGGTCGTTTATGCAAGCGTGAGCGTTAGAAGAGGCGTCGTCGTCGTCGTGCTCGTCGTCGGGAGCTGGTCCATTAAGGCCCGTAGGTAGTAAGTTTGTCTTGATTCGCGGGGGGCTCGGACAGTGGTGCTGCTGGGTGTGAGGATGACGTATGATGCGGTTCGGTTCGATTCGCGGGGTTGCTTGTGCCGGGCTCGTGCTTGTGGAACGTAGCACTTCCAGCCACCGAGCACAAAAAACCAGTAATCGCGCCGGCAAATATGTGAGCAATTCAGGGAGATGAGGAGAGATCAAAGGCCTGATTTGAAAGACTCGTTTCAAAGACGTCCTCACGTCTGTAGGACATCACGCCAGGCCGCAGCAAACTGGTTATTCGGCTGTAACGTGGCCGGCACATGTTCTTCGGCTGTGGTTAGCGTGGCCGGCACGTGTTCTATGGGCCGATAGAAGTGCTACCCCCGCACAACTTCACCTCATTTTCCTATATACCGGTGCGGTACATAGCGAGTCTTCAACAAATTCATGACGGCCTGAAATTTCATGCCGCTAGCTTCCTTTTCGGTAACTGTGGAACAGTGTAAATGTATTTTCACATATCTGGACAGGTTCTGAATGATATGAAAGTGCAGTACCCTTCGAATTCACGGAGCTCGACGAGGCTTTATTCGTTCCCGCAAAGAATCATAGCCTCTGCACTTCCAGCATCAAGTTAAAACAAGAACATTATCGGCAATTTCCTCAACATGAATGTAGGAAACAGAAAAAAAGATCGCAGTGCAAATATCCCTCCAGCGAGCAACAAGCATCAAGCAGCTGAAATATCAATCAAATCCAGAAACAGTGGCAGTCAAATGGAGTAAAAAAAAACAAGAATACGTCGCTCAAACTACCTCAACGCAGTCACCGAGAAAATCTAGAAGTCCCGAGATATCCTCGTGGTCATGCTCATGCCCCTGCTCATGCTCCTCCTCCACCTCGTCTTTTTGCGATACGGAGAGACGGTCCCTCTTCTCCAGAGGAACAGTATCAATTTCAACTTGCTCTATGGGCACAGTAACTATGTGGCAATCAGTAAAGCCAGGAATTTCAGGTAGAGAATCCGACCTACATGCTAACCCTTCGTCCTCTTTACCCCAGAACTCCTGAGAATCATCTTCCTCCAGGTTAAACCAGAAGTCATGATTCTTCTCGGGCTTGTTCTCCTCCTGCTGTCCGGGGGTAGTCTTTTTGAAAGTATTCTCCTTGTCGCTCGTAAGATCACTACGGGGTTTCTTCCTTGGGAGGTCTTCGGGCGGAGGTAAACCCCCGATTCCGAACTCCAAATAATCTTCAGACTCACTTTCTGAGTCGGACCAACCTTCCTCAAAGAGGGGCTCTTCAGCAACAGCGGGCAGCTTCCTTGTCACGATGGACTCCGAGGGGTGCACAGTTTTCTTCTTCTTTTGGATATGCTCCTGTGGCGGTGCGTCATCCAGATCGGTTCCATCTATCACGCGTTGGGGCTTATTAACTGCCGTGAAGGAAGGAAATGAGTATGATTTAGGGCCGGAATGCAAGAAATATGGTTCCTCCTTGGGCAACGTGGTTTTCTCATGGAGGCGGCGAAGTTTTGCCGGTTCGGCCAATGGCTTTTCATCGGTCAAGTCAACGATTTCGACGTTGCCCTTCCGAAGTAGCTGTTCCAGCGATCCAGTTTTAAAGGGACGTTTGGCCGAAGCTTTTAAAACCGCTTTTGATATTCCGGAATCAGCGTTTTCGGGCTTTGTTTGCTTGGGCTGAGGCTTGAGTTCAGCCAACTCGTCATTTTTCTGGAGGGTGGAAATTTTTCGCTTTTGTATCTTTGGTTGTTTGTCGAGACCCTCTCGGCAACACATGTGCTTACATCTGCCAAAATATCAGCGCCAAAACTTTGCAACGACTGGTATCCAACTTACTTGGTTTTATCCGCGCATTTATGGCGGCACTCCCACTTGCCGTTGGGAAGTTGAATGGGTTCCGGAGCAGTCGTTTCCATTTCGATAGGTTCCTCCTTCTCCTGCAAATAATCTGCTGTAGCAGTATTCATCGCGTTTCGTTCGTGGAGAGTGTTAGTCTTCCTACACTGATTAGTGAAGTTGCATATGTCAAATTCGAGATCATCGAAGATGTCAGCATCCCCATATTCATCATCGGAAAGTAGAATCGGGTCTGCCGTGGGTGAGGTGAGCTTCTCCTTTATGGGCGTGTTCTTTGGTTTGGGAAACAGCGACGGATCGATATCAAACTTTAGCTCAGAGCTCTTCCAAGTTCCAGCTGCACCGTGACTGTTAGTTGAGCTTGGAGACCACAAGAAAGGGCATTACCGAGTTTTTCACACGCCGCATGGCAGCGTAAGAACTGACCAGGGGACTCCAGTGGAAGTGAGAATCTAAAGGTTTTCCCATCTGCCAATGATTGAGCGCTATGATAAAGTTAGTTCGAGTCTTTCAGAATCAAAAATTATTAAGGATGGCGTACAAAATTCTATGAACCTCAACGAGAAACCCATCTGACCTCTCGGCCAAGAAGATAACCGGTACATCCGGAGTACGAGTGCGTCCGCCGCAGACGGCATCTGGGTTTTCCAGTCCCATTTCCGCCATAATCTTGAGCATCGGAGGATCACCTTTGCTCCTCTTGAATCGGTCATCAATGAATGCCGCAACAAACCTGTGGGAGAGGAACTTACTTTCTGCATTTCAACCAGCCGCGCAGAAACCTTGAGATTAGGTATCCTCTTCACCTGTTCGAGAAGCTTGGTTCCATAGGGGGGATTCCTCGAAAGTATGGTTTCGATCTGGTGGGCTTCCAGGGTTGCCAACTTCCGAATGCTGCGCACATCGGCATTCACAAACCTTCTGACCATACCCGCACCAATACCAGACAACTGGCGGAGTTCACTAGCAGTATTCTCCCATACCCTTCCCTGCATGCAACGAGCCAGTTTTAGGGCACTCAAAACAGCCGTGGCGTCCTTCAGTCCCTCTTGACAGTCTATGAGGCATCGCAGGATGCGTACAGAGTGCTTGAAAACCATGTTTTTGTCCTGTGTCATGTTCGTCTTCATTCTCTGGAAGTTCTGATCCCCGGGGAATTCCAGAAGCCCAAGCTCAAACTATGATGGTCAGGCACTACTTTCTGGCCAAACGAGTGAGATGTATGACTTACCTGGATGAGGATGGCCACTTTGTGGGCTGACGAGGAGATATCCTCTTTCACTGGAAACTTGATACCGAGATTCTTATTGATCTCTTTGTAAAGACCTTTCTCGCCGGCTCGCAGCCTAACCTCCTTGAATTCTTCGGCTTGGGAGAGCACCTTGAGCTATAGTGCCATTAGTAGGATGCAGTGTATGGTTGAAGACGGGACAG
The DNA here is from genome assembly GCF_024521635.1 of Tricharina praecox. Lineage (NCBI taxonomy): Eukaryota > Fungi > Ascomycota > Pezizomycetes > Pezizales > Pyronemataceae > Tricharina > Tricharina praecox. The sequence goes on from NW_026250403.1 coordinate 2,578,775, forward strand.
TTACTACGTCCGGGAGTGAAGCTTTCGGAGACATCCGGAGGATAGACTGCATGGTTCCCATCTTGACATAGTATCGGGCCATAGCGTCCCCATTTTTTGTGAGTGTGAGCTTCCCATCATTATCCGTTACCATACCTTCATCTACCAGATTTCTAATTTCCCTCTCGCAGATCTCGTCTAGTCGCTGCTCCGAGTTATTGGCTTGCGTTTGACCGTCAAGTTTGTAGAAACGCGGGTTTTTTTGAAGACGGACATTCAAGAATGTCGATTTAAGCCACTGCTTAGCCGTGTCCATGTCTGTGATCGTGGTGAGACCAATTTCCGCGTTCTACCCTATGCGTCAGTATGCATATACCACGGGAATCCCATGGAAGACAAACCATATTCTCCACAAAGTTCAGGTGTAATCTTTGCCGAAGTCAGCTTCCATTCACGATCCTCTCACGCAAACGTACCTGCTCTCGAGTATCTCAGCTCCCTCACGCATCTTCTCGTAACGATCTCTCTTCTCTTTTGCAGTCAAGATGACAGCAACACCGGTTTTGTCGAACTGAGGACGACCGGCTCTACCCAGCATCTGCATGATCTCCAGGTCCACGTATTCCTTAACCCCGCTCTCGGACCAGCAGACCGTATTCTTTATGACGACTAAATGGGCTGGCAAGTTGACTCCAACTGCTAAAGTCGAGGTGCAGCAGATTACGCTGAGTTCACCGTCGAGATACATAGTCTCCACCAGAGTTCTGTCTGCTGCATTTATGCCAGCATGATGGAATGCGACGCCGCACTCAGCAACAGACTGCAGGTCTCTGTCCCCAAAGGTGAATTTCTTCTTCGGAGCTCTCCAGGGCTGCTGTCTGTTGTTCCATTCTTTCCACTTCCCTGCGAGTAGCTTCGCGGTCGATACGCATATCGCCCTAGTCATGCAGAAAACCATCGTAGGTTTTCCAGCTGAATGTTTTTGGACAAGATCCGGGAGCCTACAATCAAACCATCAGCTAATAGCCTTCCACAATCACGAGGTGGCAACTCACGACTTGTCGAGCACTCTATCAAACTGAAAATCGTTTCCCGGGTAGTTAAAACCGTAAACATGCTTCTCCAGCTGAACAGGACGAAACTCTGGCCCGAACGTTTCACGATGGGCTGGTTCGTCCGGTGCTAGAGAGTTCCTGCCCAACCATGTACAGATATCATCAGAATTAGGAACCGTGGCACTCAATGCGACGAAACGGACATCGGAGCCGATGGATTTCATCCTTTTGGTGGTCAGCTTCCAGACTCACAACAATGGTTGGAATTACTCACCTAGATACCACCACTTCAAGTGTTGCGCCACGTGTTTCCTTCAGGACATGAACCTCATCGATCAGGAACAGCCGTACCATGTCCAGCAATCTGCGGTGGTCCCCCCATCTACGGGTCATACTGTCCCACTTTTCTGGAGTAGTGACGATCACATCGCCGTTGCGCACGCTTGAGAGCTGTGCTTGGTCAGTATCCCCCGTCAGTTCCACAACCCCGAGGCTCAGGTGGCAGAATTTTTTCTCCCAGTCTAAGATAGTCAGCATCTTTTACTTATAATGAAAGATATTCAGCCCTTACCTCTCTTCCGTTCCGCACACAGTGCCTTCGTTGGCGCCTGGTAAACCACCTTGTATGTGCTAGGCTTGAAATCCCGGGAGAGAGCACATATCGCGAGCTCCATGATTGCGGTCTTTCCCGCTCCAGTAGGCGCAGCAACTACAATGTTGTCACTGGACTCGTATACCGAGTCAAAACACTTCGACTGCACAGCGTTGAAGAGCGGAAACGGGAAGACCGAGCGATGGAGTTCCGGCAGACGGTCCACTGGAACGAGTCGAATCCCATGGACAGTCGGAACTAAACTCTTGGGGTTGACTGCGACTCTCTCGGGCTCATGTAGACCCATTATCCGCTGCTGTGGAGACCTAAACTTCTCCACCTGGCCATCATTGAAAGCCTTCCTAGCGTCATGCCTTGACGCACTCATGATCGGTATAAAGGGCCTCGATGTTCCCTTCTGGGCCCGTATCGGACTGGAGCTGGAAATCGGATCACTATCATTTCCTGGCGTCTCTGGCGCCCTGTGTCCTGGGTTGAACCGAAATCGTTCTGGGCCGCTCATGTCAGCAGAGAATAGTCCCACGTATCCTGGAAGGAACCCACCAAGCGTGTTGCGCGGAGTCTGGGGCGCCTGGATTTGCGAATCATAGCCATGACCGGTACTTTCTCTTCCGAAGTGGTTGGAATACGATTGTCTATCGAGTGATTGCGACGGTGGCGGTGTGGACCCTGAATGATACAGCAAGTGGTTAGCAAGTGTTACTCAATGAATTCAGCAGCAACGTAAGTTCACTAACTATGATCGAAATCGAAGTCTGAATGACGATCTAGCTCGTATCCTCCTTGCGAACTATTGGGGTTGCGATATGGTTCTGTGCCAGCGCCAGTGCGCCAATTGAATTTCGCCGGGCGGGATCTTGGAAGGTTGAATTCCTCTCCGCTGTCAATGTCGTATCCGTTGTAGTCGCTCACGGCAGATCCAGATCTGTGCAGACTCACGCGCCTCGGGCTCTGGGTCTGCTCGCCGCATCCGTAGAAGTTGGAGCCCCTCGGAATCTCGGGCGCATTGTATGTAGTGGGATTACTAGCACTGAAGTCGAAGCGTAACGCCTCTTGGAGCTCGTCCACGATGTCTGGCATTTTTCAAGACTGGCAATGTAGATGAGTGTTTTTTAATAGAAATATTTTTTGCTATTGCTACTATTGCTGGAGGCAGCAATAGGTGAAGGCTGCGAGGAATGTAGCTAGGTGGTGGGGTGGTGGGGTGGTGGGAAGGTGGGGTGGTGGGGTGGTGGGGTGATGGGGTGATGGAGGAGGCAGAGTGACAGAAAGGGAAGAGTAGCGGCACCGAGTGAGGGAGGAAGAGCATCAAAGAAGAGGACGAGTGAATCGACGAGGAAGACGACAGAAACAAAGCCCTTTTTCGGGGATACAAATTGAATCAAAGAGAGTGAATTGCGAAATCGAGTCAGTAAGAATGAAAACGTGCATGGTATAATACCGAGTCCAGCTGCCCCATTCCCGATTCTCAATCCTCTTTTCCATCTATCTCACCATCCACAGCCCCACCATTCTGCAGTCCCCTACGCTTTCTCCACGCCAACACTCCCCGATCAAAGACACTATGACTAACCCCCTTTGGCACCAGGACCATCAAGACGCCCAACTCTCTGTCGACCTCCCTATTCCTACTCTCATCGTCAAAGAACAGCATTTCCTCATACGCCAGTCCCGTCTTCCCGTGCAAACTCTTAAAATGCTTCACCTTGCTCCCGGGATAAATCTCAAACTCGTCGAAATACTCTATCGCCCGCGTCTTCTCTCCGCCGGTATGAGCGGGGTCGAGATGCAGGAGTGATAACATCTCGCGCGCGAGATCCGGTGCGTGGGTGCGAGACGCGGCCGCGATCTTGATTCCTTTCTTACGCAGCTGGTAAAGGAGCGCTGGGATATCGGGATAGAAGCTCCAGCTGTCCTTGTAACGGTCTTGGACAGCGTTGTAGAATCCCATCGCTTTGAGGGGGGGAGTGACATGCGTGTCTACCCAGAATGGCCTGTGGAGGGGTTAACTCGATTTGAAGATGTGAGATTTCATGATGCGGGGTATTACCAGAGGGTGTAGTCCAGGTCAAAGGCCACGAGCTTGGGCAGGGGCCCACCGTCTTGGAGAGTCGACGGGAACGCGATGTCGGAGCCACTGGGTGATACTTTCACTTTCTTCGGCATGATGAAGGATGGGCTAGAAAACTCAAGCTGGTACCTGTGGTGTCTGAGTTTTAAGGTATTGGCGTTCAAACAAACTTGATGCGCGAGCTGATTAGATTAACCACTTTCCTACAGGTAGATTAGATAATGATTCTCCTCAGGCGATCGGTTCGGAATCCACGTCCGTCGACAAGCTACAAATTTCACAGTAGGGTTCCGTTTGAGCTGAACTACAATAGCAGCATCATCACGTACGCGAATAAACCTTCATTTGCAAAAAGGAGGACAATGGTTAACCAGCTCACCTGAATTGAAGAATTCGACGGACGCAGTGCACCGTGAGTTTAACTTGAAGATTTCGAACCCAAACCCAGCAGCGGAGTAATAGAGTGGGTTGTATCTCGGATCCGCTGAAGCTTCCGTACCATGCGTGCCTCCGTCGATCTTGGATCGATCTGGTTACCGGTCGCGAACTGGGCTTGAAATCCAGACTGACTGGGGACTCCCCACGTCACACAACAACTCAAGCTAAGATTGGAGTAAGTTCATCGTCCATCCCTTTCACATCGCCAGCGAAGCACCCAAACCCGGAGACCCTACCGAACTTCACGAACAACGCTTTCGGTCGAGAAACAATCCCAAGCGTCCCTCCTTGCGGCCCATCACACACGTTACGCTACGCTACCGGTTACCCGTGCCTCTCCGTCGCAGCCGCCGTGATGGTGGCCGAGGCTGTTCCAACCTTCTTGGGTGTGCCCATGAGGCTGGTTTCGCTAGCTACGGTATGAGCCTGCGTTTTTCGAGAAAGAGAGAGATGCTTAGGAAGGCAATGCTGACTTTCACAAGCTCACGGTCCAAAACTCCGCCTTAATTCTTGTAATGCGAGACCCATATCCGAGCTGGAGAGACCACGACGCGCTGATCTGCCCAGATAATGCACTATTCACGCATCATGCCGATGACGGGCTCGAACCGCTACCTCGCCTCCACCGCGGTGCTGCTGAACGAGGTCCTGAAGCTGGCGCTTTGTCTGGCGGTAGCCTTCCGGGACCGACGGAAGATTGACGGATCCATGTCGTCGTTGTCGACCACGGTGCAGAACCTGAGCTCGGAGATCTTTCGGCGCGACAGTTGGAAGTTGGCGATACCCGCGTGTCTATACACCATTCAGAACAGCTTGCAATATGTCGCTGTGTCGAATCTCGACGCGGCTGCGTTTCAGGTTACATACCAACTTAAAATACTCACGACTGCTATCTTCAGTGTTACGCTACTCCACCGGAGACTAGATGCTACTAAGTGGCTGTCCTTGATCACTTTGACGGCAGGTGTAGCTATAGTTCAACTTCCTTCGCCTTCGTCGGCTCCGGATACAGACCATGCGCACCATCACCACAACCACCGCTCCGCAACGTACCAGGGCATCGTCGAAGAGCACGCCATGTCGACAATGGACCCTGCGAAAGGCCTCACCGCCGTTGTAATAGCATGCATGATCTCCGGGCTAGCCGGCGTCTACTTCGAGAAAGTTCTGAAGGGCTCCAGCACATCGCTCTGGATCCGCAATGTCCAGCTCTCGGTGTGGTCACTGCTCCCGGCAACCATCGGCGTCGTTTTCATGGACGGAGCACAGATCATGGAGCGGGGCTTCTTCGAGGGCTACAATGATGTGGTATGGACGGCCATCGTCTTCCAGGCCTTCGGCGGAATCATCGTCGCGCTCTGCGTCAACTTCGCAGACAACATCGCGAAGAACTTTGCCACCAGCATCAGCATCCTGATCAGCTGCATAGCGAGCGTCTACTTCTTCGACTTCGTGGTCACGATCAATGTTCGTTCACCCCCATCCCATCCAGTCCCACACCACCCCCTCTAACAAGTCTGCAGTTCATCGTAGGAGCCGTCGTGGTCCTTTTCGCGACCTGGCTCTACTCGAAACCCGACTCGGCACCGCAATACGCTCCCGTGCAGAATAGCGAGCCTGAGACGGCGGCGGTGGAGGAGATCGAGTTCGATGTTGACATGGAGAAGGGAAGAAGAGGCTCGGGGGCTGGTCCGAAGCGGTGATGATGATACCTCCTGCAAGCTGCAAGCATATAGATGGGGTTCGATATCCACCTCCCTTTTCCACACCCAGTAATGTCGGTTGAATTTGAAGTTTCGTGCATGGGCGATTATTGTATGGGTACTCGGGGAAGGAAGGGGATATGGTGTAGAATATAAAGCGAGCGCATTTGGGTGTAATTTAGGATAATGGATGGATCGATGGGATATCACCACCCGGGAGCTGGCGCAATGCGTGACGAAACATGAACACGACGCTCGGGGGCCAAGGCTCTAGGTATGTAGAGTACTTACCCCGCCTCGCAGCCTCGGTGATGTGTTTCACACAGCAACATTCCTGTCAACCCAGCTGTTGGAACTTGGGACTTAGGACTTGGGCTCGCCGCACGCCCACTCCGCGGCGTTTAACCGCTCGTAAGTACTCTAAATGTCGGCCGAGGTGAGTCCACTTTGGGTACAGCATCACGAATCCATTCCTTCGCCTCCCCCTCTGAGTCCTCCGAGTCTAACAGCCCTATCCTGCCTGCCTACGGTGAGTGAGCCCGCGCATAAAGCCTCCAGCCTCCTACCTCCTACCTCCAGCCTCCCTCCAGCATCAAGTCGCGCAGCACACTCGAAACATAGATACGGTACCAAGACGCTCACTGCCCAGTGCCCCCACGCCGCGCACGGGAGTTCAACCCGTCTTACATACGCGGGGACAAAATGCAAATTGAACATCTCAACCGCCGCAGCCCTATGGTAGATATTACCTACACATACTCTAGTTGGACATACGGTAAGCCGGTGTGTCTGCCATCTGGGTGTCTTAGGGATGGGGTAGATATCGCTGATTTGAGACTCCAACAATCGATCCGGCGAGCAACTGCGAGCAAGCGCTCGGAGTGGATGGTTGATTTATCATTTACCGCCGGTAATGGCTCCAAGACACGCACTTTTGGACAACTCATGCGCGTATGTGGAGGACTGCGCCTGTTGGCCATTTGCTCTGTGCTCCATAGGTACTTTAACGCCGGTCTTGCAGAAGGGAAAAGCTCTAGCGCCGACGGGAATTCTAGAGATTCAGCTGCTTTGGTCTCTGTTGAAAAGGCTTGAACCGCGGCCGCCGATTAGGTCTTTGTTGGCGACGCCGTGGGGATGCTTTGGGAGCGACATCCTCCCGAGTCCCAACCGTGATACCTGAACAAGAAGCCCGAAGTCACAAGTGAAGCTCTTTGTTGCCATCCGACACAGTACAGTACCTACCAGTATGTAAGCTTGTGTACCGTACTCTAGTAAGGGCAGAAGTGAACGCCCTGCTGTCCTACTGCCAACAGCCAGCTTGGCATCCGGGGCATACATGATTTGCCAGGGAGAGGCGGAAGTTGTGGGCAAGGAGAGAGCGAGAGAGCGAGAGAGAACTGCAGAGATGGAGAGAGAGTTCGGACTGTATGCTGTGGGATGTCTTTTTCCACAAGAAATGGCCTTTTATTGTCTTTGCACGAACGACGCGACGGTTGGAATGGCTTGCTTACTTGTTATAATGTCTCTGATTTTTTCTACCACTTACCAGGTGCTTTTTGTTGGTCTTTCGTCGCTTCTGTGCTTTTCTTGCATTGTCTATTTATTCCATTTCACCATCTGTCAAGTCAAGTCATTCTCTCTCAGCGTCGCCACAGCCTCTTGCTGTATGCTGCTTGGAATTTGTAAATCTCTCAGACGGGTTCAGGGCGGATAGAAGATATGGGGTTTCCACGAGACGAGAACGACCAGACAGGCACTGGGTGAGTGACACTATATGAGCTCGTTCAGAGCGTTCGGGGCGTTTCTGGCCACTGCTCGTCGTCGCTTCATCGGGGCGGGCTATGCGATCTTTGGTACTCTACATACCATTTCGGTATGTCCAATGTCCATGGGCCTTCCTTTTCCGTCATTCCTGTGCGTTCGTCGCACGCCCGTCCGCCCGAATGGAGCCCGAATGGAACAGTTCGCAAGGCGATGCGGCGGCGGCGGCTCCGTGATCGGCGGCTTGGCTTGGACTCTTGGCTGAGTACACAGAGTACATGGAATTGGAAGTGGAAGTCAGATGGGCTGCTGCGATACTTTTGGTTTCGTTGCAATTGCATACATGCTCTACTAATGTACCACTGAGAGGTTATATCGTAAGGCCCGCCATGTTGTGGAATTCAATCGGCAAAGGTGTCGGAGTACTTAATCTTTGTCGTCAGGCCCCCTATGTACAATACTCGTTGATGGTGCACCGTGCTCACGGGTATCGTGGTCGGCGCAGAGAGAGCCGGGTTGCTACATATACGAAGTGAAGACGAGAGCTGAAAATGAACGACGGGTTGTCGTTAGGTAGCTGAGAAGTACTCTAGATGGCCTCCTGCCAAGACGAGTGCGAGGTTATGGGTGCGAGTGTGGAGCCGGGGGGGAAGGGGGAGGCTGATCGCATTGATCTGTTCTCATTTACTCTACAAAGTATCCGGACACGCAGCCATTTTGTTGGATGAAGCCTTTCCTTAATCAGCCGTTTCTCGTCCAAAATCTCCGGTTCGAGCGAAGATTTGGATTGCCATGCGTGCATACTCGGGAAATTCGATCGCGCCAGAGTAAAAGGCTCCTCCGGATACTTTATGCCCCCACAGGTGTGTGCCTGGCCCGGGTTAGTCCGTCGGTCGGTCCGCTGCAACATGGCCCGGTCCCCACTCCTGCTGCGACAAAAAGCCTGTTCCGGAGCAATCGAAGGATTCGCTCATGATTGCGATGTGGCGGCGGCGTCTTGGCTGGGTGGCGCCAAAGCGATGGTTTTCAGGGTTTCTCCCACGATGGCTGTTGACCAAGAGAGCTTAACGGAGATCATGGCGTCATCGGCGGAATGTTTCTGAGTCGCTAAAGCAGGCAGGTAGGGTGTCCATGTGCGGGTGTGTATGTAAGTCCGGAATGTATGTCCATAGAGTACCCTAGAGTGCTGCTCCGTGTCTTGGTTTCAGATGTAGAAGCACATTACCGTGCGATGGATGGAGCATGCGAGGGGAAGCTTCCGCTCACGCAGAGGAAGCAGCGGAACGTGAATGGAGGTCAAGAACGCGACGAGACAGAACAACGGAATTGCTCGAGACTAGCAAGGTTGCGGGGGGCCTCTGCTGTCCCTGCCTCACTCCGCTTCTGAGCTTATCGATTGTGCTCAGCCTTCCTTTCCTGCTCCGCTCGGTTAGCGAAAGGATTGGGGTGCGCATCTGCACTGCATGCGTGGGTCGGGGGAGGGTGGGGGATCCGGATTCCCCTCGAAGCCTCTCCGCGCTCTCTCGATGGCGTACCTACCGTATGATGGCCGCCGGCTGACTGCGCACCACCGACCACCGCCTCGATCTAAAACATGTCGCATCTTGGAGACCGCACGCATATGTGCGCAGAATGCACCATGGCCGCGGGGAGGTGGCCACGACCCCGCCAGTCGCTTGCGGACCCCTCTCCCAAGCACCAGTTTGCTTGCATGCGGACACCTCATTCACTCGAGTAACTCGAGTAGCATCCCGCGCATGCCCCCCGTGGCCCCAGGGGAGCGCCCAATGCGCGAAGCCCCTTCTCGTCGCCGAATCCAGAGCTGCTGCTGCGGATACTTACCCTGGAGTCTAGCTATGCCACTGCTTCTCTCTGCCAGTACCTGCTCCACTGGTAGTCGCACACGAACCCAGACGTGACGGAGCGCACCTCCCCACCACCTCCGCACCACCACCTCCTCACCACCTCACCACCTTGCATGCAGCACTTAGAGTGCCTACGAGGTCGATACCCTGCCTACTCTGCGCGATGTGGTCCGGCATGTCGTCGTCTTTGTCGCTGGGTGGACGACTGCTCTCGGAGTCCAGGGCGGTGCAGAGCTCCAAAGTGAGTGGCAAGTGCCCTGGGTACGTACCTGCCTCGCGCTCAATTCCAGAACGCACTCTATGTACTCTACGTACCCACACACGTCCTCCTGGCGGGCATCGTCTGGAGAGTAGAGTAGACACCGCACATCGCAATGAACCGCGCCTCACCGAAACTTGCTCACGACCCAGTCACGTCGCCGTGGCCATCTCATCGACGGCCTGTCTCCCGCCCCCAAGAAAAAGTCCCAGCCCTAAATCCTCAGCCGCAGCCTGTACATACAAGTATCTATATACGCACGTACCTGGTCGGATGCACGACGCTCGCTGCTTGCAAATTCCTCTGCGCACCCGCAAACCTGACTAAGTCCAGCGTTACGTGAGTCGCAGTGGCTGAAAATGCCGGGGAACTGGTGTTTCCAACTTTCCAATGTCCATGCCGCCCGCGTCCACTAGAGTGCATCCGTCCGCCTGAAGCTGTAATCATACGGACGAGGAAAACAGAAATAAAGGAGGAATGCAGCTAAAAACCCAAGCACCTGTCCCTCTTATGGCACGCATCCTGTACGCTGCGAAGCTCGCTCGGCTTGCTTGTTTTTCTTGCCAGTTCTCGCTTGCCATCCTGTCTCAAATTCCGCCTGGGTCCTGGCCCTCCTCTTCTCCTTCTCATCACCTCTTCCTCCCTGCCTCCCTCCCGCTTCTTTATCTTCCGTCCCTTCTACCTCTCGACTTCCTTTGTCTTCTCCTCCTGCTTCCTTCCTCCGATCACCCACCCAATTTTCTTTCATCGATTTTATATGCACCCAAGTCTCGCACAGCCTCCTCCGACTCCATCTCTTTGACCCCCCCCCCCCCCCCCCCCAATCCTCCACCCGCCAAACCACCGCACACCACACCACCACCTCCTCCACCTCCACCTCCAATCTCCATTCGCTCCCGCATACCAGCAGTCAATCGCAGACCCCTATTGCGAATTTGATTCGGTTGATAGCGCGTTGCATATTCTTCCAACATCTAGGTCCGAGACACTACCAGCAGCCCGGTTACCCAGCACTGCCACCGCCCATCAAACACACCAAATAGCAGCCAAGCCCGGTCACAAGGACGAGAAAAAATAATAAAGACCCAATAGCTCTTGTTCCTCGAAGTCTCGAACATGTGTAAGCTTCCGCCGCTACTTCTACCTTTGTGCTTCCAGGCTTTCAACTCTGCTCTTCCTTTCCCCCGCTTTCCGTCTTCCCACACTCCCCCATTTGGAGCTCGTTCGTGGTGATCCCTATACCTTCCCCCCCTTCCTGCGGCCCATCCATCTTCTCTGTCACTTCTCTTCCCCCTTCGTCGATGCCAGAATATAACACTATTTGCTACCGCCGTGCCTTCGTGTCATCCACCGACCGCCAACCCTCTTCCCCTGCGACTTCCAATTGGCGCGCTTGCTCGTCTCGGCAAATTTGAAAGAAGCTAATCATCGCTCCCTGGCGGTGCTTGCGCGCCTGCCTGGATTTTTGGATCTTGTAGGGAAGCTTAAGAGGCGATTCAGCTCGTTCACTCGGACGTGCAAACACATGCCGCAATTGATGGATGATGTTGAGGGGGACGCGGGCAGCACGGAGGCGGACGGATTGTTGAATGGGAATGGAAACGGTCACCACGCATCTTATGGAGGAGCGCAAGAACGCCCGCGCAAGCCCAGGAGGAGATCCCATACATTTTGCAGCTACTTGTACCACAAGCTCCGGATCGTCCTGACTAGCAATTATGTCAACGTCTTCTTGGTCTTCGTTCCTCTCGGCATTCTCGCTGGCGAACTCGGTTGGCCATCGACGGCTATTTTCGTTCTCAACTTCTTGGCCATCATTCCGCTTGCGGCGCTGCTGAGCTTTGCCACGGAGGAGCTTTCTCTCGAGGTTGGCGAGACGCTGGGTGGTCTGATGAATGCTACCTTCGGCAATGCGGTTGAACTGATTGTGAGTTCACCACCGTTGATTTCTTTTTTTTCCTTATTGCGAGCAAATTTACTGACTAGCGCGCGGGGTCTCAGGTCAGTGTTGTCGCCCTCACCAAGGGTGAGATTCGCATCGTGCAAGCCAGCATGTTGGGCAGCATTTTGTCGAATATTTTACTGGTATGTAGCATCTTCCGCCGGCGCCGCGCAAGCGCGCGCGGTTTGACGGGAGTGGTTCGCTCACAGAGGATGCACTGCAGGTTCTAGGAATGTGTTTCTTCTTTGGCGGATTGAAATACCACGAGCAGACCTTCAACAGCACGGTAGCTTCAACGATGTCATCCCTGATGGCAGTGGCAACCTCATCGTTGATCATCCCCGCCGCTCTTTACGCTACTATGGCCAAGACGGAGAAGCCCGACTTCGACCAGATTCTGCTTTTGTCGAGGGGAACTTCCATCGTCATCCTGATCCTCTATGTCATGTACCTGGTCTTCCAGCTGAAGACTCACACCGACCTCTTCGTGGGCACCAACGACCTGGACGAGAATGGGGAGCCAGTGACACCTGAGCCGGCGTTGCTCACTCCCTGGGAAGCTGGTATCGTCTTAGTCCTCGTGACGGTCCTCGTGGCTATCTGCGCAGAGTACTTAGTCGGATCGATCGAGGGAATCGTAAAGACTTCCGGGATCAGTAAGACGTTCATCGGATTGATTCTCATCCCGATCGTGGGCAATGCGGCGGAGCATGTCACTGCCATCGTGGTGGCGATGAAGGACAAGGTATGCGCAGTCCCACACCCGTTTCCGGATATATCCCGGATGAAGGAGCTAACAACGCGTTTCACAGATGGACCTGGCTATTGGAGTGGCTATCGGGAGTAGTATGCAGATTGCACTCCTCGTTACGCCGTTCCTGGTCATCCTCGGATGGATCATTGGTCAGCCGATGAGTCTGTATTTCCAGACATTCGAAACGGTGGTGTTCTTTGTGAGCACCTACCTCACCTACTACGTTGTCCAGGACGGAAAGAGCAACTACCTTGAGGGGGCAATGCTGCTCGGAATGTAAGAACATCTACGCGTCGCTCCCCTCTCCACATCGAAACTGACACGTACCCCCCCCTAGTTACACCATCATCGCCCTTAGCTTCTACGTCTATCCCGACAATGGCGGCGACCCCGGCACCCCTTCATAGGTGCCACCCACGGACGAGTGGACTCCCTCGATAATAGCAGAAATTGCGTTTTCCTTTTGTCATTTGCACGATCACAAGCGGATCACGATATCTCACAGGAGAATTTCCTTTGTTTCGATCCGTTTCTTCTTTTTCTGAGATTGGTTCGCGGGGCCGGATCACCAGTCGCGAAGGCAAAAAAAAGAGTATGGATCATGGAGTTCAGGTCTCAGGGTAAAGGGAGGGGGAAGGGGATTGGTTTTTTTAATCGATTGTAATCCATGCACGCACACTCGTGTTCACTTTGTACCATACCATTCATTCATTCGGCATCATCGCATCGGCAAGCCTTCGATACATGATCTGTATATTTTATTTGATGTGGCGTGCATGTAAGTGTTGTTTTATTTTCAAGTTGTATCTAGATTCTAGAGTTTCAAATGTGGAATTGATTTGGTATAGGTACTGGACGGTGTGTGGTTCGGTGCGTGCTTCGACTTCGACGATTGGAGTGTGGATATTACCACTCTCTGGCGCTCGACGGGCCCGTGGACGCCATCTCGCTAGCTAGCACTTCTCCTGATCATCGCCTGCAACATGGAGATTTGGGAAGGGCTTGAACAGCGCAGTGACAGCAGATGAAGCCCGGGAGGAATCAATGCCGATGGCGATGCTACATGTCTACTCTACGGATACGTGCCCAATAGGGGAGGGATACGTAGTGGCGGGGACGGCGGCCGGAGCCACCGCCGCCGCCGTTGGTAGAGTACATACCTACCCTGTCTGTAGGGTCTGAAGGATGGATGGCTTCGAAGTTCGCGCATCCGCTTGACCATCTCGGCGATGCAGAAGTGGGATTGAGATCTCATCGTCGGATGCGTGACGTACCGTATCGTACTGTGCATAGGATGTCCGCCCCAAAACACGCACACTTCCGCGTCGGCTGCGCGCGGAAGTACCTAGGAAAAAAAAACCCTCACCACCGCCGCCACCACTAGCCACCGCCACCAGCGCGACCACCACCACGACCACGGTCTACTTCGACCACCACGACCACCCCACTACAACACTACAAACAATGTTCTCCCTCGGCCCCCGAATACACCGCCGCTTCCTGCGGACGCGCATCCGCTCTTTACTCGTGCGCCCTTCCCCCTCCGCGCCCCCGGCGCCCGCTGCGCCCGCCATCCCCGCCGGTCCGCCACCACCCCCACCGCCCCCAGAAGGGTTAACAGCGTTCTCCTACCACTGGGAAACGGTCCCCCCCACCCCCACCCAACTCAGCTACGCAGACAGCTTCTTCACGCGGGGCATCCCGTCGAAGCACTTGTGGTCGCAAGCGAAATTCGGCGCAATAGAGATCGGGACGTCTCCCGAGGTGGTATTTCTCGGGCGCAGCAACGTGGGGAAGAGCAGTCTGCTGAATGCCATGATGGGACATGCCGGGCTGGCGTTTACGAGTAGTAAGCCCGGGCGCACGAGGCTGCTGAGTGCCTTTGCCGTTAATGGGGGGAAGGCGGTCGTTGTGGATTGTCCGGGTTATGGGCATGCGTCTAGAGAGGAGTGGGGCGTGCAGGTTATGAAGTATTTGAAGAGTCGGAAACAGTGAGTGTCCGCGAGGGAGGGGGGGATGTGGGGTAGCGGGGAAGGGCGATGGCTGATTGGATGGGATGGAATAGGTTCCGCAGGGCGTTCGTGCTGCTGGATGCACGGCATGGGCCAAAGTCGAGTGATATCATGTTGCTAGAGCACCTGGGGCGGGAGGGGATCTCGTTCCAGGTTGTGCTGAGCAAGGTTGATGCTGTGAACCAGCGGGACGGGAGCTTGCGGGGTGCGTTTGAGGACACGAAGTATCTGCTCGAGACTGGAATAGCGGGCGTGACCGGGTTGGGGGAGGTGATCGGTGTGGCCCCTAACCCGGCAAAGAAGGGGGTAGCGAAGATCGGGATTAGTCAGTTGAGGTGGAGTGTGCTTGTTGCTTGCGGCTTGGACGCGGGCGTGAAATAATTGCGAACGGTAGGGCTCAAAGGATAAGTGGCCGAGTGACATGCGGTGATTCGGAAACATCAACATCAATTCGCGGTATCATTGTTAAAGCAACCAAAACTCCCCAGGACTAAAGTTAAAAGTACACATATATGTAGGCTGTAGCCAGGCATCACCTCGTATTTACGCCTTCCTAGCCCTCTTCCTAGTAACCCTCTCCTGGGTAGCTGCAAACTCCTCTTCCGTCGGTATGGCGGCAGCACGCTTGGTAGCCCGCTTCTTCTTCCCCGCGCCGCCATACTTCGCCTCCAATCCGGCGATCATAGCATCCATCCTATTCGCGCCACGGCCTCTGATGAGGGCCGCAAGCGCCGCAGTATCCTCCTCGCCGTCCTTCTTCCCCGCTTTCCCCTTCGCCTTCCCCTTCTTATCACCAAACAACTCCTCGTGCACCCCCAACCTCCTCGCCGCCTCCTCCGCCTCCTCCGCCTCCTTCTTCGCAGTCCTCACCCTCCTCTTCCTCTTCGCCTCCCCCTCCTTCCGATACGCCACATAGCTCTCCACCTCCCCCGCCCCAATCGCCTTATCAATATACCCCCGAAACCTCTCCTCATCCACGAGAGGATCTGAGCAGACCACATTCTCAAAGACGAAGTCGAGATCCCCCTTCCCGTCCACATACGCCTTCAGCACATCCTTCCCCTCCTCCTCACTGCTTTGATACTGCAACTTGTACTCCTCAACCGCATCCTTGTTCACCGCGGTATACTGCGCGGCAAAAAACTCCGCCCAATCGAACCCCTCCTCCCCATCCCCATCACCGCCGAGGACACTCTCGTCAGTAGACCCCGTGCGATCGTAACGCGCTCGCCGCCCAGCGTCGCTGAGAATGCTGTACGCAAACGCGAGCTCTTGGAATTCCACGTGCGCCGCGTCGCGAGAGCTGGTCGGGGCTTTGTCGGGGTGTCGCAACAAAGCGAGTTTGCGGTACGCACTCCGGATTTCGGCCGCTGTGGCGGTAAGGGGGACGGAGAGGACGACGTAGGGGTCGAGGGTGGTGGCGTTGGTTGGGAGGGAGGAGGAGGACATGCTGGCGTGGTTGGGGGTGTGCGGAGTGCGTGTAGGCGGGGGAGGCGGCGGGATTGAGGGCGGATAGAGGACGGATTGATTCGAATGGAGGGGTGTCGTCACTTCGTGCGCTAGGTTTGAGGGCGGAGGTGGAGGTGGAGATGGAGAGGGAACACGGTTTTGTGGAGGTGTGGACGATTAGAGTACTAGTTATTGCTAGACGACGCGCCACGGTGGACGTGTTATGCTCGCGCCAAGACTAGTACTGGTACCTACAGGCGCACAATTCATCACTCGATTGGCTACCTTTCATGGACTTTTCTCGATTGCCTGCTGCTAAGGTCTACCATTCATCCTACACCCACACACCTACTCCTCACCCCTACGTTTACGTGTATCTAGGTTCCTCTCAATCTCCGCCCAGTTCACCATCTTGGTTTTGTCACATGGAGTTATCACCACCATTCACTCGTCCCACGTGGTTTTGCGGCATCAGACGCTTTCAAGACAGTCTCGTGGACGTCCTTTACTTTACTGCAATGGGTAGTACCGAGAGGGGTAACCTATATGCAAGCGATCCATGGTTACAGAATCTTGGAAGTCATTCGTGCATCAGAGTGACTTTCGGTGAGGCTCCCTACCTACATACTCTCGACGACAACGGCGGAACTTGCACTCGCGGCATTCATTAGTTACAGGCTCGGCCCTCGACGACATAGTTTCCCCTCTATATAGGAGTTGGTTTCGGGAGTGCGGTTTGTTGAAGGGATTATGCGGTTCTACGTACCTAGCTAGGTCGAGCTATGTATCTACAGCAGCTGCAATGGTTTTTCACGGCGGAGCAGAAGCTATCAGTTCCCTCGCTACCCGTGGTTGCACATCTGACGAAGCCGGCGTCCTGAATCCTAATGAACCTCAGTTTCACCTTCCGTCCAGCCTCACATCTTCCTCACCCCTCACCCCTCAGACCTCTTGATATGTAGCATTGTATGTAGCATTGGATGTAGCATGGAGAACTCTGGTGTATGTCTCGCGATGTGGTTGGCGTTCGGAGCAGTACTGCAGATACAATTGAAACCTCCCGAATGATGCAAAATCATCATGAGCCTGGTCAGCCGTCAATGAAGAATCGAGACGAACGAGAGACTGTGACACTATGTCCCCGCTCCCCTCGGCTCCTACACACCTATGCCGTTGAGCGGGACCGCATCCATGATCCTACAGCTCGCACTTCGGAACAGCCGAGTCTGAGCCAATGCTGCTTCAGGACATGTATATAGGAAGCACTTGATCATGCCTAGCGGCTGGTTTGCTCTGTTCGACCGGTCGCCGAATCGACAGTTCACGTCATTGAATGACGACGTTTCGCCGACCATTTGTTTGAACAGATGGAGCGACTCCGTATCAACCGACGGACTGGGTTGCGTTTGGCAGGTTACACTGGGGGCGATGTTTACAAATCTGCGGTTACAATTGAAGGAAATGAAGTCGTCATGCTTTCTCTTTTGCTTTCGATCGTCACTATTTTGTACCTTCACTTTGGCATCAGCATTTCGTCGCTGAGAGTTTGTCGACTTCGCCGTGCGCAAATCTTGTTACAGTACGATAGGCCTCAAACGGTGGTTCACAAGAGACTGCAAGATGAGAGGAATACTAGAGCATCGATAACAAGATTGCGGCTATGGCATATTTAAGGATATAACAAATAAATTCCTCCAATATTGTTCACTTTTCAACGGTGATTGCAGAGAACCACACATCGACGAGCGATCAACATTCGAGCCTGCAGACTGAATGTTTCGCCCCTACGATCAGAGTACTGAACAGGTCCTTCGAATCTATCATTGAAAAATCCAATGTTAGCGGTCATCCCAATTGCGAGTGAAGCAAATAACGAGTAAAGAAACAGAATCAGTAATCTGCCCGGTCAAGGGCGGCTTCATCAACACCTAAAGAGGCTATGAAGACCGTCGTGAGTTTGATTGATAGATTTTCATCATGGAAGGCAATGTGTAGATGCGCGGGGGTTAAAGAGAAGCATACCACTTGGATCGTCGATACAGCATGGCACTCATTTTCATTTCATCTCTAGCCACACTTTAGACATTGTTAGCAACTGAACCACCAATGTTCGCCAGAATAAGTGATGCAAATAACGGGTATCAGTTCGTCCAGTTCTCGTCTTCGCGGTTAAGCTTGGACATATGCTTGTCATTGGTTAAGGAAGATCATCATAAAAAGTCGAGCAGACAAAAGAATTCCACGCGCTTACCATGAGCAGCGAGTAGTGAGCGAGACGAGGTTGTTGCAAATGTTCTGGTATCTCTATTACTCCCGTTAGTAATAGACCTTCATCCTTTTTGTTTTCAAGGCAAATAATGAAACATTCAATGTCAGATAGGCATGAATGGTTGTAAAAAAAAGGTTATCGGCATCGGAAACCCGGATACGACTCGTCATCTAAGGGAATCATCATAGAATGTTGGGGTCGCTAAAACAAAAAAGGTATGGGTGAGTTATACCAATTGAGCAGCTGAAGCGGGTTTCGTTCATGTCGAGTGTGATGTATGGGAGTCTGAGTCAAAATGGTCAGTTTTGTTTCGAGAAGCAGATGCAACAGTAACGTGGAGGGTACGAGTCCAGATCAGTGGACAAGGTTTCTGAGGCCTCGCCGCGAAATGGTTATCATCGCTGTGGATCAGAGACCAGTGCTCTGTTTGTGTATCATCACAGGACTCTATCGCGCAATTCGAAGACAAAAAACGTCGACATACCATAAACATCGATAACCGAAGCTCGAGGGAGGAATCGAAGGGTGTTATGGTGCGGATTTTGCGAGAGCAGCATCTGAATGTCTTTGAAATGTTAGCATCAACTTCAGAAACCCAAGTGTGCATAAAAAACGAAGAGTCCAATCGGAAAAAAGATCAGAATTCAGCCATTTGCTTCGTCAGTGAGCCGAAGCCCTTGGACGGTAATTTCCAGCGTATTTCTACGTCAATTGCTCATCACAATATTTTCCGATTGGGGAGGGGTATCGAGGTGCAGTGCAATAGGAAGTGAAGAGTCTTACGTTGTAGCAAATTCATTCAGGCGTCGCGAAGGGTCGAAGCATCTGCAGGTGCTGAAAAGACCATTAGCATGATCTCAAGAAGAAACATGGGACAGTAAAAGTAATAAAGTCAAGTTCAGCCTGACGTGCAAAATAGTTTCATGCCTCTTCGTAAAGAAGTCAAAGACTCTAGTTATGCGGTTTGTACAAATCATCATATAAGGAGGGGAAGGTTGCGATGGTGTTGGGGTAGACAAACCGATTGAGCACTGAAGACTGGCAGCCATGGTATGGTGATGTGGGTCGGGGTGGAGAGGAGATGTTGCGGTGTCGTGATGTTGAGTGAAAGTGGTTATGATGTGGTTGGTGGGATGAGGGAGGAGGTGGAGTTTGGGAGAAAAATCTCACTTTAAACAGAGGCGGCGAAAATTGGTGTGTGGAATTTTTGCCGGTCGCACCAACTAATCAGCAGCGGTGAAAAAATACAGCGGTCTTGGCGGCAGAGTGATGAGATATGACGACCTGACGGATTAAACGCCGAAATCGCCAGTTGGAAAAGAGTATTGCCTCCATTTTAAAGTTTTTTGTTATAGGAGAGCTCTTCTATAATCGACAAGTAGGAATTCGTAAAGCTATTTTTTACTTTCATGCCGTACCATCGCTATCGGCCTCCGAATTCTGGAGTTTTGGTGGGCTTTCGGTTCTCTAGAGGATGGATGTTGCTCGGCTTTTTAGAAGAGCCGCAGCTGTAGGATGGTACAAACTGCAGATCATAGTGGCAGTGATCATTATTATCACGAGTATCTACATATTTCAACCTATCTTGAAAATGACGGGTCCAATCGTGCGGTATCAAGTTGACTGGTCTCCTATCATACATGCCAAACTCGAGCACTAAGGAAGTTATTCCCCATATATAGCCAGGTCTCGAACTGATCTAAGCACTGCCATAACGTTTGGCAGCCGTCTTCCAGTTGATGACATCCCACACGGCACCGAAGTACTCCGCCTTGCGGTTCTCGTACTGGAGGTAGTAGGCGTGCTCCCAAGCATCAATACCTATGATTGGCTGGTACTTGCCGACAACAGGGTCCTGGTTCTATATGCAACACAACCACATCAGCACCGTTGAATCCAAGAGCTATGTAGGACTAGGGGTTACGGACCGGCAAAGAGATAATCTGGAGCTTGTTGGTTTCCTTGTCCTTCACGAGCCAAGTCCAACCGCTACCCTGAATTCCAGCAAGGTAGGTGTTGAAGGTCTTCTTGAAGTTGTCAAAGTTACCCCAGTTCTCGTTGATGGCGGTTGCAAGCTCGCCAGTTGGCGGGTCTCCTCCGCCGTTCTTCTTGGGTGCAAGGTTCTCCCAGAAGAGAGTGTGGTTGATATGTCCTCTTTTCGACGAGGAGTCAGCGACCACACTGATTCAAGGCTTGAAACGAGTTTCCTACCCTCCGTGGAACTTCAGCAGAGCCTGAAGGTTGATCTGGGCCTGCACGTTGTTGTCCTTAGCTGCAACGGAGTACTTCTCCTCGGCCTCATTAAGCATGTTGACATAGGTTTGGTGGTGCTTGGTATGATGAAGCTACTCTAATCAGCACCATCGACACCGAAGATTGTTCCGATGAAGACGAACCTCCATGATCTTTCCTGAGATGGAAGGCTCAAGCTCGGCGTAATCATAGGGCAGGTCGGGAAGGGTGTGCTTCTGGCGCGCGGCGGCGTTGATGAAGCCGCGGGCGGAGACAGCCCGGATGGTTGGGCGGACAACTCTGGAGGCGAGGGACATGATTTAAGGGTGTTGATGAAGCAAACGTTTGAAGATGATTGTATGGGGTCGACGTCATTCACAGCTTTTGTGCACCCCCGCTTAGTAAATGCACGCGTTGCCCAGGGTCCCGCTTCGATGATTACATACGGCGCCCTTTTTAGTACTTTCTGTCGCTGGGAAGCTGATCAGCAATTCAGCATGCATACCTACTCAGTTCAGGACGGAAGGCCTACTCATATCCCTTGGTCCGGCAATCTTCTGTGCAGACCCCACGACAGTCAACGGCTTTCTCTATGAGCCGAACAAATCTTTATTGAACCTGCTCCCGTTAGGTAGGCCCACATTCGCTGGTGCACTGCCCTACAGATAATCAACACCAACGTTTATTGCCATTGAGTTGGCTCGAGGACTGCCGGGAGGAAAGGACAAGAAGGCGGGATGATTGTGTACATGGAAGGGGGCGGAACAGTGTGTGCTATGTCTCTTGCCTTTTCCGTTTACAGATGGAATGACTCTATCGATGTTTCTGTACAAGTGGCCTGTCTTTTCACCTGTCACTCGGGGTCCTTCGCGCACGTATAAATCTCCGCGATAACTTCACAGAAGGGGTAGGGTGGGGAGTCGCCATAGTCTAGACAGGCCCCGCATGCGACAATAGAATGATGTTCTCTCTCTCTCTTCACAAAAAAGCTGGAGCTTTGGGGGGAAAGCCATGGTTAAGGCTACCACTTCGTTACATGTAGCAGGTAGATTGAATAAGCTGAATGCTGTCGTTCACAGCATCGATCGTAATGGAGTTGCGCTTCTTTCGCTCCATAGCTTTGCACCTATCTGATGCTTGGTTGAGTTAGCTTCTCGGTACTGATTCTCCGGCTGTCATGCGTAAACGTGCGTCCTGAGCACGCCGCACTAAAACCCAGCCCTAACTAACCGACGCACACAATATCTTTGCAGTCACAACATTCACGTGCCTCGACCCTCGCACACACAGATGCCGCACTAGCAGCAATATTCGCGGGAGACGATTTGGACGACGACGAACGACGACGAAAATCACGCCCAACTAACCCACCCCGACACATCAACCAGGAACCCCAGCACCCTCAAGATGGTATGTTTTGCAATCACGGAATTGATTTGTTTGAAGTAGGACTGACACTTCGTTACAGCCTTTCACCAAGCTCGTCAAGTCCAGCGCCTACTTCTCGCGTTACCAGACCAAGTACCGCAGAAGAAGAGAGGGAAAGACCGACTACTATGCTCGCAAGAGGTTGATCACCCAGGCGAAGAACAAGTACAACGCCCCCAAGTACCGTCTCGTCGTCCGCTTCACCAACCGCGATGTATGTTATCACCTTCCACCAGTCCCTGGGTCCGGTCTGTTGCGATGCGCATTGCCCTGAACCTCAAGCATTCGCATTCGCTTCAGAGTGGCGGAAACGTCCAGAGCAAAAATGTGAATGGAGGGGGGCTAATGTTGCGGCCTATCTTCTGCTACACAGGTTATCTGCCAGATCGTCTCTTCCGAGATTGTCGGTGACAAGGTCTTCGCTGTTGCCTACTCCCACGAGCTTCCCCGGTACGGCATCAAGCACGGTCTCACCAACTGGGCCGCGGCCTACGCTACCGGTCTCCTTCTGGCCCGTCGCACCCTCGCCAAGCTGAAGCTCGACGAGTCCTTCGTCGGTGTCGAGACTGTTGATGGAGAATACAAGCTCACCGAGGCCGCTGAGGTCGAGGGTGAGACTTGCCGTCCCTTCAAGGCCAACCTAGATGTCGGTCTTCACCGTACCTCCACTGGTGCCCGTGTCTTCGGTGCCATGAAGGGTGCGTCGGACGGAGGTCTTCTTATCCCCCACTCCGAGAGCCGTTTCCCCGGTTACGACATGGAGACCAAGGAGCTTGACGCCGAGACCCTGCGCAAGTAAGTATATTCGATATGTTCCGTACTGTCGTCCTTATTGCTGACTGGTTGCCTCAGGTACATCTTCGGTGGACACGTTGCTGAGTACATGGAGACCCTTGCCGACGACGATGAGGAGCGCTACAAGTCGCAGTTCCAGAAGTACATCGACGACGGTATTGAGGGTGAGTTCGATCATACGAATCCTGCTGTGCGATGTTCAAAAATTGACTCTTTGTTTCCCAGCCGACGGTCTTGAGGAGGTCTATGAGGAGGCCCACGCCAAGATTCGCGAGAACCCTAACCTCGCCGCTGAGGGTGAGAAGAAGGATGCCGCCTACTGGAAGTCGGAGAGCCAGAAGTACCGGTCGAAGAAGCTCACGCGCGAGCAGAGACGCGAGCGCGTCCAGAAGAAGATCCAGGAACTCACCGCTTAGGTGTCTCCTTCCATCTTTTGTTCGCACGCTGTATCTTGCAATGCCAAATAAAAAGCATGGGTTTCTGGGTTCAAATTTCGGTGTTCTGGGGTTTGGAGGGGATATCTTTGGGTTGATCGCAAATGGTAATACAGTCTTATTGTGACTGCACCTGAAAGGAAATGCCTCATCCATTCATCCCATCATAAAAGTGTGGAAACATCCTCGGTGCGAATTGTTGCAGAGAGAGTGAAGTTCTTTTTTGCGTGCCACTCAAACCTGCGGACAATCCTTGCCATGCCTGCCCATGCCTGGCGCTCCGCTGCCATTGCTCCGACGATAAGATACCCGACACGATAAAGTAGACGCCAACCCCTCCGCAGCTCGCCCCATCCCGCACCGCATCCCACTTGTTTCATCAATTCATCCTTAAAATGCCTCTTGTGTCCGAATTGTGTTCGTTTCGGCACAGTTCTGCAGGGAGCTGGCTGCGACGGGCGAAATCGGAGTCACAGCTCGGGTTGCTCGGTAAAACGCTTTGCCATCAAGGGCCATGTCAGGCACGACCGGCAGACGCCGTCCGTGAAACTTGCAAGCATGCTCGCCCCACGATGCCCCGCCTCGGTCTGGCGTCCCCCCCTCCCCACCAAAGCTTCCCCTCCACAATACGTCACGCTTATTGCCGGACGCTACCCAGCTCCAGAATGACCGAACCCGACGAGCAACCGGGCGTTCCGCAAAGGCAATAATGCGCGAAGCAAACGCAGCCTATCCTGAGCTTGCTATTCCTTAGCTCCGGAAGAAGCTGTGCGGATCATGCATGTATCTGAGCACAGCACTCTATGCTCCAGGCCAATTGAACCGGCCGCCGTCGTTCCTAGTATACCCCCCGGAATCGCAATCCTTCCTTGAGTGGATGTGATAGACATCGTGACCTGTTACCTGCATCTGCTCGTGCCCATCCATCTCATCTCTTCTTATTTCAACCTCTCTCTCCCACTTCCTCTTCTGCTCCTTCTTCCCCCTCCTTCCATCCAGATCCTTTCCAGATACCAGACCTCATCCCGTATATACCCCGATATATACATACCACCAGCCATTCCCAGTCCACCGAAGCACAACAGTAATCATGAACAACGGCACAAGTGAACACTCGGCGGAGGTCAAGACCGACATCATCACCCTGACCCGGTTCTTGACGGAGCAGGAGCATCAGCTTGCTACCCATGCCACTGGAGACTTCACGTATGCCTTTCTCTCCGTCGGAGAAACTCTCGTGAGAGTTGCAACATGGGAGCTTCTTTTCTAATAATGATGTTTCAACAGATTGCTCTGCCATGCCCTCCAGTTCTCCTTCAAGAGTATTGCGTACTACATCCGTCGTGCAACTCTGACCAACGTTAGCTCCCTCTCCTGTTGTACCTTGAATTCCGGTATAGTCCGGCTAACATGCTTCCCTATCATAGCTCATCGGCCTCGCGGGCTCCTCCAACATTACCGGCGACGACCAGAAGAAGCTAGACGTAATCGGCAACGACATCTTCGTGAACGTGATGCGCGGGTGCGGCAAAGTGAAGATCCTGGTTTCCGAGGAGGAGGAGGAAGCGATCATCTTCCCCGGCAACGGGAAATACGCGGTAGTCTGCGACCCTATTGACGGATCGTCCAACCTTGACGCTGGTGTGTCTGTCGGAACTATCTTTGGCGTGTTCCGTCTCGCCGATGATAGCGAGGGAAAACCGGAGGAGGTCTGCCAGCCCGGCACAGAGCTCGTGGCGAGCGGCTTCACCATGTATGGTGCCTCGGCGCAGTTGGTGCTTACCATGAAGGGCGGCAATGTCAATGGCTTCACCCTTGACAATGCTCTGGGAGAGTTCATCCTCACGCATCCTAACGTTCGTCCCCTTCCATCCCCCCCCCCCCCTCTTCGTGACGTCACCTAACGGGAAAATAGATGCGGATACCCAGGTCCCGCTCCATCTATTCCGTCAACGAGGGAAACAGCGTGTACTGGGACGATGCCTGCCGCGCATACTTCGACAGCATCAAGTTCCCAAGCACTCCCGAGGGAAAGCCCTACTCTTCTCGTTACATCGGATCCATGGTGGCCGATGCCTACCGTACCCTCTGCTACGGTGGAATCTTTGCCTACCCCGCCGATAAGAAGTCCAAGAAGGGAAAGCTGAGGATTCTCTACGAGTGTGCCCCGATGGCTATGGTTATGGAGAATGGTTAGTCACCCTACTGGCATACTGTGATGTGTTGAAACTGATTGTGCGGTAGCTGGTGGTCTGGCCGTCACGAGCGATCAGAAGCGCATGCTTGAGGTTGTGCCCGAGCACATCCACGACCGGTCGGGAATTTTCATGGGATCGTACGATGAGGTTAAGAAGGTCACTGAGATTTACGCTAAGTATGGTACCGTCACCAAATAAGTTTCGGCTTGAGGAGGGGATATGGAGGGAAGAATGATCGGTCTTGAGTTTTCGGTTGTTGGTGTTCAGGGTGTATTTTATTGATTGATGTTTATGGCAAACAATTTGATGGCCTGGTTATTTATCATGTCTCGCTGCTCCCGCCTATTGTGCCCGAGTAGTTTCAGGGGGGGTGGTTATCAATTTTATTTTGCATACAGCCTGTCTATGCCCGAACAGTGGGTAGAGCAGATTAATGCGAGATGTGCATAAGCCCGAGTGACATCACGTGGAAGCCGCATCGAAGTCATTGATTATGATACCATCGTATGATGCAACAATTCCCTCGATACGCCATACGCTACCATTCAACGCTCATAGGGATATCAAAACCCATCCAACGCTCCCGGGGATGTCAAAACCGCGTCTACACCTTTCTCGCCGCATTTTCCACCGTCTCCCTCTGCACCTCTTCATACCCCGGCGGGGCATCCGCGGGCACAGGGCCATGACCCAGCGCATCCACACTTGGCGGCGGGGGGCCAGAGTCTTCATACGTCGGCAGATCCTCGAGATGGACACCAGCGCCGCCGCCATTCTCGATCACCTGCTGGACGCGCTCCCGTACGCGCTCGAACGTGGTGCTGAAATCGAAAGCGCCGCCGTCCTTAAACACCAGCTTCATCTCTATCGCGGACGTTGTCGCCGGGAGCCCGCCCGAGGCCACCGGGTTCACCGCGCACGACCACGTGTTCGGCCCGAAAAACGGCGCGGACACCCGGCTGTCGAGGAGGTGCGTCAGTGGTGCGCTGAAGGACTCGAGGACGGGTGTCGGCGTGCTCGGGATGTAGATAACCTGTGCGGACGGTTAGTTGGGGGAATCCCGGGGCGGCGGCAGGGGGACTAACTCGTTGGTTCGTGATTATTACTACCCCCGACGATGAGGTGATGTTGAGCGGGTTTTGGCCGGTCGAGGTCAGCGCGAAGGTGGTGCGCGCTGGTGAGGTGTAGAGTGTGCGCTCGTTCGGCAGGGCGACGAAGGTGTGTGGGCTTGTTCCGAGCATTACCCAGCTGTTGGGTTGTTAGCTAGCTGCTCTGATCTGCTCTGAGCTATGGCGCGATGGAGGGGATGGCGGAGGCTAAGTTACTTTAGAGACATTTTTGCGGTGGTGAAGATGGTGGTGAGAATTCTAGGATGTTTTGGGTCAGTCCACACAGTTATGGTGGTGGTGATGGTGGTGGTGATGGTAGTGGTGTTGGTGGCAGCTGAGCATTTGAAAGAGAGCTGCGTTGGAGGTTGGATGAGCTTGAAAGTCGGATTGCGGCAATTGGTGGGGCGGGAACAACTCATGCGAACAACCGCCACTACCTGGTTAGTGGTATTGTGGCTAATTATCTGTGGCTAACATACGTCATTTGGTCACGGAATATCACTGAACGAATCTGCACAATATCACGACAAACAGGCACTCATTTCTCCCAAAACCTATCTAGCCTGGGGATTCGAACCCCTCCAACCTCTACTGGCGAGGATGGTACATCGGTGGAAAGTAGTGGTTGCGCTGGCCGCTGCTTCCACTACGACTACGAAACGCAGCCGCGTGCTCGTACGGACCCTGACCCGGGCCACGACCGGGAGGACCGGCACGAACATGGGCCTCCTCGTAGTCAGAGAAGGAGAAGCCTCTAGAGGTGAAGCCGGCCGGCCCATCAATATAGTTGGGCAACCAGCGTGGCGGAGGGGCAGGAATTCCCGAACCGGGAACGGTTTCCGGCATGATGGGCTCGGTCGCCGCGGGCATCTGACCCCTGTTAGAGTCGTAGATGAGCCCAGTCGACGACCGGAACGTGTTGAAGGCTTCCAGCATCTGGAAACCGGCCTGTAGGATTTCTTTTAGTTACGTGTCGTACAGAATGGAAGAGAACAGAGCTTACCTCGCCGTAGAGTTCCTGAGTATCCCTACTGCAGGAGACGTTCTTACCCTCGTTGTTGCTGTCTGATATCAGTATTTTTCTATTGCAAACATGGGCATGTAGGATGACTTACGCAACGAAGATATGGCGCAAGAACGACATCGGAACGTCCTTGACATACAGCCAGCGGATGTCGAACCGCCCCTTCCACCTGCGCTCGGTCCAGATCCCGACCATCGTGTCCTGGTCGTGGGTGCTGAGCATTTCAGCAACACCACAGAAGCGTCCACTTCCGTTTACGGAGAAGAACAAGAGCACATTGCCATAGCCGTGATGAGCCCTGAGGGCCTCGCTCAGACGCCTGTTGCCGAGCTCGGTTGAGGTCCAGATACCCCACTTGAGGGCGCTGTACACATCCATCTCGTTGGTGGACTTGATGACGAAGAATCTGGTCTTCAAGTTATTAGCTGACTTATCTATCAGTATTGGGGTCACTGGGATATACATTGCTGTTCCACTTCTTCAGGACTGGGTTGATCTCGTTCTGTAGGACCGCCCAGTTCTCGGCCCTAGCAACGTGAAGCGCATCAAGACCACGCATGAAAGGCTTCTTACGGCGACCATCAGCCTCGTGGGTCTCCGTCTCTCCAGTTTGAATTGCACCGAAGCCCTGTGCCAACTGCATCTGCTGGGCCTGAGCAATCTGTAGCTGATGCTGGACCTGAGCAATGTGCATCTGCTGCTGTTGCTGCTTTTGGTATTCAGACATCGAGGAGAGCTGAGACTGCGAAGTAATGTGCATCTGCTGCTGCTGCGCCTCGTTGATTAACTGCAACTGTGAGTGGTAAGGAGGCAGCATTTTCGTCTGTTGGAAAGGTTGCAGAGTCTGCAAGGGCCTGGAATGCTGATGATGCTGATAGTTGTGATGGTTCTGATGATTCTGATGGTGCTGATTATGCTGATGATGCTGCTGCTCGTTCGAAATATTCTGCATATCAACCGAAGGGATGTATTTCTGAGCCGCCGAATCAAATCCACCAACATGAGAAATGTTGACCGGCAAAAGAGCTAGGTTCCTGGTCGACATCGAAGCCGAAGCGTTCGTAAATCCTTGAAACGGGTAGTTGGCCTGACCGTTCTGGCCATGCATCTGGGAATATTCGGGCAGTCCAGTCTGTGCTTGAAGGAAGTCCCGGCCACTCTGTGCAGGTGTTTGGTCGAAGCTACTGGCAGCATGTGTAGGATTAAGTCCCAAAGACCTCGGGGCGGCATTCTGCGCAATAAAGGTGCGGAGAAGAGCGTTTTGCTTCATAATATCGTCATGCAGCTGATCATTCTGTGTCATCTGTCCTTTAGCGGCGACCTGCTGCTTCTGAAGTGCAGTCTGGACAGCTTGGACGGCAACTTCCTGAGCGATCGCGCTCTGGACTGCCTGGGCGGCAACTTCCTGAGTGGTTGCGTCCTGGCTCTGAAGTGCTTTCTGAACAGCCTTGGAGGCCAGCAACTTGATGAGATCCGGCTGTCCATACTGGTTGCCTATTGGACCAGAATTATCCTCTGGTTCAACTGATTAGTACACGGCCTTTCATCAGGATACCGTTCAGCTTACCGGTATTGTTATCCAAAGGAATGCCGCCTTCATTCTCCTCTTCATGTAGCCGACCTTCGCGGTGACGAGCTCCGAGCTCTGTAGCACTGCGACTGTAATGGCGCTCCAAGAAAGGGCGTTCCGCCTGAGTCTGATTCTGCTCTTCTCCAACGGCCTCCCTGGAACGACCCCCACTGATATACACACGACGGAGTGAATTGAGTCCCTCACCAGTGAAATTCTCGAGAGCCTGACGCTCAGTCTCAGACAAGATGTAACCTCCATTAGGACCCTCTAGGACGAAAGAAGGACCAGCGGGAGCAGTGTCACTCTCCTCCTCACTCGGACGGAGCTCTGGAGCGCTATGACCCCGACGGACTGCGCGCGAACCGATCGGGCCGAGATCACTCTGGTTGTTACGCAGTCTCGGCATCGGCTGGACGTACAGGTTCTCTATGCTGTTGGTATTTGCGCGGCGGAGACTGCGGTCGGTAGCTCCCGGAGGCGCAAGGAACCCGTTGATGCTGTTGTATGTCGGCATCTCTTCTTCTTCCTCTGTATCCCAAGCTTTAGCATTCTCGACTTCGGAACTATCATCATCTGAAATTTCGCCCCCTAGGTAGAAAACGAATCGCTTCTTCTTCTTGTCCGGCAAAAGCGACTGCTTCTTGTCTGGCGACATCGAGAAGAGTTGGAAATGGGTGAGTGTGGAGGGTTTGAGGGACTTGGAGGGAGAAAGGAAGAGGGAGAAAGGAAGAGGGAGAAGCAGAAGAGGATGAGACGGAGGAAGGTGATGAGGAGATGGAGGATGAGGAGGAGAAGAAGTAGGAGGATGCGAAGGAGGAGGCAACAAACGACAATAGGAAAGTAAGGAGGGCGAGTTCGTACTTGCGCGTGTTATCCTTCAGTTCGGCCAATGAGGTACAGCCGTGCACTATTCTCGGCGTGCCAAACGACATCAGTCAGCGATTTCGTTCCAATCCAAATGGCATCTGTAGCGGTCTAGCATAAAAGTAAAGAATCGGACAATTCTCGGTGTCGCCGAAGTGATTATCGTCTTCTCTGCCGCGGTGAAGGCGCGAGTGGAGCTACGAGCCATATGCTGTGGCTGAAGCCCACGAGAACTTAACATCCAAGAGTACTTACGGATCGTGTGGATGCGAAATGATGCCTGGAAGATGTTAGGAAGATGCGAAATGATATCTGGAAGTGGGGAGATATACCAAAGAGAGCAGAAAAAGAAATGGCAGAGATGAGAAGGTGGTTGAGGGAGTAAAGAGAGGAGCGAAGATGGTAGAGAGTCCGAAGAAGGATGGAGGATGAACGAATGTCCTATTCGTAGCCGCCGACGAAGAGAGAATATACAGAGAGCCGCGCTTGCCATCTTGAATTTCTTCCTCGCTGCAGTCACTCGCAAATACCTACACTCGACATCATTTCAAGAGTCACGTGCACACGGACCATTTTGATCCGAGATCAGGATATACAGTACTACGGAGTGGAGATTAGATACGGATGAGATGGACCAGAATATACGGGGAGAAATGTTCATGATTTGGCACCAGTTACGTGGCCAGCCTCCACCGATATCACTCGTCCACAGTAAATCACTCCGATATTCGGGCACTCAGATATTTGGGCATTCTGACCGGCTTCAACGGTCAAAAGAAGAGACAGAGGGCAGGCGGCAAGAGCGGTCATGCAGGCCCATTTCAGTCTTTACCGTGTATCTAAATTTCTGGGACAGGCCGGGGCGGAGGGCAGGGAAAGCCACATCGGTGAATCAATTATCGGTTTGTAGAAGTAAAGACATACAAAAAGAAATGCAAGATTAGGTACTAGAACGTCAACACACGATCATGTAAGCTCACCGCAACCGGCAACAAAAACAATGTTTCAGTCGAATCACTACCCCCGTAGATCTAACTCGCGTTCACTCCATCAAACTCCTACGTAGACTTGGTTTTCCTGCTGGGAGACATTCCCGAAAACTGGGGATTCGTTCCTGGCAATAGGAGCATCCAAGGAAGCGGGGACGTCGTCGAGGTCAAAATCCTGATCCTGATCCATCTCGTTTCCTTTGGCTTCATACCTCTTCTCGGACTCTTCATTGCTCGTATCTCCCTTGGTTTCATATCTCTTGACTTCATGTCCGGTGGGGGTATCTCCCTTGCCAACATCGTCTTCGGCTTCAATTCCACTGCGGTACTGTGGGGATTATTCAGTTTCTGTCTCGGTTCCTTAAGGCAACAAAGGGAAAAAGAGACTTACGTGATGTTCGATGTTCTTCAAGGGGTTGCGATACTCCGCATGCATGCGTGCTTCGGTCTCCTTTGACTTCGTAACGCGGTAATGCTGGAGGTCGAGGCCGCTGCTCTTGTTCCTGGTCGATGCCTCCGTGAGGACAGCAAATCCTTCATCAACGAGACGTTTCAAAAAGATAATGGCTGCATCGCGGGTGCACTCTGCATTTTTAACTATTAGTTAGCTGATTATTCGATGGGATTGGTGTGGGAACATACGAAACTCGGCCGCGAGGACATCAATCGAGGTTGGAAACTGTTCAGCCAGCCAGATGTAAGAGAGGCCATGGCGGAAGAAGGCTAGGTCCTTCATACTCTGCAGGAGGGGCTTCTCGGTGGTTCCGTTGAGCAGGCAATCGTAGCAGTAATGTGCGTCAGGGATGCGGGGATCCTTTACGGAATTGTAGCCGTAGCATTGAGCATGCTGCCATTCGTTGCAGATGTCACAACAAAGCATTCCTCCATCATCCGCTACCGTATCTCCGCATTGGCAAGAGATTATATCCTTCCTCCGAGCTCGTCTCGCTTTAGGGGTTTTGTTTTTTCTCCGTTTCTTCTTCTTCAATTCCTCGCACTTAGCGTCCGACAGAACCAACAATTGCAATTTCGTGGTGTTTATAAGCTCGTTGGAATTTTCACTAGCACCTGGTTCGCCAATGACTGACTGCTTGTGGCTGGAAATGGGCATGTGGCTGGGAGGGTGCATCTGGTTGGGAGGAACCGCCTGGGTTTGAGAGGACATCCCCTGTGTGGGTGTTGCATCCGCTGGCCGCGGATCCGACTGCAACAGATGCTCGATGTACTCCTTTTCGAGAGTTTCTCCGGAAACTGTTGGCTCTTCAGCCATGGGAGTTTCCCGGATGATCTCCTGGCTCTGGCTAACGTCCGGCATTTCAGTATCCTGACCATCAGCTGGTTGTGGGACAGCCTTGAAACCGATGGTGTCCGCCTTGTCCTGGATATCTGGTAGAGAATCGCCAGCAGATTGCTGAGTGGCCTTAACCCGGAAGGGATCCGGAGCGCTCGACTGAGAATCGTTGACGGATTGTTGAGAAGATTGGACACGGAAAAGGTCAAGGACATCTGTCAAAGGTTGGAAGTCGTGGTAGGGTTCAATATCGTCGTCAACATTGAAAATCCGCGAAGTCATCCGGCGTCCAGGCCGCCCTACAACCGGCTCAGGGTTCTCACAGCTCGCAACTCGAAGCGAAACCCTGGGAGATCATGTTAGTCGTTTCTAGGAGAGAAAAGCTATGTGGTGTCGAAGGGTAAGTTTTACGCATGGATTCCGGTGTCCATCACCCCGCACTGCTGGCGCACAACATCACCTGCCATCCCGAAACTGCAGACATCCACATTGAGTCTGTGAAATCCAGGAGGATCATATTCCGGAGGAGTATAGTCCTGGTAATGCAAGCGGATGGACAACCAACGAGAATCTAGTCAGCGATGTGGAGTTAGCGACGACTTACGGTACACATCATCAACAAGAACCTACCCGGCAAAGCGTGGAGTGCTTCCGTGATGGCGAGTAGGTTTCTCGTGAGTTGCTGCACCTTCTTGTGGGCATCTGCGACGACAACCTCTCTTCCGATTTGGTTTTTAATGTGAAGGGAAACTCCTTCCTGTTCATGGTAGGAGAAGGAGAAGGTGTACGACTCAATGACCTGTTCCGGATGATTCTCGTCGGTGTATATACCTAGCTGCAGCGCCTTGAGATGGCCGTCCTTCAGCGCTTGAAACACACCGGTCTCGATGTAATCCAGTAGGCGATCAGCGAACTTGTTGACGCCCTTCTGGAGACGAGTGATTTTGACTCCCTGTCCCCGGCGCCCCGTTTCTGCCACTCCAGTAGAAAATGCGCGATAGTTTTTAGCATACTCGGGTTCATAGCGCATCTTCGTGAAGCATTCGTCTGGAAACAAGCCTCTGATAAAGGCAAGAGAGCCAATTGACGCCCCAAGAAGGGTTTGAACAATCTGAAGACTCTGCTCTTGCTGGAGACTCTGCTTTTGAACAATACTCTGCTGCTGCTGAATTGCAGCCGTCAATTTCGGGCGAAAAAGTTGAGCTTGAGCCATGACGGCGGTGTGAATGTGTAAGGAGAGTGGGTTTAAAGAATGAGTAAAATGAGATGAGTGAGAAAGGTGGAGACGAGGTCGGAATGGGTGGAAGTGAAAAGTAGATGAGAGGTCAATGGGAGAAAAGTCAGGTAGTACCGTAGTAGTGATAGAAGATGAAGGAAGGTGATGATCGTAGTTTTTTTTTGTTTTTGTTTGCTCATTGACTGCATGCGACCTATTTAGGACATGGCAATATACACACTCCATTTCCATGTCCACTGTCCAACCCAACTTCCATCAGGCGGCCCGATGTGGCTTCCCCTGCTGTCCGCCTTGGCCTTACCCGAAGATACATGTAGAGTGCACTACGGAAAGAAAGTTAGGAAAAAGAAGTCCGTTCCTCACACCGCCTCGCGCCCTGCCTCTTCATCAGGAGATGCCATGAAAGAGGGGGCAGTGGGGAACAGCGACAGTCACCCTGGTTCCTCAACTCCAGCGCCCTCATCCTCCTCTCGCCTCCTCTCCGCCTGTTTCTCTTCCCGCTCCCTGAGCTCTCACTCGGATAGGTGCCTCACTTTCTGCATCTTCCTCAGCGACCTCCGGGATCCTCCTTCCCACATCAGTGGTGGCGAGAAAGTCCAGGATAGCTTAGCTGCACCGCTCGTCTGCGAAGAGGTCACGGATCTTGAAGCGATCCTTGCCCCTCCCGAACCTCTGCTCACAGGATCTTCTGCCGGCTCTTCCATGCGGGGCAGCACCTGAAGAGGTGCCCCCGGGTTTGGGTCTGGTAGCGACACTATCCGCACCGAGCACGGGGGCAGCTCTTTCTCCACTGGAGGTACTGACCAGTGAGGCAGTGCCCCATCTTCAATTGGTAGAACCTCGAGGCTAGGTGGTTGGAGACCTGGTCCAGAATCGTGTCCGGTTTCTGGCAAGGTTTCTGGCTGTATTGATATTTCTTCCTGGTGACTTTCGCGTCGGCGCATGCCTTGGCCTCCTTCCGCTTGGCCTCCATGATCCCGCACTTCAGGTAGGCGAGCGATGGCGGTGGCAGTGGTCCAGTTCCGTACTGGCTTAGGTAGCGGGATTCCTCCACTCCACGGGCGGTGGAGTTTTGTCGGCTTCCAGCTTGCCCCATTCGTCGGCCTTTTCGTTTCAAGGGATGCACATGGCGGTCGTGGTGATGGTCTTGGAGAGTACCTAGATGAGATTACGACGAGTGACTTGCCGTGCAGCCAAGATGATAAATCACCAACCTGGGTCTGTTTGCGAGATCGATAAGAGGATAGACTTTCCATCTACTGAAAGACAAAATCCTAGGGTAATTTTTGAAGGTGTTTCGTACACCGAGAGTGTTTGTCGATGGCATCTCGCAAGTGACATGGACGCATTACTGAGAGGGTATGAAGGCAGAAGGTCTCCAATACGAGCAAGTCTTCGGTATCGGTGCTATATCTGTAAAGGGAACATAGTGAAAGAGGAAGGGGAATTGCATGGCTATCAAAAATACAGATTTATAGATATCTTGTACAAAAGTACTCCCCTTAGATTCGTTCAAACTCATCATTTTTTCTATTGAACCCGAACCCACACAAAACTCTCGCTCTCGTAACAGCCTTCAAGCCCCGGTCCACCATTAACCAGCCCTGAGCCATCATTTATTTGAGTTTTATACCCATTGAAAAGGTGTATTGGTATAATGATGTTGCCAGCGTTTACTTGAGCTTAGCGAACAACTTTGGGGCAGCGCATTGGGTGGTGCAGTGCATGAGGTGGAAGACTGTCCAGCTCCCGTCAGTTTACGATCAGTGCGGAATTGTACTGAATGGATTGCGATCGGGGGTGAGTTCTTACACTCCTCAACACAGTCCTCTTTGGGGCCCTTGTTGTCGGCGTCCTCGGCGGCGGCAGTGACACGCTCGACACACTCGTCGTAGTGGTGCTTAGCTGGAGAACATTCCTTGGTCTTCTCGCACTCTGTGACGCGAATTAGCTGAAGATTGCTTGGATCGGACATCCGGGCGGTTGATTCCCAGATGACGATAGCGTCATGGCGGCAATGGGCATCCATTGAAACGCAGTAATGAAACATACCCTCCAGGAGAGCGGGCATGATGTCCTCAGGCTCCTCTTCTTCTTCCTCCTCCTCCACGGGCTCCTCCTTAGTCTCCTCCTCTTCCGGCTCCTCCTGCTTAGCGGGCTCCTCCTCCTGCTCGGACTCGGGCGCGGCCGGAGGTGCGTCGGCGTGGACCTCACCAACGGTGAGCGAAGAGTAGAGGTCGGCAATGAACGATGTCAGAGACATATTGGGCGGTCGGTGACGGCGGTGGTTGTTGTGATGGGGATTGGTTTTGACGAGGTGGGGGTGGAGAGGTGTCTCGGAGAGAGTTGAAGATGCGCGAAAAAAGAACGAACACTGATCGGGTCCGGCTGAAGGTGGGACGGTTGGTGGGAACTTTCTCGGCAGTAAATGGGGCTTGGTTGATTGGTCGTGCTTAGCTTAGTCACTAGCGTTGCGTTGCGGGTCCCGCTGCACGTCAAGTATCCCTTCCCTTTCCTGTGGTTAGAGAACTTCGCTGGATGTGTATTCTCCGCAACAAGGAGAAGCTCAGTATGCTCTCTCCCGACCTGATCCAGCGGCGGCCTTACTCTACTCTGCTTGTCGTGTTTGCTTGCTGGAAGCTCATTCTCGGCCTGATTGCCTTCACAACCCCTTCGCCAGCCTACGACACGTCCACATCGCTGCTATTACTCCAATCGAATCACGACAACGCTTCGACGTTCGGCGTCCGGTTTTTGAAAACTATTTGCGGTAGCTTAACCAGATGGGATGCTATATTCTTCGCGAAGATTGCAGAACCTGGCAGAGGGTACTGGAATGAGCAGGAGTGGGCTTTTGGATGGGGATACACTCGGGTGATTGCTGCTACTCGCAGAGGTAATCGTTCTCGGTGGTGGATCTGGCAGCTCCGTGCTGACTTTCTGAATCAGTGCTCTGCTCTTTTCTTCCCCTCGATCAGCTTGCGCATCCGTATCCCGAGATAATCAGCGCCGTGCTACTCTCGAACGCATGCCATATTGCTTCGGTATTTGTCCTCTACAAGTTGGCATTCTTATTCAGCAAATCCCCGCAGCGCGCACACGTACTTGCCTGGGTTACTTCGGTCCTTCATATCCTATCACCTGCAGGATTGTTTTTGTCGGCCCCGTACAGCGAGAGTCTTTTCTCGTTGCTGTCTTTTACCGGTGCCTATCTCTATGCGTTGTCAATGAAGGCTGTGGGCTCGCAACAGCACATGCGCGGCAACTCGCTCACTCTCTGCAGTGCCATCGTGTTTGCCGCAGCTTCCACAGTGAGGAGCAACGGCCTACTAAACGGCATACTGTTCCTATTCGACTTTGTACCCGCGCTTCTCAGCTTCGACTTGGTTCGTGTCGTGGTTTTGGGCGTCGGTGGAGTGTTGGTGGGTGCGGGAGTGGCACTTCCTCAGTACATCGCATGGGGAGAGTACTGTATTTCCACACCGCCACTCAGACCGTGGTGCACGAAGCTCGTCCCCAGCATATACACCTATGTCCAAGATGTCTACTGGTACCCTCACACCGGCAGCTTGCCCTGTTCTGAGATCCATTGTCCATGATTAACATGAAAATAGGAATGTAGGCCTCTTCAGATATTGGACACTTTCCAATCTTCCTCTGTTCGTCCTTGCAGCGCCCACGCTGCTTATACTTTTTGCCTCGGGGAACTGGGTTTTACGTCAAAGTAAGCGCAACACAGACATAGTGTTTCGGCTTGCTATCTCTCAGCTCATTCTTGCCGGAATGGCGATTTTCTCCTACCACGTGCAGGTCATCACCAGACTCAGCAGCGGTAGTGCAGTGTGGTACTGGTGGGTCGCAGTCAAGTTCATTGGCGAGGGTGACACCATGATGCGAAGTTCACGATCGACGGAGTATCGCACACTGGGGTGGATCCTGCGGTGGATGGTCATGTACGGACTCATCCAGGGCGTGCTATTTGCGGCGTTCCTGCCCCCCGCGTAGTACTGTACTGCCGCACTTTGTGGCGGTTTGATAGATAGACAAGTACGCATCTACATATGTATCTATATCAGCATTCATCAAGCCGAAACAGAGCACAGCTACGCGTGCCATAACTACATGCATTTCGTGAATTCGTGAGTAAGTGAGACTCGGCGATTGTCAGTATATCCACCGACCATCTAAAGTAACGATGCACATACCCGGGCACCACCATATGCCGTTGAAAACACATGCACTTTAAATGAAGCGTTCGGGAGTCGTGTCGTTCGTATCCGCCGGATATCCGCTTGATCCACGGAGTACATTGAATGTAGAGGGCGAAAGCACTATTCTACCGACTTCTGCACTTTGCCCTCTGACCTCTGCGTTTTGCACTCAACACTTACCATCTGCGTAGAACGTGCGCTATGTGTAGCGTATGTTCTGTTAACACTGTGTTCAAAGGTATTTATTGCTCGCTGCGAAGATTGTTTGGGTTGGTTGTTTGTCGACTGCGCAAAACTCTTGGCGGGGCAGCCGTGGTTCAAGCAGCACAGCTTCCCCACTGTATTACGCGCAGGTACCAACCTGCTTGTACCTCACCTCACCCAGTCTGACCTCAACAGTCCCTCCCTTCTCCATCCTCCACAACTCCCATCATCAACTCTTTCATCGACAGAGCGGATAGGAATTATCCTCAGCCTACTGGACCTGCTGCCCAACCGACCAGTTTTCCGTTTAACCGCTTCGGACGAGTACCCGCCACAGTCGCTGCAGATCCAGCTCGAGCGCGGTTGGGTGTTAGCTGGCGCGCTGCTCGTTAGAAACGTCATAGGTGCGTCCACCGAACTCATACGCTCTAGGAGAACCTCCGTCCAAATAGCTGATTACTCCTTGTGATTGGATACTTTAAGTTCAGATTCCGCCGACCTTGGATAGCTCTCCGAACCCTCCCCCCACCACCCCCCACCACAAAGTTGACTCCCACCCTTCGATCCACCATGAGCAAGCTACCAGATTTCTTAGTCGCCCATCTCGGCGTCAACGGGAACGACCAAGCTGGCTCTGGCGCCACGAGTCCGGGCGCCGAGTGGCGAGATGACGAAGATGACCAGCAGTCACGTTACAGACCACGGACATACAAATACCTTGAGACCCTTCCCTACGAGGTTGAAGATGAAGCGGAACGCCAAGGCCATCTGAATGAAATCGTCCGGAACCTCTACATTGCCATAGAAGCCCGGGATTTCTCGCCAGGCGCAGTACGCTGGTCGAGGGAGCTTCGCAGCTGGTTGGCACTGAAATATGATCCTCCCCGTAAGACGCGAGCAAAGCTCGTGAAACTCTACTATGAGCTTGCTATGGCACCAGGACTGGATCCCGCAGTTTCCGAGAGATTCGCAAGCATGTTCATGACAATGACAAAGTATATTTCCAATTCCTTTCCTGCTTTTTCGTGCTGTCGATTTTGCCACTCTCCCACTACCATGGAAAGTGATTGCAAGCGGTCATTTGTTTATAATAAAAAAAGAATGCTAAGAGGTTCAAAGGCGGAAACACTACTTGCGTCCAGGGAATGACTTGACTCTGGATTGGAAACAGCTCTACAAAGAGCTCAAGGTCTTCGTGCTGCCCCAAGAATCGGGATACGTTCATTCCACGGTTGTGAAGAGGAATGTGCGCATCCTGACGAGGATGTGCGCATTTGCGCAATTCTACTTCGATCCCGACGGACTCACGGAGATGTTTGAAGAATTCATGCCCTATGTGAGCAAGATGCTGTCTCCCGAGATGTGACTTTTCCAGTTCTGATGTGTCTCAAAAGTTCACCACCTCAAACATAGAGGGTGCCTTCGTAGTGGTTGGTTTGCTCAATCTCCTCATGCCAACGAGGCCTCCCCCGCCAGAGAGTCCAAAGCTTCAGCCTGCGCAGTACCTCCCTAGTCAGAACTCCAGCTTCCTCCAAGTCGTACGGGTGACTGATATGTCTTACAGCATTGTTTGGCCTCTGGTCATTGGTAAATCGGTCGAGGACGTTCGATATCAACTTTTTGGATCTGTTTTCTCGGTTGGCTCGAGATATGCTTCCGGCGAACCACATCCCTTTCAGTCAACACGGTATATTCACGAAAGAACAGTCGGCTCTGATCTTCACCGCGATCTTACGACTCCTCGAGATTCCCGTTGGCCAATCAACATCTCCCTACAGCCATAATGTTGATGCGGGCATCGGATTGGCGATTGCTCTAGAACGAGACCACCGGAAGAGCCCGATAGCATACCACATCGCTAGATGGGTTGTGATGTCGCTTTCTCCACAGTGCCTCAACCAGGAGGATAGCATTCTGTCCCACCTCGAAGGCTTGATACAGGCGGTAGAGACGTTCTTCCATCCATCAAATTCAGGCGCATGGACGAAGACACTCTCACAGCTTGTTTACTACCTGGCCGACTTTTTTGTGATGCGATGGAACCGGGAGAATAGCGGAGAAATGAAAATGCCCGCCGACAGAAAGCTGACCCCCGAATTAAAGGATCGATTTGTCCTATGCCTGAGAGAGGTCACGTTCATGGGCATTTACGCGAAGAGCAGCGCCGCTATGAA
This sequence comes from Tricharina praecox, assembly GCF_024521635.1. Lineage (NCBI taxonomy): Eukaryota > Fungi > Ascomycota > Pezizomycetes > Pezizales > Pyronemataceae > Tricharina > Tricharina praecox. The sequence continues at coordinate 2,618,708 of NW_026250403.1, forward strand.
TTTCTCCCTTTCCGCTCTTCAGAATCTCTCTTACCTGCAGCCGAAATTGATCTTGCCTGGTGCGTTACAGCGGATCTATCCCTCTATGCAGGGCTTGGTTGAGGTCCACCGTACAACTTCCTCATTGCGGTCGCTCCAAGTGTTAGCCCGCACTTTGGTAACTACGAGGGGGTTCCGCTGTCACGTTACCAGTTTATTAGGACTAGCGCTTCCGGGAATTGACGCCAACGATCTAGACAAGACTCTCCATACTCTAGCGTTCGTTCAAGCATTGTCGTACTGCATTCCATTGCACGATCTGACCCAGGAACACGACGGTTCCGGATTGGGCAGCCATCTTGCAATGGAGTGGGTGAGCGCTGAGGTCGACCGACTGGAACGTGAGGGGACCGATGTTCATATCGACTACGATATTGAACTGACCGACGAGTATGAAGAGGCTGTACTCAGGTCGTCAACTTCGGCATTCTCGGAATTCCTCATCTCCTTCCTAGGCCGTATCTTTACTCTCCTTGAAAACCTCCCGGACAGCAACCGTGTTAGAAGCGGATCACCGGAGGAGCATGTGATGAACACTCTACCCGCGGCATTGACTCCACTGTTTGCTGCTCTCTCGCCAGAGCTATTCGATATCGCGCTGCAGAAGGTCGTCGACTTTGTGGGAAACCATGTCATTCACCAAGCTCGTGATCCTATGGCTTTCATCTGCAATGCACTGGCGAAAGTGAATCCAGAAAAGGCGCTGAAAATGCTGATCCCGGTTTTGGTCCGCAACATCCGTACCGAGATTGATGAGAACAATGCGGCGTCCACCCGCAACACCGGAACCGATGTCCTTCCACGGGATCGAGGGCTTGTATGGAGCATCAGTATTCTCAGTATGTCTATAGTCCATGTGGGAGACGCAATCCTCAAACATCAGAAGGATCTGTTCGATATTGCCATGTATATGCAGCAAAAGTGCAAAGGGAATCCGACCATCCATGTGTCGAACTTCATCCACCATCTGCTTCTCAATCTCACGGTCACATATACATCGGACTATGATCTCGTCCAGTCGAAATCTGACGGCACTCCGCTGGGAATCGAGGCATGGGGCATTCTGGAGGACTGCAAGGACCTCACGGTCAAGTGGCATGTTCCCTCGAGGGCGGAGATCGATTTCGCGGTGAAGCTGTTTTGCTCACAAGCGGAGGGTGCGGTACAAGCACTCCTATCATTGACATCCGATGATTCCGGCGTCAAGAGGGACGGCATCGGCAAGGAGTGGTCCGACGAGGTTTCGAGGAATCTAGTACTTCTCCGGCTCGCGATATCGGGTGTCTCGGTTTTGTTCGATCCACGATACATTCCCGGTGGTAAGCTGGCGGTAAGAGAGAAGCGTGGCGAGGATCAAGACACCGAAATGAAGGATGATACCGACGGTGATGGTGATGCGGATATCGAGGTTGAGGCACAGGATGATGAACCCAAGACAACCCATCGCTATCCGGCTGGCTACTCCTTTGACGATACCCACGATCCGTTGTATATCGCCATTCACGAACTGCGTGACCGTATTGGCAACTCGCTTCATCAAGTCCACAAATTTTTAACTTCGAAGCAGGAGGACGATGTGGCATGTTTCAACGCGTTATACACCGTAAGTCTCCCGGGCTTCCAGTTCCTTCATTCGCACTAACAAATTATAGACCTACCGTGCTTGGTTCATTGATGTCGGAATCGAAAGATCAGCCCATATAGTTGACAGGGTTACAAGATTGCTGGTCGCCGACATCACAACCTTCAAAGTTAGCGGTCTCCACAAATGTTACCCTCGACCAATGCTACTACGCAGATCACATTTATACCACCTACAGCGACTGAGGCACAACTGTGGTCCTCGACCGCAGTCCGAGTTGGACAAACAGTTGTTGCTTGATCTGGCAGAGTCATGCGTGTCCCTCTACACGGACATCAGGAGACATGCTCAGAGTGCGGGTGAATCTGCGACGAAGGTCATCGTTGGTGCTAGACCGCTAGTAATCCCGCCTCTCCTCAAGGCCTTCGAAGAGGCAGTCAAGACCAGCGACTTCAAACGAATGAAAGGAGCCATGTACACTTTACTTTATGGAAGCTTGGCAAAAACAGCTGGAAGAGACTGGCACTTTGCGCCGTCGTTGATACGATCCTTCATCTCCGCGAGCACCGCCGACAAGCCTTCCATCCAGAAACTTGCTACAGGCATAGTCTATCATATAATGGACTACGGTCGTCCAGTGGAACGTATGGTCATTCTGAACGACATGCGGGTGCGGAGTATTGCTCCCAATGAAGACCTTTTAGGTCTCATTGCCAACAAGCGGGAAAAGCTTCAGAAAAAGAGAAATTTTATTGAGCGCAAGAAGGCGGAGCTCGCATTGGAGCTGGTTGAACTAGCCAAAAACTCGCATTGGAAAACAGCTTCACGAATTGTCACTGTCATTGTCAGCTTGGGTCTGAGATTCACAACAATTGCTCCCCAAAGTTTGCTCGAGTTGGCTACTGTTGGAACGGTAGATTCGCATCCCGGACTCCGGGGTCTGTACTCTGGTGCACTGGTAGCGGTAAGAAATTTCTCACTCGCTTTCAATGGTGCTATCATGCTAATAAGGTTTCTAGCTGTTCTGCCTCATCGAGTTACGAGCCATATGTTCTCATGACATGAAGAATCTTCTCATGGAGAATTTCCATCTTCCGCAGAAAATCTCGGTTCTGACGAAGCGAGAAGACCCCAACTGGACGAAGGAGTTCCTCTCAGCCTTTTCCGAGCCCGAAGCGGAGTACTTCGTGGATCACGACTACCCGGGGTGGCTTGTTTGGGGCAAGGACTTCCCTGCGTACAAGATTGACCCACAGGAAGATTTACAATACGACGAAGTGGAAGAGAGCGCCAGGAGAGCCATCGGAACGCATTTAACTCGCGCATGGTTCAAGACTTTCTTCGGATATCTCAAGCAAGAGCCTCGAGACGGAGTCCCGGATCGCTTCAGAATGGCGGGTTCGATGCTACTGCAGTATGCATTCAACCTTGTGAGGGAGGGAGTCGCGGAGGCTACCTTGGACGACATCAAGGAAGAGATTGTGGATGTTCTGGGCGATGGCAGCGACAAGCACATGCATCGCGCAACTGCAGAGATCTTGGGTGCCTTGGTCTCGTCGTATAGGGACTCGACATTGACCAATAGAACAATGATGTGGGATTATGTTTTCCCAATAGTGAAGACGATATTCGAAGAGGGGTTGACTCCAGAGAACGCTTCGTACTGGATATCGTTCTTGCATTTAATTCTGGTATGTTTTCTCCGTGGGTGTGTTGATACTGGGGCCTTTGTTGACGTGAATCACAGCAAGGAAGAGATCCGAGACGGTCATGGCCTATCGTGGAATGGCTGACTTCTTTCCGGCTGGACATGGGTTCCAACGCTGCTTTCAAGGAGAGCTCCAAGATACAGTTGCTGCAGCAGTCCATCGTGGAAGCTGGTTGGCATTTCCAGAGCGAAGGACCTATCCTAGAGGACTTCCTAAAGCACCTTGACCACCCCTACAAAGGTAAGAATTGGCCCATCTCCGTCGAGTAGAGTAATGAAGTTAATTTTTTTTGTTTGTCTAGGGGTTCGTGAAGCCATGGGAGGAACCCTTGGAATGATCTATCGCAATAGGCATCACATTTCGTATGCCAGCGTAGAGGAGTTGATGGAGGCGCAAGCCAAAGCCTCCTCTGTTGGGACCGCCCCCTACCAACCGACCGCAGAATTCGCGGCGACGATAGAGGACGTGTTCAACCGCCTCAAGAAGTGGCGCCATGAGCGGCCTCCAGGAACGCAGGGACCTACGTCGTATACTTCCGCCAGCAAAACGGTGCTCTTGTGGCTCGAAACAACGCTGTCGTCGCACGAGTGCACGCAGCTAATCCCATTCTTCCCCAACCTCTTCATTCCCGAGATGCTCCACATGATGGACATCAAGGAGGACCCAGAATTAATGTCGCTAGCCTATCATGTTTTTCGACACCTACCCAACGTTCCGCATGCTGTGAATCAGGACCACGAATTCATCACCTCGCTCGTCAACATCGGCACCACATCGACGCTATGGCACCAACGGCTGCGTGTACTCATCAACATGCAAGTGATCTACTTCCGTCGGCTCTTCCTAATCTCCCGCGAAGAACAAGAGCGCATCTTCACCTCCGTCTCCAACATGCTCGAAGATTCGCAGCTTGAAGTTCGTCTCGGTGCCGCCGCCACTCTGTCAGGAATGATTCGCTGCTCACCTGTCCGCCTCCGCGAAGGAATCCTACAAGAACTCAAATCCAAGTTCACCACCATGTTGGTTCAGAACCCGCTGCCCAGACGTGCGGGAGCAGGTACACCTACGCCGGATTACAATAGAATCGTGTTGATCCGTCACGCGGCTGTGCTCGGTCTTGGTGCCCTCGTCCAGGCGTTCCCATACACCTCGCCACCGCCTAGTTGGTTGCCTGAGGTGCTAGCTACGCTTGCCTCCCGTGCGGCTGGAGATCCAGGTGCGGTAGGTAAGAGTGTCAAGACTGCTCTGGGAGAGTTCAAGAAGACGAGACAGGATACTTGGCATGTGGATGTTAAGGTGAGTCGTTTCCCACTGGGTTCCCCTGATGATGCAGTTTGCTAACGAAATTATCCACAGGCCTTCAGCAGCGATCAATTGGAGGACCTCGAGGGTGTTCTTTGGAAGAGTTATTTTGCTTAGAGGACTGTAGTTTAGAGATCGGGCCCGAGGAATATGATGAGTGATGATGCGCATGCTTTTACTCTCTTATTTTTTTTTATCTTTTGTTTGGCTAATTTGTGGGAGGGAACGGAGTGAGTACTGCTTTGCTTGGATGCTCTCATCCTGATAATAGAGATCTACTTGCTATGCTTCTTTTTTTCTTTCTTTTGTCATAATGCATTGAATCCAAATATCTAGATCATGGCATATCTACACGCTGTTGCTGTACTCGTTCACGGTAGAGTGTCCCGAATTCTTCGTGCAACTCGTGTGAGCACCCATGAACCCAATTCCGCACCACCCAAACAGGGCAAAGCGCACTTCCCACCCGGCACGCATCCATGCATGCGGCTCCACTAGTTACTCGTTAGCACCAGGCGCGTGTAACCACTCACGACGTCCGACACGAGCTTTCCTACTTTCCTACCTACACATCCGCCTCCCATTCCCACCAAGTTCCAACAACCACACACCCCCCTCCTAGAAACACGACACAACCACAATGCCGCCCAAACGCATGACTGCGAACCCCGTGCGGCCTGCACGGTACCGCCCAGGCAAGCCTCTCGCCGCCGCCGCCTCCGAATCCGAATCCTCTGACGAGTCCGGCTCCGAAGAAGACTCCGGCGGCGAAAGCGACTCTCCGCCGCCGGCCGCAGCGCTGCCGAAGCCAGTGTTTAAAAAGAAGGTCGCCGCTGCGCCGGCACTGAAGGATGTGGATCTCGACAAGCGCTTTGATGAGGGCAAGAAGAAGGAGGAGATGCGGCTGAAGAGGGAGGAGGACGAGAGGAAGCGGAAGGAGCTAGAGGGCAGCGCCGATGAGTATACTACTGAGGAGTCTTCTGACGAGGAGGAGTCCGATGAGGAGGAGGAGGAGGCGGCGGCGGAGGAGGAGGCGGAGGAGGCGCCACGGAAGGTGTTCCAGCGGCCGACGTTTGTGCCGAAGTCGCAGCGGGGGGAGAGGGTGGAGCGAGTAGTGAAGGCGGAGGACGAGGAGGAGAAGGCGCGGCAGCGACTCGAGGCCGAGGAGCTGCTAGAGCTGCACCTCAAGCGCGATGCCGCAGCCAAGGCTGCCGGCCGCAAGGGCTGGGACGACGACGAGGACCCCGACGGCCTAGCCCTCGACGACACCGACGGCACCGACCCCTTCACTGAGCGCGCGGCGTGGAAGCTCCGCGAGCTGACGCGTATCAAGCGCGAGCGCGAGGCGTTCGCCGCGATCGAGGCGGAGCGCGCGGAGATCGAGCGGCGGCGAGAGATGGATCCGGCCCTGAGGGATAAGGAGGACCGCGAGTTTGTGCGTGACCAGCGGAAGGAGAAGATGGAGTCGCAGGGGAAGATGGGGTTCATGCAGAAGTTCTATCACAAGGGTGCGTTCTTTCAGGATGCGGATGTCCCCAAGAGGAATTATGCTACGGCGGAGGTCGAGGATCGTGTCAAGAACAGGGAGGTGCTGCCGAAGTACCTTCAAGTGCGCGGCGATGAGGTCGGAAAGAGAGGGCGTACACGGTGGACGCATCTGGCGGCCGAGGATACGAGTATGCAGGCCGGGGGCAGTCCGTGGTTTGATAAGAAGGGCGGGTTTCCCGGCGGGGGTGAACGAGGTGGCGGGTTCGCTGGCGGTACGGGCGTCAATAGCGTTCCGGTTGCGGCGGGAGTGGATGAGAGGTTCAGAGCAGACAGTAACGGGGGCCGGGCGCCGGACGGGAGAGAACGGGGGGAGAGGAGTGGCAGGGACCGGGACGAGAGGACGGGTGAGCGAACCAGTAGATGGGACGACCGTGAACGCGATCACAAGCCGCGCGACCACGGCGACCGAGATCGAGACCGCGACCGCGACCAGAAACCGCGCAGCAGATGGGACGACGACGGAGGTCGCGGCAACAGCAGACCGGAACGGCGCGGAGGCGGCGGAGGCGGAGATTCCTATATCCCCGGTGGTCGAGATGGCGATTGCGATCGGGATCGGAAGAGACCACACTCACCGCCCCGAGGAGGAGACAAGGAGAAGCGGAGGAGGCGAGATGCATCACCTGTTTAGTTTAACTCTCATAATTCATTTCACGATCGCTTTGTGTATATTACTAGTTGGAATGACAGCGTGCGAGCGATACTCCGAAGCACAGGAAAGCACTCGTTTCTTACACATGCTCATGCTCACACTACCCCACCCCATTCCACCCCATTCTGCACGTCGTCCCGCATCGTATGCACACATGCACCGTCGCATCGGCAGTTCCAGAGTTCCAGGCCGGCCAGAATCAGCAAGTCCAAGTAGTTATCGGCATCCGCCCCCTTCTCGGTAGATCATGGATCATACTCTAGATGGGCGGAGGGCGGAGGGCGGAGGGGCGGAGGAAGTCGAATCCCGAGCCCGAGAATCCGAGATATCTCCGGCGTCCGCCTTTCTACTCTACCTGCGCTACTAGAACTTCCGGCTATGCATATTTAAGGACTTATCCACGCGCCCAAACCCCCTGCTCGATGAGTGGGCGGCGATTCTCGGTCTCGATGAGGATCCGGTCCCCCCGCCCCGCCATGTGCACGCACGGACAAAAAAAAAGGCGAAAGAAAAAGAAAAATTTGAAGAAGAAGGGGAGTGGCGTGATGTCCATGTGGATGTCGCTGTCTACCAGATATGTTACGAATACGGTACGTCATTGCGTGTATGATAGAGGGATGAATAGATGGATAGGTAGAGATGGATGGATAGACGTCCGACTTTCAAATGTCAACCTGATCCTACTTCCAGGTACCTGGGTACCTCTCTCTCTCTCTCTCTCCCGAATACGCATACGCATACGGTGCGCACACGGTACATACAGTAGATACGCACACGGTACATACTTCAAACCCCCGTAAAGAAACCCGCAAAACCGCAAAACCCCGTAATACGCAAACACAAACGCACACGCACACGCACACGAATACGCGAATCAAAACGGGCCAAAAGTTCAAAACGAGTCATACTCTACCCATACCGTATATAGAGTACCCTGTCCCTACGGTACGTACGGTATGTAGAATAGAGTAGGTTCGGATAGATTATCGCCCCCCCTCGTGCCCCCCTCCCCCCTCCCCTTCGGGTCGCAGACTCGCAGGCGGAGCGGGACAATCATCGCCGCTTCCAGGTCCAGAAGATAGAAGACAGAAGACAGGTGCATACTCACTGCTCCTGCTCAGTGTGACATGTGTGTGTAGGATAGGTAATAGAATTGCACTTGCACTTGCAGATAATCTATTCAAGCTCTACTCACACGGCCAGAAATTTTGGGGGCCCCCCCCTGCACAGTTTATTATCTGAGATTAGATCTGTTAACAAATCCTGTGGCGGAGCCACACACAACCAGAGATCTAATCTCAATTTAAGCACAAGCTCGAGCCCAAAGCTCTCTTGGTATATGGTATATGGAATGGTATATGAACAAAAGTGGAGATAACGACCGCCGAAAAGAAAAGAAAACACCACCAGAAAAGACCCACCAAAAAGAAAAAAGAAAGAAGAAAAAAAGTCGACAGACTTCCAGTACTTGGTATAGTAAATCCAAATCCAAAAAGCAAAAAATGTGGTAGCAGTGGTGATGGTGGTAGCGGTGGTGCAGTGACGGATCCAGAAAGAGCAAGAAGAACGAAAAGAAGCGTCATGTGCTTCGAGGCAAGACATGCTCTGTTGCAGTATTGCCGAGAGAAGAGAGCGGGAACACAAAAAGGTACATACAAAACAAGCAAACGGAAAGATCAACCCATCTATGATACATCGAGAGAGAGAAAAAAACACAGTCCAAAAATGAAGAGCGCGAGCCGGGCGCAAAGTTGAAGGCGCACTGTCGTAGGTAACGGAAAGAGAAAAAAAAACAACCCCAAAAAGAACTCCATACCGCCTCCCGCCCCAACAAAAGGAAAAGAAAACAGAAGAGAGAAAAGAAGAGTAGAAATCCCCAGAAACCCCAAACCCGCGGCCAAAGCTTTTTTTTATGGTCGTAAAGTCGTTAAGAATGAAAGTACAATAATCAACAATGCTGGTCTAGTTGCAGGCGATCATGTCGCAGCAGAGCGCTTGAAGATGCAGCTGATCATCGACCTCAAGCCGAATCGTCTCCGTTTTTCCGACTTCTCCTTGCCCAAGCCAACTGGAGATCCGGATCTCGACGAGTTGGCTTCGCGGGCCCGCGTATACTCGGATGGCGGAGTTGAGTGTCGATTCCGACCAGGGAAGCTCCTGGTCCCGCATCCGGCGCTGGGAGAGGGTGGTGTGGCGGGAGGTGGAACACTGATGGGACGTGCTGGGCGTGGCTCCGGAGGGATCAGCCTTACGGATGGCTGGGACTGTTCCGGAACCGGTGCGGGAATGCTAGGAGTTGCACTTCTTCCGAACGGCCGGGATAGTCTGTTGATGTTTAGGGGGTTAACGAAGGAGACGGGGCTTCCGACCGATTTTGCCCGCTGGGGCACCTCCGTCGATTGCGTGTCTCTGCTGCCGCTGGTAGTCGCTTGGTGGGCCAGATAGGTCCCTCGTCGATGTATTCTCCTCGCCGACTCTTCTGCAGCGGCCGTGCTTACGGTGGCGGAAGAGGAAACCGATCTCGTGGTCCGAAACGTTGAAACCGTAGGCGATGAGGGTAAGGCAAGTTCTTCCGTGCGGTTACCACTGGCGCCAACCGACGCCAAACCCTCTCGAAGGGCAATCCATGTTCCCGTCACAACGATAAGTTCCCTCAATTGATCCGAGATCTCGCCATATTGCGCCGAGTGGATAGTATCGTCGCTGGACATATCCACATCGATGACCGACGCAGGAGGCGTGTTGGGCGGTGAATTTGGCGATGAAGTTATGCCAGGCCCTGGAAATCTGTCCAGAACGTCGATACCTTGCCGGCTCACCCAAGCCAGGATGGGCTTCTTCCGAGTGACATTGTCCAGTATGCTGAACTGAAACCTTCGCTGATCCTCCGGCTCAGGTGTTGCGCCGGCCATGCGTTGCTGTATGGACTGGCTCGACCTCCTTCGCGAAGTGGGCGGCTTCGGCAACCACTTTGCGACCTTTGTTATTCCGTTGGCCTCGCGTGCCACGAACTCATATCCTCCAGATGCCAGCGGGCTCGCCTCCCAGACGAGGCCATCATCGAACCGAATCATCGTCGTCCTGATCCCCTTCCCATCATCACCGGGTGTCCTCCGATATCCCTGCGAGACCGATGCCACCATCCTCCTCGAATTCAGATCGTTCTCGTCGTCACTGTCCCCCTGGACGTTTTCCGACGCATACTGCTCACTCTCAACGAATGCTATATCCTGCTGCCCGGCCCCATGCAGCATGTGTCCTACCCTCTTCAATTTCGAACCAAAAACCGACGACGGCAGCACATCCAGGGTCGGTAGCGGGCGGGTGGTGTTGGATACCTTCTGGAGCTGCACGATCAACGTACGTTCAGCCCTCGAGCAGTGACGGTGTATCGCATGAGAGCCCGGTGGCGGCAGCGCCAGATAATAGCTCGTCTTTGTCCGCGGGGGTTTCTTCTGTTGTGGTGGAGGTGGTGACAGGGGAGTAGCGACAATCTCCTCCAGGACGGTGGAAACGGAGGAGGCCATGCTCGAGACTTGCCGCATCGGATCGGGCGACGCCGTGTCTTTTGTAGTTCGGTATCGGCTCATCAAAGCTGTGGGTGAGAACTCATGGCCATGGGCTGCGGCGGCATCTGCGGTGAATAGAGTCAGGAATGACATTTCACCCTGCAGCCGCATCGAGTATAAAGAGGAATCCGCGATTGTTGGCGGGGATATTGAATTCTGGCCCCTCTGCCCAGTTTACACCCGATCGGATTGTTTGGATTGGCCGGATAGCAGTCGGGAGCGATGACGGATGGTGCAGAAGCGCAGCTGAGCTGGTGTAGTAGTAGTAGTGGTGGTGGTGGTGGTGGTGGTAGTGGTGGTGGTGGTAGTGGTGGTGGTAGCAGTGGTAGCAGTGTATATGTTTCCGGGGCGGTGGGTCAGGGTGGGATATATGGGGGGGTGGGTGGGATGTACCGGCGTAGGAGGGATGGGTTTGGTAATTGTACGTGGAGGTGGAGGGGGGGAGGGTAGGGGGGGGGGGTGGTAGTCTAGTAGCAGGGCTGACAGCAGATGTGCGGCGGCCGAGTGTGAGTAGGTAAGGAACGTAAGTATTGGATGGATGGAAGCCTATTGGATACGAGTATGGAGGCAGTGTTATTTGTTGTTGTTATTGAGAGTTTCGAGATTGTACTAAGTACTAGTGCCAGGGCGTCTACATATATACGGCGAATTTTCGGTGTGGGCTGTGGGGGGCGAATTGCGACTGGTCGAGCACGGGCGTTGGGGTGCAGTAGAGTACGGGTACGGGTACATGAGCATTAAATCGAGCAGCGATCCATGTCGGAGCGCCGGAGGGTCGGAGGCGGATGGTCGGAGGAGGAGGAGGAGAAGGACGAGGAAGAAGAAGAGGAGGAGGAGGAAAGCGAGTGGTGTGTGGTGTCCAGTAGTTCCGTGGTCATAGGCCGGGACCTTGGGAGGCCGGGACCTTTGGATGCCTGGCGCCGGTAGGCTGAATCGTGTGTCCGCATGGCACTTGGTGCAGAAATGGGCAATGTGCTTCCTATGAGGTGTAGTTGTTCGCCTCGGACGCTCTCGATAGGTCCTGTTCGGGAGTTGGGGTTGCTTGCTGACGACCAAAAAAAGGCCCTGCCATGCGAGACTGTGAAGAACTCAACATCGGCATTGACTATCGAGGCCAAGGGGAGCAGGGGTGCGGCGGGAGGGAGACGCTGGAGACATGGAGGTGAGGGCGCATGTAGAGTATGTATGTGCGATGTACACATGGTGTTGTATGGCGTTGTATGGCTGAAGAACTTCTAGCCCGCACGCTGAACTCCATGCTGCAGCTCTAGCTGATTGGTTGGTTGGTGCCCTCAAGCGATGGAAGGCGGATTGAGAGACATGGGAGCTGAAGCCCGCATCTGCACGGCCACGGTCCAGGGATACCTAAGAAGAGTTGGTGGAGATGGGTACTACTCTATACTATCGGAGGCTGTGGTGGGACATCGCCAGTCACGAGTTTGGGGTCCCGTCTGCCCGTCTACTGCGACACGGCACTCTATAGGTACATACGGTTGCGACTGCTCGCGAGTGTGCATGCTCGAATACCGTACCTACATATGTGCGGAGGACCGAATCGCTGCCACTTGGGCCTCCACCGCCAGCTGGAGAAGAATGCCCGACCAGCACGCGGCCCCGGAATAGAATCGAATAGGATGTGTGTCTCGACTAGTATGGCGGCTGGCCAGGCCAGAGATACCTATTACCATAAACAAAAAAGCCCCCATCCGGGGCCATAGAACACCCGGCTTCCGGTCCAGAAGACAGCTCGTGTGGAGGCGCCCCCTCGATCCTTAACTAGAGCATGAATCTACGGCAGCCCAGCTTACCGGCCGTCCGCTGGCAGCTCAGCTCGGGACCGGCGCTAGCAATGGCGATGATGAATGGGCAGGCAGGGCAATTGGTTAGTGAGATACCGTAGTCAGTTATCTAGCGATATGAGCCTTTGTGCCCCAAGTACCCTTCTCAGACTCAGCACTTGGGGGGGGACGCTGCTGTTTCGAACCAGGCCCCAGTGCCCAGTCGTGTCTGCAGGACCACGCGCGCCAACTGCACTTGCGGAGCCGTCTCGCTCCTCCTCCTCCTCTGCGCGTCAATAATAATAAAAAAAATAGAAATAGAAAATAAAAAAGCAAAAGCCCGACGGCCGGGAAGGGGAATCAGTCAGGCCGAAGGAAGCGACCGCCCTTCCTCAATCCCCCGATATCCATCCAGGCAACAGAAAATACTTCACCGTTGCAGAGAAGTATTATCATAGTAGGTACCAGTACTTTGCTATGCCCCCGAAGCCCCGCGTGGCCACGAGCAGGTGGGTGAATCAGAGTACCCTGGCCTGGCCTTGAAGAAAAGCAAAAGACCATGATGAAACCCCAAACGTCAATGCGCCGCCGGACACTCGGGATCCTCCGATTCCGATCGCGCAAAAAAACCCCCCCTTCCCCTCCATCCATCCCCCATCCACCCATCCACCATGCATGGCGGGGAGGGAGGGAGGGATTGAAAGCAGAAAAAAAAAAGAAAGGAAAAAAAAAGTCTGTGGACGTGCGCGCTCGCTCGCCTCGGATCTTGGTCGTTCCGGCGCCCGACCACACTCACACTTACCTGACGGACTGACGGACTGACTGATTGACTGACGGACTAACCGCACGCGGAGTTTTTTTTCCTCCCTTCCACGTCGTCGGAGTCGGAGTCCCCGTCCCGTTGCAAGTGAATTCCGCGCCCGCGCCGGCTCCGAGGTACACGAGCAGTTGCAGTTGCATGCTCCGTTGGCGGGACGTCTGCTAGACGATTACCGGTGATAGGTACCTATGGTACTTGCCTAGTCGCTCTATATACGGCTTCGCGTGTTGGAACTTGGTGACTCCGAGTCTCCATCTTTTCTCCTCCACTGCTAGTGATCTACTAGTAGAATGCTCTACCTATGTACACCACGGTTACATATCGTAATCCCTCGTCGCGATCACGACAACTGCTCCGTAATCGGGTGAAGAGGTAAGCTGTCGATGACTACATACAGTCTACGGTAAACCCCGCTCCCGGGCTCTTTTGGATCTTTTGGATATGTAACTGCTAGTGCATAGCTTCCTGACGATCTCGAAGCAGCCGGGGACCCTTTCACATGGAATCGTGGAATCATGGACTGTGAGCAACCGGTATTACATACCGGTACATGCCGGTAGTCCCATGGACATCATGGACATCATGATTCATACCCAGGTAGATCGGAAGACCACTGACTGCCTATCACCTACATATCACGCACATTCGGACTCTGCCAATGAGATAATGAGACTCCCGGAGCAATGATCTTTTCGTTGTTTACCTACCTGCTCGTCAGCACCGAGTCGCTGGCAACCTGCCGGTCAATCGTCAGCAAAACAAGGAGCAGTGGACTGGAGCACCATAATTCCGAGAATAGGCCGCTTACCTGGGTTACTTGCGTGTGGAGGAGTAGGTAGTCGACTCGAGGTCCTTCCAGGAATTTCCATTCTCACGATGGCCTTTGCAGGTTCCATTTACAACCTATCAAGCTTGAATCATCTAATCAACAATGACCCGTCATGCCCCCACATCTCAGCCCTCCGTTCTCGGTTGCAGGTGGCATGTTCCGTCCCTACAGACAGCTCGAGGACGGTCAGGTAAGAGCTTATGCTTCCAATAAACCCGATATCTCCAGTGTCTTCTCCGGGAAAGACAAACATCGCTTCCAATCCTCTGTCCCATTTACAACCTACACATCAAGCTGGATTCTAGAAGCAATGATATCCAACCGTGGGAATTTCCGTACATACCTCCTATGTCATTGCAACTGCCAACCACCTTCCCCTCTAGCCACGAGGACAATTTACAACATCTCTGAGTAGATAACTCTCCGATCGCCGATAACAATGAGCCCACCCCTTCTCCCTTCCACCTTCAAGAGTCAACACACACTTTGCCCAACGCCTAGCCATATAACAGCAAAACCGCCGAAAAAGGCCCATGTTATCCACCGGATGACACACTTGCCCTGGTGGCTCCGACGAGTGCTGATTCGAAGCTCGGCGCCGGTACAAAACCGCATATCGTACGACCGGACATGGCGGACTTGACGGAGCCCGAACTTCCGTACCACAACACGGGGGCATCGGACGTGGGCCAGCGTCGACTACCTACATACGGTACATACTTATTCCGAGTGTAAGCTTCATACATACATACTATACACATAATCGAGAGACAGGGAGCTCATACATACACGAAGGCTGGCTGGTATCATCGGAACCTATGGATCGATAGTACGCTACAAAGCGAGTGACATCTTCTGCACAGGAATAGCACCATTCACATTCCCATAGGCCATTCCCGTACAAATCTGCACGGTGACGGTAAATACAGCCTTGCAGCGCCCAAGGGAGCTGTCGGGATTCACATCTGACAATAGCTACTATATACCCACATAACTTCTCCAACAAGTTACAACTTACAACCCAGTCAGCGAGCCAGAAAATGACACGGACATGGAAATCCCCCCCTTATTTGACCCGTAGGCTGCCGGATTGGTTTGCTCCTGGCCTGTAGATATGTAGGTACATATGTACCTGCCAGCACTCTACATACAATGTGCGAATGATATGTACATATCGTACACGCGCAAGGCAAGGCAACAGTAGAGGTGGAGGTGGAGTCAGTAGCCCATGATCAAAAGTTCCAAACTGGACCGTCGAAGCGTCGGCACCGGCGTTGGGAATCCGCCGGTCGGTCGGTCGGTCGATGCCTTTCTACGGAACTTTCCACATGTGTCAGTGTCATCTTCTGATCTGCTCTGGGCCAGGCGAATGGTAGGTAGGTTAGGTATGTAGTCATAATGTCACATACTTGGGTGGTATACAGACCAGCACACAGCACACAGCTCTGCTGCCACGGATGGTGGATCGGTCATTTGCTGTTTCTGCTGTTTCTTCAGGTGTGATATGTTTATTCTTGACACATACCGTATATACGTAACTGGCAAATCATCCGCCTGGATAGCTAGCAGGGGCAACATGGAAGCTGACGAATGACCCCCACCGAAGAAGCTTCCGACTCAATGCGGATGATCCTCGCGTCTTTACCTAGCCCATGGAAGCTCGGATGCTTGTATTCCCGCCCGCTGCTGCTGCTGCTGCACAAATCCTGTGCATGCAAATCTGCCATACATATTTCATTTAGAGTAAACACTTGCCCGCAGGAAACATCTGCCTAGGTAGATAGACTCTGGACTCTGGACTCTAGAGATCCCCATACATCTTGCACATACCCATCCCACCCCACCCCCTCCACCCCCGGTATGTAATCTTACGCCCAGCGTCCCAACTCGACCTCGTGGCCGCGAATATGTACAGGTATACCTAGCACCTAGCACCTAGCACCGTAAACCCCATCCAGCGGCCTGGAAACAGCTGTCCTTTCCTTTCCTTTCCTTTCCTTTCCGGTGCAAACCGTGCATTCGGCTTTCTCCAGTTCCGAGCTCTCGCCTCCAGGTTAGTTAATCCATATGCAATGCACGCCTACTCTATCTGATCCATCCGGAGCAGCGTCCTCAGCCGTTCCGGCAACGGATACGGGCGTTCCTCAGGGACCAAGCGTTCGGCGTCCGCCGTGCGGCCCTGATCAAGGAGCGCCTTGATCTCACTCGCTCGGTCGGTCACATCATTTACAGGGTCAGCTAGTCACATATAAGTTTCCGGGGCCGGGGCCGGATATCCCCCGAGTCCGGTTCGGTCCGCACCTCGATCCTTAGGATCATATCCTGGATCCACTCCGCACACACGCCTCTGCCAATACCGATCTGCACGCTCCTCCAGGGCAACCTCCTCAGCTCCACATCCCTCTCGGGATCCCACTGCACCATTACCGCTTGCTCGCGCTGCTGATCACTCAACCGTGCCTGGCTATAAGCCCACACACGCGCGCTCCAGCAAGCCCTCGAACTCCGCGCGCCCCATAGTGATCGCCAGGATCCGCGCTTGCCGCAAGTCCTTGAGCCCGTACCAGCTCCGGTACATCATCCAGTTCCAGCTCGGCTTGATCCAGGTCATGCGCGAGAGCGAGAAGTCGGGTGAGGCGGCGAGGGATTGCGTTGAAACTGCGGCAACCGCGATGGAAGCGGAGTACGCTTGGTACACCGTTATTGTGCTGCGTGTGTATTGGGCGCGGATTTGGCGGTATGGTGGGGTGGAGGTAGGGGATGAATCATCGTCGAAGCCGGCGGCGCTGAAGGTGGGCGCTGGTGAAGGCATTTGTT
This sequence comes from Tricharina praecox, assembly GCF_024521635.1. NCBI lineage: Eukaryota > Fungi > Ascomycota > Pezizomycetes > Pezizales > Pyronemataceae > Tricharina > Tricharina praecox. The sequence goes on from NW_026250403.1 coordinate 2,635,353, forward strand.
CTCAGAGAGGGATTAACGGTCGTATTTCGATTACGGAAACCTTTAACCCCCACGAGTGAAGAAGCTGAAGAATGCAGACTACATGGAACTACATGGGACTTTTATATCCATGTTGCACCACTCCGGGTAGGTACTTGCGGAGGCAACTACTTGGGTACTTCGTGGTACACAGGTCGGTACTTCGCGTCGTCTCGTGGTGACTGGTGATGAGTTTCTCGCTCCGCCCCCCACCGCCGCAGGCCCCAACACCCCCAATGCCGCCCACACTCCACCCTCAGTACTCTACTCTCGTTAGCTTCGCGTGCGCAGTGTCACCCCATGCCGTCCCGCTTAGCTGGAAACCACAAGGCACCCCAGGCGACTGCGCCTCATTAGGGACGACTCAGCCTCAATGATCTTCGTTTCCAAGAACGTGGTTGTGGCGGCTTGTGTGACCGTAGAAGTGCAGGGGTGGAAGGGGGGGTCCCTGCACAGTGGCACAGTGCACGTCTCTGGGAACTGCGTGAGCTGTCAGAGCTCTCGAATACGAACCATCACCACCTGCTACATACTTGGTTATTCAACACGCGCACCCGTCACTGCCACCACCACCATCACCACCACCATCACCCATGGCCCCCAGATCGCGCCTCGCCGAAGCGGCGCTGCCCAAGCCGCCAACGATTCTCTCCTCGACGCTGGTGATATCGGAGCACTGCGCGATGGTCGGGACGCACCCCGTCAAGATCGGCAACCACACTGTGATCCACCCCCGGTGCCGTCTGAACTCGACACTCGGGCCGATCACGATAGGCGACTATTGCATTCTCAACGAGCGCACGCAGATCACGCCGAGCGATTCCACCGGCATCACGATCGACGACCACGTCGTCGTCGAGACGAATGCCGTCGTCGAGGCGAGGTCCCTCGGTGAGGGCTGTACGGTCGAGGTCGGCGCGAAGATCGGGAAGAGAGCGGTCGTCGGGAAGGTATGCTTGTCCTTACTTCCTTCCTTCCTTCCTTGCTTGCTTCTGTACAACGGTGGGACGGGTGCGGGGGGATGTGGCATGTGCGAACTGGGTGGGTGGGGGGGATGGCTGACAAGGTATGCAACTGTAGAACTGTAAATTCACGCCGCTGACGGTGATTGCCGATGACGAACTGGTGGAAGATGATACGGTTGTGTGGGGGTTCGGCGCGCGGAGGAAGGATATGAGTGGAAGCAAGGAGGCGCGGTTGAAATCAGTCGAGAAGCAGGTTGAGGCGCTGAGGGGAGTTGTGGCCAGCAATCGCACCAAATTCCTGTCCTGAGAAACCGAGCCATGGAGACTTGCTGTGTCAATAGTAGGTCCGAGAGCCAGACACCGCCCCCGCTAAAGAGAGGAGACGCGTTCTCGGCCCATCTTCACACACCGGCTGGATGCATTATGGGAGTGACATTGTATGATCCGGGTTTGCCAAGCCATGCAATGACGAATCAGCACACGCAAGGTGCCTCCGTTTTTGGCTGCACGTCAATCAAAGCTAAACTCCCACAGATCTTTGTCCGTAACTAACTAAAATACAGAACACTATGGCTCAACCATGGACCGCAGCTCCCTAGTACTGCGGTTCTTCTTCTCCTTCATCAGCTTTTCTTAGACAAACGTTCTTGTGTTGTTGTTCTCTCATCATACCACATTCTACCTTGACGTCCACGTCCCTTGTTTCTACGCCGTTCGTTCCTCTGTCGCCCTGTTGTGATAGCTCAAGAAAATCGCATGTGCTACTATCCGCCATCTACACCTCACAACGACCACCTCCACCACCACCACCACCGTGAACTAAAACCCTTGTCTTCGGCATCAGATCACACACAATACGTACCACGCGCACGCATCAACGGGGAGCCCAGACGATACCCGACACTTTGATACCACGCTCGAACCGGACGTGTGTCTTGCCCGTACGCTTTACCGATCACATCTAAATGTCCTACGCGCGCGCGGCTTCACCCTCGCGTTCGGACGTCTCCTCCGATCTTGACCTCGATCTCGAAGAGCTCGATCCCACGTCGTCGTCCGGCACGTTTCGCCGCTCAATCCTCGGGTCGAACCACAGAAGCTCCTTTTCGTCGCATCGACGGGGGCGCAGCAGCGAAGACGGTGGTGCCGGCGGCGGTGGCGGCGGTGGCGGCGGCGGCAGCAAGGTCAAGAGTCCCAGTAGGATAGCGCTACGAAACCTGGCGATGGGATACGGCGGGAGAGGGCGGCGCGGGGATGCTGCGCAGGCCGAGGAGGATGAGGAAGCTCTGTTGGGCAGGCGGCGGAGTAGTGTTGCCGACCACGATGATGATGATGGTCGCGGGGAGATGCCCTTACTGCAGCGGATGACGTCGCGCATGTCGATTCGGAACGGTGCCTCATCGCCATCGCCATCGATACATCCCGACTTTACGCCTTCGACCGAGACCCGGACCGTAGTCCTGGGCGGGGGAGCTGCTCCGGCGCCCGCCAGTGGGAAAAAACCGCCGTCCTACCCCCCAAATATTATTTCGAACCACCGGTACACAGCTTTTACGTTCCTGCCGCTCACGCTGTATCACGAGTTCAGCTTCTTCTTCAATCTTTACTTCTTGTTGGTCGCGCTCAGTCAGATCATTCCCGCGTTGCGGATAGGGTTTTTGAGCACGTATATCGTGCCGCTGGTTTTTGTGTTGGCCATCACTCTGGGGAAGGAGGCACATGACGATGTTGCCAGACGGAGAAGAGATAAGGAGGCGAATAGCGAGCCGTATGAGGTGTTGGCCCTGGGCGCTGAAGACAGCAGCCCAGTAGGCAGGATACGCGGACTGGGCAAGAGAAAAACGGCGTCGTTGTTGTCGTCGTCGTCGTCGTCGGCACGAGCGGAGGGTAATTCACTGCGCTCCGATGAACGGGAAAACATGAGAACAGTGATAAAGAAGAGTCGCGATCTCAAGGTGGGCGATATTTTGGTGCTCAAGAAGGATCAACGTGTTCCTGCGGATGTGGTAATATTGAAGTCATTATCGAACGAGGTAGAGACCGCCGACGACCCTGTGCCCCAAGACAGTGATGCTGCCGGGGAGGCTTTTATTCGGACCGACCAGCTCGACGGGGAGACAGATTGGAAGCTTAGAGTCGCCCCTCCACTCTCCCATGGACTACCCACCGCGAAATTTGAGACTCTACGGATCACTGCCTCGGCGCCATCGAGAGAGGTCAACAGCTTCGTGGGCACTCTTGAGTATCCTGGATCCGGCCTCACCGCGGAAGGGTCCGGGAGTACTGCACAATACCAGAAATCTGCGTCCGTTGGACTGTCCATTGATAATACTGCGTGGGCAAACACTGTGCTTGCCAGTAACTCGGCCACGCTGGCGGCTGTCATTTACACGGGCCCGGAAACCCGTGCAGCGCTGTCGACATCGAAAGGACGGAGCAAGAGTGGACTTTTGGAGAAGGAAATCAATAACCTAACCAAGATCTTATGTATTCTCACCTTTACTCTATCCATCGTGTTGGTCGCCCTCGAAGGCCTCAAGAATCACCCCAATAACCCCGGCGTCAAGAATCCCGAACAGCCCGGAGAGGTTGTCAGTGGACCTTGGTACATCAAAATCATGCGGTTTCTCATCCTGTTCTCCACCATCATTCCCATCTCCCTCCGTGTTAATCTGGACATGGGGAAGAGCGCGTATGCCTGGTTCATCGAGAAGGACAAGGACATTGAGGGAACGGTCGTGCGGACGTCGACCATCCCCGAGGAGCTCGGCCGGGTCGAATACCTGCTCAGCGACAAAACCGGAACCCTGACGCAGAATGACATGGAGCTGAAAAAGGTGCACGTTGGAACCGTCAGCTATGCCGGCGAGGCCATGGACGAAGTTGCGGAATTCGTGCGCCAGGGCTTCTCCCAGACAACGGCGGAAACATCGCTCGTCACTCCCTCGACCAGTGCTGCTCCGCATGCCAGTGGCACGCGCACGCGCAGGGAGATTGGGTCCCGCGTCAGAGATGTTGTGCTCGCGTTGGCGCTGTGCCATAATGTTACGCCGACCACCGCTACGGAGGAGGGTCAGACCGAGGCGGTTACGACATACCAAGCGTCGAGTCCCGATGAGATTGCTATCGTGAGCTGGACCGAGAGCGTGGGATTGCGGCTCGTCCATCGCGATAGAACGGGAATGAAACTGGTCAGCGCTGATACCGGAGAGGTCGTTGTTCGTGTCAAGATTTTGGAAGTGTTTCCTTTCACCAGTGAAGGGAAGCGGATGGGCATCGTCGTCCAGTTCCTCGGGGGAAAAAGTAGTGAGAAGAAGAAGGAGCAGGAGCAGGATCTTCTCGGCGATCATATCGAAGAGGATGGAGCTTCGTCAGACGAGGATTCCGGCGACATCTGGTTCTTCCAGAAGGGTGCGGATACCATCATGAGCTCCATTGTGGCTAGCAATGACTGGCTGGATGAGGAGTGCGGAAACATGGCCAGGGAAGGACTGCGAACGCTCGTCATCGGACGGAAGCGGTTGAGTGCACACCGCTACCAGGAATTCTCGGCAAAGTACAAGGCTGCCTCTCTGCTCCTCCAGAACAGGGACAAGGAGATGGAGAAAGTCGTTCAGGAATACTTGGAACACGATCTGGAATTACTGGGAGTCACCGGAGTCGAGGATAAACTGCAGAAGGATGTCAAACCTAGCTTGGAACTCCTACGAAATGCGGGTATCAAGATCTGGATGTTGACGGGAGACAAAGTCGAAACCGCGCGGTGTGTCGCCGTTAGCGCAAAGTTGGTTGCGAGGGGGCAGTACATTCATACCATCGCCAAACGTGCGTCTCGTTCCCCCATCTATCCCGTGTCGAAGGACTCTGCTAAGCCCGGTGAAAAGTGAAACGGAAAGATCTCGCGTACGATGCGTTGGAATTCCTACGCAACAAGACGGACTGCTGCCTCCTCATCGACGGAGAATCTCTGGCTCTGTTCCTCGATAACTACCGGGATGAATTCATCTCTCTGGCCGTCCAGCTTCCCGCCGTAGTCGCATGCCGCTGCACACCCACCCAGAAAGCCGACGTTGCCCGTCTGATCCGTGAATTCACCAAGAAACGCATCTGCTGTATCGGCGACGGAGGTAACGACGTGTCGATGATCCAGGCTGCCGATGTGGGTGTCGGTATCGTCGGTAAGGAGGGTCGGCAGGCCTCGCTGGCAGCAGATTTCTCCATCACGCAGTTCTGCCATCTCACGAAGCTGTTGGTCTGGCACGGAAGGAATTCTTATAAGCGCAGCGCGAAGTTGGCCCAGTTCGTGATGCATCGTGGTCTGGTGATTTCTGTGTGCCAGACCATGTTCAGTATCGCGAGTAAATTCGAGCCTATCGCCCTGTACCAAGTAAGTCGGATGCTTGGATTTTATTCCGAGATAATTCACTAACTCGTGAATAGGGATGGCTACTCGTTGGCTACGCGACATTGTACACCATGGCCCCGGTCTTCTCGCTCGTCCTTGACCGTGACGTCGATGAGCACCTTGCCAACCTCTATCCCGAACTCTACAAAGAGCTCACGGAAGGCCGCTCGCTCAGCTATCGCACCTTCTTCGTCTGGGTACTCGTCTCGGTCTATCAAGGCGGGGTAATCCAAGGCCTCTCTCAGATCCTCGTTGGACTCGACCAATTCAAGCGGATGGTAACGGTATCATTCACGGTGCTCGTGCTAAACGAGCTGATCATGGTCGCTCTCGAGATCACCACATGGCATCTATGGATGGTTCTCGCCGAGGTGGGCACGGCAATCGCGTTCGTCTGTTCCATCCCGTTCCTGGGAGACTACTTTGAGCTCGATTACGTGCTCACCCTCGGCTTCCTGTGGCGCGTCGTCGTCATCAGCTCCATCAGTCTTATCCCCCCCTGGGTGGTCAAGGCGGTCCGCAGAAGACTCAAGCCGCCGAGTTATGCGAAGGTGCAGGGGATTTGAGTTGTCTCGTGTCGTGTTTTTTCTTTTCGTTTCTTTTGGGTATAGAGTTTTTTTCTTTCGTCTCTCTTCTTTTCTTTGAGGCGGTGGCATGTACTACTACTACTACTACTCTACTACGGATGGGTGGGATGGGTGGGATGGGATGGGATGGGTAGAATGGGATGGGATGTGGATCTGCTTTTTGGGTGATGCGTTTCGTTTCTTTTCGTCGGGTGGATTAGAATCGATATGATATGGCGGAGGGATGTATGTACCTCAAGTGGTGCACGTGCACGTTACGATTATGAATTGAGCTGTTTCGGAATCCGATCTGATCCGGGCGAACAAGTTGCTTCCAGAAGTGAGTGGACTACATAAATTTACGTAGGTGGTGTAGGCACTGCCGATATGTACTTCTCAATTCCGTAGGGACTCGGGAGTCGGGGGCTCTACCGTATTCAGCTCAATCGGTATAGTTTTCTCTACAGTAGATATGTACTTATTCCGTAGGCCTACGGAACTTCCTGCACCAGGTACAGGAATGTCGTAAATGCATGCTTGCGTTAAACACGTCTCACTCACAGTACGTATTCTTGAAACTATCCAGAGGGTAGCTACAGTATGCATGCCGGATTCAGTGACCGGAGCATTCTGCTCAGCACGGCGTTTCGGCCGTAGGACTCTTGTCGTCATAGTTTTATTACAGTCTGGGTAGGGACTACTTGAGTAGCATGACAACGGTTTCTCTGCGCTACCTAGGTGCGTTGTTGTGCGAATAAGGTGGTTCTCTGGCAGTTCTCTAGTAGTTCTCTGGTGGTTCTCTGGGATTCTCTGGTATTCTGGACACCGCATAATACTTTGCATTCAGAAGAACTACGGTAGTTCTTCCGGCTTTTCAGCAAGCCAGTATATAAGCGTATCTTTACAACACTGCGTATAATTGTCGATACATACTGTAGAATTGAGACTATAGGTAGAGGGGAAATATACTAGAGTAAATCTGTATTCTCCTGACAGGCTGAGACTGCTGGATTGAAATCCGTGCGGTAGATGTGCAGAGTACTACTGGAGACCTTCGGCATCAATCGCACAACTCTTTTCGATGTGTTGTTTCTTCAATCATCATTGCATTCGACCTTAATACTGTACGGTAGATCATGGCAGATGACATACCCGTTTCCACCCGGCTGAGCTCGATATGTATGATACCGGTTCCCTATTGCTCTCCGCCCAGCCCTACATGCCCGCTCAACACCCACTGGCGCGAGTTGCCGCTTGTGACGCTATGTACATAGTGCTTGTGGCCAGCAAGACCGAGTGACCGACAATGATGCCGTGGAGTTTACAGGTCGACCCACTCCTACGGTTGCGTGTGGTGCAGTGTGATGATCATGGAGATGGTGGGCGCGATGCACATCTGCTAATAATGATATATATCCAGCATGGCATGTCGGGTCATGATATAGGTAGATGCTGTTTAACCCTCCGCTGGCTGGTTTTGTCGCTTTCATGTCCAATCATAGCACATACCATATTGAGCCGTGTGCTAAAGTCAGAAGCCTTATGTAGGCCTTATATAAAACGCGGAAACTATTTATGCCTTCCATGCGCCACTCATGAGCACGTCCAACTCATAAAGTTTCCGTAAGAGTTATGTCCAAATAAGGCCAATGTTCTCATAACCCTAGAATTCTCGTAACTCCTACATAATGCCTATGCAGCGAAAACCGCTAGTACACAAATTGGCCTTCAGACTCACTGTGTAATTCTTGGGACTTTCCGCAGGCCTATGTACCTAGTCGTTTTTGACATGCAGAGCCATCCAGTTAAGACATTAAATCACACCTCTTCTCCGTTGATTTATGGAGAAGACTGCGAGGAGTCCTTGGTCGGTTGGGGCGCCCTACTTCCCATCACGGTGATAAGTTCGAACTTTGAAGTGAAAAACAATTGGCAGCGCGAGTGATGTATGGTGATCCAATGTGATGGCACCCAATATTCTGCCACGAACTGGCGATGATGGTTGGGGATCAAGATACACCCCTTCTGAGACGCAGACTCCCCTTTGGGTTTATCTCAATGATAGCCTGGATGCCACGTTGTAGTTTGTACGTACATAATGTATGTCCTCTGGGTATGATGTGTATGATGGCATGTACATCTGATGGGATAGGTATGTGTCGTTGGATTACTTCGCTCACTGGAGCTCTACTACCTAATACTATAGCACACGTACCAAACCGAGTTCGCTGTGCCTGTCATAATAGAGTATAGGTACAGATATAGGTAGTAGAGTAGTTCAGGTGCTCCACAAAATGGATCTTTCTCCGGGCGAGCGAGCGAGCGAGCGAGTGACAGCCGTGAACGCGACAGTCGAGATTACTATACCTACTACCGAGAGACCCTCGACGGGTACGAGCAACTGATGGACATGATTCAATTGAAGAAAACAAAACAACGAGAAAAAGCAGACCTATGACTGGGAATATCTGTGGTTTTAATAATGTCTGATGTGTTGAACAACAGACCGACCGACTAGACGAACAGAAAAGCAACAACTGGAAACAGTTCAACATTCAACGGCCGCATAGGGTCTGCCCGCCATCACACCTTGGTCTCACCGTACTGCCGCTCGCCGCATCACAGAGGCACCTCTACTTCTGTGCTCTCTTAATAGTTAGATGTAGATAGGAGTTTACCGCGCCTTCTTCTTTTTCACAGACTCACGCAGTATCACCCGTCCATCATCCTCCTCCTCCTCCTCCTCCATCAATGAATAAACAAAACCAAAAACCCTCCCTCCTCCCCATCACCATCCATAGAAACCACGACCCAAGCGTTCTCACCGCTCATGGGAAATTATCTCCCCCCACCCCATCCCACATCCCCCACCCCACGGACCCCAAACCCAGACCCAGACGGTCAGACCCGGGCCCCCCGGACCTTTCCTCCCCCCCAGACCCATTCCCGGACCCCAAACCCGGCCCGCCCCCACCGGCCCACCAGGGCCACCACTTCTCGATTCAGGCTCGGTTATGTCTTTTCCAGGTCCCCAGCCCGAGCCGAGAAAAAAAAGGAACTCGAGGGACACGAGGGACGCGCATGTTTCTTCCGGAGGCATGGGTCATTGGGTCTGGGGCGCTGGCCCGCTGGGGAGTTCGCTGGGGAAACCCTACTAATTATACTTTGCATGCTTCTACGGTATATAGAGTAACTGCTAGGTAGTATGTAGAGTAGGTAGGCAGGTACCTGGCTGGCTGGCTGGAAGCCGGCGGGTTCTTGGATCTTGGACCTTGGGATGTCCCATGCACGGTACTACACCTATACTACCGGTTCGTGCGGAAGGGAGGAAGGGAGGAAGGGAGGAAGGGAGGAAGGGAGGAAGGGAGGAAGGGAGGAAGGGAGGAAGAGAGGATGGGAGGAAGGGAGGAAGAGAGGAAGGGAGGAAGGGAGGAAGGGAGGAAGAGAGGATGGGAGGATGAAGGGAAGCGAAGGGGGCGAGCTGGATGTTGCAATGCGATGCTATGTTATGTTATGCGATGCTGTGCTGTGAGCTCCTGTTGGTTCAATCGCGGGATGGGGAGGGGCTGTGTACTACCTATACTACAGGTATCGACACGGAATCGATTTGGATGTGTGCACTGTGTGAGCCGTGGGCCAACACCGGGAGAGAGGCGCGCACCTGGACGCCTCTCGCCGGGCTTCTCGTGCCTTCTCGCTCTACTCCTGCGACTCCGGATCTTCGTGGCTCAGACTGCGATCTTCATGGCTCTGGACTTTGGAGTTGCGTACAATACAAGTTGTACTCTGTAGGTATCATGTATGTGCATATCCGTTCTCGCAACAGCACAGACAACCCACCGCACAGATGGGTAACAGCATTGGTACTTATCTCATTACCTACATGCTTGGTGCTCTATACAACCACGAGCATCTGCCGAGCATCGTTACCGCGCCGCGCCGCGTCAGATGCGATATGTGTCTATCTTCAAGACACGGAATGTAACGCACCTCACGCACCTCACCGTTCTTCAGCAGCGTGACCACCATTAGTCTCGGGCGGTGGGTCTTGATACGGCATCTACAGGTGTGTGTGTACTCCCCATAGATATGTCACTGAGGTTTTTCTGACATGTTTGATGTCTCAGTCCACAATTCTGACGGGACTTGTAAGTTGTTTCCGTGTTTTCTCGAGTTCTGATAGGTACTCGACGGCGGGTGGAGGCGCAGTTTGTGTGTGGGTTTTTGTTTCGATGCTGGCTGAAAGAGGAGATGTGGAACAAGTTGTGCTTCTAGAAGGTGCATATGCCCTTTTCTTACTTACGTTGGTCTAACTGTGCCGAGTCTACTCTATGAATGTAGCGTAGGACTTGGCTCCAGGCTGAAGAAGCTCCCAAGGTTCCGTTCCGCATGTTCGCAGCCGCAAAACTATACTAACAAACTATTTCATGTGTCACAGACGCAAAGTTACGGTTAATCTACGCACGAGTACTGCCTGCGTAGGAGATTTGGTGGTGGTGGTGGTGGTCAGCACCCTTACTCCACCCTTACTCTACCCTTACCCTTGCCCTTGCCCAACCTGATGAGATGCCTGTGCTGCCTGTGCTGCCTGCCGAGGGGCAGAAGGAGATGAGCTCTCAAAAAAAAGATTCCGAGCTCGAGTGAGTGACGCAAACAATTCCCGGCGAGCAACCGTGGTGGTGGCTCGGACACCTACCTGGCCATACCACAAAAAGTGGATGCTCCATAAGTAGTAGCCATGGCATGTTTCATCCCGTCCCTCCTGCTGCTGCTGCTGCCCTTCGGAAGCCGTGTTTATAAGCCCGCCCTCATCCCATCCCAATTCTGCGTGAACATCCCCACGATTTCTAGCATTTCCGCGCCCCCCTCCCCCCAACCATGGCCGAAAACCACCAGCGATCGTACCCGCCCCGGGCCAGCAGTCCCGACCTCTTCCTCCTGCCGTCACCACACTCCCACCGGGGAAGCCGCACAACGCTCACACCCTCCGCGCTGCTCCTGCGGTTGACACACCTGCAGAGCACCCTGCAACAGCGCCGCAAGACCCTCGCGGCCCTATTCCTCCTCACCTTCAGCGTGCACACGCTGCTCTGGCCACCTCTGTCCCCCTCAGAGCCACACATCCCCGCCGCCCTATTGCTCTGGACGTTATTCCTCCTGCCCACCTCCACGCCCTGGGTGTTATCCCGCCTCCTCGCGCCAGCATGGATCTCGCTGTTATTCCGTCTTCTCGCGGGTGTCCTCCCCGCGCTCGTCGCGCCCGTCTACGCCCTCTGGGCGCTATCGGTATACGGGTGGGCGACGCACGCCGGCGTCCGCGGGTACGCGGACGGCACGTGGGCAGTGAGCGAGGAGGCAGCGCGGATACGGCAGGTACTGGCGGACGTGGAGGGCTCTGTTGGCGACTTTGCGACGCGGGTGTTGAGCCGCGTGTTGTGTGCTGATGTGCGCGGGGGACGGGTCGTGGAGGGGACAAGCCGCCGAGAGGGCACCAGCTGGACAAATGCTAGGTTGATGGTTTTTCGCCCGCCCGCGGGGGATAGGAAGGCGGTCTGGGCCGAGTTTGAGGGCTTCGTGGCTGCCGCAAAGAGTGAGATTGCGAGTTTGAGTGCGGAGGTCGAGGGCTTGCTCGGTGTGAAAAGGATGGGCGCGGAGGAGATGGTGTATAGGGAGCGGGTGAGGGTCTATGTGGAGACCACGCTGGGTGTGTGGGAGGGGCTGTATGCCGAGTTGATGCATCCGCACGGGAAGGATGAGGCCGCGCGGCCAGAGGTTGGGGAGAGGTTGCCGAGGAGAGTTGCGAACGCCGTCAGGTGGTTTGAGGCCGTGGAGGAGAAGGGGATTGAGGTTGTGGTTGTTGATGAGGAGACCTGAGTTCATGCTTTTCTATCATGAGTTACGACGAACGGGTGTGGCAGTTTGTACTTATTGGTGCTGCAGTAATGGTAATTCAGGCTCGTGGAACATTTACGGCCAGACAAGCGATGATCGTGACCGCCCTACAACAACTCTATCTGCACCTCGGAAGACTCCAAAACATTTAGCCCGCCAAAATGGTATAATATTCAAAAAACCTTCAAAAAACAGAACCCGGTACAAATGGTATCACATCTACTCGTCCACCCGGAGACTACTCGGTCTTCTCAATGGCTGCTGGACCCACAATCTCCCTGCCCACCAGGAACTCCAAACCCTCACCACCCTACACGAGCGTCAGTGTTCGTCCCACGCAAACCGAGGAGAAGAAGGATAAACTTACATAGCTGAGAAGCGGTGACACCTCGACGCCGGCCGCCGGATCCTCCGAGACAAAGGTTGCGCCGGCTGCCACAGCCCACCGCTTGCCCTGGTCCATCACATCGCGCTTGCTGGTGTCGGGGTCGTCCTCGCCGGTTCCCCTCGCGTTCTTGAGGGGAGAGAACTCGTCCTCGCGCTTAACCTCCATGCAGGCGAACTTCTCGAGTGGGATCCGGGGGAAGATGTCGAACACGAACTGCTCGAGCTTGATGCCGTTAGGCTTCTCCGGCTTGTGCCGTTCCCCGGTCTCGGTGTCGCAGAAGGGGATCTTCTTTTTGGCGACGTGGTGTGGGAGGGAATCAACCCAGTCGGGGATGGTCTCGAGGAAGCGGACGGTGTAGTAATGGTTCACGATGTTCGCCGCCCTGAACTTGAGGATATCCTTATTTTTTTCGTCCTTGGCCTCGGCGGTGTCGGAGTCTATCTCGGAGTACTCGACGACATCAGGCTTGCCATTCTTGAGGAGGATGAGACCGACGGACTCCGTGGCGTTGCGCTTGCGAACGACCTTTGTGGCGAGATCGACATCCTTCGACGCCGAGAAACCGATAAACACTGGGTCGGCAACCTTGACCAAAGAGTTGTCGACACAGTACGCGTGAACGTGCTTAATGCCACGCTTCTTCATGTCGGGGATGACCTGCTCCGTCAAAGCACGGTAGATACCACCGTTTCCGTCGGGTGCCACAGCAACCTATCCCATTCCATCGGTCAACCTCCAGCCTATTTCCACCTTCCGCCTCGTACCGATGGAACATACCTTGGACTTCGACTCTAGCAGAATCTTTCCGTCGTTCGAGATGCATGGTAACACACCCTGCTCGAAGAACACGACATTCTCCTTCTTCAATCCAAAATAGTTGTTCTCCTCGAAGAACGCCTGAGTAGGTCCCCTCGTGGGTCCCGAAGTCATGATGTACCAAGGAACGACAACATTCGACTTCGCGACCTTCTTCGCCGCCAGACTCTGCACCTTATTGATCCTCTCCGCCTGCAGCTGGAACAAACTCTTCTTCGAAGGAAGCCCAACATCGAAGCAGCCCTTCGGTGCCGAAGAACCAAGCCGAGTTCCCTGACCACCTGTACAATTCTCACATCAGTCCACTGACCCCACCCCGCGTCTGCAGATGGAATCATCCATACCAGCCATGAGAACGACAGCAACCTCATTCTTCGCGATCAATTCCAATCCGAGATCGTACCACGCCTTGATGCTGGAGTCGGGGCTGTCCAGGATCGACGCGGTAGCAGACTCTGGCAGGGGCTCGTAGACGGGGGTCTCTGCGGGCGGCGGAGGGTTCAATGCCTCTGTTGAGAGTTTCTGCGCGAGTCGGTCAGTCGTGCCATTACCCCACAATGGACAGAAATAGAAATGTCACCACCACCACCACCACCACCACAAACGATGCGAGAAGGGGGAACTTACGGCGATTCTCTCGGGCTCAAACTTGGAGAGCTGCGCGAAGAACGACGTCTTCTCCGAATCCGACAGGTCGTTCCAGAAGGATAGGACGTGGCCCTGGCCCACCGTCTCGAAGCTGAGGCGTAGAGCCTTCACATCGGCCTCATTGGGAGCCTCGACGTTCTCACCGAGCGAGAGCTTGTTGAGGACCTTTTGGATACTTGCGGCCATATCGTGCTTGTTGTTGTACGTGGAGTATAGAATAGAAATATGTGGGATTAAGTTATGTTGACAGGAAGGGGATGCTGCGAGGGAGGGAGGACGGAATAGTTGCACGATTAAGGGAGATGGAAGGAGAAAGTACGAGGATGGGAGCGGAAGACCACGATACTAGTAGTGGCAGCCGTCGTTGCATTTATGCGGGCTCTACCTGGCTGGCTGATGGCTGGCTGGCTGGCACGGTGACACGGCCTTGTGGCGGTCCACAGTAGTGGGGTGAACTACCCCCGCCATGGACGACCTGTCCCGGCTTGCTTGCTTAGTGCCGTGCAAAGCGGGGATCATAGCGTAAGAGCTCGCGACCAATACGGTTGGACTGCAGAAACACGCTCTGGCCGCCGAAAATAAATCTTATTGAAAATTTTCTGCACGAGATCTAGAGTTGGAGCACAGAGCTGTCCTTCCGGAACGGATGAGAGAGAACAATGACATCGTCAAATCATCGCGTCGCACCTTGAAGAATGATAGTTATATTCATCTCGCATAGAAAAGACGAAGGTGAAGATGAGCATACGGAAAAGCAGACGTACAATACCAACAAACTCCATTGCCCAAACAGAATGTAATTACTAGACATCATCGTCGACATTTTCACTACAGCTTCAAGAAGCTTGCACTCGTCCCCACCTTGCGCCCCTTGACAGCCGTACCATCGACATTCGTCTTTTCTCCACCCTTTCCGATGACGGCGACATTGCCCCTCTTCAGGGTATCCACCACATCCTTCTTGCTACCAGCCTTGACCTCGCCGCGTGTGATTCCAGCAGCAGCATTCCTCTTCCTGATCTTCTCCTTCTCCCTTCTCCTCCTGCGCTTCTTGTCGTCGCTCGACATCTCCCTCGTCGAAATCGGTGCTCCACTCTTGCCCACGATCTCGCGGCCACCGCCTTCCCCGACCGGTAGATACGCCTTGTCCTTACCGGGCTTGTATATTTCTTGCGGTGCGAGCATAGACACGTTCGCGGCCATACCGCCGGCAGCAGCGCTAGGCTGGGCCTCTTCCATCGAGATGGCTGGGGCATCGGATACGATCGCTAGAGTCGGCTTCGCGGGTTTCGGTGTGAAGTGCCAGCTGGTGAGGGCGTCGAGCTTGTGAGAAACATCCAGCCAGATGGCTTCAATCTCCCTGTGCTCTTTCTGCACCTTCTCGTCGGCCGCATCGAGGTTCTCGTCGGGATTCGTGGACTTGAGATGATCCTGCGCGTAGATTTCGGCCAGAGATTCCTGGGGCTTGGAGTCGTCGAGCTCAACCCGTCCACGTCGGAACTTGTCCGTAACATCGCCGGGTCGCCTCTTGATGACCTCGTCGAACTGTGCATCCAGAATACGACGTTTTATCATGTCCTCCAATCCCTCTGTAACCTCCTGTGTGATGACCGGTACCGGTTTGCCAGACCTCTCGAAGTCCATATCTTCCTCCAGCAGCGAATTGAGTGGTCGATCCCTCGCCTTCGCCTCTCCAGCCATCACCCACTGCTTCTTGGCGATATTCTCCTGTTCGAGCTTTCTGATTTCCTCCATGAGCGCGGCTTGACGTTTCTGGTGAGTCGAACGTCGGTTCATGGGATCGGCCATATCGCCCATTTCGACGTCTTCGTCGGACGCCTCATCCTCCTCGTCGAAAAGATCGCGACGAACCCTCGCCATATTTGACTCCATCGCCTCGAACTGGGCCTCGGGATCCATCTTTCGAGTGTCTTCCCTCCAGAAAACCTTCTTCTTGTCCTTTGGTTTCCCCGAATTCTTCTTGGCCGGTGGCGCAAAGAAGTCCTCATACATAAGATCATTCCCATTATCGCCCGTGCCCTGGTCAAGATCTATGTCGTCGTCGCCGTCGTCACTACCCTCCTCATCTTCGTTTGCGAGGCCATTCTGTCCCGAATTTTTGCTGGGGATGTCCTCCTCTTCGTCGTCTTCGTCGGCAGCAATAGTCGCAGGATCAGCATCGTAATCGACCGCATCGTCGTCGTCTTCGTCAACCGGAGCACCCCGTGAATCTTCTAGTTCGAGAAGCTCGGTTTGTCTGTTGAAATCGTCGATCGAGAAGAAACCGTCGTTGAGACCGTGGACATCTTGCACAAACTCTTTGGCTTCGCTGTCGTCCTCTTCGTCGTCCTCCTCGTCCTCTGAGTCGCCCATATCCTCTCCCTCGAGCGCAACGCCACCTTCGTCGGCCTCCTCATCCTCGGCCTCCTCATCCTCATCTTCGGTTTCGTCCTCAAACCCAGCAAACTCTCCCTCCTCCCCACTAGCTTCCGTATCGCTATCCTCACCCATAACCACATCCTCCTCCTCACTCTCACTCCCACTCTCACTCATCGCCTGCTCAATCGCCATCCTCGCGGGCAACGCCAAATCCTTCACGAAGCCGTTCTCGACCACGCCGCGGACCTGTTCCCAGACCTGCTCGACATCGAAGCCGTCCAGGTAGACCATTCCGAGGCCATTATTCCCCTTCTTCAGCAGCGGGTCGAAGTACTGCTTGACGAGGTTCAGCGCCGCATCTTGAATCGCGTTGCCGGACGGCTGTAGGAACTCGTGCGGCGCATGTGTAAGGATCGACGTGAGCGCAGGCGTCTGTGTGTCCACTACCGAGACCGTCTTCGATGAGGAGGTAGAGGCAAAGGAGCCTGCCATTGCGTGTGTGTGAGTGTGTGAGTTTGCCGTGGTTGGGGATTCTTGACAGCAGGTGGCAGCAATGCAGTTTTGGCACGGATTAGATATTTTTTTTGCGCGGGGGATGGGTGAGGCTCTGCTTTTAGCGTGATCTGATGGATTGGGTATCGCTTGCAGATGCACTCCGTACCGTTACGGAATTCAACATTTTCTTATATGTAATTGGCTTCCCATAGCCATACGATGAATCACTTTCTGCAGACCAAGGGCAAGGGATTTACGAAGCGATTTACATACTGCGCGATATCTACATTATTCACTCATGATCAATCACTCGGCATTGTATGACGTCATTACAGTACCAAGGCCCCACCAAGAACCGTGATCGACCGAGCTTTTGAGTAACTCTTGTTTATTAATTCTCTCCGCTTTTGCAGAAAGATAAAATACAAGATGGAGTCAAGAGTTCATCGAGGTCTCAGATTCGTCACTATTGAAAAAGGAAAACAGACAGAAAAGACCCATTTCTCCGTAACGCAACACCGATCATAAAATGCTCCAAGACTCAAGGAAAAAGGAAAAGAATCAATTGACTGAGGTCAATTGATCTAGTGGGCCACCATGGAACCGTCGGTCATGTTCGTGTCACCCTGGCGCTCGGGGTTCTAATGAGATGTTAGTTGATGTTTTGGGAATACTGGTAGGCATGAGGTGGCTTACGGTCTTGGTCTGAGGACTTCCGTCGCGGAGAATCTTCTTGACGCATTCCTCCTCGTTGGAAGTACCAAACTCATTCTCCAAAGAGGAGTTTGAGGCGGTATCCATTATGCCCTGGGCTCCGTGCCTACAGCTCAATTAGTACGAGATTGATGTGAGGAGAAAGCAGAGGGTGCATACTTGTGGGTGGTGAAGATCTTCCATCCACTCAGGACCTGAGCCAAAGGCACAGACTGATCCTTCTTCCACTTCTGGTACTCCTCGGCGGAATCGACGATGACAACGTAGGAGTTGTTGTCCTTTCCCTTGTAGATGATCTTGGTGAGTTCAGCGTTTCCACGAGCCATGATGGATGTTGTTAGGTGGTAGTTTGGTGGTGGTGGTGGTGATAGTTGTGAAGGGGATTTTTCGTTGGAGCGATTGTATTGGGTTTTGTGTGTGTGTGTGATGAGAATGAGGGGAAGGAGAAGGGGCGGGGCGGAGGATATAAGTAGGATTGTTGCTGTCGGTGGGGAAGAGACTGGAACGGGCAATGACATCATTGCGATTCGATCGACGGCCGCCAAGGTGGGCATCGGCCGCTCCTGGCACAACCAACGTCAACAAGGCGACCAGTCGCAGCTTAGCTTCGGCGGATTGCCTTGGTGAAGCCCAACTTTGGGGAGGTCCTGGCTACGTAGGTGTTCCCTAGTAGAAAAGGGAACATCGCGTGTTTGTCTGCGTACCGGTACTTGTACCTGACGGCAGATCTGGAGATGTCCCTGGATCAAAAACGTCACGGGCAGTGTAGACGAGGCGTAATCCTTCACGGCCCGGTGTATTAGATATCACCGCTATCACCGATGTCACATTGGAAGCTACGCATGTTCCGTCAACAAGCCCTGCTCGCACAATCTGTGAAAACTACATCATCACCAGACACATTTCCAGTTTACCAGAGTAGTTACGTTCAAAAAGCATCGATTACGCCAACCACGAACGCCCTTATAAACCGCTAAATTTGATAATGACTTTCCCAAGCTCCCAATCCGTCTAACTATCTTCATCGTGAAGCACCAGCCTGCGCTTCTTTTTCTTTTTCTTAGGCTCAGGACTTTTCTTCCGCCTGGGACCTTCGATCCTGACGTTTTCCTCCTCACTTTCAGTCTCCTCCTCTTCGAGACTGACGGGCATCTGCCAACCGCCGACGTCCTCGCCTCTCACAGGCTCAATGGTCACTACGTCCACCTCCTCCGTCTCCAGGTGCAGCCGGCGCTTCTTGACGTCCTCAACGGGCTGGATGTCAAACTCGTCTTCACGCTCTTCATACTCAACGTTTTCCTCCACCTCTGCAAAGTCAGGGGCTAGCGCGGACCAGCGCTGTGGGTTAGTGGTGGCCCAGATGTAGATTCTGCCAGTCTCAAGTCCTACCGCGGCGACGACGGGACGCGTAGGATGCCACTCACACACGCCGAGCTCTTCCTTTGGACCCTCTAGGATCTTGATGAGAGAGCCCTGCGACCGCTCCCAGATGTAAATGTCGTGGTTGTGGTAAGTGGAGGCGGCCACGTACTCGCCATCTCCCGAGAAGGTGACATGGTTCCAGAGTAGCCGGTTCACCACGTCCTGGAATTTGTGTTCGACTATAAGTTTCAGTTCGTCGGGGACGAGGGTGTCGGGGAGCACAATGGAACGGATTATGCGGTCGCTTGAATTGAGTACCATGTTACGGCCCGATAATGTGAGGCGAAGGTAGGTGATGCAGCCGTTGGTCGGACGCATAGAGTACACGGTCTCTTGCGTAGCCGTCGAGATAATGTTGATCCACCCCTTGCTGGTGCCTGTGATGACAAAGTCACCGGTCGAGGTAAATACCGACGCTGTAGTCAACTGCTTCGCGTCTTGCACTGCGCGTTTCTCGGTTGCTTCGGTATCGGAGATCGCGGCGCGCTTGGGACTCGTCGGTAGAGGAAGTTTGAGCGTATTCTCGGTGGTGATATCAACAAGGTATGGTACTTCTTCGTAGAGAGCGCAACAGAACATGCCGCTGCGTCAATCTTATGTTAAATCTAGTTGCTGGAAAACCATGGAGGATCGTACGTACAGGTTCTTGGGGTGGAATTCAGCACAGTACACAGGTGCCTGGAAGCGCACCGTACGGGAAGCTTCGAGACCAGACTTCGTCAGATCCCAACGGATCACGCGGAAGTCCTGCGAGCAGCTAAGAAGGTACCGGCCGCATGGCGACCACGAGAAGTATTGGACCTGTCGCTGGTGACCGCGCAGGATACGCGCCAGACTGTTCGTTTCGACATCGAATAGGACAATTGCACCGTCAATCCTGCCAGATGCTAGGAGGTCCCCTTTACGGTTGAACCGAATCTGACGGTAAGAGTCAGCGACCAGTCACCCACCCGTCACTCACCGGTGAATTGGGCGAGCCGAGTTGAGGCGAACGAGGCCAGGCGCAGTTGGACTGACTGACTCACACAGGTAGAATGTCCAGCTCGTAGCTCGGAAATCAGAGATTCTGGGTAATCCTGAGCGAGAGAGAAGGGGTCGAGAAGCGACAAATTCATATCAGTGGTTGTCGAACAGCGGAGGAGAACGAGTGTGAGCGTGAAATGGCAAGTGTGAGAGCTTGGAAAGAAAGCAAAGCTCTGACGGCTAGCGTGACAATGGCGCTAGCGTTTACGCTGGCTTGGCATCGCCACTCTTCCACACAGCGCTTTTCCTTTGCTCAGTGGCTATCTCACCTCAAGTCCCTCTCAGCAACCTACAACACCCCTACTAACGACACCTTTACTAGCCACCCACCCTCCTCGACCGACAAGACGACTTGAGGGAACATCGCCAAACCCTTCAGAAAACCCTCTCTATTGTCCCTGCTCCGGAAGTCGCTCGCTCGAAGCCATAGAAAGTTGGGAACCTGGAGGAAGCAGGCGACCTTCGCTGGTCGACAACCTCACGCTTCCATCTTCTTCTTCATCCACGACACCACTCCTTCCGTCTTCCACCACACGACAACCCCCCAACTAAAACACGACATAGCAACGACAACTATCGACCCCCACCTTCGCGTCGCTGCATCTTTCCACCTTCCATCTACTTCTCAGGGACACGTTTGCCCTACAACAGACAAAAAGACGCGTTTTTTCATTTACAACGGACGGAACAGCTGCAAAAAACTTCGTGCTAATAACTCGAACCTCCTGCGGCGCGCGGCACATCGACATACACAGAAAATAGAAACCGTCTAAAGCCGCAATCATGGTTCTTCTTTTCGAACATTCGAGCGCGCCTTTGCGCACGATCCAGGAAATTCAGTTCGGTCTTTTGTCGCCCGAGGAGATCAAGGCGATGAGTGTGTGTCACATCGAGTATCCAGAGACGATGGTATGCTATACTTTGCTCTGATGGAAATTTCGCGGTGGAATTCTAGCTAGGGTTGTCTAACGTACTCTTAATAGGACGATGCTCGACTTCGACCCCGAGAGAAAGGATTGAACGACCCGCATCTCGGCTCCATTGATCGCTCTTTCAAGTGCGCTACTGTGAGTTCTCTTCGCCGGACTACTTGTGCGCATCCATATTCTGACATCTCAATAGTGCGATGAAGGCATGACTGTCTGCCCAGGACATTTCGGTCACATCGAACTCGCCACCCCCGTTTTCCACGTCGGTATGTGGCTTGTCGCTTCAGCTCTATCCCTGCATGCTCCCTCACTGATATGCTCGCAGGCTTTATCAACAAGATCAAGAAGGTGTTGGAGACGATCTGCTACAACTGCGGAAAGATAAAGTTGGATGAAGTGAGTATCACCGAACAAGTGGTGCGACTTCAGCGTGAGCATATGAGCTAATGGCCTGTACCTGCATTACAGAATAACGATGCCTTCCGCAAGGCTTGCGGCATCCGTGATCCGAAGGGTCGATTCAACGCTGTCTGGCGACTATGCAAGGCCAAGAACGTATGCGATACGGATATGACCGAAGAAGAACAGAACGAGGCCGACAATGCTTCGCGACCGAAGGTTTCACACGGTGGATGTGGAAATAGACAGCCTCAAGTTAGGAAGGAGGGGTTGAAGCTGTGGGGAACATGGAAGCCTGATAAGGAGTCGCAAGAGGACAATCCTCAGCCGGAGAAGAAGCGATTGACTCCTGGCGATGTTCTAGCGCTCTTCAAGCACATCAGCAATGAGGAGATCCGGAAGATGGGCCTTAGCGAGGACTATGCGAGACCGGAGTGGATGGTTATCACAGTTCTGCCGGTGCCGCCTCCGCCCGTTAGACCCAGTATCTCGGTGGATGGAACTGGTCAAGGAATGCGAGGAGAGGACGATTTGACTTACAAGTTGGGCGATATTATTCGGGCGAATGCCAATGTTCGACAGGCCGAGACGAATGGCTCGCCACAACACATCGTCAACGAATTTCAAGATTTGCTCCAATTCCATGTTGCCACATACATGGATAACGATTTGGCGGGCCAGCCTCAGGCGCTCCAGAAGTCTGGTCGTCCAGTCAAGTCAATCCGTGCACGTTTGAAGGGAAAGGAGGGCCGTCTGCGTGGAAATTTGATGGGAAAACGTGTGGACTTCTCTGCGCGTACCGTCATTACCGGTGATCCGAATTTGTCCCTGGACGAAGTTGGTGTGCCGAGAAGTATTGCCTCGACACTAACGTACCCCGAGATCGTTACCCCTTACAATATTCACAAGTTGCATGAACTGGTCAAAAACGGTCCGAACCAACATCCTGGCGCCAAGTATGTGATCCGGGATACTGGGGAGAGGATCGATCTACGCCATCACAAGAGGGCTGGCGAGATATCGCTTCAGTATGGGTGGAGGGTGGAGAGGCACATCGTAGACGGAGATTTCATTATCTTCAACCGACAGCCTTCGCTGCACAAGGAGTCCATGATGGGTAAATATATCTTCAATTCGTTCTGAATCATGGGCTAATTGATGATTACAGGACATCGTGTTCGTGTCATGCCATACTCTACCTTCCGATTGAACTTGTCGGTCACGTCGCCTTACAACGCTGATTTCGACGGTGACGAGATGAATCTTCACGTCCCGCAGTCAGAAGAGACCCGAGCGGAAGTGAACCAACTCTGCATGGTGCCATTGAATATTGTCTCGCCCCAGAAGAACGGTCCACTCATGGGTATCGTCCAGGACACTCTTTGCGGTATTTACAAGATGTGCCGGAGAGATGTTTTCTTGGCCAAAGATCAAGTCATGAACCTGTTGATGTGGGTGCCAAATTGGGATGGGGCCATGCCTCATCCGGCAATCCTCAAGCCTCGACCCCGGTGGACTGGAAAACAGATGATCAGTTTGATCATCCCGGAAGGTATTAACAAGGTTTCCCTGAATGACGGCAACTGGTCTCCTCTTGAGGATGACGGGCTGTTGGTTCATGGAGGTGAATTGATGTTCGGACTTCTCAATAAAAAGGCCGTCGGTCAAGCTCAGCAGAGTTTGATCCACATCATCTACAACGAAAAGGGATGGCGGAGGTGTATGGAGTTCTTCAACGGTTGCCAGACGGTTGTCAACTACTGGCTCCTTCACAACGGTTTCAGTATCGGTATCGGTGATACCATTCCCGACGCTGCAACCATAGCGAAGATCGCGGAGACGGTACGGTCCAAAAAGCAGGAGGTTGCCGACGTGACCGAAAAAGCGCAGAAGAATACTCTGGAACCTCTACCCGGTATGAACATCCGTGAGACCTTCGAGAGTTTGGTCTCGAAGTCGTTGAACTCGGCTCGTGATGTTGCTGGATCAGATACGGAAAAGAGTTTGAAGGATCTGAACAACGCTATTCAGATGGCTCGGTCGGGTTCGAAGGGTTCGAATATCAATATCTCTCAAATGACAGCGGTCGTCGGCCAACAGTCAGTTGAAGGAAAACGTATTCCTTTCGGATTCAAGTACCGAACCCTGCCGCATTTCACCAAGGATGATTACAGTCCCGAGGCCCGTGGCTTCGTTGAGAATTCTTACCTTCGTGGTCTGACACCTCAGGAGTTTTTCTTCCACGCCATGGCTGGTAGAGAAGGTTTGATTGATACCGCCGTCAAGACAGCAGAGACTGGTTACATTCAGCGTCGTCTGGTTAAGGCGTTGGAAGATGTGATGGCCAAATACGATGGAACCGTTCGGAATTCGCTTGGAGACGTTATCCAGTTCGTCTATGGCGAGGATGGCTTGGACGGAGGTCATATTGAGCCCCAAAAGGTCGATATCATCACTTGTTCGAACGCCGCATTTGACCAGAAGGTGCGTGTCGATGTTATGGATCCCGAAAAGTCCATTCCTCCGGAGTATCTGGAGGTAGCCACGGAAATCGCCGGTGATGTCGACGTCCAGCGAGTTTTGGATGAAGAATACGAGCAACTGAAGCGAGACCGAAAATTCTTGCGGGAGCTTCAATTGACCGACAAGCTGGAGGACAACATGCAACTTCCCATCAATATTCTTCGGATCCTCGAGAATGCACGGACTATATTCCGTATCAAGCACCGCGCCCGCAGCAATCTCCACCCTGTTGACGTCATTATGAAAGTGCGGGAGCTCGTCAAGAATCTAGTTGTCGTTCGTGGCAGCGATCCCCTATCGATCGAGGCTCAAGATAATGCGACCAAGCTCTACATGTGCCATCTACGTTCTCGACTATGCTTCAGGCGATTGGTTCTCGAATGCAACCTTAACAAAGTGGCGTTTGACTGGGTGCTCGGAGAGGTTGAATCTCGGTTCGCTAAGGCGGCTGTTAACCCTGGGGAGATGGTCGGTGTGCTTGCAGCTCAATCTATCGGAGAGCCTGCGACACAGATGACGCTGAATACCTTCCATTTCGCCGGTGTATCCTCTAAGAACGTAACCCTAGGAGTTCCGCGTCTAAAGGAAATTCTCAACGTGGCCAAGAACATCAAGACTCCTTCTTGTATCGTCTACCAGATCCCAGAGAACCGGTTCAATAAGGACAGCGCGAGAGTTCTTCGGTCGGCCGTGGAGCATTCCACCCTACGATCCGTCACCGACTCTACCGAGATCTGGTACGATCCTGATCCCAAGGAAACAGTCATTGAAGAGGATATCGACACCGTCCAGTCGCACTTCTTAATTGAGACCGACCAAGACGATGTCGAGGGCCAGTCGAAGTGGATTCTACGTATCGTTTTCGATCGTAAGAAGCTGCTGGACAAGGATCTGACGGTCGAGAAAGTCGGCATGAAGTTGATGGAGGAGTATGGCAGTGACATGTCAATCATCATGAGTGATGATAACGCCGAGATCCCCGTCATCCGCTGCCGCATGAAGCATGTGGACTCAAGCAAGGGTCAGGAGGAAGACGTTGATAGCGAGGAAGACGTCATGCTGAAGCGTCTCGAAAACCACATGCTCGACGAAGTCACCTTGAAGGGAGTCAAGGGTATCTCCAGGGCTTTTATTAATAACAGGGATAGGGTTAGAGAGACCAGCGATGGAGCATTGAAGCTCAATCGAACCGACGACCTCTGCAATGAGTGGATTCTCGACACCAGCGGAACCGCACTGAAGGAGGTCCTGACTGTAGACGGCGTTGACACGACTCGGACATACTCCAACTCCTTTGAAGAGATCCTGAACGTGTTTGGTATCGAGGCGACCCGAGGACTGTTGGTCCGCGAGTTGACACAGGTGCTGGCTTTCGACGGTTCCTATGTCAATCATCGTCACATTGCTGTTCTTTGCGACGTGATGACTACCCGCGGCATGCTGATGGCGATTACCCGTCACGGTATCAACCGGAACGACACTGGTGCTCTGATGCGTTGTTCCTTCGAGGAAACAGTGGAAATCTTGCTGGAGGCCGCGGCTTCGGGTGAGCTCGATGACTGCAGAGGTATCTCCGAGAACATAATGTTGGGACAACTGGCGCCCATGGGAACTGGAGAGTTTGATGTGTTCCTGGATGAAAAGATGCTTCAGGATGTTATTGTTGACAACTCGCGCATTACCGGGGCCGACATGGGAATATCCAAGGGAACTATCGGAGACGGATCAGCAACTCCGTACGACTCGGCATCTCCTATCTACGTGGATGGCACATACATCGGTTCTCCGGATGCAGGCGCAGCATTCTCGCCTATGGGTCATACCGGATCGCAGACTCCAGTTGGCTTCCCGATACTCACCCCTGGCGGATATGGTGGTATATCGCCATACCCTGCCGGAGGCGCAAGTCCGTTCAATCCAGCTTCGCCATTCGGTGGCAGTCCTACTTCGCCTGGAATCTTCTCTCCAACTTCGCCTGGTTACTCGCCCACCTCGCCCAATCTCGGATACGGAAGCACTTCCCCTGCCGGGTTTTCGCCTGGTTCGCCGTCATTCCGCGCTGCAAGTCCGGCTTTCTCACCCACTTCCCCGAGCATGCCCTACTCGCCCACGTCGCCTAACCTTCACGGAGGCGCGTCCCCCACATCTCCGTTCTCTCCGACTTCGCCGTCGTACTCGCCTACAAGTCCCAACTTGTACTCGCCTACGAGTCCTGCGAACTACTCCCCGACCAGTCCCGATTATTCTCCGGCCTCACCGAGAATGGACGGTGGCAACGGAGTTAGCCCTACCAGTCCCATGAGTTACTCTCCCACGAGTCCTAGGTTCAGTCCTACATCTCCGAGATACTCCCCGACTAGTCCCGCGATGGCCAGTCCCGGTCAAGGATGGAGTCCTACTAGCCCAGGACCATCTTACTCTCCCAAGTAAGTATCCTCTTTCCCCATCGCTCTCCATGTATTGTGCTAATGATTTCAACAGCTCTCCCAAGGAAGAGGGCGATACGCCAAAGGACGACTAAATCTTGGCAGG
This sequence comes from Tricharina praecox, assembly GCF_024521635.1. Lineage (NCBI taxonomy): Eukaryota > Fungi > Ascomycota > Pezizomycetes > Pezizales > Pyronemataceae > Tricharina > Tricharina praecox. The sequence continues at coordinate 2,661,467 of NW_026250403.1, forward strand.
CGTTGCATGAATGGATACGGCGGTGGAAGGTGTTGTGACATTTCGAAAGCCGAGTATTTTGTGTGCTTCTTTGCATTTGCTTCGTAGTCATTGTCCTGGGTTTCTCTTTCTGTTTCGAATTACTGGGCATTCTTCTTCTGCTTGTTTGTGTTCGTCCGTCCGTTTTCACTTCGTGTACAAGCTTTCTGTATTACTACTTTGTGACATTTCCACGTCCGCCATTGTCTTTTTTTTATTTTTTTACTGGGAGCCGATGATATAGATGAAACATCATGCATTGAGGGTTTTCGTGTAGGGTAGGTTTGGGATGGGACGGGGAGAAAAGTGAAGGCCCAGTGGGTGCCGTGGTATCTCTCAAACGGTGTTGTTTCTGCATCTCATTACCATATGCTGTTTAGCTGACGTGCTTGTGCCTGTTTTTGCGTGGTGGGGGAAGGATGATCTTGGTATTGATTTGCATCTACGATATGACAATTGATCGATCGATGGAAGTGGGCTGGCAGGGGGATATGGTTTTCTTCATCTTCTTAGTTGATACAAGGCTGTGGTCGTCGGGAGGTACCTACTGTATTCATACTCTGATGGAAGTTGGATGATGGGGGCGATTCGATCGAAGCGACAAATTGACTGGGCTGGATTGGATTTGTGTTTCATCATGCCTATTGCATTCTACATTTTCCTAATCATGGTAAACGAAAACCATTTACGTCTCCGACTCAACCGTGACTACGTGATAAATTGATGGGATTGCTTTGCTTGCTTGAAGGTCAGCGGCGCGGCGCGGCGCAGAGTGGGCGTGAGAGGCCATGCACCCTGGGAAACGATGACTCCACGGAAACACCTGCTGCCCTCGCTCCCTCGCTCCCTCGCTCCCTCCCTCGGGCGGCGCCGAAGTGCGGTCCAGCGTAGAGCACTCTACCTACCGTACCGGGGGTGGATAACGATAAGTGCCCCGAAAGGGAAGGTTTCGACCTCTCGCGTGTGTGTTGCACTTGCTTGCAAGTACATAGTGGGGGATCTGGGGGTGCGCACAACGAGATATAAAACAACCCCCGCTGTCCAACCGTAGGTACGGAATGTGAAGTGCAACTCAGCTCAACTCCGCCGCCACCGCCGCCGCGATGTCTGCTCCTGCTACTGCTCCTGCGTATACGACTGCTAAGCCCGTTACGGTTTCCCTGGCAGAGCTGGAGGACGGTATGTTTCCACGGCGGAAGGTCGGGTTGGGTTGAGTTGAGTTGAGTTGTAACCAGTGTTGACATGATCGCATTCCCGCAGGCAGTGTCTCCTCCGCCACGCTCCTCGCCGCCTTCGGCCCCGACTCCCTAGGCATAATTGTAGTGACCGGCCTTCCCTCACAGTTCACCGCCCTCCGCACACAACTTCTCTCCTACACCAGCCACGTCGCCGCGCTCCCGCCGGCAACGCTGCGCACGCTCGAGTCCCCCGACTCGAACTACCTCGTCGGCTGGTCATGCGGCAAGGAAACACTCTCCGCCGACGGCCGTGTCGACACGCTCAAGGGCAGCTACTACGTCAACTGCGCGTACTACACGTCGCCCGCCCTCGATGGCGCCGAGGGCGCCGATAGGTACCCCGACTTTCCCGAGTACACGGCGGGAAACGTTTGGCCGCCGCTTGAAGGGTTCGAGGAAACGTGCAAGGAGCTCTGCAAGCTCATCATTGATACCGCCGCGCTCGTGGCGAGAGCGTGTGATCGCTACGCTGCCGAGAATGTCGAGGGGTATACCCCCGGGTACCTGGAACATGTCGTGAAGACTAGCACGACGACGAAGGCGCGGTTGCTGCATTACTTCCCGCCACCGGGCGAGGTGGCGGACGGAGAAGAGAAAGAGGAGGATCTGGACTCCTGGTGCGGCACGCACCTCGACCACGGCTGTCTCACGGGTCTGACCAGCGCGATGTACGTGGACGAGACCTCGACGCCGCCGGACATTGCGCAGGGCGTGGAGCTGCAGGAGCTCTCTGGCCCGCCGGATCCAGACGCGGGTCTGTACATACGCGATCGCAAGGGCCAGACGGTCAAGGTGGGGATTCCGAGGGATGCACTCGCGTTCCAGACCGGAGAGGCGCTGGAGAGGATCACGAAGGGACGGTTTAGGGCCGTCCCACATTTTGTGAGGGGCATGAGAGCGGGCAAGGGAAGCGGCGTCGCGAGGAATACGTTGGCCGTGTTTACGCGTGAGTTCTCTTCTCCGACCCCGGAGCTCGAAGCAGTGCGAGACAGTGGCTAATCCGATTATGCGTGAGGCAGAACCGAATCTGTGGGAGATGGTCGATGAGACGATGGATTTTGCGGCGTTCGCGAAGATGATTGTCGATAAGAATACGGCCATGTAGGGTGTGTCTTCTATGCATGGGCTCAATCACATCACTCTTCGTGTCAAACAACCAACCTGAGCCAACACTTGTGCCCGTTTTATACCCAACGTAATCCGCAGCCCTTCGCATCGTCAATATACAAACCCCGGGTTATCACCGTGACCACCACCCGGTATTATAGATAACGGATAGAGAACTGGACCTGAAGCCGCGGTGAAGTGCCGAGAGGGAGTTACTCGCCAAAAGCAAGGAAGAACGCGCGATTCGCGAATAATGGCGGGACATTATTGCCGGTGATCGTAAACAGGAGCAAAGGAAGCGGTGAGTGTAGGGACAGCATTGACGCCTTGTCTTGTCTCATCACGATGCAGTGATCATCTATTATGGTACCGGTGGTCGGAAGGATTTGATTTTGAGCTGGTGTGGATTACTCCATCGGGTGAGATGACATGATTCCCCACCTTCACCTTCCCCCCTTCCCCACCACCTTCCCCACCACCACCATCCTCCCAGATCCCTCCATTTCCGGACCCCCCGCAAACGTCGGAAGTATGTAAATGTAAATACCATTCCACCCTCGCCGGTTGCCTTGCCGGACACGGAAGTAGAAAGAAGGGAGAGGGAGGAAGGAAGGGAACATGCAGGATTATCCCTTCCCTTCCCTTCCAAATTCCCTTCCGTTGAATCCGCTCCCGCCGGCGGTCGCAGGCCGTAGTGCTATAGATAGAATTGAGTGTGCTGTGCTGTGCGACGTATACCAGCTAGATACTGGCTACTACCTAGCACCCTGGAAGTCTGGAGGTTGGAAGTCTGGGGGTGGGTGGACGAGAACGGCTTCTGTTTTCGTGGTGGACAGACTCCGACAGAGAGCGCGAAAGGGTGAGAGAGAGGAATTGAGTTTGTGATTGTGATTGGGGCAGCTCGGCGAACACTCTGGATGCGTTGGGATTAACTGTGTACATATTGGGTTATTTGTCATCGTCCGGTACAGCCGAATGCGATCGCAAGCTGTGTTGCTGTGTCCCTGTGAAAGCTGTGCAAAGCTGCGGATACCCAGTCCTGGTGGGCAGAGTATTGTACATACGAACTCGTCGCCGGTGATAGGTAGGTAGGATGTGGATAACGCTCTGTGCTAGGTAGCTGGGGAGTGGACACTGGAGGATATAGCACAGCTTATATCGAGATTCGACGCCCGGATGCCGCGGGTGGACCGTGGATGGACGCAATGCCCTACTTACTTATGCTACATAACTACTGGGTATGTTATGCTATGCTAGGTATCTCCCCATCCCATCACAAATCTCATCTCGATTCTCCACGAGTCCACCTGGCATCTTCACTTTCACTTGTATCGATCTCGATTCTCGGTTGACCAATATTATCGCAGTTACTCTAGTCATATAGGTAGAGTACATCTAGGGCATGTACGGTAGAGTACATCTAGGGCATGTACGGTAGTGCGGTCAAGATCTAGATCAGCGAGCGTGACCTGCCCACTCCAACAAAAAATCTGCATACTCATCCGCCTGCCATCTGGGCAGTGTATCGTTATTGATATACCCATATGATTCAAGAGGATAAACCGTGACCCCTCCCCCTCCGCCTTGCAACTCGCGCCACGCGCGGAAACCTTGCATCTTGCAGCACCGTACTCTACATAGCATCGCAGCATCGCAACATCGCATGCAAACAGGTGGCACAGGCACAGGCGTAGGGCGGGTGTGATAGATTGCTGTCGCTGCAGGCACAATACATACCGTACTTAACTGCGGGTTGTGAATGGACGTACTAACTGTTATTCCGGGGAGAGGGAAGGGGAGGGGGCTCGAATGATAACTTCTCGTCGGCGACTCAGCATGACGGGCAGTGGACAGTGGGCAGTGGACACACGGGGACCGAATGGCAGCCGTGGAATGGATTGACCCTATGCACCCCCCGCACCCCCCCTCTGTGCCCCGTGATCGACTCTGCGGTGACGGCTTCTATGTAGAGGACATAGCTTCCACTCTTCGGTTGGATCGAGCCGAGGCGGCGGTGGTGGATATCATATGTACGAACAAAGTAGAGGACCTCCGTCGCCGTTCTTTGTGGGGTAGAAGCCCGTGAAGGGGAAACTACGGGATGGTCATTGGATAGTGACTGCGTCGCGACTCGCGACTCGCATGATGCCGGACAAAGTAGGTGTGCATTGTGCATAAGGGACAATGGGACAATGGGACATGCCACTGATGGCCATCCCGGTGTGGGGAAGTTATTCTCAGTGTTGGGTGTGCTCTAACCATCATATCGTAGTAGGAGGACAACTTACAAGTGGTTATCGATGCCATCGTGAGGATGGATGCACACGACCTTTGCCAGCTAGTTGCGCCCGAGTCCTGAATCCTGACCAGTGAAAACGCATGCCCAAGTGGGGGGCAGCTAACCACAGCTCCACCTATCACAATTGACACCCACAGCCCTGCAATCCCAACCCGAGCTCAGTTGAGTCGAGAGTCCAAAGAAATGGGATCGAGCGCAGTCACGACACGTGATTCCTTTCCTTTCCTTTCCTTTGTGACGGAGTTGCGTTCCGTTGTAAGTAGAGCATCTATGCTACCTGTCGTGTGTGTACCGAAGCGTCGGCGGACTTCTGGAATCTGGAGGCTCGAGAAACGAAGACGAAAATAGTTAGTTAGTTGGATAGGGATGGATGCCAGATGCCAGATGGGCGATGGGCGCTGATCGATCGTCGTCTCGCTGTGACTGTGGCTGCAGTGGCTTTAGCTGGCAGCCCTGTCCGTGGGCAGTGGGGAGGGATCTGGGGCGGAGCCGCGAAGGCGGGCGGCCACGCACCACGCGGACGATCGACAAGAGTTCAAACACCAGCTGTTTTGAGCTTTTCTTTCCTTCTTTCTGTGTTTCAAACGGCACTTTTTTTTGTCTCTTTTCTTTCCGGATTTGTTCCGAGGGTAACCAAATTTGTAGGGAGATGTATCTACAAAGAAGATGGATGGACATTGGACATTGGGCAGCATTTTCTCTGGGGTTTTATTTTTGTTCTTTTATTTTTACTTCATGTACCGCGTGCAGGACTGAGGATGCTGGATGCTGGATGCTGGAGCTGGACCGGCGCCGAACCGAACGGGCGGTTTGGGGTTTCCGTGCGGCGTGGAGTGAGCATACATACGGAAGGAAAGAAGGAGAAAAGGAGGAAAGGGAGGGAAACGAAGGTGCAGAATATGTAATAATAAAAGAGACAGCGCGGGGGAGATGGGGGGCGGGCTAGGTGGCTTTGGGCTTGCGGTGACGATCGACAGGCATAGGTAACATTGAAATTTTCTCGTGATGAAGAGAGGGAGAGGCCGCGAAACTCTGCTGACAGTCTGATTGTGGTGAGAGTAAAGTGGGATGTCTCCTTGAGTGATACGCGAATAGCCACACGAGCAAATAGACCGCCCGAACATCAGACTACAGATAGTCCGGCCGGCGATCATGGTCGTGGACATGACGACGATCGACGAAACTCGCAGACGACGCCTTGAACGAGTCCACGCGTACGTAACCCTACCATAGCACCATAGGTACCAAGTACCCAAGTCCCTACTCGCGCGTGCATGCACACTGCACACAGCGTCGCTCCGCAGAATTCGTACCTTACATGAAGTGTTGCATCTCCATCTCCCTCCCCCCTCGCTCGCTCGCTTGCTTGGTTGCCTGGTTGGCTGCGTGCTGCCGGGAAAGAGCGGCGGCTCATCGCCCATCCCGAGCCCCTGCCCACCATCCAAATAATCACACCGTGACACACCGCACCGCGACACACTGCGACACACCGCACCGCCCCCGTTCCTTCCTTCCTTCCTTCCTTCTTCCCTTTCTTCCTTCCCTCCTTGTCTGTCGTCATCTCTCCCCGTTGGCTGCTGGCTGGAGCCTGGCTGGACTGCCGGCTGCGAACTGTGACTCCCCCCCCCCCCCCCCCCCCCATCCCTCCCTCCTCTCCCGCTCTTCTTACTCTAGAGCAGAGTAGTCCCGACTCCCGCCGCCCCCTCCCCCAAAAAGATAATCCCACAACTACCCATATCCTCACCCCCTGGCCAAACCACAATCAATGCCACGCCTCACCACAACCTGAGCCCGCTCACACACTCACACACTCACGCTCACACGCTCACACACACACGCTCCCTTGACATTCAAACAGCCCTTCGAAACCCCAAACCACCTCCAACTACCAACGTCACCATCACCACCACCACCAACTGCACCCGCTAGACCCCTTCTCCCCTCACTCTCGTTCCACCCTTCCCAACTGCCAACTGCTAGCCTCGTCTTCCCTTCTTCACTCACGTTCGCTTCTCAACGCCCCAGCAGCAATCTGTGCGGCCAATCTTGCAATTTACCCAGCTTCTCCGTACTCTACATTCTACTCGTTCTGTCCTATTGCTCTACTCTACTCGTTCCACTCTAGAGCACTCTCTTGTCGCCCACAAAATACCTCTCCCAATAACAAATAACAAAAAGAGTCACGTCATGCCTGGACTGTAATCAATCAATTCCCCCAACATACCCCAGCGCCCTACTTCATTCCGGAAAACCAGTCGGTTCTTGCTGCAAATACTGCAATCACCATTCCATATTCCCGGCCTGCTTACCGTCCACTGCCCAGAGCGAGGGACCGGACAGACAAGTCTGCCTCTCCGCCAACAACAACCGCAACCATCGAGCTCGTGACCGTGAGCTCGATTGTTCGATGTTACAGCTCGTGCTCTAGTTCATCCAACGAGTAAGCCTCCCCGTCCGATAGCCAGTCGTTCAGGAGAATATTACTCCGCCCCCGGCTGCTTTCCCGTCGTGCAAACTCAATTGGCTGCTTCCAAATAAGGCACCGAGTCTGACCGAGTCAATAGGATCCCGAGAATCACCTCAACAACATCCACATCCCCTTCCCACCACCACCATTCCAGCTCGATCGTCCAATCCTCTTCACATTCTCGTGTGCTCCAATACTACTACTGCCTGCCTATCATTAGATACCTGCACGACATTCCGCCGCCATCTGTCTGCACCTGTCATTATCAACTCGGGGCCGGCGCCATCCGCCTGAGTTGAAAGAAAAGAACAAGAAAAAGTAAAATGGCTTCCCCAACCCCCATGGATATCCTCTACGGCGATGGCCCCGTGGTCCCCTACCGCAAGCCTTCGCAGGAATCCTCGCCTCCTCCTTCTCCCTCTCCGACGACGACCACGAACATACACCGGTATGACCATGTGGATAGGGAACTGACGAGTCCGCGGTCCCTGCCGTCGTTTTCCACATCGTCTACGCCCGCGCCTCCGAAACCTGCGCCTCTCGATACGAATGTGAACGCCTCCTCCGCACGGCCGAAACTACCGGGACGACAAGAGACGCCGCCATCACCACCCAACTCGGTGCTGCTGCAGAGCAATCGGGGATCGCCCATCACTCCGGTGGATAACATGGGGGCCGTAGATTCAAAGATTGTTCAAGGACACGGTGGTGGCAGTGGTGTCGACTCGCAACACAATTCGTTGATGGAAAAGTTCACCAGGGTTTTCAGAGGCCACAAACGCGGGAGTTCGGAAAATAGTTGGTCTACGACCAAGGGTGGATATCGGAGACATCGGAAGGATAACTCCCATTCGACGAATAGCACCGGGAATCCACTCTCACTACACTATCCCATGGCGTCGTCGCATACTTCGTTGCAGGATGACCTTGAGCCCACAATAGAGAAGCAGGGGCTCTATCCACACAACAAGAACATCAGCCCAAACATCAGCCCTATAAGCGCCATTAGTGCCAGCCAGGGATATGTTGGGAGCAGCACGGGGAGGAGGATTATCAATGGAGGTGAAGTGAGGATAGAAATCTTTCCGCAACAACAACAGCGACAGTCGACGGTGAGAGATGTGGCACTTTTAGGCCACAACGACGGAAGTATGAAATACTACGACTACTACACGAGGTCGAAACCAACCAGTCCCGCTGGTACACAAGAGGACGACATCTCCGAACATGACATCTCGCCGGTTAGATTCGTGCCTTCACTCATCCCAACAACGCAACCCCAGCATCGAACGTTGCGATCACGACATGATCTTGTACGTAACGGAACGGTGGATACTCAGTCTTCTTCGGAAAGTCGGGAGAGGAGGTATGTGGAGGAATCTATGGCTCGGGAATATGGGGGGTTTCAGTTCGAGGTTACGACCGACTCGCCAACTTCATACGCTCCCGTCGGCATGCCCAGGACCGAGAGTGAGACCTCGTCGAGGCCGTTCGATCGCACCAGCAGGAAAGCGAGCAGTGGTGTTCTGAACGATCCATCGCGAAGCGATTCGAGCAACTCGCGGAGCCAATCGTCACTGACCAGGAACGGCACAACGGGGAGCACATCGAGGCGACCGGTAATGAGCAGGGAAATATCGTCGAGCTCGTTCATCATCAACGGGCGAATATCGACGCAGGGAGCCGGCGGCAGCACGACGGAAGAGCAATTTGCGCAAGGATTGAAGAGACTGAGCAAGATATCGGCAGGAAGTGGGGTGAGCGGAGTTGCTATCGTCGTTACCGCCGACGGGCCTGCATCTACGCGCCGCTCCGCAGGGAGCGACGGCGCAGACGACGACGACGATCGTCATGGTGGAAGCAAGTGGACGCGGGAAGAGAAAGGCAAAGCGAGAGCGCCGTCATCTGAGCCCGGCACACACGACCAGAGGAGTCATACGCGGTCGCGAAGCGGGCAGAGCGAGTGGACGATCGGCACGGCGCCTACGCGCAGCAGCGACGATTACGACGACTCGAAAAGTCTGATTCCAGCGATACCGGACATCTTACAAACCCGGAAGCTGAAAGCACAAGAACCCAACGAGGATGTTATCGTGCACCCAGCGGACCCGAGATACGAGTTGTAAGTTTGCCTTTTTGCAGTTCCCGTCCGCTCGGACCAGTGCATATAGGATCATTGCTGACCGCATCAAGCACTTACCGTATGCGCCAGACATCGGATGACAACCCGGTATTTGTACCACAATACCGTTACGACGCACCGTTCTCGTTTCCCAACCGCAACGCGCTTGGTGCGCCCACTCCTGCGCAACCTCCCAAACCCGCAGATGGCTCCCAGTACCCGTCGTCGTCGCCGCTGGTAAATCGTGTGGGTGGTTCGCTCCTCAAGCGACCGCCAAGTGCCATCCTACGTTCGCCTGTTACCGACCCGTTCGTTGGTGATATCCCGCAAGGAGACGACACGTACGACGTGCCACCGGGTAAAGGTCAGAAGGCCAGGGTGTCTCAGACTCATCCCGCATTGAGAGAAATAAGGAACGGTGGCAGCTTGACCAGCCTAGAGATTTTTGGGAGCGGCATGAGGGCTGGTACTTTCGGTGCGGAACACAACAGACTCGACACTGGCAGATCTTCCCAAGATGTCGCCACCTCCGAGGATGGGCAGAGAATTACATGTCGCGATAATGGCCTGCTTCGGCCACCACAAGAAGCCCATCGTTCCAGTTGGGACCCGTCACGGTTCCTCGGCCAATTTCCCGCGCGGCCCAGACAGTTTATGCGTCGTTCCTTGACGCCACACCTGTACAGCCCGCAAGACGTCGACATGGACCCAGCAAAGGTCGACCAGGACCACAGTACTTTACACCGACAACAGAAGATCGGTCGGCTGCTGCTACTGGCGTGTGTGCTGTTTCCACCATTGTGGTTCGTGATGGCTTGCGGAGGGTTTGATACCTTTGTCGCGAACTGGACAACTGGGGCAGTTCGCGGAGTCGGAAGCGTCGAGAGGAAGATTGCGTTGGTCCTTGCTACTGTTGCGTGCATTGGTGCTGTGGTGGGAGTGATCGTGGGCATAAGTGTGGCATCCACAGCAGCGTAGAGGGTGGGGACAGTCCATGAAGGTGTACATATATCCATCCACCCGCACCATGACACCGGCAAACGTCTTGTTTCCTTCTGTTTTTAACTCCAACATCTGGAACGCATCATTACTTACTCTCATACCTATCTCTCACACCTCGTCTTTTCCTTTTGTTGTTTTTCCTTTTGCTTGCTTCGGTCTTGGGGAAGTTATTCCACACATACAAGATACATGGATGGGTTATCAGGGCGTTCTTCTGTTTTTTTCTTCTTTTTTTTTCTTCTTGGCTTTGGCTTTGGTTGTTTTCAAGGGAGTGCGCAGTACCTACTTTACTCTACAGTTTAGTTTTTTTGCTTTGCTTTTTTTTGCGTGCTTTTTGCGGGTATCACGGCGGTGATGGTGAGGGTGATGGTGATGGCGGAGGGGGTTATTGCTTCTTGTATATCATTTAGGGGCTGGAATTGCGGTTTGGAATTGCGTGGGGGGGGCTCGGTGGTTGGTCGGTTGGTTGCTTGTGTTTTGCTGAGCGGAACATTTCCGCTCGTTCGTTCGACTTTTGGGGGACGGGACTGGGACTGAGACGGGACTGGGTTACAGACACTGGGTTACAGATATCACACCGAAGGAAGTCACTTCCTTAATATTTCCTTTTGCTTTTTGCGTTTCTTGGTGGTGGTGGTGGTGGCGGCGGTGGGTTCCAATGGAGAGTTCTATACTACATTACGCTAGGAATAAATTAGCATCGAATGTCACTCGACGGATACTAGTGAACACACTCGATCATAATGATATTATGTGCGGAGAAAGTAGTGGTTTCATTTCCGCAGTGCGGTCTACTATACACGTATCTTAGAGGTCACATGCAATTTGAAGATAACAAAAACGGAAATGGAAACAAAACGGAAACAGCAGCAGTGATAGTAACAGCAACAGTAGCCTTCGTCACTTTTGAGTCTGGAGAACCCAGTCCAATCCAGTCCAGTCCAGTCCGACGGGGGAAGTATTTCATTATTTCATCTCTCACAGGTACTATGTAGGTAGGTACACTCATAGCTCCGTCCGTCCACTCCTCTATCCGGGTTTCCATCATTATCATTATCATTATCATTCCTTCATGTCCCCCCACCCCCACCCCCACCCCCTCCTCCTCCTCCTCCTCCTCCTCCTCCTCCTCCCCACCCTCCACCGCCGCTCCCTCTCCGTCACCACCGCGCTCCCGCTTGCCTTCGTCGCGGCGATAGCCGTTCTCGCGCCCGGCCTATGGCTAATCCGTTTCCGCCGGCAACGTCGGCGGCGCCGCCAGGCAGCGTTGCGGCGCGAGCAGCTCGACGTCTGGATTCCGGCTGGCGATGACAGCGACGGACGCGGGTACCGCGGCGTCGGTGTGGGACGCGTGGATGTGCGGCGCGAGGGCGTGACTGAGCTTGGCGAGGTGGATGGGGTGGGCGGGAGGGTGGTTGTGGGGGTTGTGTAAACTACTGTAATATATAGAGGGGGACCGGGGGATCAGTAGATCCCCCTCCACCCCCTGCTTTCGCGCTTCATTCCGAGTCCCACGTACCGTGCGGCCGCGAAAGCGAGGAGGGCGCCGACGTAGCTGGCCGCGGTGAAGGCGATGAGGCCCTGGTACCCTCCGCTGCTCGCGGCAACGATTTGTCCCGCGATCGGGATTCCCGTCAGCGTCGCGAAGCTGACGAAGAAGTAGCACGTGCCGTATTTGGTGCCGTATTCGCGCGTGTTACAGATCTGGCCTACGCATACGGGCGTGAGCGAGATGCCAGAGCCGGAGCCGAAGCCGTAGAGGAGCGCGAAGAGCGTCATCACGGATTGTTTGCCCACGAGCGTGGGGATGTAGGCCGCTGGGAGCCACAGGGAGAGCACGGTCAGCAGGCAGAAGGAACACGTTAGCAGCATGATGTTGAAGCGCCCTGTCTTGTCGGCGACGAGCCCGGGCAGCCACCGTCCGAACACGGAGCCGACGTTGAGGATCGCGAGCATCTGGTAGGAGAAGGCATATGGTAGGCCGAGGTGCAGAGAGTATGAGGTTAGGTAGGTTATCGGGATGAAGACGGCCCATTCGATCATGAACACGCCGACGGTAGTGAGGGAGAACCGGGGATCAGCAAAGGCTGTGAGATCGATTTTGACGGAGGTGATGGCGTGGCGGAGGGATGATTTATTGTTTGCGGATGTGGAGGAGGAGCTGGGAGGGTTGATAATTGATGTCCGGGCTTTGATCAGGACGTTGCCTAGGATGAGGAAGGTGAGCACGATGAAGCCGACTATACGGATTGCCCAGCCGAAGCCGACGGAAGGGATGGCGGCTTGGATCACGAGCGGGAAAATGATTCCGCCGATGGAGCCGCCGGTCGTGGCGACGCCCGTGGCGTACGCGCGCTTCTGGAGAAACCAGTGCCCGACCGAGGCTACCGCAGGAGTGAAGATGAGTGATGTGCCGATGCCGCAAAGGACTCCGAAGGAGAGCATAAAGTGCCAATATACTACATAAAACGTCAGTTTTTCTGGTCATCGATTGGAAATGGGAATACAAACCTGTAGAGATGCTGAACAACATCAATCCCACCACTAAACACACCGTTCCCAGCACCAACAGTGCCCTCGGTCCAAACGCATCAAATATCGGTCCTGCAATCATCAGCCCATCCCATTCCTCCATTCGTTGACGTCGCAGAACATGTGTACATACCAATTTGTATCCCGCCGAAAAAGCTCAGGAAAGAATACATTCCAAAGATCCACCCAATCTCACCCGTGGAGTGTCCCGAAAGCTGGTGTTCGCTGAGGTGTGCGTGCAATGTCCCAATGGTGTTCATGACGCCAAAGCTAGCGATCATCGAGATGCAGCTGCCGAAGACCACCGTCCAGGCTCCCCGGCCGCCTTCGGGGTATTCCACCTCTGGCCCTTCATCATCATCGGAGGAGGCGGAGCTAGGTTTCTCCGGGTCATGCTCGGCGGAGGGGTGGGGGCGTGTAGCCGATGTATGCGAGAGGGAGTGCGAGAGTACTGGGAGATCGGTCGGCGCCTGTGTGGTACCCACGTCGTCGTCGCCGGCAATGTCTCGGAATCCGGTGGTGTTCGAAGACATCTTCCAATTGAATTCCGAATGGCAATGAGACAGAGGATCCGAGTCAACTTAAGTACATATGGTAGCCGGTAGGTAACCTCCGCCACCAAAAAGATGGACAAGCTACCCGCAGATCTAGCGGGTTCCGTAGACAGGCTAAAGGCTACGCCTGCCAGTGTCGGATTGGATTGTTCGTTCTGTGCGCGTGAGACCGAGAGAGTTGGATTGGCGCAAGAAATGTAGGTACTCTCACTCCCCACAGTCCCCACAGGCTGGCAAAGAAGCTTTAAGCTTAACGGCCTTTCCAGAGCGTTCAGTGTGTTCCAGACCCCCACAATACCCATCCAGACTGCGATGTTCCAAAGCGAATGTTCGTTTTCTCAGGCCGCGATCTGCAGGAAGGGTGGGGGCGGTTTTTATACACGCTTCGGCCATCGCCGACATGTTGAAAAGCGACTGCACGGTACATGCATACATATCCAAAGCGCGAAGAAAGAAGCGACGGGGAGAATAGATAACCTTGAAGCTTGTCCAAGCCGGATATTGCGGATGCTTAGACTGGTCTGGAAGATGCCATTGAGTTACGTAATTGCCGAAGGAAAGCGTGCGCTGTCTGCAGGAGCGGACCGAGAGACGGTGCCGGCCGGTCGGGTACCGTATGGCTGGGTCTTCGGGCTACGGAGAGCGAGGCTGCGAGACCAACAGCACATATCGTGGGGAGGTCCTGTTGGTGGGAGAGAACATCAAATTATTATCGCATACGGCCTGTCTAGACTATGGCGATCCTTACCCGGCCCTTCCTGCCAGACCCCGCTATGTACCTTGCGGTTCGTCACTGTGCTACCTACCGGTATTCTGGCAGCTGGAAAAGTCATCACAACAGATGGTACCGGATGACTAGCGGTATGATGGCGTTCGTTCATGGCCTCAAGCCCACAATCGGCTAATCAGCGCATTTACATCTTTCTTTAGGAGGATGATTCGCTTGGTGTTGAGACTGTGCGGTTGACTTGACACGTGACCCTAAGCATTTGTAGACAAGCACCAGCTTGGTTTAGAGGAGCCGACCCTTCCAAGACCTACTTACCAAATGCGTGTAAAAGGTCAACTCCACATTCCAGAAGGGCTTGCTTCTCTTTCCCCACACTTTCACTTCTCCACTCGACCTACCAGTAGCTTCCAAGTTAGAGTTCGGTACACTTCAACTCGCGCTTCAGGTTGCTGCTAACTACAGGCTTGCGATTTCTACCGTATTATCTTGCCGTTGCTGTGGACATGTACCCCGCCACTGAACTGCACACTCCACCAACGCCTGATTGGTTCATTTGGTCAAACAGTCTTGACAGGACGTGGACGGGAAGTCTGGAAATCAGCCCTGGATTAGTTATCCCCTCAAGACAGCGCCACTAAACAAATCAAGCGCTGCATGCCACAGGGCTGAGTCGATGGTGTTACTGACGCCCATGCTCGCAGGCCGGTGTCCGACATCCGGCTTTCTAGTAAAAAGTCAACAGCAGTCGTCCTCATATTGCACTCTTCCAATCACAATGGGCGTTCTGCACCAAGCGATATACCTATGTTTGGCATTTCGACTTCGTATTCAGTCGTTTCGGAGACTCAGCCTTGTCGATCCTACTACTAAGCCTCAACGGTGGCTGTGTGATGTTAATGGGTTGCTCTGCTGTGATCGTTGATATAAATTGAACGTAGCCTCTCTAGATCGCCATGCATGTAGTGCAGAGTGCATACCTTCGAACATGAACCCCACATCCGTCAAACCAAGGACCCCTCCAATCGACCCGATGGCAGACGACGACCGTAAATCCTATCCATCCCTCTCGTCGTCGCCGCCCGCCTACAAAGAAACAGCGGACGCCCGCCCTACAAGCTCATCCTCCACCTCGACCTCCACCGCCGCCCCCGTCAAGACCCTGCACGTCTACCACTTCCCCGCCGCCAACTTCCAGCGGGCCCACGTTATCAAAAGCGCCGACAAGTTTACGGTCGAATACACGGTGACCTACCACACGCGCAACCCGTTCTCCTCTGGGTCGGCGGCGGACATCCTTGTCTACCGCGATGGGGTCGTGGGTGACGTCATCCTGCACACCTTCTCCACCAAAATCCACTGCTCGACGGTCGAGAGCGATGGTGTGAAGAGACCGTTGGTGCTCAAGCCCGCCGGTGCGTTGAGCAGCAGCTTCCGCACCGATTTTGGGCGCATGGGTGGAAGCGTCGTGTGGAAGGCGACGATGAAGGATACCAGTATGTGGAGCTGGGGGAATTTGAAGTTGGTGGAGGAGGGCACCGGGAGGGTGATTGCGAGGTTCATGAGTAGTCAGCACAAGAGCGTGAAGAAAGTGGGACGGTTCGAATTGTGGGGCGAGAAGACAGAGGATCCGGAATGGGTTACTGCCGTGGTTACTACCGGGCTCGGGCTGTTGGAGTGGGATAGGCGGTTACGGACCTAGGCGGATGTGATGCAATGGTTCGGGAGTTTTGGATTTGTGACTGGAGCATATGTAACGGCTATACCAATGTGATTCTTTGATCAATTTTGCATATGTTCATCGGGTCCTTTGATATGATCTCCTTGACCTCCCCATCAAGCTTAACTACAGCCTAGAATACAGCAAACCAAGTGGTTGATGTTCCAGGCAGGGGAGTGGTGCGACGAAGGAAGCTGTGGCCTCCAATCAATTGGCCAGCTAGCCCAAAGATGTCAAGGTCAACAACCGCCTCTACCGCCGAGACTGCCATCGGCATTGCTCCAAATTCGATTCCACGGCTATCGGTAGATAAACATAGCTGGGTGTCGTGCTCACTGGGCGGGGAGGATCATAGACTCCACCAGAGCCGGAGCCGGCTGCCTCACAAGAGATGATTAGAAGACCGAAAGGCGGGAAGAGTTGTTGTCGTTGTGAATGCCGATACCACTTCTGCTTTAGGAATGAGATACACTCATATATAGCAGCGCGTAACCAAGTGCCGCCCTAAGAAATCAATACACCCAGTTTTGCTACAGGCACAGTGCCTGCACGATCCACTCGCACTCCACTCTAGTTACTATACTCTATCTTCTCTGTCGGTGATTACTCAAGCAACTTCGATTCTACACCTCAACACCAGATGTCTTAATGCGTGTTTTCCACCCCCCGAAGAGGAAGTGGATCCGAGAATTGACGCTGTGTATCTACCGGGCAGGCGCGGCATTCACTGGTGTAGCACATGTAACAAGCCAATTCCGCATCGCCGTTGGGATGCGGATGCGGAGGCGGCGAGCGCCGGATCGACAGTACATACAAGCTTCATATGTACCTGCCCGAAGAAGCGCCGTACGAACTAGCGATAGGGAAATTGCTTGAGCACTTACCAGACCTGTCGATATTCCTTTCTCCGGCGGGGGACATACTATGTGGATTACTCCGATGCCGCGTTCATTATCTGGACCTGGGACCTAAACCTGGCCCGTAACGTCATTTAGTTGCACCGTATCGATATAACACTGGACACTGGGGCTCCACTACATCGTCGTGTGGTGAATTGTTTGCATTGGGATGGTGACTTCCCAGGCCTCGGTATTGCCATCATCCCTCCGGGAAAGCCATGGTCTGTTAGCAGCCCTCATGAAAAGAACGGTATTAATATCCGTTGAGGAGGACGGGCGGGTACGTGAGGTGTACCAAGTACTTAACCTGGCACTCCCGCACATGCTCTAAGCTCTTCTTCACGCTTTCGAGGAGCCTTGGTCTCGGTATCCCTTCGTTGGATTCTAGAATTTTCATAGCTCGATCATGACGCTCTTGATATGGTTGGCACTCGTGCCCGCCGTGGCCATGGTTGCGCAGGCGACTTTGACACCCGAGTGAGTTCACTTGCCCATCCGTCGGCGATGGTGATCGTACAGCTTGCCCGGAGACAGATTTAGCTGACCGTCGATGCCTCATATAGGAAGCTTATCAGTGCACCGAGACGAGGAGAGGCAGTTCCTAACAACTCCGGGGTATGAATGGCTACTGTCGGCTGGTAAACAGGAGGTTGGTTGCTAAATCGTCGTTGCATTATAGAAGTTGGCCATCTACTCGACCTCCGAGTACTCTTTCGAGACACACTCCAAGAAATCATGGTACAGCGTTATGGACGTTAGCACTGGCAGGAGCACTGTTCTTACCAATGATTCCGCCGTGGAAGAGATCGTGTGGGTGGATGATACTACGCTACTATATATTAACGGCACGAACTCGGACGTGTCCGGCGGCGTAGAGCTGTGGATTTCTACGGTGAATAAGTTCACCAGTGGGTATGTACACATAGCTTCTGATGTTGTATAGCATCCTAATCACCATCTTCCCTCAGGTACAAGGCCGCCTCGATCCCCGCGCCTCTCGCAAATCTCAAGATCGCCGTCACAAAGAGCGGAGACATTAACTTTCTACTTTCAGGCCAGGCTTACGCCAACGGCGCCGTCTACAACGAGGAGCTCGTCGAAACCCCCCTCTCCACCGCCCGAGTCTACGACTCCCTCTACGTCCGCCACTGGGACGTTTGGCTGACCTCCGAGACCTACGCCCTCTTCTCTGGGTCCCTCAAGGGTAGCACCAAGAAGACCTTCGACGGGAAACTCAAGAACCTCCTCAAAGGCACCAAGAACCTCGAGACACCCGTGCAGCCGTTTGGTGAGGGCTCCGACTTTGCTATCACTCCGGACGGAAAGACGGTAGCATTCCTGTCCAAAGCTCCCGAGCTGCCGCAGGCAAACAATACCGCCTCGTATATCTTTACCGTGCCGCACGATGGCTCCTCCGTTGCAAGAGCAGTGAACGCACCCACATCCCGCGGAACTCCCAAGAACGCCCGTGGTGCATCCTCGCTGCCAACGTTCTCGCCAGATGGAAAGAGCCTCGCCTACCTGCAGATGGACGATGCCACGTATGAATCCGACAGGAACAAGCTGTACACGACCAAGCTCGGCAGTGGCGTTATCAATGGCGTCGCGCACAACTGGGATCGCTCGCCAGCCGGATTGTCGTATAGTGCCGATAGAAAGAATTTCTTCCTTTTGGCGGAGGAGTACGGTCGAGAGAAGCTGTGGACCCTGCCCGTGTCCTCCGGTGCGAATGCCACGCCGAAGGCAATTACCCACGAGGGCTACATCGAATCGTTCTATCAGATCTCCAACAACAGCATCCTCGTCAGCAACAGCAGCATGGTCTCTTCCACCGGCTTCGCCGTCATCAGCACCAGCGGCTCCAGCGAGCCGAAGGTGCTCCTCGCCCCGAACAAGATCGATCCGCAGCTTGCCGGGCTATCAGATTCGCAGGTGGACGAACTCTGGTACGAGGGCAACTGGACCACGATCCATGGGTGGATCGTGAAGCCGAGTGACTTCGACGCAAAAAAGACATATCCCCTCGCGTTTTTGATCCACGGCGGTCCGCAGGGATCGTGGGCGAATAGTTGGAGCACGAGGTGGAACCCGGCGGTGTGGGCGGATCAGGGCTATGTTGTTGTTGCGTGGGTTCCCTTTCGCAATCTTAGACAGTGAAGATACGTGACTGATGAGCGTCCAGAATCAATCCTACCGGATCCACCGGCTACGGAGAGGAACTCACCAATGCCATCCAGAACGACTGGGGCGGCGCCCCGTACGACGACCTGGTCAGGGGCTTTGACTATGTCGCCGACAACTACGAATACATCGACACGGCCAACGCCGTAGCAGCGGGGGCATCCTACGGAGGCGTAAGCCTCCCTTCCCCATCCCATCCCATCCCACCGCCATCCATCCCACTAACACCGCCCACCTAGTATATGATAAACTGGATACAAGGCCAGCCCTTCGGCCGCAAATTCAAGGCGTTAGTGTGTCACGACGGCGTGTACTCCACGCTCGACCACTACCACAGCGAGGAGCTATTCTTCATGCAGCACGACTTCAACGGGACGCTGTGGAACGACCGCGAGAACTACGAGCGGTTCGATCCGACCCGCTTCGCGATAAACTGGGCTACCCCGCAGCTGGTCATACACAATGACCTCGACTTCCGTCTGCCCGTGAGTGAGGGCATTGCGCAGTTCAATATTCTGCAGGAGTTGGGCGTGCCGTCCCGGTTGTGAGTTTCTCTCCCCCCCACCCCCCCACCCCACCAGTATCGACGGTAAATGCTAATTGAATACCTATATAGCTTGAACTTTCCAGATGAGAGCCATTGGGTTATTAAGCAGGAGAACAGTCTGGTCTGGCATAAGGAGGTGCTGGGGTGGATTAATAAGTGGTCGGGTGTTAAGGGGACTGTCTAGACTGCAGAGGGAAATGATGTTATTTACGGTACATAAGTGTTGGTTAATACTGATTGTCAGTGGTTATGTGTAATTAAGAGTTGTCGGGTTCAGGTATGGAGGTGAAGTAATATCTGATGTCTGGCCGAGTGGATGGATGGCGGCGTGCGTTCACAGTAGGTACTGAGGGTGGACACCACAACGTAGCCGGATTCCAAGAAAATCCGGCGAGGGCCTGGTCTTGTAGGTGTCCACCCTCCGTATTAATCGCCCGGTTCCCGGCTTCTAGTTGCAAATACCGGAATAGAGGTACAGTTTCGCGAAGTTCTGACTCCCAGAGAGAAGTAGTGACATCAACGGACGTTCATTTGATCATTTACATGTTTAGGTATAAAAGACATCCCAATGCCGCAGTTATCCCATGCTTACGATCTCTGAATACCCAAACTCTCCGGCGGCGCACCAAACCTTTCCGGCTCATGCGTCGGGGCATTACCGAGGGCCTCCTCAATCCTCTTCATAATCTCAGGCGTAAGCTTATCGACCACCTGAAGTGCGCCAATGTTCTGGATGACCTGCTCGGGCCTGCTCGCGCCCGTGATGACGCTGCTGATGTTCTTGTTCTTGAGGATCCAAGCGATGGCGAGCTGTGCCTGGGGAACACCGAGCTCCTCAGCGATGACTCCGATCTTCTGCGTGGTCGCCAGCTGCTCCTTCATCTCCTTATCGTTGCCGAACTTCTCGCGGAAGCCAGTGATGAAGGGGTCCGCATTCTTGTTGGCTTCGCCGAAGCGGGAGTCCTCGGGGATCGTGGCATTGTTGTATTTTCCAGTCAGGATGCCGAGTTTCAAGGGCGAGAAGGTGGTGAGTCCGAGGCCGTGGCGCGCGTACAGCGCGTGGAACTCTTTCTCCACTTTCTCACGGGAGAGCATGTTGTACTGCGGCTGCTCCATCTATGTTCCCCGCACAAGTTCATCATCAGTATGTTTACCTAGCAGACTTGGTATAGCAGGAGGGGATAAATACCAGCGGCCCGATCAACCCCAACTTATCCGCCACCCTCCAGGCATCAGCAATCTCCTCCGCGCTCCACTCACTAGTTCCCCAGTAGAACGCCCAACCGCGCTCAATAACATGATTGAACGCGCGCACGACCTCCTCCATGGGCGTCTGTCTGTCGGGGCGATGCGCATACACCAAGTCGACATACTCGAGCCCCATGCGATCCAGACTTGCACGCATACCCTCAACAACATGCTTCCGCGACAGTCCTATCGTGTTCTGCGCCCGCGACTTGTGCGCGCTGTTGCCGCCGCCGAAGTTGATCTTGGTGCTGATGACCACGTCGCAGCGGTTCCAGCCGAGCTCGCGGACGGCCCGCCCCATCACTACCTCCGACGAGCCGCCGCCGTAGCCTTCGGCTGTGTCGAAGAAGCTTTAGGTGCGGGAAGGTTAGATGCGCCGGGAGAGAAGCGAGTGAGGGGGCTAACTTGACGCCGTGGTTGTATGCGGTCTCGAGACAGGCGAAGGTCTGTTCGTCTTGGACGTGGCCGCCGTAGGTGAGCCTGTGTGAGGAATCCGTGTCAGCAAGGTAACCAATTGAATAGAAGACTGCAAGCGGGTAGCTACCATCCTCCCAGGGAAATGGCCGAGACCTTCAGTCCCGAGCGGCCCAGGAAGCGGTACTCCATGGGGGAAAGTGGTTCGGTGGCCATTGTCTGGTAGGTATGTTGCGAGTGTTACTAGGTGTTTGTATTGTAAGGAAGGTACAGAGACTGGAGAGAAGGGCCACGGTTCAGTCGGAGGTCGCCATTAAATAGAATGTCCGCCATGACCAGCGCCATGCTATGTATGATGTCGTCCCGCCCCGCTAGGTTAACTAGTGGGGTGAACTGCATCGGTGGCTGCGGGGATTCGGACCGAGTAATGCGGGGTGGTTGAGCACGGGGATTAGCCCGGCGATAGCGACATTGATGCGGATCCGGGATCCCCATCAACGCATCTATGAGTCCATGTGCTCGATTGATTAACCACATGCGATGGCCATCGACAAGGTTATGTATGTATAAAGCGGGTTTTTGGGCCTGCCGGGGTGAGGAGGACATTTTTTCGGTAGCAGACCGGGAGTTTTTGGTCATCACTGTGCTGAGTGGACTGTGGACTTGATTCTTGATTCGGTTTTCTCGCTGTCTAGAGTCCAAATGTGGAAATAAATAAACATTCCCAGTTTAGGTATCCATGTACTGTACTCTACTCGTGGTTCCTTCCATGGAGTTCCGTGATCCATCATCCATCCCCCCCAACGACACAATCATCCCAACTTCATCACTGTCTCAGCCTCTACGGCATGATCTCTCTCCGGTAAAGCCGGCGAGCCGGCGAAACACCGTCCCCGACTCCCGGAGGACGGTGCACTCCGACGCCGACAGATACCAAAACGGACATGATTGGTCGTCCAGTCGTCATCGGTCACGAATAAACCCTCATATCTAGTACCTCGTCGAGTACATACCTCATACCAGCATGGCAATTTCCATGTCTGGCCGCGTTCGAAGCAACTGGGATGTCATTGCGTGCTCGTGATCACCACTTCCGCTCAGTGGGGCGAGATGGATGGATGGATGGCTACAGCGGCGTTAAAAGGACATGTATTGTACATAACTGAAGCTTCCCAGGTCGATTGCGGTTATGTATCATACCACTGACTTTTTGAGAACCTTTTGGGAATTTCAGCGAATGATGGATTGAGAGTTGGTTCTCCCTCGACAGTTTGTCGGCCGTCAACTACCTCGACACGAATAAGCTCGTCAAATGACCTCGATGAGGCTGTTCCTAGGACTCGTAATGGAGTCTTTTCTTTTCCCACTCCCCTTCCTGCTATGGTTAATGTTCGCTGGGCTGCGTGGGGCCGCTGGAGGAGCGAGTCTTTGCCACGGCCCGATATGCGGAGCGAGGTCATCTACGGAACCATAGAGCAGCCGGTTGCATTGCTCACAAACCCCACAACTAGCGATGGCAGCGGCCGTAACGGGGGATTGATATATCTGCCGCAAATTTCCCAACGGCCAACGCTAACTGGCACACTGCCATCGGTCTTTGTTGCGAGCAGGAACCAATCATTCACCGTCACTCGATACGGCAATCCGGCATCGTGATTTGTCACTCGTCAAACCACCAAGCTCCCGCAGGCCGCAGCTCCGCTTCTGCTCGATACTTAATCACGCAAGAGAGTATGACGTACCGGTATATGGAAAGCTCCAAAACTACCGTTGGATCCATCCGCTCCTGAACGTCAAGCTAGGAACATAGGCGGCCCAGTCCGTCGGCACCTAGAGCTGCAGTACCGTAGTTAGAGTGGGCAAACCGGTCCGGTCTCGCGAGACACAACTGCCTCTCTCCTGTATGGGGCTAGAGCATCTACTGCTAGCCGGTGATCCCACCGGAACCTGGGCGGCCTCGTTAAATGCTTATTCTATGGCGCCCATCTCGGTGACTTTATGTCAGAAGGTTTATGTCGATTCTTGACATTGGCAACACATTAATTTACTTCCTCGTTTACTCTCGAAACACGCTGAACGGCTAAATCGCAAATATAACGTGCCTGATAAAGTATAGTACAGAAAAAGTAAAGTCTATCAATCAAGGTATTTAAAGCAACGGGTATAGACGACGAACGATCCAAAACAAGCAAAAACCACAGTCCAAACCAAAAAGAAGCGCTCCCCCAATGACAAACTCCTCCCAAACAGAACTCCGTATCACCCTCGACGCCCCAGCCAGCCCTCTACTTCCTCCACCAAGTCAACCAACTCTTCTGCCCGCCCCCAGTGCCATCGACGGCAAACTTTGGCGGCGGGAGACTAGCCACGATCTCGGCGGCGCGCTCCTCGTCGTCGAACTCCTCGTGCCCGCCGTCTTTCCACAGCCGCCGCTCGTACTCCGTCGCCCACAGTGCGGCGCCAGTGCCCGTCGAGAAGAGGAAGAAGATGCTGGCCACCGGAATCAGCTGCAGACACACGTGCACGAGCCCGAACAGGAAGTAGCGGAAGCGGTTGCGCCGGATGAAGCGGCGCCGCTGCGATTTGTCCCAGCCCAGCAGCTGGAAATAGCGGTAGTGGCAGAGAGGGCCGAGGTGGAAGCCTTCACGACGGACGGACAAGTCAGCGGGGGGTATTGGGGGCGGTGTGAGGGGGCGGGGAGAGGGGTACACACCTTGCAGGCAAAGGAATATCGCCGTGCCAACAACGGGGATGAAGCACAACGGCAGCTCGAGGATGAAGTAAACACCCATGCGGACGCTTTCTCGGGACTTCATGTACGGGCTAAGTCTGTGATTCCCCAGCCGCCGTCTGCCGTCCTCGTCCACCACTAGATCGCGGGTAACCCTGACCATAGCCTCGGCGCGCTTGTTGAGGCCGCGCACTCGCTTCGTCCCTGATAGCAGCACGATGTCGAATACATCGACGATCTGCTTTTCGGTGAGGAACGACTCGGCGATGAGTGCGACGATGGTGCCGGACTCGGAGAGGATCATTGTTGCGGCGGCGCTCCGCGGGAACGGCTCGTGGAAGAGGCTAAGGATGAAGACGTGGGGGAGCCATAGGAAGGCGAACATAAAGATCACCACGAAGAGCGATAGCAGACATAGTGGCAGGACGCGGGAGTAGAGTGAGGGGTGGAGGGAGCGGTGGGCGATAAGATGCGGGATGCCGTGGATCGGGTAGAAGAAGGAGCGTTTCGGCAGGCCCTGGGTTGCATGTTGTGGGGTTGGTGGCGGGCGGGGGCTGATGGGGGAGGGTGCCAACAATGGCTGCGCGTGTTCCGACATCAGCACTCCTCAATACTATATTCTGTGAAGCGTTCAACTGGAGGAGGAGGTTTTACGTTTCTTTCTGACGACTGCCGATTCCCCATAACTAATTCTTCCCCCTTTTTTCTTTGTCGTTAGCATATAACGGCACAGACCCACCCGGGTGAACGAGATCCCTTTCTGCTTCTGGCTTGGGGGTTTGGGCGGGTATCGTGAGCGTGTGGTGGAGGGAACAGGGCGGCTGAAAAGTAGGCCGCTACTTTAACCAATTCCCGGCGCGTCATGTGCTGGGCACGAGCACAGCCACACAGACAGCGGGGCATTCACGTAGAGGTTCTCATGGCAGTCCATCACGCCGTGATTCGGGCCTCTAGGGAAGTCAAATTTCAGGAAATATGACGAATATCGAACATAGTGAACGGAATACGATCGTCGAGAAGCATTCCGGATCCACCGGGAAAGATTGAAGGGACAGCCGTACATAGCGTCTTTCGTTCGGAAGCTTGAAGGGAAGACGGATTCATGCAGGGACCCAGCCAAAGCGTGTGACTGGACTGCTGGTAGTTATTGTCCTAACCCTACGAAGGCAAAGATACGATAGGCCGAGACACGCTGGACGATCCGGACGGTAGTTGCAGGACCGTCTGCACATGTAGGAAGTATGTACCTTGGCATCACCAATTTTCGGGACACGGGGAACCACGATTGCGTGAAGAACCCATTATTACATAGACTACTTGTAGGTACTTACACTACTCGGCGCCACAGAAAAGATATCTGGAGAATTCCTCGCCCATGGAAGCAAAGCCAAGTACATATCCAAGTACTTAAGTGGGTAGACAAAGGTATACATGTACAGGAACAAGAAGATTGGGAAAGGACAACTAAACACTCCATCCATACCGCACTCCAAGACAATGATTTTAACCCCACTCGTCTGCAAAATCCATCTCGTCAAGTCATCCCTCGCCTATCCATATATTAATCCGCCTTGATGGCACTACAATAAAAATATTAGCCATGTCACTGATGGGTCATTGTAGGAAGGGAAAGACATACCCATAAATCTTCCTCACGAAAGCGTAACTCGCCAAGAAGCCGACGGTTCCCACGAGCACACCGTAAACGCAACACGCCAGGGCACTGTAGGCAAAGAACAGTAGTCCACTGACCCATCCGTGGACCGCCAGTCTCGTCCAGTAGTACCAGCCGGAGTAAATGAACACCCAGACAGCACTCCCGGCACCCACCAAGAAACTTCTCCACCACCACTGCCAGTTCTCGGAGCAGAGCATAAAGTAAGTCATGATGATTGAGATTTCCATGACCGTTAGTAGAAGCACTCCGGCAATGAGCCCGAGGAACCCGAACATGTAGTAGTAGGTGGACTTGTCCTGCCAGAGCGATTTGAAGACAAAGAGAAGCTCAATGAAGATAACCGCAAAGGGGATGAGACCACCGAGGAGGATCGAAGGGATCGTCTTGAGGTACCATGGCTGCGGGGGCATTTGGCGGGCAATCATGGTTGTACGGGTTGGGTGCTCCCAAGGGTCGCGTTTGAAGCCAAGGTAGGAGCCAACGAACACAAGAGGAAGGGCGATACAGAGCCACATGAAGATCAGAGCAAGGAGTGTGGTGAACGGGATTGCCGTGGATGAAGCCTGGGCCCAGACGAAAAGGTTAAGGACGAAGACCGAAGCAAACATGAACCCCGGGAAAATAAGGGCGGTCATCAATGCGTTCTTCTTCCAGTTGTCACCCTTGAAGGTCTTGTAGACGCGGGTAGAGAAATAACCGGAGAAGACACCACCAAACACGAAGAGGAAAAGGCCGAAGGAGATGAATCCTCCACGGTAGCTGGGGTTCAAGACACCTGTCGCGGAAAGGACGATCAGTGCAATCATGACCAACATGAGCTGCACACCGCTGCCGACCACCGGCGCAAAAAGACCTCCCATGTTCGGTGGGCGGAAAACATCGCCGTGGACCAATTTCCAGCCGGTGACATCCTCCAATGCTTCGTCTTCTTCAGCTTCCTCGGCAGCTTTCTTCCTAGCCTCGGGGTCGCTAGAGGGGCCGGTTTCGTTGTACTTCTGAATGTCGCGGGAAAGAGTCCGTAACATAACAATGGCAACGACGATGGTGAGCAGCATGGCGATGACGACGGAGTTGACGATTGCCAACCAGTGGATGTGCACCGACTCTTCGTCGTTGACGAAGTAGCGATCCCACCTGTTGGCCCAGTCGATGCCATTCTCCTCCTTCCAGTAGACCGAGTATGTGTACGGGATGCTCAGCTTTTCTCCGTCTTTTGGCACACTGAGCTCCAACGCGGGCTGGTTCTCCAAGTTCTCGGGGCATTTGCCCGCCGGTCCGGCGATGGATTTAGGGTAGACCTCGAACGCAACGATGAGTTTGCGGTTGCTGTTGGGCGCCCGTCGCCAGCGGATGACGAGAGTAACATGGTTGTTGAGGTAGACTTTCTACACAGCTGTCAGCACTTGCCTCTGCCAAAGTTTCGCAAGTTCTTTACCGAATCCTCGAGGTATCCTAACTTGAAGCCGGCCGCGTAGTATTTCTTCGACTTGTCAACCGTCACAAATGACGTCGCGCCCGGAAGGTTATCCACGATCCTGCGAAAACCCCATCAGCACTCTCTCCACCCCCACCCCACCAACCGCAGGAACCGGAGAAGCCCACCATTCGACAATATACCCCTCCCTAACTAGGTCCCTAGCCCACTGGATATCTCGTTTCTCGACCTCCTTGTCACCCAGATGCTTACACGCCTCATCTTTCCCCATGACGAGCTCATAGTCACTATTCGAGATGCGATCGCCGCGCAGCACCTCACCCAGATTCAGGCCAATAGTTCTGGACCCGAATTTCGACCCAAACCCATCTTTCGTCGCCGGGACGACGAACGGAAGCTCGGCGTACGCGAAGGGCAGCTCCGTCGTCGGCGACGAAATCTTGTTCGTCGATAACGCTATGGGATCGTTGTCCTTATACGAGCGGACAGACCAGCCTACATATGAGCGATCAGCGGGGGGACGTCCCATGTCGCAGCGCAGAACCGCGTCCGAGCGGAGATGCGCGCGGAAGGGGGAGGGGGGAGGGAGGGCAGCCCACCTGGAATGTAGAAGGCCGAGCAGAGGGGTGCCAATGCTGCCGGCAGCAGCAGTAGAGTATTGGAGAGCTTCATGACAGTGTGTATTTCCGCGAGCCGGTGGTCTCGAAAGCTGAGAAGTTGGGATGGGATATGCAAGTGGAAGGAGTTATGTGGGGGGGTTTCGTTTCCAAATCCCACGAAAAGCCTTGCGGCGGTTCACAGTGAATTGACTACAGGCTGCAAGATGTCAGGATCCGAACAAAGGTCAGACAGACGTAATGCACAGAAGGATGTGTATGTAAGACTTACGACGCTCGTTGATTGAGGATGGCGTGTTGAGGGAAGATTGTCCACGGTCAGGGACTGGATCGCTCCCTACTCTACAAGACCTCCTAACCCAAAGTCAGTGGCGGCAGTGTCAGCTTCGGATGACTAACCCAATCAGCCTTACAGCCACATGACGGTCATGGTTTATCACTAGTCTAGGGACTCCAGTACCATGGCTAATTAGGTGTCACGGTTTTAACTCAAGACCCATGCCAATCAAGGTGGCCTTATATAAGCCTTCATGATAGACTTTGAGGAAGAGAGAGAGAGGGAGCGAGAGCGAGAAGCGGTGAACCAGTGATTGAATTGACTGTCTACTTGGTTGAGAAACAAAAGAGCGGACAACATGGGCGGTTTATATACAACAAGAAAACGAGAAATACAGTACTATACTGAACGACACCTGTCTTCCACCTAATCCTCGAGCCTTTTCTTCCCATATTGCCTATGCTCATTGCGAATAGCCATTGCGTGTCATATCTTCTCCCACATTACGCGTCCTGGCTTTTGAGTTTGCCAGGCTGTGGCGACACACTTTTCTTCAGTACATACCGTACTAGAAGGTAGGTCTGGTATGAGGTAGGTACCAAGCAGGTCCAGTTCAAATAGTCACGCTGACAGATTTTCTTCACCGACTCGATGGACGGACAGGTTTGATGAGAATAAAATAATTGGATATAATCGAACTATAAAGGCAGCCAGGCAGGCAGGGTAGATACATGAAATACAATAGGAAAAATCAAAAACCCTCCACTGGCCCTTTTTTTCATCAAACACCTCACTTCCGCACCAACTACCGTCCAGTCCAGACACCGCTCTCCCAGTAGTCACAACGGTCTTTTCTGGTATCCGCTCCATCGACATTCTCAAACTTCAACAACCCCACATTCAACATCTTGACGTAAGTGCCCACGGTGGCGGGCACCATATCGATCGTCGGGGGAAGGGACCCCGTCTGTCTGTACGTATTGGGGCTTCCGGACCGGACGAACGAGGTGAAGTAGCTCTGGAACCCGGTGGCGAGATTCTTCTCGGTGATGAAGTTCAGGTCGAAATCGAGCTGGAAGAGGTTGTAGATGTTGAGATCCGTCCGCCAGAAGGTGAAAATTAGATCGAGCCCGTGGACTCCCGGGGGAACGGCGAACTGGTAGGACCAGGCCTTACCGGCGTACGCTTTTGCGACGGCCCGAACATTGCACGTGACGACCCAGTCCCCGATTAACTGGACTAGGCGCTCGTAGTTGGAAAAGAATGGACCGAAGATGCTGGGATTGGGGTAGAGATCGTCAAGGGCGTCCATGTTCGCGGTGGAGATGGACGGGAAGTTTGATGCAAGGAGCTTATCGACCTGTGAGTTGAGGATCTTGGTTGGGTCGGCAAAGATGATGCCCTCATTGCTGGTATGTCCGACGATGACACTGACGTCCTTCCAGTAGTTGCCATTGGCCATCTCGATGCTCGGTAGGTCCATGATGTATTGGTTGTCCACTGCAGGGCCAAATCCAAAGGTTCCATACTGCGCATCTCCAACGATAGCCAGGTTTGCGGCCTGCAGCTCCTCGGTAGTCTTTGTGCGAAGGCAGGCAAGACCCTTGCCTGCACAACCGGCCCCTGACTCGAAAGCCGCGTAAATGGCCTCGAGACTGACT
Source organism: Tricharina praecox (assembly GCF_024521635.1). Taxonomy (NCBI): domain Eukaryota; kingdom Fungi; phylum Ascomycota; class Pezizomycetes; order Pezizales; family Pyronemataceae; genus Tricharina; species Tricharina praecox. The sequence continues at coordinate 2,690,941 of NW_026250403.1, forward strand.
GGGCTGTACATTGGCTCGAAAGCCGGGGATTGCATGATCGCTCGCTTGAACAACGGGTCGCTTGAGCCACCGTTTCCAACAAGGTGATGCATAATGGATCCTGCAAGGATATTAACACAGTGTACTAGCAGGAGGTGGAGAAGATAGGGACTCACCAGCACCCGCACTCTCTCCCATAGCGGTCACGGCAGTCTTATCACCACCAACGAGGCTGATATAGCTCTGAACCCATTCGAGTGCCTTCTTCTGGTCCCATAAGGCCGCATTGGGAAGACCTTCCGCTTCGACAGTAGGACCGCTCAAGAAACCGAATGCACCAAGCTAACGGTGGAAACATCAGCACTCACTCGCGTCGGAGTCGGGAAAGGTAGAACTCACACGGTAGTTTGGCGCAACATAGATCATGTTGTTATCCGCAGACTTGAGTAATGGATTCCCATCGTACCTGGTACCAAAAACCGTTAGCAGGCCTTTCAGGAAATTACACGGTACCATTGCCGGAGGTGGAGCCTACAAGAAGAACGATTTCGAGCCCAAGACTAAGATTTATCCACGTTAGCGTCAGGGTCCACAATCCCAGGCATCCGGGCCGAAGAAAGCAAAGCGAGCAGCATCCTCCAATATGGAAGTCATGTACGAGATGCAAGACTTACCATAACCACCGCCAAAGATCCAAAACAACACTGGCAAGTTCTTGACCTCTCCGCGAATCGCCTTTCCGGGAACTTGGATGTCCAAGAACAGGCAATCTTCGCTCCAAGGCTCCAGATTCGCAAGCAATGGGTAGGCAACTATTTCCATTGATCAGTTGCACGGTTCTAGTGGCCACAACGATGAATACCGGGACCGGGCACGGAGCGAACTCACAGCTCAAAATCTCAGGTAGGGCCTGAGGGCACTGGGACCCAACCGATCCATCCTGAATGGCCGTCTCTACAGCTGGGTCTGCGGGCTTCTTCCACCGCAAGTCTCCAATTGGTGGCGCTGCGAAGCGGATATTCCTGAAGGTGTAGTACTATGATCTCTGGTGTTCAGTATGAACCGGATCTGGATAATGGGGGGGAAGGCTGCTCACGTCGTCCGTGACATCGTACGAATATGCCTTGTAGGAGGCATACGGCAGAGTCAGAGTGGGCAGGTCATTGCTCCCAGCCCCAAGGGTGATACCGAGTGATAGGGGAGCCGCGAGGGAAGCGGGAAGCAGAGAGAGGAAGAGAAGTCCAAGCATCTTGAGAGGAGCCAATGGGAAGAAGCCTGAGTGTCTGTTTGTCTGGAGAACTTTCCAAACATGGCGATTCTCCGTCCCTTATGTAGAAGCCAAAGATTCTTCCCTCCAGTCCAGCACATACATATCACCGTCCTGGGGAAACTGTCTCCATGTACCACAAGCACTACCACCACCGGAAGATGCCATAGCATCTCTGAGGGGCCGGCGGGCAGAATTTAGACCGCATGACTAGGTCTTCGTTAGCTACCTGTCCGGATGACTTGCCTCCCGGTACCGACGACGGGGTTGCCGATATATGCCGGAGGGATACCTATATGAGCAATGCGCAAAAAGGGGACTTTGTGTATGCTATAGTGGCTGACGTCGTCCTATACTCCACACCCTTTCTTTCAGCCCGCTGCCGAGCTGTACCTCTCCTCCGCAATCCCTTTACCCTCCTTATCCTCCTCCTCAAAGGACCCCGGATAGCCCCCATTGCCCAAACACATGCCCAAGCCCGCACGGTCATGAATCCAAGGTATCTCGAGGCCATCAATCCAAAGAGAGTACCGCCCATTCGAAGCGGAAGCCGTAATTCGTATTCGTATTGTTCCGTCCAGGTAGGTATTTCCAACTGCTGATGACAAACATTTTTTTCTCCCGCGAGTCCAGAGTTCAGAGTAGCCATCGGTGCCTGCTATCAAGGGACCGTGGGTACTATCATACGTACGCACGTACATAGAGTAGTTGGGCGGGTAGTTATCCGGAATTCGATCTTCAGGGGGCCCCCTCGTTAAACCACCTTCTGCTAACATACTCCCGGCCAAGGAATCCCGGGGGTTGCCGGCGGGGTATGGGGTATGTAGGTAGCGATCTAGTAGTCTGGGGTAAATACCTAGCTGAGCCGTTCAGGCGGGAATAGTAGGAAGTACGTGGGTAGGAAGTATCTACACATCAACCGAGTTCGTTTGGCGAGGCGAGGCGAGAGAGATTCCGTCGAGAAGCAGAAGGGAGACTCGAGACAGCTTGTGATGCCGAGGAAAGGATGGTCCGATGGCTGGTGAGAGTGCTTTATATGCCAGGCTACGCGGGGACCCCGCGCCCCGCATTCGCTGGGGTGGGGAGGGGGAAGGCCTGGAAGGTGTGTGGGGGGTGTGGGGAACAAGATCGGCCTAGAATTGGAAGCAGTCCGGGGGTACGAGATGTCAGAAAATTCGTTCAAACCAACCAGATGACTCTGGAACCTGCATGGCCATCGGTGCTTAATACCCAAAGGGGGAAGGGCCCACTACTCTAATTTTCCGCTTGAGGCTTGAGCTCCAACATCGTCAGTTCACAGCTCAGCACACAGCTCAGTTCATAGCACACAGCTCCCACGGTGTTGCCACCACCACCAGAGCAGAGATTCTTTCCACACGACGGGAATGCCTCGGCCGACCAATACTCCCCCCAGAACTCGACATGTCGACACGAGAGAGGCACACGGCGAGCTCTGGTTACTATACACTCCGCCCATGGACCATTGCTCACGATAGCACCAACAGAGCGGGGTAGCTATAGAGTATACAGCCTGCGGACCGTGTCTCAAAAGAGGCAGGAGGCCGTTGTCGGATCTGTAGCCGTAATATCTGTCACTGACCATGTACACTTTACGAACATCTCGAGTTCTGTGTCCCCCACGTGCATGGCCTACGTATTATATAGTAGTAGCCCATCGGTTGCTCACGGCACCCCGCCCCCCGCACTCCGCACGCACAACTATAGGCAATATACATTGCTGGTATGGTTGGTACTTGTTACCCCACACGACATCAATATTCTGAGAGCAGTCGCTTAGGTACCGTAGGTCGTCTTCCTGCGCCAATGCAGGAGCACCTACCTAGAGTCTGTAGGTATGTAGATAACGGACGTTCCTCGCTTCGAAGCTCGATCATAACATGAGTTATACGCCGGTTCCATGTGGCTGTAAATAGGTAGGCGCTTGGCGTACGGCGCCAGGCAACAGCTCAGGCTGGAGGGGAGTCGCTGGGCAGTGGACACCCGAGGAGAATCGCTTGGTTGGTAGAGCCGCTGCCCCGCAGACCCTGTCGATTCGGGAGGAATATAGATATAGATGGATATATTATGCACCTGGGCAGTCGGCTAGGTAGCCGGGACGTCCGCCGTCAATGCGCCGTGGCTAGATATCGATTGCAAGTCTCAGACTCTCAGCCCTGCCGACCCCCACTTCTCGTACAAAGGTCTGTAGAACGATGTGGCTTGCGATTAACGGCCTGGCCGATGCGTATGTAGGTACCTACGGTACTACATCTGTAGCTCCGCCTGCCATTCGTCCGATGTCAGTAAGCGATGTGAGCGCACCCAAGGCTCACTGCACTCCTGTCGATCGGAGATGCAGCAAGCGCAGCAGCAGCAGCAGCAGCAGCAGGTACGGCGCTCGCTAGCTACTCGTCTCTCGGCCCCTTCAACCGAGCGGCAGGAGAAGCATGTGCAAAACTCTACATCACTGGCAGCCTGAGCACTGAGCACTCCAGAGCAGACACACTTGTAAGACCCAATATATATTCTCGTTAGTCACCCCCTGTCACCCGTCCACCCGCACCGCCCAGCTAATCCATAGCCAACAAGCTCCTCCCGCCATCCTCCGTGACCCTCTTCCTGATCCTCACCCTCATGTAGCGAACGCCTATCTTCTCTATCTTTGCCTTCCCGCAGCCGGCGATGCCAGAGACCTTCATGTCGCCCAACTTTTCCGTCAAGTCCTGAAGCGTAGGCCGCACCTTTCCCCAAAACATCTCGTCCGCCACCATCTCCTCACGCACACCTTCACTATTCCCGCCAGCAGGGGGCTTTACCGCCACTTCCTTTGCGGCCACGAGCCCACTGGGCGCAAAGACGAATGCCTCACCGCAGTCCAGTCCGACCACGCGGGTCATCAAGCCGCCACCGCCGGCCCTTCCGTCCTGTTCTGCGGCGGCGATGTGAGCCTTTAGGAACGAAAGCCACTCGGGCGACGAAAAGCGGTGGACGATGGTGAAGCTGCAGAGATCCAAAAGCTTCGACGAGATTGTAGGCTCCTGCGTAGATATCACCACCCGTGTCCCTAAGTGCCGCTGCAGCCGGATGGTGCTCAAGAGCGTGTCCGTAAATCGCTGCGCGGAGGCGCTGCCTAGCATGTACTGTAGTTCTCCCACTCGGTTATTAGGTGCCGTGCGTAGGTACATCGGCCTGGAGGAGTTCGGTAGCAACGTGAACGTATGTGCGTACCTTGTGGGCTTCATCCACTGCTATGACTTTGCCGGTGGTGACCGGGCGGTCGAGGAAGAGGTGCAGGCAAATATCGAATAGTGAACACGCCGTGCTATGTCCCATTAATCCCACCGTAAAACCCCCCAGGAAACGTGCGTATGTACGTACGATTCATCCACAAAAGGATCACTCAGATCAATGATAGTCAGATGTCCCGGCGTGACGGACCACAAGTCGACCTGCTTCTCCGCCGCATTGGTCGCCATGAAGCTCTCCAAAATCTCGAGCCTCAGATTCAACGGGGATCGCTGCTGCGGTGTCAAATCGACATTTTTGAGCAACAGTTTGAAAGATTTATAATTAAATCCCGTGGCGGTATTAGCCATAGCCCTTAGAATCTTCCTGACGACTTCCATGTACAGCGGCGGCTTATCGTCAGAAAGGTCCACCGCCATCAGCGTGAGCATCCGCGTCACGTCCAGATCACTCTCACGGAACCGCAGCGGCCGGATCGTGAGCCGCTCATTGGCGCCTGGGATCAAGGGGTACAGCTTTGTCGCCCGCGTGAATGAGGAGGGCGCGACGAGGACCGTCACGGGGATCCGTGAGGCTAGATACGCTGCCTCGCACGGCTTTTGTAAGTGTTTGTCGTAGTGGAAGACGAGGCCTGTCAATGGAGCAGGCAGCTCGCCGATGGAGGGGTCAGAGAGCAGGAAGTTCTCTGGAGTGGTCCGTCAGTGAGACTGGCTTTCATTTCAAACAGGTGCAACGTATGTATGTGTGTACATACCCAGCATGCACGAAAGAGTATTGCTCTTGCCCGAGCCTTGCACGCCGCAGATGAATGCAGACAACTTTATATGTACTTCACTTTAGCCATCTATACCTGTACATAGATCTGACCACTACCCTGGAGTAGACCACATACCGGAGCATTCCCATTCAAAAACAACCTCCCATCCAAAGCCACATCGTGCGGCGTAGTTCTTCCCGCCTCGGGGTCCAAAACCTCCACCTGCCGGCCGAGCAGCGCGAACTCTTGGTATCCGGGGAGCTCGTCGTCGAGGTCAATCTCCTTTCCTGCCAGCGAGGTAAAAATCGGAGCGGTTTTCACCGTTTCGATCCACGCCGGGTTTAGACTCCCGTGACCGCCAGAGAGCAGCTCGTTGTGGGCGTCGACGTTGTCGTCTGCGTGGGCTGTGAAGGACATGATTTGATACCGATCGGAGTGATTTGAAGAAGAACGAAGAGCGGGCGGGGGAAGCGGTTCGTCTACATATCAAGGACAATTTAGTATCATGCTTGCACTGCAAAAAAAATTCTCCAATTTTTTCGGACCGGCGAGAATAGTGGGGGGTTCCAGGCGATTCGAGCTCTGGAATTCGGGAATTCGGGAATCTTGCGGCGGATACCCGTGACTTATCTGCCGTGATTCGTGAATCCGTGATTTTGGAGCCTACATACATATCGGAATCCCGCGTAAGGGACCAGTCACCGAAAAATTGTAACAATGGCGCAATGATAGGTTGTGAATGTATAGAGTTGTCATGATAAGTAGGGTTGTGCTTCTGTGCCGTCGTATACATAACAGTATCAACAACGGCGAAATTTTGTCGACCAGCCTCATCCGCTTCGTCCAACATTATGAACCGCGGCCACATGCGCTGCATGTATGGGTGGGATTTAAGTGTTGAGAGAACTTTGATCGTACTGGGTGAGTGAATGGGAAAGTGAATGGGACACTGCAGACACTTGTGCTAGGTGGGTGAACGGCAGAGTGAATGGGACGTTGTAGACACTCGTGCTGAACTCACCGAGTTAACAGAATAACGATGTCAATACATTTGATGGGGTCGACTCAAAAAAATCCCATGGAGGGGTCAACCGTCAACCCCGCTTACTGCGCACTCGTATGTACTGAGGGGGGACAAAACAATGCGACCCAGACAGGGGTGTTTTCCGTAGAGAGGTTGTATGCCAACGGAACCTGTATGTCAACAGAATGAACCCAACCCTCTTTAGCTAGCGTACTCTGAAGAGGCTTGAAGATGCTTAGCGCGAGTGATATTTGATGATATAAAATATTCGGCTTCGTCGCGGCGGCGATTCGGCTGCCCGCGCATGGAGTCCTTCTTACAAAATCCCCCCGAACTCAACCAGTTTTGCTCTAACTAAGTCAAGTACAAAGTCAGATTAATCCTCAGATGTAGGCCGTTTCAGCTATTGTGAAAACTTCAATAAAAACAACTCGTATTAAGATTTAAATACTCCATCTCCAAGTCTTTCAGTCATCCTCCTGCCCGTCCTCCGACCCACTACCACTTCCCTCTTCCAGAGTTTCTTCCAAACGACTAATGTCGTCTCTCAATGTTTGCAGGCGGCTTATCTCCCTTTTTTCCTCCTCTTGCAACCGAGCAACTGACTTCAAAGTGGCTGGCAGCCGTTTTCCATCCTTCTCCATTCCCATATATTTCTCTTTCTTTGCTGTTAACTCCTTCACCCGGTTGGCCAGCTCATCAGCTTTTTCCTGCATCCTTGCGAGCCTTGCAAGGCGAACATTCTGTCGTACGTGCTAGATATTCCTCATACTCGTCTATCTGTTGGACAGACGTAAATTGTCGGCTCTCATCTGGAATTCTTCGCCGTTTTCGCGGTTTTTGTTGTTTTCTAGCTGACTCCCGCTTGGCTCCAGCCTCAAATCTCTACTCCAAATCGTCGCAATGGTGAAGTTTCACTATGTGAGCTTTTGAAACTTTGCTGAAACCATGGCGAAGCCTCCATGAACGTGGACTGTTGCTTTTCAGACCCAATTCAAGGGATTCGCGGAGTTAGTGGAATTCTCGATGATCCCGAGAGGTGGAAATTGCGAAGACCTCGGCCGCAGAAAGAGATGATAGTGAACGAATCGGAGAGGAAGTCGATAGCTGAGATGGCAACTCAACACTGGCTTGGGTGGCTGTTGGTTTTTCAATGTCAAGAGTTCTTTGAAGAACCTCGAAATCCAAAGGGACTAGGCCGGTCCACCAGAACCCACTGCGGATATTCTCCGATGTAAATGCTATCTTCTCTGCTTCCAGCAGAAAACGATAGAAGTTTCCTTTCCAAATACCATGCTCTCCAGATTCGGTATGGCGCCGTAGGACATCGGAATATGCAGCCTTTAAAGGTGCGAAGAGGGCAACATCAAGGGGTTGAGAGAAATGGGTGGTGTGGGGAGGAAGACACACAGGCAGAACTTTGTAATCAAGACAAGTCGACAGGAATTCGCGGTTGACATGAGATATATGCCCATCGAAGATAAGCATCCGCCACTTGCCAGCAGCTTTCTTCTCCGACGGATATTCGGGGCCGAAATTGTGTTGCAACCAAGCAAGAGCCTTGCCGTTATCTGTCCAGCCATTGGGCGATACGCCGAATAGAACATCGCGAGGAACTCCATCGAGGTTCTGAAACCATGTGTCCTGTAGTCCCTGGCCCTTCATGATAACCGCTGATGGAAGATAAGTGCCGTCTGCACAAATGCAACATATCATAGTCGCAAACTCGCGTGAACCATCTTGGATCCGTGTAGCAGTAGGCAGTTGAAACTCCTTCAAATCCGGAGGAAAAGGGCGTCCTTTCGTATTGCGAGGGTGCCAGATCACATCTAGTACACGTTGTGACTGTATATTTCCCATCACAAATCCGGTTTCGTCGAAGTCGTATGTATTCTTGGGAATGACCTCGAACTCGGCAACTAAATCTCGCATCTATTAAGTCACTGAAAGTCAGCCATCGATTATTTCGCCAAAGATAATTATGTAGAAGGAAGAACGGTGGTAAACGGTACATTTGAAAAGAACAAATCCAACGCAAAACATTTGTTGCCATGATGTGCCCGGATTCTATCGAGCTGTTGACTCCACCTGACCTTCGTCTCTGGATGTTGATTGTAAAAATATCTGTCAATCCATCGAGGGCTGATGGTTGCTGCTGGGACTCGTTTCCGTAAAATGGTTTGGGCCATATCTCGAACATCTCTCAGGGTCTGTGGAAATCCAGCTTGCTGCAGAATCTCACAACGCCAAATCAGAGTTTCTTTCTCTCCTTCCAACATCAGCCGACAGGCCTTCTCGTAGTCTGCCTTTGTTCTTCGTCCAAGTGATCAATGTACAAAGGTAGACTCTGCCATCATTGCTATCACTGCAGCTCCCTTCTTCGATGGTACGCCACCTCGCAGGTACGCTTGTAAACCCTCTTGAAACCGAATATACTCGGGCAGGTTTTCGCGTTCGAACGGTGAATTGCTGTTTCCTGAAGCTGATATGGTGTTGTCATCGCCGGTTGCAATCTGGTTGTTGGCTGGGAACTCGCTATTTCCGAAAGTCTTCATCACCCTATCGCCTCCAGCAAGCTCCTCCTCCCCGGAGACCCTCGCCGCTTCCCCTCCTAGCTCATCACCCCCAGCAAGCTCCTCCCCGACAACTTGTGAACCCCCTTCGCCGCCAGAAAGCTCCTCCTCCCCCGAGATCCTCGCCGCTCCCTCTCCCAGCTCAACTTCATCATCCCCAGCAACCGCATTGCCGACAACCACTGACAGAACCTTATTGCCATTCGCCATTCGCTGAACTCTCTCGCTGCTACAGAACAGTGTATCTACCATCTACATAGGTAGCTAGATGCCTATTGCCCGCTGAGTGAAGCTCCCCCTGAAAAAAATGAAAAACCTAGAAAAAAAGAAAAGAAAAAAAGAAATACACACACGAACCATCTACTAGCGTCTCCGTATTTGTCTGGGCATTCTCATGGCATACAGGTTCCGTTGGCATACAACCTCTCTACAGCGCCACATCAGAAGTTATGTCCACTACACCAAAATCAAAACATCACGTCGCCGTCGCGGAAAATGGTGTGGTGGACATGACTTCTGATGTGGCGCTGTACGGAAAACACCCCTGTCTGGGTCGCGTTATTTTGTCCTCCCTCAGTACTGGGGAACTTCCTCGCTATCGGTGACTTGGTGGTGTCTCGTGGCGTGCATGTAGGAGTGCTTATTTATTTGCCCCTGTTCCTGCAAGTGCCCGACAGGACCGTGGTTGTGTGGAAGGTACCCGTGTCCCTAAGCATTGCAAGCAATGGTTACGACCCGGAACGCAGATGGCTGTACATATTTGACTGGACGAAATAGTCCCTTGGACCATGGCTGGCATAGGGTGGGATGACCGTCCCATCCATCATTCCTCATGCCCAAGGACCAGCCCATCTAAGTGACGTCCTATCAAACAGAACTTACTGGGTCATCTGCGGCCATCTGCGATCCTGCGCTCGCATTCTTGCGACGCCGGGGTTGGCCCAGCTGCCACCTGCAGCGCAACCTGGGAATGAAATTCCAAAGTTCACCTGACCATGATCTCGAAACCGTGGCTGAGCATTGCGCACGGTAGAGGGGAAATAACTTAGAATGATGATAATGTAAGCTTGTTATTCTTGCGTATATATATCCGACCTCTATGGAGATTGTGGAAATCATTTTGGTGTTTTTTCGGAACCTGTAGGCCGGCGTGGGAGCAGAAGTAAAAGCGGAAGTCGATGTTCGCTATTCGACATCCCCTAGGTAGGTATTCCGGTGAATGAGCTGTGCGGAGGGTTCTATCTGCACAAATCCTCAATAGGTGCGAATTCGTCCCATGAGTAGCTGCATGGCAGCGTGGGGCTTGTCGCCGAATTGCACTTCTAAGTCTGAAGTCAACGCCATTGCTGACGTACATTGAGCGTTGGTATATTTTCTCAACGGAGCAATTTCTTCGTGAATGTAGATTGCGGCGTCGGTATGCTCTCGATGAATTCCAATTTTGATACATGTCAAGTTGTGATCGAAAAACGCAGTTCTGGACGCTGGGGTCCCATGAGAATGAACAGGATCTCGCTTCTCGACGAACCATCTTTCTAGCATTTGCCGTCCAGCCGTCCCAGCTGCCGGCTTCACGCCTCGAGGTATGGTTACTGGTCATTCGCTTTCACTCTGTAACCAAGAATTCAGAATTCCACATAAAAGTGGCGGTTCGGTAGCTGGCACATGAAGATGGCAGTGTGGCAGTGCAATTACAAGAGCGGCTGTGGCTGGCTAAAGTGGCTGGAGCTCCTAGGGATCCATTCCTCGGAGGGGCAGACCTCGTCAATCCGTCTCATCTGCGTTTGAGGACCGGCCACTGACCGCCATATCCCTTAAAGTTAGTGCGTAAGATGTCGATCATCACTCGTCACTCGACTGTGTGTAGTTAGTGGCGCCCGTGCCAATTAGATCGCAGATCCGGTAGGCCAGATGTGTAGCTGAAGGCGAGGGATCGACCTGAAATATCCGTGAGGACAAGCTTAAGGGGGTTTGTGTTTAGGCAGGTACGTAGGCGGGCACCGGGCCTTTTTTTGGGCGATGCGAGCTGCCAACGACTGCGTGCCCAGGGGCTTCCACATGCTACGTTCCTGGGGGGCCGACACCGACTGTCACCCAGTAACACGCCGATGCCAGGGATGGAGCGCACGTAAATAATTTGCCATCTCAAACGCACGCTGTTTCTCCATGGCTAAGCCTTCCGAGCGGATCGGAGGGATCTACCTTACAGACGCACTACTGGGGCGCTTAGGTGTGGGCGCCGACCCAACCGATTGGTTACCACCAGGGGTAACTAGAGGGTACCTGCCGCTGAGAATGTTATCCCTTCCGATAACCGCTCCTGCTATGCACCAGCCCAGGGACCGCCAAAGTTTCATGTTGACGCTCGAACCTACGCGGGTTTTGCTGGATTCCTCAACGCCACTGGTCGAGCGATCATGAGCCGTCTCGAGCTGCAACTTCTAAATCAATTGGGCGTGCACGCCCTATGGTTGTGAACACACATTCTTCTCCTATTGCCCCTACTCAGCTCATGTCGAACCTATATATGAGGCCCTCGCCCATCAGCTTGAGTGCTTCCATATTCCAACTTACAATCATTCAATTCGGCCTCCAGTACTCGCTTCGTCTGGAACGTTCTCGTTTTCCTTCCTCTTCTCTGTATCTTTTTAGGAACTGGTTTCCAACACACTCCCTCCTCTTCTTTCACTGCATTTAAAAGGAAAATCATCCAATACTCTCTCTCTCTTCGGTTTCGGACAAAACACATACAAACTTCATCAGTCAGAAAGAAAAGGAAAAATATGATGTTTTCAAAGGCTACCCTCATCTCCGTCCTATTGGCCGCCGCCGCCAGTGTCAATGGGCACATGCATATGTCGAACCCTCCGGCGCTCGGCGCATCAGAGAACAAGTTCACCGCCGCAGTAGATGTCAACATCGACGCACCCCTCGCCTCGGACGGCAGCGACTTCCCTTGCCGCGGTCATTTGAATCTCATCGGCACCGCCGCGGGCGCTTCAGTCGCGGATTATACGGCCGGTAGCACGCAGTCAATCACCGTTGCGGGTGGAGCCCGTCACAACGGCGGGTCCTGCCAGGTTTCACTCTCGGAGGATGGTGGGTCCTCGTGGAAGGTCATGAAGACTTTCATCGGAGACTGTCCTGCCGCCGGTGCACCTTTGGGATTCACTGTGCCCGCTGAAGCGAAGTCTGGAGAAGCAATCCTTGCTTGGTCCTGGTTCAACCAGGTCGGCAATCGCGAGATGTACATGAACTGTGCGGCTGTTACCATCAGCGGTGGCGGCAGTGGCTTGAGCGCTCTCCCGGATATGTTCGTTGCCAACGCTGGTAACGGATGCACCAGCAACGCCGAGGGAACTGGTGACCTCGAGATCCCCAACCCTGGCGAGGACGTCGAGAGGAAGAGCACCAAGTCCAGCCCCCCGGTTGGCAGCTGTGCCTCCGGTGGTTCTCCAGCTCCCCCGGCCGATGACTCGTCTTCAGCTGATGCCCCCACCGCTACCGCGCCTGCCGAGACCGCCACTGAGCCCTCGCCAACCAGTGTCGTCCCCACCTTCATCATTCCCACCCCGGAGCCTACCATCCCCGCCGATTCTCCCACCGCCCCTGTGGAGACTGCCCCGGCGGAGACTGCACCTGCGGCGACGAACACTTTCAACGATGGCCTGTACCGCCCCACCGGCGGAGCCAAGACCTTCGACGATGGGCTCTACCATCCCAAGGCCACGGCGGCGCCTACCCGCGTCGCATACCGTTTCCGCGCCTAGTTTGGAACCCACTTTTTTGTAGATTTCGTTTTCATTTTCTTTCGGTCAACTAACGGTGTTTGATTTCCGGGCTCATTTTTATATCTGTTTGATAGTCTTGGATGAAGGTTCCAAAACGTTCCTGGTACAAAGGTAGATTGGTGGGAAGGCTGGCTGGGCCCCTTGTGTTTTATATCGCGGCGTTGTGGGCGGAATTTGATTCGGTGTGGGGATTTGTTTGGATAAAATTTGAAACTTGCGCCGCAAAATAGTGAAACCCTTTTTTCTGTCTGTTGAAACTTGCGCCAGGAAATAGTGAAACGCTTTTTCTCTCCATGTGACGGATGCCCGATGATGAGGGCATGTGATAAGTGTTGGCAATTATTGCCCATGGATGGTCGTTGCTGCCCAAACGCAGCCGAGTTACGGTCCATGAGTATCTTAGTAATCCGTCATCCCAGCTAACTCTCATAGGTAGAGCTGCCAGTTCCGCGGCACCAGCTTCCACCTCACCCACAACGACCACCACCGAAAACACCACAATGCCCAAAGCACTTCGATTCAAAGGCGACAAGAAGCCCAAAAGGCGGAAGCGCGTCGCCGCAGAAGGCGCCGACTCGGGCGACGACACAGGCATGAACAAGCCCTCGACCGCGCTGAGCAAGAAAGCGTACGACTCCGACGACGAGGGCTGGATCGATTCGGAAGCATTAGGTAGCTACCTCCCTCCTCTCCCCCTTCTCTCCCTACGGTGTTATACGGGAGTTCTGACGCATACCAGAGGACTTCACGGGCCCCCTCCTCTTCTGCATCGCGACGACACCACCCAGCGCGCTCTCCTCAGACGCGACGGGTGCGGTCTTCGGCTCCGCGCTATCCGAGATCGAAGGCGAGAACCTGTCGACCGCCGAACCCGCGCAAGTACAGCAGGTGTGGGTGTGCGCCAAGATCTACGGCAGCACAACGCCCAAGTACTCGTTACGCGCGCACACGGGGAAATACCTTGGCTGCGACGCGCATGGCGTTCTGTCGGCTACCAGGGAAGCTATCTCGGCGGAGGAGGAGTGGGTTCCTATCCCGCAGCCCGGGAGTGGGCGCTGGGCGTGGCAGACTGTTAGGGGCGGCTTCATAGGCGTCGAGGAGAAGGAGGGGAAGGGGACTGTTGTTAGGGGGGATCGGGAGGATGTGGGGTTTAGGGAGACGTGGACGGTGAGACTGCAGAAGAGGAATAAGGTGAAGGTGAAGGCTGGCGGAGGGGATGCGGGGAAGATTAAAGACCGCGTGACTAAGAAGGAGCTGGAGGAGCTGGTGGGGGTGAGTTTGGATGATGAGCAGGTCAAGAAGCTGAGAAAGGCGAGGAAGGAGGGCGGGTTCCATGAGGCACTGCTAGATATCAGGGTCAAGCATGGCAAGCATGATAAATTTGCGTATTAGCTATGGCGGGAGGACGCCTGGCATTGAATGTAAAATAATGAACGAACGAACGAAGAGCAGCAGATCCCTCTGGAGTATATCATTTCGTAGATATACACTCAACTAGTCCTTCCTGTAGATTGATCTATTGAAAGATTGGTTTCTGGCCGAAATGAAACGGAATAAGTGCTCAAAGTAAATGAAGTCGACAAAAAACAAGAAAAAAATAAAGCCAGCCAGAAGCCAATGAAAACCCGCCCCACGCTTGAACCCTTTTTATGAGCACAGCGTTTTTTCCCACACCTAGCAACGCAATGTCCCTGCCCAAAAGAATCATACAGAGCCGTCGAACCCTCGTAAATCCATTCCTCCACCCAACGGCATTAAACAATCCAACCAACACCAAGATTACAAATGAAAAGTACACGCTTAGTACACACGCTTGAACGGAGGCACGGCCTTGCACTCATTCTCGTCAAGGGTGTTAGCCTGCACAGCACGGTATCCCAACTTGACCTCTCCATGGGGCTTCTTCTGCCATGAGAGGGTGTGCTTCATCCAGTTCTCGTCGTCACGGTCGGGGTAGTCCTCGCGGGCGTGTGCTCCACGAGATTCCTTACGGGCGGAGGCAGATGTGGCGGTCTGAGTGGCGCAGGTCAACAGGTTACCGAGCTCGAGAGCCTCTACCAAGTCAGAGTTCCAGATCATGCTGCGGTCCTTGATTCCGATATCGCCGTAAGTCTGATCCACCTTGATGATCTTCTCAACACCCTCGTCGAGCGACTCCTGAGTACGGAAGACAGAGACATCAGTCTGCATAGTCTTCTGCATAGCCAGACGGATCTCAGCGGTGCTCTTGGGCCCAGAAGCGTTGCGGATCTTGTCGAGGTGAGCGATCGACTCGGCACCGATGTCAGCGCTGGCTGCCGGGAGGGGTGTGCCGGGGGTAAGAGTGTCGCGGATGGTGTGGGCGACGGCACGCCCGAAGACGACCAGATCCAGAAGAGAGTTGGCTCCGAGACGGTTGGCACCGTGGACAGACACACAAGCGGCTTCACCGGCAGCGAAGAGTCCGGGAACAACCTGGTCGTTTCCGTTCTCGTCGACAGTGAGAACCTCTCCAGTGTAACGAGTGGGGATGCCACCCATGTTGTAGTGGACAGTCGGCAGAACAGGGATAGGAGACTTGGTGACATCAACTCCAGAGAAGATAGAGGCGGTTTCCGAAATACCGGGCAGACGCTCGTGGAGAACCTCAGCTGGCAAGTGCGACAGCTGCAGGTAGATGTGGTCCTTGTCGGCACCGACACCACGGCCCTCACGGATCTCCAAAGTCATGGAACGCGAGACGACGTCACGGGAAGCAAGATCTTTAGCGGTAGGAGCGTAACGCTCCATGAACCGTTCTCCCTCAGAGTTGAGCAGGTATCCACCCTCTCCACGGGCACCCTCAGTGATCAAGCATCCAGCACCGTAAATACCGGTAGGGTGGAACTGAACGAATTCCAAATCCTGGTTGGGGAGACCGGCACGAGCGACCATGGCCATACCGTCACCGGTACAGGTGTGGGCCGAAGTGCAGGAGAAGTAGGCTCGTCCGTATCCTCCGGTAGCAAGAACGGTCTTGTGGGCGCGGAAACGGTGAAGGGTACCATCTTCCTGGTTGTAAGCGATCACACCCTTGCAAACACCGTCCTCCATCAGCAGGTCCATGACGAAGAACTCAATGAAGTAGTTGGTGTTGTGGCGTAGCGATTGACCGTAGAGGGTGTGGAGAAGCGCGTGTCCAGTTCGGTCAGCGGCAGCACAGCACCTGTAGGCCTGTCCACCCTTTCCGAAGTTCTGCGATTGACCACCAAACGCCCGCTGGTAGATCTTGCCGTCCTCCGTTCGCGACTAGTTTCAATGTCAGCCCAAGAATCCCACACATATTGTCCGGTGACTTACGAAAGGACAACCGTAGTTTTCCAACTCAATGATCGACGCCGGCGCCTCACGGGTCATGTAGTGAATAGCGTCCTGGTCACCGAGCCAGTCCGAACCTTTCACAGTGTCGTACATGTGCCACCGCCAGTTGTCCTCGTGCATGTTTCCGAGCGCAGCATTGATACCACCCTGAGCAGCAACGGTGTGCGAACGAGTCGGGAAGAGCTTGGAAATACAAGCAGTGTTGAAACCAGCCTCGGCCAAACCGAAAGCCGCGCGCAGACCTGCACCTCCGGCTCCGACAACGATGGCATCGTACTCATGGTCCTGTTGTAAAGCCAGTCAGCGGAAGCTTGTGAGAGAGGGACCAATTGTGCTGGGTTGCCGTACAATGACGGGGTATTTGTTGGAAACATGAGAAGTTGCCTCCTTTGCTCGCAGGCTATTTGTAGGAGCCCATATCTTCGCTGCAGCACCGGAGAATCATGTCAGCGATCATTACTGAGAGCAAAGCGATGACCACCGAAAGATACGCACCAGCAGGTTTTGTTGAGTGAAATGATCGCACCGACACTCTCAGAGCGGGGGAAATCTATAGCGCATCGTATTAGCCCCGCCATTCACTTCTTGCTTGCGCCTTGTCAACCGCCATCATCGCCGAGAAACATTGTGTTTCTCCGTTCTCCCCTCCTTCTCGGCGCCTAGCGGGGTTCTTCGGACGTATGGGGAAAGCACTCACGCGAGACGACGAGACAAGTCTCCGCAGGGCAAACGAAGACATGGTGGATCAAAATGCTTGGATTCGGTTGCGACAGAACCCGGTATGGTGGAATGGCGGGAGGGTGAGATGTAGAGAAGTGGCGCGGAGTGGAGAGGGAGTTGAGTCTGGTGGGTTGAAGTTGTCTCTTGGTGTGGGCGGGAGAAGGCGGAGGCGGAGGTAGCCAAAAGCCCAATAGCAGGTGTCTCGAAGCCTCCGATTGCCGAGGATGACCGCAAGCAGCAAAGCACAAATCCATGCGCCTACCGGGAAAACCATACCAAGCCGCATGACTAACCCGAGTCCGCCAATCACGGCTTCTACTTTACAGAGCCGTCTGACAGTTTCTCCGAGGTCAATTCCGTCAACGGAACATGGGTAATCAACCAGAGTGACCAGGGCTGGATATAATGATTCACCATCCGAATCGCGGCTCTCGATTTACACACGCCGACACGATGCCAGTCAATACATCACTCTCGCCGGCATCTACGGCTGTTGAGATTAGTAACTTTGTATAACGAAGAAACGAAAAATTGGAGAGATTGAAAGATTCACATGACACAACGGTAAAGCCAAGCAAGCATCCAGATTCCAGACACGAGAATCAACGTTGATCGGGACAAAGCAATTATTTCCACATCTTCTACTGTAACCAGGTAATTTACACAACCCAATAGTATCCGACCAGTCCCTACGCAGCAAGAATCCCACCTAATTGTACTGCATGTACCTTGCGGTAGAGCTGAACTTGAGGTTGCCCTTGATGACCTTCTCAACAGCTGCAAGGAAGTCCTTCTCATTCGCCACCTTTCGTCGCGCGCGAATGGCAAACATACCTATAGATCAGTTAGTGATGATTCATGAATACGGCTGAAATACATAAAACGTACCGGCTTCCGTGCAGACACTCCTCAGCTCGGCACCTGTGCTGTTCGGGCACAGACGCGAAATCAACTCCCATCGAATGTCCCTCTCCACGCTCATGCTCTTGGCGTGGATTCTCAACACGTTCGCCCTACCCTCCAGATCCGGCAAACTGAACTCGACCTTTCGGTCAATACGTCCAGGTCGGAGCAGGGCAGGATCCAGGGTGCTGGGTCTGTTGGTAGCAAACATGACCTTAATGTTTCCTCGTGGGTCGAAACCGTCCAATTGTGTGATGAGCTCCAACATGGTTCGCTGAACCTCGTTGTCACCTCCAGCACCGTCGTCGAAACGGGCACCTCCAATAGCGTCGATCTCATCGAAGAAGATGATACACGCCTTCTTCGTGCGGGCCATCTCGAACAACTCACGAACCATGCGGGCACCTTCTCCGACATACTTCTGGACAAGCTCGGAACCGATAACACGGATGAAGGTGGCATCGGTACGGTTGGCGACGGCACGAGCGCACAGGGTCTTTCCCGTTCCAGGAGGTCCGTACAACAGAATACCCTTTGGCGGATCGATACCAAGGTTCACAAATCGTTCCGGCGAGAGAAGAGGCAGCTCGACAACCTCACGAAGCTTCTCAATCTGCTCTTTGCAACCACCGACATCTCCGTACGTAACATCGGGCTTCTCTTCGACCGTCATCATCGTGACCGAGGGATCGATTCTAGGCGGTAGAGGTAGGAGGATCTGGTACTTTTGGCGGTCGACTCTGTAACATCCACAGCTGTCAGCGACTACTTCTCGAGTGATCCCAAGACCTTTTCGGAGTACTCACCCTACTCGCATACCCTCCTCGATATCCGTTGGCGAAACACGCTCTCCAAGGTTCACGACAAACTTGGCGATCTGCTTGACATTGATGACATATTTCGCCTTCTCTGGATCGTCTGCGCTTTGGATGATCTTGGTGCATCGGGCGACCTGCAGCGGCTGCTCCTCCTGCATCCTCTGCTTATCGGCGGCGATGTCCCACAGATGTGGCGGTGCTAGGCCTGTATCTGATTCCTATCACGGGTGTCAACAGTTATGCCGCAAGCACAGCGCGAAATGATTGTTGAATACCTTGACACCTATATAATGTTAGCATCGACAAGGAAACGTACATCCACGGGGGTCATACCAATCTTCTCGTTCACCCTCTGCTGAACATCCTTGAGCTCCTTCTCCAATCCCTTGATCTTAGCAGCGTATGGAGCTGCACCGTAGGTCTTGAGAACTTGGATATCACTGTCGCGAAACCAGTCGTCAGTCACACATTTCATCTCAAGCTTCCATCTAAATCTGCCTGTCGACAGATACACCGATATAGAAAACATACTCTTCGGATAGCGGTACAATCTTCTTTTCTTCCTCTTCGTCGTCGGCGAACTTCTTCTGGTACTTCTCCCAGTTTTGACCCGTGGCGCTAGGCATGATGGCGGCCCTGTAAGGGAAGTATCGACGGAGAGTGGTTGTTTATTGGTAAGGTGATGCGAGCGGGTAGTGCTGCAGTTCGTAAGAGGAACACCGGAGTCTTAACGGATGGGGTGTAGATGGATGTTGATGAAGGGTTGGGTGCTCGAGAGCTCGCTCGTTGCTTGCCAAAAGTGGCGGATGGTGAGCTACTGGGTTGCATGACGCCGCCGCAGAGCCGCATTCAGAAAACAACGCAGGCTGTCAGAATACCAAGTCACATGCGCTCCACGAGTGATAATTCGATTGATTGATAACTCATACAGCTTGGAACCCTAAGGTTATGGCTGGTAGAGGTGGAGATATCTACAATACTGCATTTGGCAAAGATATTCCGCCATCAAGCCCCCAGAAACAGAAATGACAGTCCAAATACCTGTAGCCTCGCAATTTTTGAGAATGAGCCTCCGAAGAGGCTCGAGTTGTCAGTTGTGCGCTGTAGCGGCGCATCGTAGCCTCCCTCTTCTCCAAAACACCCTACTTGGTACTACCCTTAACATAACTCGTCTAGCGCACACGGCATGGTGCTCGAAGGGAATCGGCGTCTGGGGGTTTGCGTAGCTGTCAAGGCCGGGTCCCAATGAATAGTAGCGGAACGTAATTGGATCGAAGGCGGGGTTGGCTCGCGAGTGATAGTTCGCAACATAGAAAGATGACGTCTACGAGCCGTATGAAGAGTTATGTACTTGTTCGGGCTGTCTAGAATGGAGGTATTGCTACGAATTGCTTGACGATCGGAAGAGATTATATACACTCCATCCATGGAAACCTTCCGATAGGAGGGTTCTTGCCCCGCCGTAGGTCGATTACTCTGCTGCCGCCTTGACCGTATAGTCAGCCACAGCCCCGATATCACGCCGGGCACACAGAGCGATAAGGTAGCCTACCGGGAGAGCCCTAGGGCCACCAAGAGCCTTCTCCAACCCAGCATGGGGAAAGGTCCTGGGAACAGCGGGCTTGTCGGGGTAAAACATGTAGACGACGCCCATGAACGAGAACACGGTCGCAACGAAGACTCCGATCTGCAAAGCTCCCTTTCCGGGGGTGACCCAGGTGTACTCCTCGGGAGAGAAACGACCCAAGATATCGTTATCCTCGTGAAGCTATGGAACTCCGTTAGATGTGTCCGGCATCGCTACGCAAGCAATCAGATGTGGCTGTGGAGCGTACCGGCTCTCCGTAGTTGCGGCGCTCCTGCTTGTCCCACCAGTCGGCGTATGGGTCCCTGAACTGGCGCTTCTCGGGAGGAGGGTTGACGTATCCTCCATTCTGCCCGCCCAGTTAGCTACTGGGCAAGTCGTCAATGTCGTACATTCTCCGGGTGCACCAACCATTCCAGGGTCAACCGTATCGTCGAAGCTCGGGTAGTAGACCGGGTCCATAGGCTCGGTGGTAGGTTTTCTGGGGAAGCCGACGATGAACGAGCGAGAGGCAGTGGTGGAGACGGGGATGACGCGGGCTTGTCGGACAAGCGGCCGTGCCGAAGCGACCAGTCGTTGGGCGAACATCTGTGGGGCGGCACGTCAGAGATCCGACGTACCGGATAGCTATTGCATCAACGGGAAGGAGAGTACCATGTGAATAGAGTTCGGGGAGTTACTGTTTCGTTGGTGGTGTTTGGGCGATAGTTATGTTATCGTCGTCGTTCTTTCGGCTAGTTGGGTGGAGGTGAGCCTACTGCACTCATCCAAAGTCTTGGTTTTTCTCGAATCGGTTGGACGACGCAGAGCCATCCATCCTGGAAAGTGTGAGGCAACCGAACCCATCAGCAAATCCTCTCCTCCGACCGAGAATTCACCGCCCCTCGCAATAACTCCACAACCACTCCCGCCGCCAACCTCAAATTCCGTGTGCAGAGCCCTTGACAGCAGGGCTTTCTCTCGCTACCAAATTCTCCCATGTTGCCTTAGATTTCGTCCGACAAGCACGACTGCTAACCAAGAGCCCGCCCTTCACTGTCAGCTGTGGGGATGCGAGCCACGCGGAGACATTCCGGAGAGTCCGGCTCACAAGGTAATCAAGTTTGTTCGATGCGTCTTCTCTCTCTGCGATGCTAATTCGCTTTTTTTCGTGTTTGCAGAAAATGGACACACTACACCCGAGTTGAGTGATGTTTTGTCGGACGCGCCCGTGACAACAAGCGACGCCAAAAAGTCATCCAAGAAAAGAAAGCTTGACGACTCGCCACCATGGAAGAGCGCAACGACTCAGACCCCGACGGCATTCATCATCGACGGTCGACGCAAATCTGGACGAACCAATCCAATACCACCCGAATTCCTGGCGCATCCTACTCCCACGCGTGACAGGAGGACTTCGCAGAGACACGCCGTCTCCCAACCGCCCAATGACGTGTCTTCTTTTCGATCAGCCTCTCGTTCCGCTACCAAAGCCCCAAGCAGATCGCAGACGAACAGAAAAGCCCGACAACAATCTCCAACCCGTGCGTCGGGCCGTCAGAACAGAACACCGACCAAGCCATCCGGAGCGGCCAGCGCTCCACGCCCAAATTCTACGAAGAAATTGGCTCCTCCATCAGCGCGCACGGCGTCGAAAACAACACCGACTAAAGCCCAGTCTTCGAGAGCCAGACCCAGCCCAGCTATTGGCACCAGGAAAAGCGCTCGCGCTCTGAAGAAGGCTGTGGCTGCCGCTGAAGAGGAACTTGCAGGCTCAAAACGTCGCCACGACAACGATGGTTTTGCCAATGGCTTCTCAGATGGCGGATCCAGCTTCGACTCTGATGGGGAATTCGATCTGAGCCCTGGTTTCAAGGTTCCGAAAGTAAAATTGAAGCTGAAGTTTGGCGCACCAAAACCTGTGATTACGCATCCGTCTCAGCTCCCTCCAACTAAGCCATTTGGATCTTTCGAAGAATTCCTGCAGCAGGATGAATTGGAACACAACCCGGCACTGCTACAGGGGGCGGAGGAAAAGGCGCGAGAAGAAGCAGAGCTTCGGAACAGGATAGACTACGAAGCGCGCTTTGGTGTACTTACGCTCGAGAATTGTTCCCTGTTTGTGCCGGAAAAGCAATTGGAACCGGCCCGACAGTATGGACATCAGGATCACCTCGCGGCGCACGCCCTCAATTTTCGCAAGTTAATGATCAAGGAACGTAAGGAGCATCAGGAACTCATGCGCAAGCGGAACGTAGCACTCATGGCGGAAATCAAGAGGAGAAGGCCGAGGACGAGGGAGGAGATTGAGCAGGAGCAGTACATAGAAAATCGAAAACAGTACAAAGAACAAATTGCTCAATTGCGGAGGAAGTGGGATGAGGTTACGAAGGCAAGTGACACATTTTCATGCTGCCAGTCCATTCCACGAACATCCAACTAATACATACGGCAGGAGGTTGACAAACGGAGAATCCAACGCGCCGAGGAAGAACGGCGTCAAGCAGGCAAAGAACATCTGAAGAAAATGCTACAGCATTCTACACAACTACTTGACGCTCGTCGTGTTGACCGACCAGGGTCAGTTGCCTCGCTGTCGGAGTTAGGTGCTGGGGAGGAAATGGTGTCTGGGGAGGAAGAAGAAGAGGAGGATGAAGCTGATTTTGAGGGCGATGCCGATGACAATCATGATATTATCGACGAAGATAACATGTCGACATCAGAATCAGAACATGAGTCAGTGGATCAGGACGACGATGCGAATCTCACGGTTGAACAACTAAAGGCGAAATATGCGGCAATCGGAAACTCAATTTCGGTACATAAACTATCGGACGACTTGGGCGATGTAGACATTATGGACGTTGATGTTGATGAGATACCCTACTCGGATCAAGAGACGATGTCGGACGCCGATATGCTTGACGAGCGACCAGAAGAGCCGGGTACTCTAAATGGTGTAAATGGTGTCGAAGGGGCAGCCGATTCGGGTGACATTGCGATAGAAGATGTCGATGATATACTTCTTGATGATAGCGATGAGTCGACCGATATGGAAGATGAGGAAGAGAGTAATGACAGCATGAGTGGAGATGATGATGACGATGATGAGGATGGTGTCGATTCCGGGCTGTTGGGATTCTACAAAATGCGAGCCGGCCCAGGACCGCAGGACGACGCATCCAATGAAGAAGTCGAACTAATTGGAATTACCGATGGACCCGAGGAGGCAGTGGAAGAAGTGCCCGAAGTGGCGGCCAAAGAGGAGCCTGGGGACGAACCTCGTGTGGTGGAACTAGAGGATGACGGGATCACGCCAAAGCCAGTCGAGGAGGTGCCTGCAGTCGAGGCTAAATGTCTTTCTGTAGACGCAGAGACCACAGTACCTCCATCACCGGCAGACGCGAAAGACAGTGCGCTTCAGTCATCACCAACTACATCTCCCGAGGAAACACCCCCACCGCACCCAGTGGTGAAGACCCCTATTCCCTTTCTACTCAGAGGCACCCTTCGCGAATACCAGCACTATGGACTGGACTGGTTGGTGGGTCTGTACGAAGGCCATACAAATGGAATATTGGCCGATGAGATGGGACTTGGGTATGTTCTGGCCACTAAACCATTATTACCGGTGGATACTAATGCACATATATTAGGAAAACAATCCAAACCATTGCTTTGATCGCTCATCTTGCGTGTGAAAAGGGCATCTGGGGACCTCATCTCATTGTTGTCCCGACCAGTGTCATGCTCAACTGGGAGATGGAGTTCAAGAAATGGGCACCAGGTTTCAAAATTCTCACCTACTACGGGAGCCGGGAACAGCGCGCCGAGAAAAGGAAAGGTTGGTTCGACAATAACCTGTGGCACGTTTGTATCACATCTTATCAGCTCGTACTTCAGGACCAGGTCACCTTTAAACGGCGAAACTGGCACTACCTGATCCTAGATGAAGCTCATAATATCAAGAACTTCCGTTCCCAGCGATGGCAAACGCTTCTGAACTTCAAATCGCAGGCTCGTTTGCTGTTGACGGGTACCCCGCTGCAAAACAACCTCATTGAGCTGTGGTCCCTACTGTACTTCCTCATGCCGTCTGGCACATCCAGCTTGCCCGCAGGATTCGCCAATTTGAACGAGTTTCAGGAATGGTTCGCACACCCGGTAGAGCAGTTGATGGAGGGCGGTCGTGAAGGGATGGATGCCGAAGCGAAGAACACGGTCACCAAACTCCACAAGGTTCTGCGTCCATACCTATTGAGACGACTCAAGGCAGACGTGGAAAAGCAAATGCCCGGGAAATACGAGCACATCATTTACTGTCGGCTTTCGAAACGCCAGAGATACCTGTACGACGACTTCATGTCCATGGCAAAGACGAGGGAAACATTGGCCTCCGGCAATTACCTTTCCATCATCAACTGCCTTATGCAGCTCCGCAAGGTCTGCAACCATCCAGATCTTTTCGAAACTAGGCAGATTGTCACGTCTTTTGCGATGCAGAAGTCCGTGGTTGCAGACTACGAGACCAAGGAGCTGCTGGTACGGCGGCGACTGCTGCCGGAAGATCCATTCGATCCCTCCTTCGGCACGGACTTCTTGGAGTTTGTTGGTCTGGTGCCCGCGAAGATCAATCGGTTCACGAAGCAGCATTCCAACAAGATTCAGATCCTTTCCGCTACTGATCTCTTGCGGCACTACTACGAAGAGAAGGCCGCCTCCATCGAACCCGCCGAGCCGGACTTTTCAACCATTCAGGGTAATGCACGGTACATGAGATACAAGTCGGAGCTCTCGCATCTCGACAAACTCAAGTCTTGTGTTCGACTCAATCGGATACGAACAGGGTACCAGCCCCTGTGCAGTTACGATCTCATCGAAGCATGCACTCGAGACATCTCGGTCACACCTGTGAGACCGGAACCAAAGAAACGGGCACAGATAACCGAATGCTTTATGAGTCAGACCGAGATTATCCACAAGATGATACCCACCCTCAGCGAGCGAGCGGATTCGTTGGAAACCACAATCATAAAGTTCGGCTGCATCACACCCGCCGTTGTCGCCACGGACATGCCCCAGATTGCCCTTGGACCTCAAGGGGTCGATGTTGTCCGAGAATGTCAGCAGAAATACCCATCGGATCCGTTCCATCAGCCACGGATACGACTGTCAATTGCGTTCCCAGATAAACGGTTGTTGCAGTACGATTGCGGTAAACTGCAGCGGCTGGATGGTCTCTTGCGGAAGCTCCAAGCCGGCGGTCATCGCGCCTTGATATTCACCCAGATGACGAAGGTTCTCGACATTCTCGAGCAGTTCCTCAACATTCATGGTCACCGATATCTCCGCCTAGATGGCTCAACCAAGGTGGAGCAGAGACAAGCACTTACAGACCGATTCAACAACGATAATCGGATATTGGTGTTTATCCTGTCAACCCGTTCCGGCGGATTGGGTATCAACTTGACCGGAGCAGACACGGTCATCTTCTACGATCTGGACTGGAACCCCGCCATGGACAAGCAATGTCAGGATCGTTGTCACCGCATCGGACAGACACGGGATGTCCACATCTACCGGTTTGTGTCGGAATACACGATCGAGTCCAACATCCTCCGCAAGTCGGACCAGAAGCGAATGTTGGACGACGTTGTCATCCAAGAGGGCGACTTCACCACCGACTATTTCAATAAGTTGACGATACGCGACATGCTGGGGGATGAAGTCGTGAATGAACTGGAGGGTGCAGAAGATGCCCCCATCCTTCCCGTTGAAAACATGGAGAAGGCGCTCGAAGCTGCCGAAGACGTTGAGGATGTTGCCGCGGCCAAAGTGGCGCAGAGGGAGGTTGTCGATACCGATGTTGCCGACTTTGCCGAGAGGGGCACGCCCCAAACTCCAGCAGCGACGAGCAAGGAAGCCAGCACTTCCCGCGACGTTTCTGCGCCGGTTGCCACTACCACCGCACCGACGCCGAGGGAAACGCCAAAAGAAACTCCGGCCGAAACTCCCGCAGAACGGGAGGCGCTTCCAGAGATGGATCTCAACCGCGGAATCGGCCACGACATCTACGGCGAAGGTTGGGGCCGCGTCGAACGAGAGCCCGAGCACATTGACGATTACATGATACGGCATATGGAATGGGAGCTGATTGATGTTTCCGTGGTCATCCCGGATAAAAGCAGGAAGAGGAACAAAAAGGGGAAGAAGTTTTAATTCTTATTCATAATCGTGGGTTTCTGTTAGGTTCGGGGTTGGGTTGTGCTCTCTACTCTGTTTTTTTTCTTTCTCGTCTCTTGCATGCAAGCTCGGAGTGCATTCATTGTGCTATTAGTTTTTCTTTTCTTTTCTTCATTCCGGTGTTCATGATTCTGAAAAAGCGTGTAGAAGACGAAGTTGAGGCGGAACAGACACACGCAGAAGCGGCTGGAGACTGATACGGTGAATACTCCAGTACCGAGCGTGGATGTGGTCTTTGGGAATTGTTTCTTTTTTTTTTCTTTTTCGGGTTTCATGGGAGTTAAAGTTCTGGCTTTTTACTGTGTTTTCGGGGGTTCTTCTAGAGAGGGTTCTTTTTTTCTTCATATATTTGGGCCAGTTTAGTTGTTTGTGATAGTGAAGAGAGGTTCTTAGGATGGCCAACCAGAGAGAGTCTCGGGGGCCGACTCCCGCTCTCAATTACATCAATAGTCTGGCAGCAGGACCTTCCATACGTTGTAACATGAACATGTGGACTGATGTCTCCCCCGCTCTCAGCACGTGTTGCTGCAGAAGCCTCCCGAGTCCCAGCAGCCAGTCCCATTGTCTCAAGCTCCAGTAAAGACCCTGCTTCCTCGGCTTCCTGCCGGGGCCGGGTCCCTGTACCATACTTGCTTGTTGCCATGCAACGTCATTGTCCACTAGCATTTTGCCCGCACGCAGGCTGCTCCAGTAAAGTAGCAAGTATTCCGAGCTCAACCTCAACAGAATACTATCGGGTAGCATTTCGGCCTCGGGGAAAAAAACACCCCCACAAGCCCGGCGAAATCTGTCCATAAAAACAACATTCCGTTTTTCTCCCCTCACTCATATCGTTCGCTCGCTCGCTCGACCACACAAAAAAACAATGTTGGGCACATCACTGACTGCCTTGGTCTTCATCCGCACATGTATCTTCGCGCTGCGGTCCGTCGCCCCAATCGCGATCGCGTGCACCGCGGCGTCGGTACTGGCGCGTCGACACTTCTTCCCATGGCCGCTGGAGTTATACTTCGCCACCGAAACGGCGTTCTATGCCTGCTGGTACCTGCCGTGGAAGCGGAGACTCGAACGGGTACCTTTTTCTCCCCGCCGTCCCGGCCGCCCCGTCCCGTCAGATCACTCGGCTAACCGTCTCCGTCTCGTCCGTCCGTGTAGCCCGCTGTGCACCCGCCCGCACGCCCGCCCGCCGAGCGGAGGAAGCTGTTCACGAAGTGCCACAATACCGTCGACTCGCTGGAGGCGTACCTGTCTGGGTGGTTCCACGGGGCGGACCCGGCGACGATCCACAGAGAGAACTTGGCGCAGTTCCTGACGTGGGCGTTTCTGGACCGTGATACGCTACCTGTCGAGGGCTCGGAGGAGGCCAGGGAGCTGAAGGATTATGTCGGGGAGTTCGAGACCAGCTTGGGACGGAAGCTGCCGGAAGGGTTCAATGAGGGCGTCAGGAGCTTGAGGCTTACGCTGGATCCCGTCAAGATGACACATCGGAGTCTGCTGTGGTACTTTGTGGGTTTCCTCTTTGCCTATAGGTGGGGAAAGTGCTGATCGTGATAGATGGTCCACGTCGTAGACGTCCTTACGTCCACGCGCCTGGCGTTCCGCGGCATGAGGTTGTACGCCACACCCGGTTGGTTCAATGTGTTTCCTGGTCGCTGGCACGCATGGCTTGTCTCGGCGGGCGTCAGCTCCCCATCAAAGGACTTTTCGTACTGGTACCGTCCGCATACAGCTACCGATAAGCTGCCCGTGGTGTTTCTGCACGGACTCGGGATAGGGCTGTATCCATACGTTCCGTTTCTGTCCGAGATCGCGGATGAGGTTGGAGAGGAAGTTGGGATCATTGCGGTAGAGATTATGGTACATACATCCTACCACAGTACTATTCTATATATCCGCTGCGAGATCTAATAGCTAACATTCGGGGGTTTGCAGCCGATATCTATGCGCATCTGCGGCGACCCACTCGAGCCGTCCGAATTCTCGTCCCAGATCCTCTCGATCCTCAACCACCACGGCATCACCGATTTCGTTCTCGTCGGCCACAGCTACGGCACCATCCTCTCCACGCACCTTTTGCACTCGCCCACCATCGGCCCCCGGATATCCTCCGTCCTCTTGATCGACCCGATCGCCTTCCTCCTGCACCACCCAAGCGTCGCCTACAACTTTACCAGTCGCCCGCCCCGCTCCGCCAACGAGCGCCAGCTGAACTATTTCGCGTCGCTAGACCCCGGCATCGCTCACACCATCTGTCGCCACTTCTTTTGGGGGCAGAATATTCTCTGGCGCGAAGAGCTTGCGGGGAGGAAGTGTGCTGTTGCCATGGGAGGTAGGGATCTGTTGGTTGATAGCAGGAGCATTTGGGAATACCTGACGGGACACAAGGGGCAGGAGGTGGTGGAGGAGACGACGGTAGATGTAAAAGAGGATGGCAAGGCGGATGGTGGCAACGGACAGCTGAAGGTGATGTGGTATAAGGATTGTGATCACGCACAGGTGTTTGACACTGCGCTGAGGAGAAGGAGACTGGTGGAGACTGTGGCGAGGTTTTCGAAGGATGTGAGAGCTTGAGCTTCAGCTTAGATTTTTGACAGGTGTTTCATGCGATAACGAAGCGATTTCATTGAAGAATAATGTTTGTAGGTCGCTCAACAGGTCTCATAGACTCATACACGCGTGTGATGCACTCAGCCGGTGCATATGTGGTATCCCGTGGCTGGGAGGAACCTGTGATTCACCGCTTCGAAAGGTTGGTTGCGCGTGCTCTTGTCAGACTGCGAGTTCCTTCCTTCCTTCTATCCTTCCACCCTTCCACCCATCCTTCCTTCCTTCCTTCCTTCCTTCGTGCTCCCAATTTGCCTTTTTTGTGGCTGAGTTGTGGTAGCATGATCCTGTTGATCTTCATTACCTCCAGCATTCATCTCATCTCGGCGGCACCTGCAAGTGCACATCGGTAATCGCGCAGGCTCCAGACAACCCGGCTAGAATGTAATTATGCAGAATATCTAGTACTTACATATCATGAATTTTGGCGAGCGGGTGTAGGTAGGTACATAGGGCTGACCGTTCTTTGTTCCGTTCCGGGATGGATGATCTGATGCGCTGCGCTGCCGAATTATTTGCACTGCCGCGTTCGATGAACCGTCTGTGTGGAGATGTGCGGGGAGTCGGGGACGCGGGGGAATGAGATTGGCTGCTGCAGCTTGCATGCGAGACTAGGGATGTAGAGTAGGCATCTCATGGGTCTTCTGAGGTGTCTAACGTGGCGCCTGCAGGAACGAAGCTTCATCTCTCTTTCTCTCGTTTTTCTGGCTCGGAGTATGGCGTGTAAAAGCATGTGATGGAGGGAGCGAAAGACGGATGTGTTTTCAAACACGAACGCCTCTGCCATGGGAAATCCCGATCCCGGTGGCGTCATAGAAAGATGCCATTAGCTTCGTCTTCATCATCATCGGCACATCTAGCCTGGTGATCCAATCTATTAACCTTAGATGTACGATTTGATTTCCGGGAAGGTGGTCCTTCTCGTCCCTTGATTATAACCCCACCCCCCACTCTAGCCTTCAGACAGACCATTTAACAAGAGCAATCCGCTTCGAACACATCTCCTCTCCATCTCTCAACACACAGCAAACATGCGCTTCAGAAGCTTACTACATTCGCCGGCCACCCTCCTGCTCGCGCTGGTGCTGTCAGCCCAGCTCGTACTCGCCTCCGCGGCCAGCAACGCTAGAACCGATGTCGCGGTGCCAACAGTGGCGGAAGACGACCTCGACGAGTTTCCATTTCCCGGACCACCGATCGCAGACGACGAAGACGAAATCGACTCAGATCCGTGGTGGAGGTCTGTGACGGGCGACGAAAAGCACACGCTCGAGAAGCGCCGGGGCGGCGGAGGGCGCGGCGGCGGTGGCGGCGGCGGCAGAAGCGGCGGAGGAAGGACCGGTGGAGGAGGCAGCAGTGGATCCGGCGGTCGCACCAGCTCGTACGTTCCCCCACGCGCGTGCTCACCCCAGGACAGCCCCGACTGACATCGCCTCCCCACAGCACATCCAATACCGGCGGGCGCACAACCTCCGGTTCGGGCACGCCCAAGACCTTCGGCGGCGCATACGGCGGCGGCGCGGCGGTCCCGTATCGAGCAGGCGGGCGTTCGGGCAGTGGCATAGCGCCGGCGTTCCTCGGCGGCGCAGCCCTGGGCCTGCTCCCCGGGCTTTGGCTCTTCGGCGCATACTCGTACCCGTACTCCCGCCACGTGCCGTTCCACAACAACACCTCGGGGCAGAACGAGACGCTGCCCGTGCTCTGTCTGTGTGAGCAGTACAGCGTGTGCGGGTGCGACGAGAATCATAACGCAACGTATACGCAGGCGCTCTACGATAATGCTACCGTGCTCCCCGCCGGCCTCGATAAGCAGTTTGTCAGCGCCGTGGCGGACGTTAACGGTACCAAGACGCTGGTGGTGAATGGAACCCTGGCGAATGGAACCACGGCGGATGGCGGGACGGATGATGACAGTGGCGCGGTGGTGCAGGGAAGAAATTTGGGGACGGTGGTGGTCGTGGGATTGATCGTTGCTGCCATGGCCTACTTGTGAGAAGCTATCTACATGCTTCTTACTCCAGGTAGAATAGAACGTGGTGTTTTTCCTTTCCCGTTCACGATTACTTTCTTGTATCTTACTTTTAATCACCGCAGCTGCCGCACACGGGGGTTTTTTTTCTTTCTTTTCTTTTATACGGGCTGGGCAACCCAGTTCTGGGGTCTGGAGGGTTAGTGGTTTCACTTTGCCTTACGTAATGTATCACGGACACGACTTCGATTGTTGTTTTTAATGTTGGGGGGGATACGAAGTAACTTGAGTTGTTCGATTTATTTTTTAGAGTTGAAAGCACGATATCCACGAGCAAATGGCAAGATCGGCAGGATATGTGCTTACCCCACCCACTCTGCAGTGGCCACACGCATCCTGCACACGCGAGCGCGCTTCAGCCTTCCATGACACCCTTCCATGCAGCGCACTGGATGACGCAACATCAACGGCGCTGCGCTGAGCGAGACCGGCTTTGACATTTAGTTAGAGTCAGAATTGGATCCGCGCGTCGATGACCCAGAAGTGACGACGTTCCAAGGGGAGGTGGGAGGTGGGAGGTGGGAGGTGGGAGGGGATTCTGGAAGAGAGTTCGATGGAGCTCCCGATCATAGTTACAGTCATGTCGTGTTGGAAAGAAGGCAATCTCACCTATGCATACATACCTACGTATTCTGGACACCATGGAAGCTTCCGCTGTCACCACTATGTAGACAAGTAACCAAGTACCAAACGATTTAGAGTTATCAGCAGGGCATTTCACATCCTATCCTTTGCGAGGGATATGCACAGTTAAACGTCGTCGTCATCGGGCCTCGTTCGGGCTTGAGTTCGAGGCCGACTAGGTATATTACCGTCCCTTCTGCCCATCAGTTCCTCTTTGGGCGCGCTCCTCGATATCGACCAGCCCGCCTATACCCAACGACAGTGTGGGACCCGGCGGAAGCGACGCCTGGGCGCGTCTGTTCCAACCCGGCGCTGCGGACCCGGGAGAGACCGATGGCCAAGAAGTTGTGCATAGACTGGGACTCGTTGAGACCAGCTCGGACGAGGGTGTGGCCGAGGGCGGAGAGGGTTGTTGTCATTCGATTTGAGAGCGCGTTGAGAGCGGGTTCTGTCTGAGCTGGGAGCGGGCATGGAAGATGCACGAGCGGGGAAATTTTGCCGGCCTGGCTAGACCAGATACGCTGGGCCAAACGTTCGAGGGGCTCTTGATCATTTTGTTGACCGGTTGATTGTTTTCTCATTGTCCGTCATTCATCTTTATATCCTCATTTCGCTATTCAACTTGCGGGGCACTTGAGGTTCATCACCTGAAGATCAAAGGTGGCTCTTTTCTTTCATTGTCGTTTTCTCTCTAGTCAAATACAATCGGTCCTCTGTCAGTTATCAAAGTTGCCTGAGTGTCATCTCGTCCCCGGTGCTTCAATAGTAGTCTACTTTTTCTTCCACCGCGCTCGCCGTTGGTCTGATCTCTCCAGCAGTTACAGCCTTTTCCGCTTTCCCAAAACCGTCGTGCCGGAAACGATAAAAGAGAGGGACGACATCTTGCGCTTTCTGGTCTCATCTTCACCCTCACGAAGCCGCGTATGTATGATCCGCCTTCCCTCTGATAACGTTTTGCTGAGACTGGCCATAGAAACAGAGTATAACAGTGGCCATTGACTACTACGTTGACTTCGTCGTGACGAAAGTATCAATTGATCGATAGGACACCTCGACACCTCGAGGCCTCGATTTCAAGCGGATGTCTCGGTTCCACTGCGCCGAGTGACCGCCATCACACAATCATCTACGTACTCCAGCCTGGCCATCTCATGCAGGATTGACTTCATCGCCCCCCTCGGGTGCCTGCTGGAACGGAGCGATACATTTGGAACGGGTCCAATTGCATAGAGTGGGCCAGCAGATCTGCAGCCGGGACTGGACGTTCGGCCACACGTGAAATCGACGTTAAATTGAGTGGTACGCAACACCAAACCTCCACCGAAAAAACTATCGTGAGAACTGGACAGTGGTCTGGTGCGAAAGCATGAGCAGTGGGCACCACGAAGGCTCACTTTATTCTCTGGAGGGAGCCAGTCTCCAGAACGGACGGACCAGAATGGACGGACGGACGAACATATAATGGACCTTGGGTGCAGCTTTTTTCCGCCGTTGCAGGAGTGCGGATTGTAGCCATGTCCCAAATTACCGTCCCCAGATACCCTTTTTCCGCCACTGATGGTGTGCCAAGGGCACCTATGCCGCGCACCATCCCCATCTGCCCTTATCCCTGGCAGTACGAGCCTTCTGTTTTGGCGGGCCCCGAGGAGGAGGATGTGATTGAGGAAGACTGCAAGTTCCATCCAGAGTCGAGCTTCGAGAGGAACGTGGGCTGAGGATAGCTATGATGCATAGGGTCCCGCGAGGCTCCGCACACCGTCCCCATCCACCCTTCACCCTGGCAGTACGAGCCTTCTGTTTTGGCGGGCTCAGAGGAGGAGGATGTGATTGAAGAAAACCGCAAGTTCTATCCAGAGCCGAGCTTCGAGAGGAACGTAGGCTGAGGATAGCTATGATGCACAGGGTCCGGCAAGGCACCCCCTCCCGAGGGGGGGTACGCTGCCTGGACATACGCGGACAGCACCTCTAGCTATCCAAGCACGCCTCCTCCGGAGCCCATGCTATTTGTGCAGGCCCCCCTTTCGGCCCGGGAGGAATATGTGTCCCTCCGGCTGCAGTACGTCAGCCTGATCATTCGGTCTCCCGTCCGGCCGTTCAAGAAGAAGTGGCTCCACGGGCGGGATATCGAGCGCCGCATGGACCTCGTGAAGAAGGTGGAGCGGATGGTGCAGCAGATGGGCTTTGAGAAGTGGTGGCCCATAGACTATCCCAAGTATGGGCCGTACTATAAGGTGCTCGACTGGGCGGACGATTCGAAGATGGTGTGGAAACTGGAGCTCAAACAGTGCCTTGGGTTGGCGGTCTGGCCGGGTGCGGTGCATATGGTTGCCGAGTGCATGGTCGACGCGGGCATTACACCGGCACACTTCGATCTCATGTATCTGACGTGGGAGTTGGAGGAGCAGCGGTGGCGGAGAATGGTGGGCAAGGTGAGGAAGATGGCTAGGGACATCAAGAAGGGGATCGTGCCGAAGAAGGCGGCGGTGATGTATTTTTGACAGTTCTACTTGCTATCCCCTATATGTACATATCTCTAGCAAGGCAGCATACGCAGATCCAGTCCCAGAGGGTACAGAAAATACCAGGCCAAAAGTGATCGTGCTCGGAAGAACTCTACGTAGCCATTTGCGCAAATGGCTGATATTCCTCGAGTATACGGGTTTTTTAATAGTGATGGGTTTGAGTGGTGGTGGGTTGAAAGTTGAAACGTCGAAAGATTATGACATTTTAGACTTTTTCCTGAAACTATGGCTTTTTAGACGTTTCCCGAAAGCCTTATTATTCTCAGACATCTACATATGATCTGATATTTTTACATATGATCTGATATTTTCTTCCGCTGAGTGAAGCATTAGTTTTCGATTGCGTGGAAATGGTCATTTTTGGTGTAGAACGGGCCTACGGACACATACTTTTGACCTACATCATCTTTGTACTTGATATCGTGAATAGTAAATACTCCCGTTCAATCCTCCACTTCTTCCTCGACTTTGACTCCATCGGCCTTGACATCCTCACCGTCCAGCTCCTCGACCTCAAGGCACGCCTGCCACTCTACC
Organism: Tricharina praecox; assembly: GCF_024521635.1. Classification (NCBI taxonomy): domain Eukaryota; kingdom Fungi; phylum Ascomycota; class Pezizomycetes; order Pezizales; family Pyronemataceae; genus Tricharina; species Tricharina praecox. Next base: position 2,725,481 of record NW_026250403.1, read on the forward strand.
AGATTCTGCGTAAACCTCTCCTCCCTCTCCCTAACCGCCTTCTCCACTACCTCCTCCGGTAACCCCCTCGGCGCCGTCTCCCCCCTCTCCTCCCGTCTAATCCTCACCCAATCCCCAAGCTCCTTCATAATCTCCAATTTCCTTGCCGTCGAATACCCCGCCACCAGCCCACTAGTACTAATCGCCACGAAAACCCTCGCGCCTTCCCAGCCCTCACCCTCGTCCTCCCCCAGCCTCCACCCATCCTGCCACCCGAACACAAACTCCTTCCCAAGCCTCGTACCAGTCTTAGCCTTATAGATCCTCTCCCAGATCCCCTTCCCAATAACCGCGACACTCTCCGGTTTCCACCTTCTAATCTTCTCCTCCAGCACGGGCACGGATGCTTCCATCTCCTTCCAGCTCAGCTCGGCCTGGTCCTTCGTCGGCCTTGACACCAGGTTAGTATTCCCGAGGCTGTAGAGCTCCGGCAGCCGCAGGTCCTCGGACGGATGCAGCCTGCGGTCGGGAGTGAGCCCCGCCTCGTGCAGGAACCGCCAGAAATGGTTGCTGGGTGCGGAATATGCGTGGCCGGTCTCGGCGGTGCGGATCCCGGGGTTCGTCCCGATGAAGAGCGTGATCATCCCCGGCGCCGTGGCGTCGGGAATCCCGCTGAGGTGGCGGTACTTGCTCGGTGGGGCGTAGCCCGCGTGCTTGGGCCGCTTCTTCTTCGTCTTCTTCTTCTCATCGTCCCCCGCCGGAGCAACGGGGGACGGCGTGGCTTCTTCGGGATCGGGCTCGGGCTTGGGCTTCAGAGTGCTCGACCGCAGGCGCTTTCGGGGCGACGGTTGCGGCGGAGTAGTACTAGTAGTGGCGAGAGCCGAGGCTGCTCTCCGGATCGGCGACGCAACTGCGCTGGAAATGGCCCGCTTCGCTGGCGACGAGGTCGCAGACCGTGGGCCGAATGCGTACTTATCCAGTGAGCCGCCGAAGGTGCCCACAGGCTTCTCGTCCGAATCGCCATCGGGCTCTTCGTTCTTGATGGAGGGAGTGGGCGTTTTGGTGGTGGGTGTGCGCGGCATCTAGGTTGGTTAGGGTGGGCTATGGTCGAGGTGAGGTCGAGGTGAGGTCGTGGTGAGGTCGAGGTGAGGTCGAGGCAGCTGGGGAGTGTGAGCTAGGTAATTGAGGCTGGTTGGTGTTGAGACAGCTGGGAGTACTCGAATAGAGTGGGAGCTGGAGGGGTTGACAGGTACGGTAGGTAGCCTGCTGCCTGCCGCCTGCCAGGTAGTCGAGCTCTGAGTGGTTATGTAATTTTGGGACGGTATATTGCTTTTTCTTTTCTTTCGAGGGTGCTCTCTTTTTCCAAGCGGCGGAGAGCTTCACTGCAGGAACCGTGGCTGCAGTCGTGATAGCCTATATGTAACGATAGACTTGGAACCTTTGCTCAGCTCTCTTGGAATCCAATTGAATGAGACTGATGAGTTTATATAGAGGTAATCCTAATGATCACTCGTGCCAAGCCTCCGTTTAGTAAACCCAACATCTTTAGCGTCTCTGAGCTTGATTCCCTGGCAGCCCTGATGCTCTTCGTTTCCAAGAGAAGGAACAACCCCGGATTCGCGCATTCGGCGTGATGTTACACGGGTGCGTCACGGCTCACGTGTGGGGGAGAAGCAGGGTGTAAATTTTGACGGGCACGACGACGACGACCTCAAGTACCAGTACAGCAAGAATACAGAAAGAAAAAACAGAGCACGGAAAACACGCATGATATCTAGAGTAATCGCTCGAACGAAACAAACGGCGGAACCTCAAAATGGACACTCCACACCTCCATGCAAAGAAGCCCCGTCCCCGACTCCCCGTTCAAGCATCCTTCGGCACCACCATCTTGGCTTCCTTCACCAGCTGCTCAACACTAGCCGACATGGCGGTTTCTCCGTCGAGCGGACACGGTGGGTACAGAGCTTCTTCTCTCGTAGGCGGGTAGGGGGGGAGCGTGCTCAGACTTGGCCCGTCGAGGGCGGGACGGGAAGTGTGTTTTGAGTTATTCGTAGAGGACGCAGTGGGGGCGGCGGCAGTGGGAGCGGGGGACGCCGAGAAGAAGCTGGCGAGGTAGCTGTAGATGCTGGATATGAAAAAGACCATTTTTTGTTTTTTTTCTTCGTGTTACTGCGACTCTGCGAGGTGGTGGGAGAAGGGGGGAGGGAGGATGAAGATTGTTGTGATTTTTGTTGCTGTTTCCAGGGGGAATGTAAGATGTATCATTCTTGTTTTGGGCTGGGATCACGAGTACGAGCACAAGCACAAGCACCAGTGAGAAGCCGCTTTAAACGCCGCGTCTACACCGCACGTTCCAAGTCATGTGCTTGCATTCTATCGTTTAATAAATCCACATTTATCTTGAACATACCATGATACCTCTCCAACAAAAATCCAGAAGAAGTGATCATACCCAATATTCAGCCCGTAGGTCACAGGCTTACATCCCACCATCTAACTGATCAATTGCATTTGTCTCGAACATATCCAACCCAAAATCCAGACGAATTGATCATACCCAACATTCAACCCACAGGACCCTACTTCCTCCCCGAGCCCTCATGTGCAACCGGATACGGCGGTGCAGGGCACAGATCCTCACGCGTGTACGGTGGAAGTGATCTTATACTCCTCCTGCCATCGCCATCCTCCTGCTCCGCCGTCCTCCGCGCCGTCCCCTCCGGCCTCGCCACAGTCCGGTCGCCTTCATCCTCCGCAACATGAATAATCGTCTCCCCAGTGATCACATCGGTCCTCAGCGGCCCCAAATCCACACCTGGGGGCAATTTCTCCTCTTCACCACGCTTCGACCACCGCCGTCGATACCGCCTTAGATTATCGCGGTTGAATGTAAGCAGCAACACTAGCCACATGACGACCGCCGCCACGACAACAAAAACGATGTAGGGCGTTTTGTCCCTGGGCGCGGGGCTGGCGAGGAGCGAGGGGGTGGGTGTGGAGGTGGCTTGCCGTGAGGGAATGTATCCTGCTGTCGGCCGGAATGATGGCAAGGAGCTGCGTGGCCGTGTTGGTTGGTGGAATGGCAGGAAGCTGCCTGGCTCGGCTGGCCAGTGAGGCACGTAGTCGCTTAGCTGTCGGAATCGCAAGAAGTCGCTTGGATGCGCGGTCTGGGTGGGGCGGGAGTAGGAGGTGTTGAGGCTGGATTTTGCCTGCATGGGCGAGCGGAGGGTTGTGTTTTCTGGCTGCCAGTCGAAGTCGGGATAATCTGACGGTTGCGTAATGATGTTCTCCATGCTGTCGACAAATCGAAGGAAGCCTTTGTGGATAGTATTTGATGGCCCGAATGGGGATTTGAAGAATGAAGGCTGTGTTGGTAGGTGGAAGGGCAGATCCTTAAAGGGCATTGAAGCTCTTATAGTCATACGAATTTGGGTTCGAGTTTAACTTCGGAAAGCCTTTGCTGCGGATAAAGTTTGAGTTCAAGACCGAAGCGGGGTATAGATGGCCGAAGGAACTGGGTCTGGTAACGGAACACATGACAAAACTCCGCACGTGCTGCTGGTGGAATATCGTGAGTTTATATCCTAGATGAGGTCATTTCTCATGGCTGTTGGCTGCTGTCGTGGGAATCCGCAGAGGAGAACAAAGTTTCCGGGCCACTCCCGGAAGACTCACGCTATTGCGGCCGGCATCCAAGGGGAAACACCGCGGGTTTCGAACGGATTATTAGCCGGCCAATCTTGGTAACTGGTGGCTTAACATGATAGCGGGTACTATCAAGTTCGAGCCTCAGGGCCTACATCCAGACTCGTAACGGCAGCTATATAGCGGCTGTCTTGCGAACCCACAAGGTGCATACATATAAGCAGAAGTTACCACCGGTTCGCAAAAGTCAGCTGGGAAGTTGTAGCGGCAGATTACTGCCCGTCGTCCGAAGCGATACTTAGGCAGGCGTTGAGAGGAGTGTACTGAGTTTGGATCCTGAACTCTGAGGGATGGCGATGGCAGTCAAGAGGCTGCCACTGGATCTCACACGCAGAGCAGGATTAGGTATGCGCTTGACTGCCAGCTCGAGGGCATCTGACTACTTGCCGTTGAATCCATAGGCAGGCAGCAAAGACAGTATTGAGCTCGAAGTATGATCGAAGTTACAGTTCACCTAAGGACTCACAAGCATGAATACTCAGCCATCAGTGACCGGATGGTTTATATATGAGTCAATGAATCTCGAGTTCCAAACGGCCGATGATGGTGCAGCTACCCATAACCGGTTCCAATGACTCTGAAGCACATGAACTGCGATAACAATCGCGGCGCATATGTAGTGAACACAATGGTTTTGGCAGCAAATATAGTAGGGTTGGGTTTTCTTACTGGGTAGTAGAGCACAATCTAGCCCTGAGCCCTAATCTTCGGTCAGTACACGCGTCGTGAAGAAAAAGAAAAAGCCGTCTCCATTACTGCAGATAACATTAAAATAAAATAAAAACCTGCGATTGGCTTACTAAACTTTCTGCTCGCGGTACAAGGGTTCTCATACATTTTATCTGGGTCGCGCGTGTGAACTGGAACGCGACGGATGGAACAGAGCAGAGGAGATGCAGCATTTTCGAGGGGGCGTTTGAGGTTTCTATTCTTTTAAAGGGAGATCCGCGAGACAGAGAACATTGCCTGCTGTTGCACAGTAGAATAAGATAGAGAGTACGATAGGGAATATTGGAAGCACAAGTAGAGAGAACAGATATATACTTCCTAGATACATACATTGCCTTGCCTGATTCCTTCGATCGTCCACATCTGCTATCTTCGCTCTCAGCCTCATCACCATTTTTCTTGTGGGCTGCTCAGACAGCACAACGCAACCACCCAAACCCATCCCATCAACCAACCCCCATTACCACAACCCCCCAGCAACAACACCAAAACAACCCGCGACTACCAAAGTTCGCTCTTCCTTGTTGTTGGCTATCCCCCGACCCCGACCCCGACTCCTTCTCATTCTCATTCTCATCCCCATCGTCACCCACACCAACACATCCCTCACGGTCGCGACAACGACAACTGCTACTGCTAAACCCACCCTTCCCTTCCCTTCCTTCGCTCTTTACTTTCCCTTCCCCTCGCGCCCCTACGTCACGTCAACCCTCCTCCAGTACCGACAACCAATCACCGCCACCTCCTCCTCCGCCGATTACTACCGCTACTTCCCATCACCACGCTCGTTTGCTCGACACGTGCCGAGTATAAAGGCATCCGTGTGATCGGCTAACGCGCGCGCGCGCTGTCAAAGGAGACTCCACAACCGGGGCGATACCATCGCGAGGACAAACGACCCAGCCTTGCTATCGATGTCGAAGCGCTCAGCCGAGATACAGATTACCAAAGAACAGATGCAGAACGGATCCTATAACTTCTCTGCAGGAGGAGGTGGCGGCCCGGATGATTCCATGGATCCGTCGAAGGCTGCTGCTCCCGATGTCATGTCCGGTAGAAAGTAAGTAGGAAAAAAAGAAAGAAAACACAAGCTGTCCCTTCCGACATAGCCTTTTCCCTTCTTTTTGCTTTACCCCTCTTCTTTATGCCGCGGGTCTTTGACACATCCGGCACACCATTCCTCATAACTTCTAAAAAATCGCAGAAAAGCTGACCATGCAACCTGTGCGTAGGATAGCACCGCTGAAACGTCGAGCTGGAGCGGGACGGGGCGCCGGCGCGCGTAGTACTGGAGGTGGTGCGAGTTTGCCTAATGTCTTCGCCGGTGCGGTCGGTCAGGGTTTCTCCTTTGGAAATGGCGCTGCCGCATCGCCGTCACCAGCTCCAACGTTCGGTGGTGGCTTCGGTGGTGCTCCCGCACCTGCGCCTTCGACTTCGTTTGGAAACGGCACCAGCAGTGGGTTTTCGTTCGGACAGGAGCAGCCAAAGCCGTTCGCTAGCTTGGCTCCCGCTGCTCCCGCTGCTCCTTCTGCTCCGACAAACGGGACATCTGGAGGCCTCTTTGGAGGTGGCTCTTTCGGTGCTTCGAGTGCCGCACCGGCGACCAATGGGATGTTCGGAAATGCGAATGGTACCACCAACCCCACTACCGCTTCATCGACACCTAGCTTTGGTGGGTTCGGAGCGACAGCAAACAACGACAAGCCAGCATCATCCATAGGATTCACCTTTGGTGGCGCAAACTCAAGCGCTGCGCCAGCTGCACCGGCCAGCAATTTCTTTGGAAACACCACGGGCGCGACACCGTCGTTCACGTTTGGTGGGGCGCCTGCAGCCAAAGAAGCACCCAAGCCCGCGTCTACAGGGTTTGTATTTAATCAGCCGGCGGCGGCGTCGACTGAACCTGCTGCCCCCAAAACTACGACACCTTCCTTCAACTTCAACAACTCATCGTTCGGAGGTGCACCCACAAATTCTAACCCGTTCGGTGGTGCTGCACCTACGACATCTACATCGTTTGGTGCTGCGCCCACGACGTCTACGTCTTTCGGTGCCGCGCCTACGACTTCCACTTCATTCGGGTCAGCTGCAACGGAAACCAAGCCATCTGGGTTCGTTTTTGGAGCGAAAGCACCCGAGCCATCTTCAACATCTTTGTTCGGCAAACCACCTGCTGCTGCGCCTGCTCAGGCGACAGGTGGATTCACCTTCCAACAGCCGGTAAAGGAAACGCCAGCAGCCAACACGTCGCTTTTCCAAAACAACAAGCCTGCAGAGCCCAGCAAGCCGCGCTTCGGATATGTGGGGAATGATGATACGAAGCCCATGCTCAGTGCAAAAGATGAGGCGGTTAAGCCGACACCACTGTTCGGATTTGTTGACAATGTAGCGAAGAAGGATGAGCCACCGAAGATAATGTTTGGCGCACCGGCCACTGAGAAGAAGGAAGCCCCCATGTTCGGGTCGGCACCACCAGCAACAGAAAAGAAGGAGGAGCCGAAGTCATTCTTTGGAGCCGCAGCGCCAGCGCCAGCGACTGGAGGGTTTACTTTCAAGCCGGCCGAGAAGCCTGGGATGTTTGGCTCCAAGCCAGCAGATGCACCGGCTTCATCGTTCGGCGCATTCGGCTCCAAGCCAGCAGATGCGCCGGCTCCGTCGTTCGGTGCGTTCGGCTCCAAGCCAGCAGATGCACTGGCTCCGTCGTTCGGCGCGTTCGGTGCTACCACCAAGCCCGCCTCCCCGCCGTCCACTGTCCTTGTTCCCGCTGCTCCGTCCGTGTTCTCGGTTCCCGCCGCATCTTCCTCGAATGCACTTTCTACTGCCCGGATGCGCTCGCCGCCTCTGCCAGCGGAATCCCAAAAGTGGTCGGCCAACCAATTGACGGATTACTACAACATGTTTGCTCTACAATCGCTGAATCATTTCTTCAAGGAAGAATTGTCCAAGCAGGAAATATTTGCTGATCTTACGCCTCTTTGTGACGCTTATACGGCCGAAGTAAAGAATATCAAGGAACTGATTTCAACCAACCAGAGGTACAAGTTTAGTGAGTCGCCGCTCGGCAACGGTGTGCCTGGCAAGCGAGCCTGTGAAGACAACGATGCCGGGGGAGGAAAGCGAAGAGCCCTCGGTGAAGGTAATTAGGACTCTCTACTCATTTTACACCCTTCGTGTTTTGTTGCACCTGTGCTTGTCCGCGCGCGGGTTTGGTTGGAACGTGTGAAGGAGGTGGGTATTCTAGCTGGTAGGGTTTCTCTGCGATGGACGATCCGAAGGGCTCGGTATCCTGCTGCTGTTACACTACCGCTATTATATCCCCTCCGACACTGAAGCTTTTGACGGTCGACGACGGTCGGTGATAATCCTCATGATTCAACGTTACCAAATGTTCCCACCCGCGCGCGTGCATTCGCATCACATCACCTGTCCCATTCATCCGTCCCCCACGATTTGCGATTCGGTCACGACATGAACCTTTTCAGTATCTAATGATGCTTTCTCCTTATGCATAGAACCCAAAGTTACTTTTGCTCCATCGAAATCGACTACATCGCAAACTCTGTCATCTGTACTTGGTGGAGGATCTGCGAACGAGCCGTCGAAGTCCACAGAGAAGGTGTCGCCTGGTAAAACTCCTCCACTGGCTGCGTTAATACTAGTCTGTTGCTAACGGGCATCTACATCGAAGCGAGCATTTTTGACAGTCATTCTTCCGCCCCGGCCACTTCGGCGTGGGTCAATCCATTCAAAAAGGCAGATACCTCCAACCTTCCAGACGACCCGGAGCCAGACTACGGTGATGCTGAGGAGGAGCCTAAACGCACTGGAGGCCTATTTGACCGTGCTTCTCCAACCAAGCAAGACAACCCTTTCAACCCCAGCACCAATCTGTTCTCTCCCGCAGGGGACAACACATGGTCTCCTGAGAAGGGGGTCAAGTTCTTTGCTCCTGCGCCTTCCGGTGGTCTCTTCGGTAACAGCAATGGCATTAGCAACAAGGGTGGTCTCTTTGGTGGAACCAACGGAACCTCCTCCTCTTCCGGATTCAGCTTTGGCGCTAAGCCCGTGAGCACTACTCCCGTAACTTCGGCTTCCGCGTCTGAGTCCGAGACTGGTGGTGCCGCCGACGACGGTGAGCCATCCGATGCTCATCCCACCAAGTCGGAGAAAGACCTTTCTCTTCAAGGCCCTGGAGAGGAAGATGAGGATCCGGTGTTCCAGCTGCCTCGGGCTATCATCTATGACTTGAACAGCAATCCAATCAAGACTGTGGGTGCCGGTGCACTGCGAGTGTTGAAGAACCGCGCCACTGGGAAGTCGCGTATCCTCGTCCGTTCGGACCTCGGCAAGGTTTTCCTCAACGTGGCGCTGAAGAAGGACATCAAGTACCAGCTACACCTGGGAAAATGTTTGAGGGTGCCTGAGTTCCGAGAGAATGGAAGCATCCAGCTGTTCGGTGCGAAGGTCAAGGCGGAGGACCTTCAGAAGCTGCTGCAGACCGTGGAAGAAGTAAAGGCCTAGATGACATGAGTGGGATGAGTGGGATGAGCTGGATGAGCGGGATGAGCGGGGACAGCGTTTGATTGTGCATGAATGGGAATTGGAATGGGGCGATTGATTCGGGGCGACTATAAAAGGGTTTTGTGTATTATACTTTCTTCTTCACGCTCATCTTCCTTCCCCGCGGGAGTTGAGTGATTTCCATTTCGTACTTTGTGTTTCGTTTTTCTTCCCTCTTCCCCCGTCTTTCCGCGTCACCTTTTTTTTACTTCTTGTTTTCTCTTCCGTCCAACTTCGTTTCACATATTTTTGTGACTTTGTGCATGTTTTTCCCCCTTGCATTTACTGTCCCCTCCCTCTCCCTCCGCGTAGTAATTTTCCCTTTTCTTTCCTTATTTGTTTCTTTTTTTTTGCATGGAGGATGGATGGATGATGAACCGGCGGGGACGGGGATGGGGACGGGGGGAAGCAAAGATGCATCGTATCGTATCGTGTACTGGGGAGGACGAGACGGGACGAGACGGGGACGGGACGTGACGGGACGGGATGTTAACGTTTTTTTTCTTTCCTTCTCTTTTTTTCAATTTTCAGATGTGACGAGAGTGAGATGAGAAATGCTTACTTACTTTGTTCTGAAATGGGTTTTCCGAATATCTGGTTACGATGCTGAATGGGCGGGGGACGGTGGACGGTGGACGGTGGACGGTGGAACAGTAGATTTTTGGGGGGGGGAACATGTGAGATGGATGGATGGTAGGGAGGCGGTGATGGGCGGTGATGGTAGGGAGGCGGTGATAGGGGAGTTTGAGTGCGCGAACAGGCCTTAGTTTTAGTTTTATAGGACAGGACAGGACAGGACGGTACTGGAATTCGAATATTTTAAGATATATGAGGCATCCTCTTGCCCGCCCAAGAAGTACATATCTACAGTGGCAAAAAGTGGGGTGCGATTGATGCCGAAGGTCTCCAGTAGTTTGTACTACCGCTCGAATTTAAATCCAGCAGTCTTGGAGAATACAGATTTACTCTAGTATTTTTTTTTTCTAAATTCGAAATTCTACAGTATTGAAAACTTATACGCAGTGTTGTAACGATACGCTTGCCAAAAAGCCGGAAGAACTACCGCAGTTCTTCTGAATGCATAATATTACGCACTGTTCAAAATACCAGAGACCTACCAGACACCTACCGTATTCGCACAATAATGTAGTGCGGATAAAACGTTGCGCTGATCAAGTAGTTCCTATGTAGACTGTAATAAAACTACGACAAGAGTCCTACCAAAGAAATACCGTGGTGAGCTGAATGCACGGGTCACTGAATACCGTATGCACACGGTGGGAATCTTGTAGTTTCACGAATGCGTACCGATACTATGGGTAAGACGTGCTGTACGCATGCAAACATTTATGAAATGTGTGGAGTGTAGGAAGTGCTGTAGGCCTACGGGATAAATACTGTACATGCGTAGAGGAAACTATGGATTGAGCTGGCTATCTATTACAGTAGATTTGTCGAGTCCCTACGGAATCGAGAAGTATCAAGCAGTGCCAACACTGCGCAATATTTTACGCTGCTGTAGTTCAAAGTACATACCGAATTCCTCCAGTAGCCCTTTGGGAGTGCTTTAGCATCTCCCATAGTGTTGTAGTAAAGATCTGTGCAGGAATTGAAGAGAATATCAGATGAGTTGATAGAGAAGCTCCTGCTACTGACGACTGGTTGGGCAGAATCAGGTTCGAGTTTATAAACATCATCAAATAAATCACTTGTGCAAACCAAAAGAGAGTCCAACGATCATATTGAACCAATTATCTACAGCATCAAGTTCCTCCCCTCCTTCCTCCCACAACCTCCCTTTATACATCTATACACCTTTTCCCTCATCCACTCTAACTATGTACTAACTACCCCACAACCTCATCATCCAGAGAGAGCGAACCGCTTACTTGCGGTAAGTCTTGTTGACAGTGGTAGGCGAGGCAGCAGCCGGGGCCGGGGCAGCAGGGGCAGCGTGGGCGCCTCCAGCAGGGGCAGCTCCGGTAGGCGCGGCACCAGCGACGGTGGAAGTGCAGTCCTCCTCAGCCTCCTCGACGGGGGAAGCCTCGTAGGCGGGCTTCTCCTCGACGGGGGAAGCGGCGGCGGGGGTTCCGTAAGAACCGGCGGGCTTGGGTGCGGGCTTGGCGGGCTCCTCAACCTCGGTCTCCTCCTCGACGGGCTTCTCCTCGACGGGAGAGGCGGCGGGGGCTCCGTAGGAACCGGCGGGCTTGGGGGAGGGCTTGGTGGGCTCCTCAACCTCGGTCTCCTCGGTCTCCTCCTCGACGGGCTTCTCCGCAACGGGGGCGGCGGGGGAGCCGTAAGAGCCGGTGGGCTTCACGGGCTTGGGGCCAGCGGCGGAAGGAGTGGCATATCCGTGGCCGGTGGGCTTGGCGGGGTGTCCGTGGGCGGGACCGGCAACCTCCTCCTCCTCATCGTCGGAACCCTCATCGTCAGAGTCCTCAGCGTCGGAGTGCTCAGCACCGGTGTGGTCGTGCTCGGTCTCCTCCTCGGTCTCGTGCTCGGGGACCTTGGCGGGGGCACCGTAGGAGCCGGTGGGCTTCACGGGCTTGGGGCCAGCGGCGGAAGGAGTGGCATATCCGTGGCCGGTGGGCTTGGCGGGGGTGCCGGGGGCAGGGCCGCCGTGGGCGGGCTTGCCGGTCTCCTCCTCGTGGTCGTGCTCCTCCTCATCGCCAGAGTGCTCGTGCTCCTCGGTCTCCTCGACGGGCTTTCCGGTGGCAGGGGTTCCGTAAGAGCCGGTGGGCTTGGGGACGGGCTTTCCGGCACCAGGGGCCGAAGGAGAGCCATGTCCGTGGCCAGGGGCAACGGGGGCACCGGTGGCCTCACCGCACGAAGCGGCCTCGGTCATGGTCTTGGTCTCGGTCTTGGTGACGTAGACGGTCTTAGCGGCGGGGGCAGTGGCCTGACCACAAGCAGCGGACTCGGTCACGGTCTGGGCGGGCTTGGTGACGTAGACGGTCTGGGCGGGCTTGGTGACGGTCTGGGCGGGCTTGGTCACGTAGACGGTCTCCTTGGGGCCGGCAGCGGGGGCACCGTTGCTGGGGAACTTGGAAGGGTTGCCGGCACCGTGGGCGGGACCAGCAGCGGGGTAACCCTTGTTGCCGGTGGGCTTCTCCTCCTCGGCATCCTCGTAGTCGGAACCCTCATCGTCAGAGGTGGGGTAACCCTTGTGGGGGGCACCGGTGGCCTCGGGGGCGTCCTCGTAGACGTCCTCGTAGACGGTGGTGTAGGCATCCTCGTGAACGATGGAGGTCTTGGGCTTAGCGACACCGGTGGGCTTGGGGCCCGGGGCGTTTCCTCCGTGAGGACCCTTTCCGTGGCCCTTGGGGTAGGCGGGGGCGCTAGGGGCACCGGTGGGAGCGTAGTCACCCTTGTGGTGAGTGATGGTCTGGTAGTTGGTAGCGGTGGTGATGATCTCGCTGTTGGTGTACGAGACGGTCTCGGTACCAGTGACGTACGGCTCGCAAGGAACCTTGGTGGTCAAGGTGGCAACGTAGGTGGAGCTCATGACCTTGGTGTAGTCGGCATCCTCGCAGTCGGCACCCTCGCAGTAAGGAGCACCGGTTCCGACAGGGTACGCGGGCTTTCCGGCACCGGGAGCGGTGTAGTCGGGAGCGACGGGGGAGGCCTCAGGCTTTCCGTAAGCGGGAGCGGCGGCGGGGCTGGTGTAGGCCGGGGCAGGGGCAGCGACAGAGCTGGTGACAGCAGGGGCACTGGATAGAATGTCAGAATATGCTCTAAAGGAACCAGATGGAAGAGCGGAAACTCACCCGTAGCCGTAATTGGGCAGGGCCGAGGCGAGACCGGCAAGGGCCACGGTCAAGGCAATCATGGAGACTCTGGCAGGCATTATGAAGTATGTATTATTTGGTGGTTATTGAGAAAGGATTGTTATGTTGATTAACTGAAGCGAGTGACTGAAAGAATGACAAGAGAGCGAGTGAATTAAAGACCGTGAGATGCTGTAGTGAGAGTGAAGAAGATGGAGAATGCAAACAAGAGGCAACGCCGACCCCGATATATATACGATCCAGCTCGCCAGCTCGTCCCCATAGATTGGGTAGCTAACCTCCCAGCTCGGCAGCCACTCCCCCTGGTCACCTCAGCGAGCGTCTCCTTTCCCCCCAGAGTCCTCACACCTTACCTCCCCACTAACTGGATCAGCGGCCATACGGTGCTGTGCTGGGAAAGGGTTCATGGCGCTCGAGTCGCCTCGTCTAGGCTGTAAGCGGATGCACGATGGCCAGGTACTCTCTCCCCAGACCCACCAGCCATACGGTTTGGGCATAACGTTCTGTGGCCGAGAAGGAGCTCTCTTCCTAGTAGTCGCTCAGGGTCTGAGAGTGGCAATGAGTGGCGGGCCCGTGTGATGCAGTCGAGCTCCAGCAAGGAGCGCCTATTTTCGCAGCGGCCAATGCAGCCCATGCACTGGAACCTTCCAAATTGCGTTTGCTGCTGCAAGAAATTGGGACATCGAGATGGCTCCCTACAGCTTCAGCTTCCATATCAGCATTCCCCAGCTCCTCACAACTTTTGAGCAGGTGATAGCTCTCACCGAATAGGTACATACATTGAGCTCCTCGCAAGCTCTACGGGTACTACTGCCACTATAGTACCTATACCTTGGTAGTAGTATAGGTAGTAGCATATGAGAGCACCACCTTGTGGGGCCCTGACCCAACCGGATGTCGAAGGACACTCGGAGCTAGAAATATCCACCAGCGCTTGGGAAGGAGTTCTAGCGTTCACTCGCCATTCGCCATTCGCTGAATGGAGGTAAAGCCCTACCCTAGACCCGTGCGCCTCCCTGGTTTAAAGATGGCCGGCCCAATTTCGGCTCTGCCTGTAGGCTCGTGGAATAGAGTAGGTAAGCGGTAACTCGCGGACCGCTTCTGTGTATTCCACTCCACTCGTTAGTGAGTGCTAGTCAGCAGAGTAGAGGAGAGTAGGTTCATTTACCCCGTACTTGTCCATGATTGGGATAAGTACGGATTCGCGAATCCCGAAAGGATATGCCCTTGCCAACGACATGCCTTGGTACGTTGGATATGCGATGCGATGCGATGCGATGCGAAGGAATAAAGGGGGGGTGGGTGGGAGTGCGTGCGCGCGAGACCCGGCGAAATGTAGCGCAAATTGTTGAGTGTGTAGAAGCGCATCGCATCTCCGGCCACGGCCACTGCCTCCCTAAGGGAGCGATCCGGATGGAGCATCAACTCGATTAGGTGGGAGCTCCCTCTCTCCTGTTGAGGGAATGCCCAGAGCCCAGCAAGTGATGGCCACGATTCGAACCCCTTACGCTATGCTGTGTTGGCGAGTGCAAGGCGAAGTTCAAACCCTCGAGCTCTCTCTCTTGTCCCTGTGCCGAGCACTTGGAAGGGAGCTCGAGGCGCACTCGTCGATCGCCATTTCGGACGATGCCCGCCACCACCTCCACCACCTTCACCACCACCATCACCACCACCCACCGCCTGCCCGCCGGATGCAAGGCGGCCCAGCCGTTGTGGAAAAAAATAAAGAGAGGGCTTCCAGGCTGACGGGACGCACGCAACGTACAACATCGAGCAGCCGTTATGTCTCACGGGATGATTACCCGCAAAAATAAAACATGCAAAAGCCAACATATTGTCGAGCTGTGGCGTGCGGCTGAGCTGAGATGTGAAGATTCAAGAAGTCGGGATGAAGCTCGTACCTTCTCTGTATGTAGGAGTGGCTGGGGGCGGGACTCGCGGGAGGGTTTGTGCGTGGTGCAGATGCATGGACACGGGGAGGATGGATTGACCAACCACTCTAGAAATTGCCGACCCCCACCGGGGACCGCTGTCCCTTTCTTGCAGTGCATTCGCTTGGCGGGATTAACCATCAACCCCATGCAGTTGAATGGGAAACTTGGCCGCGAGAATCTGCATGGCTCATGCATACGAATTCGAATCCGAATTCGACTTCCAAGAGAAAGTTAATTCATTGTCGCATGGCATTACTAAGAGGCACTTAGAATAGCGAGTCGGCGGCCAGGTGCGGGTTAGGCTGCGGAATAGGAGCTTCAGAAAGCCATCAAATGCTGGACACACGGGGTGATGGAGTACGAATGAGCACACCAGCACCCGGAATAGATCCGTAAGTCTCTCGGGGCCGGAACATGCCGCTCACGCCGATATTGAAGAGCAGCCGTGCGTTTCCGGCTTACCAACATCAACATTCCGTCCGCATCCACGAGGCTACGGCATCGGCGTTTGATCCGACGCCGATGATGGAAGGGAGTACCTAGTCTAGGTACTCTACGCCAAGAGGTACATTTCTCTTGGAAATAGCACACGGTCCCAGAACCCAAGACGAAAGTTGAAACGGCTTGGGCATCAGAATTCCTGTTTGTGAGGACCATGTGGAAATGAACCCAGGATGAGATGTACAGTATCAAAAATACTGTAGACCGAGCTGAGATGAGATGCACAGTATGTAAACCGAGTTGATCCGCACCGTGTTGCGGTGTTTGTGAAGACTGTTTATACATAGATCGAGTTGACCCGCACCGTGTTGCGGTTTTTGTGAAGACTGTTTGTGGATCGCGGCGAGTCATTATCAGAGGAATCTTCAATCGCCCCAGATTCTTGCAGCGAGCTTGTTATCATAGTAGATCGTAGCATCAGCGCGAGGCTTGACTCCGCAGTGGCCGTCTCCTGCGGTTCCAATATACAGGCCGCAAAGGCTGATCAATTTTGATCACTCGGTTTGCACATTTTAACGGAGAATCTTCGATGTGAGGGTTTACGGACAAGCAAAGTTGCAATAATTGCAGATAGTACTCTATATCATTGTCTTCTCTCAGTCGTACCATCGCGGTGCATCCCTCGTAGCTCGTGTCCCTTCCTTGTAGTAATGGCTGTGTTTTGCGCTGTATCCTTTACTCTAGAGTAATAGCCGTTCAAACTCCTGCAACACCACAACGTATACGTAATTCTACAGGACCTCAGTCCAAACTCATGAAGGTTCTGTCTACGTACATAATAGGCAGGTATGATATGACAACTTATCGGATGGCAGACAGCTACAGAATGTTCATTTCACATGATATCACTCGGAAATCCAAATTTCTTGTCGGGTGATAGTCCCTTTTTCCCAGTATCCTACAAAATCTCTAATCTCGCCGTTCCGAGTGCGACGGAGGCTGCACCATCGGATGTGGCGGGGTATTATACCCACGACTCATAGGTATCGAAGTCTGGTAATTGATCGAGCCGCTGGGTCATTGTGTATCACCAAGGTATCATACCTACAAAAAATGGACCTACACACACAAACTCACATACTGCGGCGAGGAGCCCCGAATCGGACCTGGCTCGCGGGATCATCGGTTTGTTCCCGTACGATATCGGAGCCGATACCGAGTGTCATGTCGTGTCGTCGTTCATCCGTACATACCATATAGAGCCATGTAATAAAGTCACAAACCTTATGGAAGCCTTATAAGAGGGCGATTTTGACACAATCCTCATGAGAATATTGTTAGCCATATTTGTGTAATTTTTCTGTAGGGTTTCTCGTAAATAAGGCTTATTTAGTCAGGGTTTTCAAATTCCGGGTCATATTGTTGAATAAGGCTTGCTCAATCCCGAGTGCTGTGGAAATCAGTCGCGACTCATAAGCTGTCTGCAACCCTTAACTACTAGCTACCACAACTTATGAGCCCGTATGAGCTCCATAAGGATGCCATAAAGAATTTTCACTAATAGGGGTGAGTAGGGCTTATACGCTCATAAGGATTCTTGAAATCCCAAGCAGCACATAATGACTTTTTCTACAACAAGCCTTATCTCATGCAACACTTATCACTTGTTGATGCTTTCCACTTGTCGATGCTCTTGTATAAGGCTCATCGAACGCTTGTATCATACTTGCAAATAAATCAAGCGTGAGGCGCTCAAGTATTTTCTATATCGGGCTGACATATCCCATATATAATGCTTCACAAAACCCGTCATTTTAACAGTCATTACGTACGCCAGTGCTATGCATGTTAAAAATAACTATATAGGCATGAGGAAAGTCTTACAGCTTACCAAGTGACAAGGTCGATTTATTTATTGGATGATGGTTTTCGTTACATATGCGTTATGTAGGAGTTACGAGAATTTTAGGGGGGGGGGGGGGGGGGTTGTGTTGTTTAATCATTGATTGCATGCGACCTATTTAGATCATGGCAATGAGAATTTTAGGGTTATGAGAACATAGGCCTTTTTTTTGATCTGGCCCTTATAAAAGCCTTATAAATTGGGCGTGCTTATGACTAGCCTATAGAAGGCTCATAACTAATAAAGTCCCCTCGGCTTATATACGGCTGTCATAAGGCTTATAACTTTATTACATGCCCTATGGTAAGTACTCGTACAACATTCGTCGCTACGGCATCAGGCCACCGCGTCAAGTTCTAACGAAACAATAAACACCATTAGAGTACGCGTCAACATGAGGGTATACAGTACTTCAGAGATTCCTATCCCGCCCCCTCATGGTGTCGTAAGTTACCAACGTTTTTCCCAAAGAAGAGGCGGTGCAAACGGACGAGTGATATCTCATGTACCTACTCATTAGAGGATCTCGCTCTCACTCTCACTCCATCACCTCCTCTACAAGACTACAACACCACTCGTCCGTCGTCCGTGCCTCACGCTTCAACCATTCACCGTGGTTCTCACATCTCACACGAACTTGCTGCGGAAGACGCTCGAGAAAGCCAAGACCAAGTACCCAGGTAGTTCCCGGATGCGTACCACGATGTTCCGCAACCACGGTATGGTACATAGAAGAAGTGAAGGCCTGGTGAAGTCGGAGAGGTTACAAGTTAAAACTGTGGATAAACATCGTTCTGTGCTCTCTGCTACCGCATTGCTCTCGCCGCTGCCACGACCCGTGTGCTCTCCGTATGTACCTTGGCCAGTCTGAAGAGTGCAGCCCGGCCGAAATAGCTAGCTACTTACTTAGCTGAGCTGAGCTGGTTTTGTACGTGGTTCGGATCTGCTATGTATGTAGGTGACTTTAAAGTTTTACTTAGTACTGGACACATATAGAGTACATTAGGTACCTACGTGAAGTCGCTGTTCTCGATTTTCCTGACCACAGTTCTTTCTTCGTTGACAAATATAGTTAAGGCGTGTTTAAAACACAAAATCTACTATTCCACCACCATGGCTACAGTACAGTACACTGTCTTGCTTCCCCCAGTTCGCAACCATTATGCACACACCGTGTGCTTACTCTATCATGTTGTATCACTCGCATTACATCCACAACGTCTCACTCACATCCCACCCCACGCACCCACGTACTCTCTCACCGCAAATCCCGCGGTCCGCGACCCGGCGCCCTGCATGAGCATGAGCGGAACCCACCACACACCGCACACCACACAGCACACAGCACACAGCACAAACATCAAAGTTCCACAGTTCCACAGTTCCCCAGTTCCAGTTCCACAGATCGCCAAGGCTGCACCTTTGCACCTCTGCCCTCTGCATTTCTGCGTCGCACAAAAGCAGGCGCATGATGCTGCCAGATCAGGAGCAACCCTCGAGCAGCAGCAACCGCAGCAGCAATCCTCGAGTAGCAGTAGGTAGACTCTCGAGCCCCCGAGTCCCCGAGTTCTCCGCACCACGCCGCAGTCTGACGTCAACGATTTTTTTCGTGCACCTTTGTGCACCTGCACCTGCGTTTCACTGCAGGCCTGGCCCGCGGCCGCGGTGGACTCAAGGTTTTGGGTTTTGGGTTGTACGGAGGGACGGAGGGAGGGGAGGACGGGGCTTCAGGAGTCAGGGCGGTGCGGCGTGTGCGGCGTGTGTGTATGCACACCTCATAAGCACCTACCTAACATACATAAGCACCTAGGCCTTGAGCCTTGAGGTTTTGCGGCGGTGGGGGGTAACTACCGATGGATAGGATGGATGGATGGATGAATGGAAAGGGGAGGGCCTAGACACCCCACTCGCACACCAGCAGCAGCAGCAGTCGGCAGACAGACTTCCAAGCCTCCAGCGGACCAGCCCAGCCCATCTCGTCGCTACCCAACCCAACCCAATCCAAGCTGACGGTACCGCCCCTCCCCCTCCCTCTCCTCCTTTTGCCCCCAGCCCTTTCCCTCCCCCTCCCCCGCCCGCTGCCGGCGTTCGATCCGCGCGGGGCTACAGCCTCGTCGGAGCCGACCGGCTGCCGGCCCGCGGCGCGCTGATGTTCCTTTCGCCGGGGGCCGGAGCACCAGAGCAGAAAGAAAGAAGTCCAGCGAATCCCGAGGCCGTGGTGCTGGTGGTGTTGGTGGATGCGAGTGCACCTGTGTACATACATAGAGGCTACATAGAGTAGGCAGTTGGTATCCTGGACTGGACCTGTCAGCTCGTGCCTACATACCCGCCCTGGGTATTCCTCTCCCCCACTCCAAGCCACTCCGAGCCACAACCCCGCGCCCCTTCCCCCGAGACGGACCCGGACGCATCAGAGGAATATGTATATAGGTATGTAATAGCAGGCAGCCAGTCTGTGGCTATGCCTCCAACCTCCAACCTTCAACCTTCAACCTCCAACCTTGGGCCTGTGAGCCTGTCCTGTTAGTCACACTCGTCACACTCACGCATAAAGGAGCATAAAAGAGCATGGAGGAGTAAGAAGGTAAGAAGTATGTAAGCAGCGCTGATCGTGGGTGATCTCTCAGCTCAGCTCAGCATCAGCATCAGCATAAGATGCCAGACTCTGGATGATATGATATGCTAGGCGCGTCCACATGCGAGGCTGTGGAGAGGTACATAGGTCGGGGGCGGCGGCGGGGGGGATCAACACCAACCCACAACCCACAACCCACAGCCCACAACCCACAACCCACTGCACCCAGACCAGACCAGTGCTCCTAGAAGCTGAGGCTGAGCCTAAAAATAAAAATTCACGGACGGAGGCGAAACTTGAAAGATGTATGTATGCAGAGGTGATAATGATTTCGATTCCACAACAGACAAAACTCTTGGTTGTAATACCTATGATACTGGAAAGAGAAAAGAGAAAGCACAAGAAGATGAAGAAGAAAATAAATAAATGATATCAACGCCACTTCGTGTCCCCTCCCGATAGCCCTTGCCCGAAATAAAATAAAAAAAGAAATTGGAAAAATAATAAACTCCAGTTTTCCCAAAAGCAAAAGCAAGCAAACCCCAATAAGCTCCCGGTTTAAGAAGTGAAGTAGAAGAGAAGAAATGTATGTAAGTAAAATGACGTTGTCCGCGAACAAAACCAATCCGAAGCCAACAAACAAACCCCATTCTTTGCCGGTCAACCTTGAAGATAATTGATAAAAAACGCCGTTTGTGTCCCCACCCTTTCCGATTCCCTAGATCTCCCTTTCCACCCTTGTCCCAGCCCGAGAAGAAAGAAAGAAGAAAAAGAAGAAAGAAAAAAAGAATAAAGAAAATAAAAAAGTTCCTCCACCAATCCCATCGACCTATCCCGTCCGTGCGTCCATCCGTGTGTCCGTCCATCCGTGCCGTGGTATGCCGTCCGTCCGTCCGCAATCAATCAATCAAACAGCGACCCGACGGCCGCTGCCATTATTCGTCTCGCGTGACTTTGCGGGCTTGGATCTCGACGATCTGGACTTATTGTTGGTGATTGACGAGCGCTTCTTGACGACGCCGTTGGTCTCGGTGAGACTTCCGGTGCTGCCCTTTCTCGAGCCGCCGCTGGAAGGAGAAACCCTCTTGACCAGCTCGCCGAGCTGGCGGAGGAGGTCGTCGTTGGTCTGCATGCGCGCCATCGACTGTCGCTTCCTCCGCACGTCCTCGAATGGGTTGTATTCGTTGTCGGAGGTCTCGGGGGATGCATAGCGCGGCTTGGATTTCGAGGTTAAGGCGAACGAGGCCAGAGTCGACGTCAGCGGGTCGTCGTGCACGCTGTCGAAGTAGGTGTAGCACGAGTCGGAGTCTATCGGCGACACGCCAGGAGAGTGCATTGGCGACAGCGGTGGCGTCAGAGGCTCGGACGACGGGCGTAGCGTGAGGGACTGCCGGCCGGGACGAGACGCGGGTGTGGATGTGGATTTCGTTGGTGGGAGTAGTGAGTCATTTGCCGCGGAAGCTGCTGGCGAGGGGAAGCTGAAGTTCTCGAACATTGTTGCGGTGATTGTAGTGGTAGTTTGATCTGCGAGTGGGGTTTTGTTTCTGCGGAGGCGGTGATCGATTGCGATGAGGAGTTGGACAGGTGTCGGAGATGATGGACTTTTTTTCTTTCCGATTCTTTTTTGTTCTTTTCGTTGATCGAGCTTTTCGTCAAGTACGGGCGGCGGGCGAGCGGGGAGGGGGGGTGGAGGGCTTTTTAAATCAAGATCTCGACATGCAACCCTGCTATGCTGGCTTTGGCTGCTTTTGCTTTTGCTCTGCTTGCGCTGTTGGCAAGCAGAGCAAGCAAGCAAGCATAGAGTACTTGGACTACTCTACGCAGTTAGAGTGGATGTTACTTATCCATGCACCTGGCCGTGGTGGCTTGCTGCCTTTCCGCCGACTCAGCTTCCACCCGCATCACACATCTCACTAACCAGCTAATAACTGATCCCGGCAGCGCAGTGCAGCGAAAACCGAAAGAAAGGCCCTCGCAAATCCACCGCCGCCGCTAGTGGCCTCTTCCACTCTCTTTCTCTGGCGGGAATCCCTGCGCCGAAGGGACGGTGGCCACTCACCTTGCACACTTCCCGGTTTCCAGAACACGATGACGCCTGTGCGTGGCGTTGGGCTGGTGGTGGTGGTGTGGAGAGGGCTCGAGGTGACAGGAAGATGAGGAAGGAGGGACGGAAAGGAAAAAAGGGAGCAACCGTATCCGACAAAAAGGAGTGGGAGTGGAAGGGAAAGAAAAGACGAAAAAGGGAAAAAAAAAGGGAAAGATAAAAAAAAAGGGGAGATAAAAATGAAAGGGAAACGAGAAAAAGAAAAGAAAGGAAAAGGGAGTTCGGAAAATAAAAAAGTGTCATTGCCCGTCCCAAACGATTCGGAACGCAATGGCTGCCCGAGAGGACGACATCTTCAGATGACATGCTCACTCGTTCCTCAAGTACATCTACTACATACAACTGGTAGTACCGTAGTAGTAGTACACAGGCATCATCATCAGCATACATGCCTTCACTTGCGCATATGTATCTCCGGGTCGACATCGTTAGAAGTTTCCTCACCCCTTCCTTCTTCTTCAAGACAGATACTAGATAGCCGAAAGCTTCGAGCTGCAGAAAAGACAGAGACCCCAGCTAGGCCCCTCCTCCTCGTCCATCGAATCCCACGTCAGAATGGAATCCTGCGGGAGCGAAAAGCACTGGGTATGTGAGGACTCCGAACCAAGTGCATATCATGTGTGCACATGTATGTTGAGTGCCTACCTTGGCAATCTCGGTGCCCTGTCTATCGAGTCACCGTCACGGGTCAGTGTGGGTGTGGGTGTGGCCACTGGCCCATGATGATGATTCGGCCTTCGCATGGTGGTGGTCGGATATTCAAGCGGAGCGGAGCCTCACTTCACTTCACTTCATTTCGCCCTGCTCCATCCCGTCTCCCCACTGGTCGTGGAGTCCGCGATCGTGATCTGAGCCGAGAGCACTGTTATCGAAATCGGCACGCTGCTTCCGCTGCCCGCTGCTGTATGTATGGCAAAGTTTCGTTCGACGACACGATGGGACGCAGATATCGCTCTCTCCCTCTCTCTCGGTGGATGCAACGCGCGCACGCACGCACGCACGCATGCAGAGACGGAAGAACATGATCCAACCCACAGGGACCATGACATCTGGCCTGCGGAGGCGCTCGCGTATCTTTGGTTGGGGACGGAAAGGTGTGGTTGATCACTTCTGGAACCCTTCTAGCGTCGTTTTTTCGTTCTGTTCCGCTTCGGGTACGTAGAGTGGTAGATGGTATTTTTGCCATCATCGCGCCGCCGTTTCTGGAATGCAGAACTGCTGTCGGGCTGGAACAAGCCTCTGGTCGACAGATAGCCCCATTCACAATTTCACATGGGGGCGGTGGTGGTGGTGGTGGTGGTGGTGGTGGTGGTGGTGGTGGTGGTGGTGGTGATGAGGATGATGGTGCTGGTGGTTGGCGGTGGTGGTGCTGGTGGTTGGCGGTGGTGGTGCTGGTGGTGCTGGTGGCTGGCCCTGACGTGTTCATGCTCGCCGCCCGCGCTGTCGCCCCTCAACGAGAGAGTGGCCGGCGGCGATGAGCAGAGATCAAAGGCACGAGATCGGTCTTTCGTGCGACAAGCCGTCACCTCCCATGAATCTTCAGCTCTCATCGAGTCCCTCTACTCTAGATCCAAGCAGCTAGAGAACCAACTTCATGCTCGCACTCTTTCTTTTGTCCACGAGCGTTTATGTTACTCTACCGTACATATTCCCGCATGGCCTGCGGGAGCGGAGTCGATTAGCTATTTTTATTTTTAATGCTCCCCTTTGTCCTGCTTCCGAATCGCATGCGCAGCGCATCGCAGCCCGTCCAGCCTCCGTCCCTTCTTTTCTCCCTTCGAAAGAAAATCCGGACGGACTTCTCGGCGGTTCTGGACCTGCCACCCGTGGGCGGTTCGTTTGACTGACTGACTGACACCCATGTCTTTCCTTCCCTTCTTTCCTTCTTCCCTTCTTCCCTTCTTCCCTTCTTTCCTTCTTCCCTTCTTTCCTTCTTCCCTTCCCTTCCTTTTCCTTCTCTTCCCTGGCTTTTCTTTTGTCTCCGGAGTAAACAGGCGAGGAACACGCATATCTGCTAGTAATATCCACACACTGCACACACACACTGCACACACACACTGCACACACACAGAGACAGAAAGACAGACAGACACACAGGCGACTCGCGAGGTTGCAGACTCGCAGAGCGGAGAGGAGAGGTCGGTTATTAAAAGATCCCGTCGCTTCTTGCAGTGTGCAGTGTGCACAATGCATCTCGCGCGGTCTGGAGCGTGGGGTGGGGGGATGTCGAGTCTCGACAACTCGACTGTGACAAATGGGAACGTGTAAAGTCTATCTAAGGACGTGTAAGGAACGCGGCGTTGTTTGTTGCGCACAAACACTCACTCACTCGCTCACTTGGAACCGAAGCGATGCGATGGCTGTCGTTACTCCAATGACGGTTATTCACGGGGCCACAGTAGAGGAGAGGCGGCTTTCCAAGGCGCTCCAACGTGTCGAAGACTCGAAGGGAAGGGCGGCGAATCGGTGCTGCCGAGCTGGTGCTGCCGAGCTGGTGCTGCCGAGCTGGTGCTGCCGAGCTGGGGCTGCTGTGGTCGCAGCGCTGAGCGGAAGCTCTTGACTGGTCGCGGCGTGTCGACGCGTAGAGTGCCCCCAGGTCCGCAGGCTGATCTGATCTGATCGTCCGTACTCTATCACGCGCTGCCACTGCACGACGATCCTGCCCAGCCGGGCATAAGCTTCTTCGCCTCAAGCTTCTTCGCCCCAAGTTTCAAGCTCCAACAGTGGTGCCGAATGCTCGTGTGTGGCGAGGGCGTCGCGAAGGGGGCTGGGTGCGTGAGTGCCAAGTGCGTGAGCGGGATCCCAGCTCTGGATGCGACAAGTGCAGGTAGAGTATGCACACATACTGGTAGCCCCGGAGCCGGAGCCGTGCCCGTGGAGTTGGAACTGGGAACTTGAAAGTGAAAAGCTGAGGTTGTGAGACTTGGCGCTGTGACCACTGACGCTTCGTCTTCTCGGATTCGAGGATTCGGACTCGGATCTCGCTACGGACGACGACAGCGACGGCGACGGTGACAACGATGTCCCGGACTCCAACTGGAGCCATAGAGTACCGTCGGTGCTCGCTTGGCACTTGTCCCCCCCGTAGAGCACAAAGTAAGAAGAAGTACCGGTATGCTATGCATCGTTTGGATAAAGCCGCTCCCCCTCGCAGTCTCCCTCGCGAGTCGCACCCTCGCACCCTCGCACCTCTCCGGATGCCGAAATAATCCAAATTTCCCCTCCCCCAGGCTTCAATTCGATTCACTCCCAGTCCCAGTCCCAATCACAGTTCCCATCCCAGTCCCAGTCCCAGTCCCCGGATTTTTATTATGATGGAGTAGAGTAGAGTATGTTCATTTTGTCAGCCCTCTCCCTCTCCTTCTCCCGTTTCTTCCAGAAACTCTTCCCCCCCCCTTCTCCCCGTCCCCCCGGCCCGCCCCCAACTTGACAGTTCTCCCACCTTCCCTCAAAAAGTAACTCAACCCACTCACTCACCCTCCGCCGTCCCTGGCCCAAGGTGACTAGAGTATTCTCCGTCGGTTCGGTTCGGCGTTTCACGCAGAGATGAAGATGTGCCGGTTTGATTTCGATTAGCCTCATCCCACCCTCCATCCCCCGTCCCACGGTCCACCCCCCGTCCAACTCTCCCCCCCTCCCCCCCTCCCACCCCTCCCACCCCTCCCACCCCTTCCCCCCGGTCCCCCGAGTCCCCGGTCCTCTCCCCGACAGACGGACGGGGGACGGACGGGGACCATGCGTAAGTAACTAGCCTGCAGGAAGCAGCTTGAAGAGCACGGGCCGGTTGTTGGGGTTGGGGTTTGGGGAGGGAGGGAAGGCAAGGGGAGGAGGAGGGAGGGGGTAGGTGCGGTAGATGTGCCGCGTGGGATGGGAAGGAGGGGCTACGGAGTTCCGGGAAACGTCGTCGTCGTCGTCGTCGGTCAACTGCGAGCGAGACGAAACTTGTTGGTGAGAGTGAGTGAGACAGCGACAGAGACAGAGTGAGACAGAGATGGGGCCCTCTCTGTCGATAAGTACCCACCAGTAGTTGCCTAGAGTAGGTAGCCCGTCGACTGGTGAAGGTGAAGATGGTTAGACATTTACGGTACCCGGGGTCCGTCCACCGGGTTGGGAGAACTGGTTGGATCACTGGAACCTACTAATAGTAGTAATTAGACCCTAGATGGGTGAGAAAAAAGCGAGTGAGTGAGCGAGTATGCGGACGGTAGTTGGATGATGGATCGTGCCCATACCCGTCCGACTACCTATCCACCTACATACCTGGTAGATAACTATCCACGATCGCAGGGTGCTCTACGTACTCTACATAGATAGAGTATCCAATGGTCCTCTACTCCATATGTAGGCCGTGTGGAGTCCATCCGTGAAATTGTGGGCCATAGGGATATATCATATCGCTGAGTGTCCGAGTGTCCGAGTGTCCGAGTGTCCGAGACGTCGATTCCGATCTCCAATCGTCTTTCGGAGGAGTGCACGGAAGCCCAATTACATCGATCTGATCTGATCTGATCTTATCCACCATCTTTATCCTACACACATACCGCTCCTCTCATTATCTATGGTGGCAGACAACAGCATCTGGAGGCTGGTGTCATCATCAACGAGCCTGAAGTTCGAACCTTACCCTGCTCGTCTATCTCTACTATACCTAGACTGTGACGAATCATCATTCCACCGGCCAGACGTTTTGTGATGGTGTTGAATCTGGGAGTAGAGTATTGTACATACACAGAATGAGCGCCAGGTGACCACTATGGTACCGGTAGTTCGAAGTAAATGAATCCAGACGAGTGTTGTGCGGGCGATGGTTATCTACGAAAGTAAGCACCCAAACAGGTTGATTTTTCCCCATAACAACCACTGTTATAAGGTAGGTAACCCAGCCGTACCGTGGACGCGATGAAAGACCTGATCGCTGTAGAGTGCAATGCATACCTTGGTGGATCAATTGCGTCCGTTGACTCTACCTACTTTCGCCCCCGAGCCATGTATATATGTATTGTACATACATTGTGCTTCCAAGAAGCTGCTGACTAGACCGTTGTGATACCTAGCTCACGGTCATATGTCCTACTCGCAACACGTGTGTCCAGAAAGTTACTTTCCCAGTGGGCGCCGGAGAATCTGGAACTTCTACATACATAGGCCGGTGGCAAGTCATGAGAAGTAACTCGTGAGTACATAATGTATGCGGACAAAACCCTGGCGTTATGTAGGAACTTGGTCCTGGCTGGCTCACGCATATGTACTATCCCCTACATGTCCGGGGCGGGAGTATAACTGTTGCACCTCACTAGCTTGACCCAATGTGGATTGGCGCAGAAAGGTTGGCAATGAATGATATCAAAAGCATTCGGCGAATGAGCTCTTCCGCAAAGCAACATGTGTGAATTAGCACAAACAGGCTCTCCAACATTATGTATCTAGCAGCGTATATTCTCACTTCCCTTCGCCCGAAGCTTTTCTAAACATTTGACAGTGTACCTAGCACCTGGTAGAGTCCGCCGCCGCCCTCGGTGTGGTAGTAGAGTCTGCCACCGGTGTAGTAGTATTCGCCGGTGGCCTGTCTGCAACATGGCTGCCTTTTTGTAACTCAAGTCCCGGCCCGATGGCCTCTGTATCAGCGCTGTTGCCATTTCTCTGGTATTGGAACCGCGGATGTCTGAAGGACCGTGGGTCAGAGGTGGCGACGGCGACTGTCATAGTAGCAACCGTGACTGCTACCAGCACAGCTGCAACCAAACTAATCGAGATAGTGAGCCGTGTGGTTGTGTAGACGCACTGCCGCCTCCTAGACGGGCCTAGTCGGGCATACTTTGCAGTGCAACAGGTATACTCCCGCCCCGGACATGTAGGGGATAGGTATGGGGCTCGGGCTGAGAGCCTGAGGCTGGTACTCGGTTGGATTCGGCTCGCGCTTGATACTGCCGGTATGGGGGCAGTGATACTAGTGAGTGACGGTACTATTCTGGGGAAGAGAAAATACCTACCTAGCTTAGAGTGAATGGTACAAAGATAACATCAGACGACGGCACCATAACGAAGAATCAAAGAACTACATATAACAACATCAGTGATGCCCATGTTCTTGCATGTATAGTACCCATATGGCCGGGAGGCTGCCATAAGGTCGAGGACGGAAGACCCGTAGCGCAGATCAAGTCCGCCACGAGACTGGCTGAGCAGTTGCCGTTTTAGCCGCTTATACATAATAGGCGCTGTTTGCGCGATGCCCGTCGACGACCCCCGACTCGACGGTTCGCCCCGCCCACGAAAACAAAACAAAACAATCACTCGACTGAGCAACTATGCAGTACTCTGCTGTAGAAAACCAAAAAAGAAACAAACCGAAACGCGGCTTTAACCGCAGCAAAAGAGCGTCCTCCCCAAGGTTGCTAGCCTTGTACAGCCGATGGACCTTGGGCGTGCACCCTCACCACCTAGGAAATTCGCTACCACTGAGCCATGATCACTGCCTGGTGTTTTCGCTGCTCGCGGAATTATGAACCCGCAACTCCGCAACTCCGCAACTCCGCGACTCCGCGAGGCGTCGATAACCCACTATATACATGCACGTAAACATTGTAATCCCTTGGACACGTGCAGCAGCCCACGGCAATATGTACGCAGAGAACTCCGGAATACATACAAGATTGCTGAATGGTAGCGCACTCTCTCCTTCTCCATATCTTCGCTCACCATTGTATCCCGCCACATGCACTTTTGCGGAGAGATATTGCTGTACCAATGTGCTACAATGCCGACCTTAAAAAGAACAGAACAGAACAAAAAGTCTTCTCGTTGCCGTCGGATACCAGAGATAGCGAGAGAGGGAGAGAGGGAGAGAGGGAGATAACATCGATTTATCTTGCATACAGCCATTTCGAACTAGGTACGGCAAACCAAACCAACGAACCTTCTCCGCCCGCCAGAGATACCTACCGAGATTTTTTTTGGTTTAATCATTGATGATTGATTGCATGTGACCTGGTTAGATCATGGTAATAGACACATGGCATCGACTCCATTTCCCTGCCGCTGTCCAACAACCCGACTTGAAAGTTGATATTACGAGTCGAAAAGTGGACTACATTCCTGGATAACAACCGTTATCTACCTCAAAGAATTGCAGGCCGCGAGCGGTATGTAGCTGACACCATCGGTGAGTCGACCTAGCTTACATACTCCATTGTGTGTCTGAGGTGGCAAGTAAGTATGCACTTGGATTAGTTGCTTATCCCGGCCTCTTGCTCTGTTTTCGTGATACTCATCGATCGATGGTTTGCCTTCCTCCCCACAAAATTCTCTGATTGCTGCTGGTCCGGTAGAATCCGCCGCGTAGTAAGTTGTTGTTGTCCAGTTGGTCTCCTGGTTCCCACTGCAAACGTCCCCCATGTTTGCATGCCCACGTCGTCAGTCGAGGTACCTATCGAGAACCAAGATGTGGCGTATGGACGATTGTTGGTGCACTTCTTTTCGATCCCGGTGATGTCGTCCTTCCTGATGCTGGTCGGATGGTTCCTTTCTTTGTGGAAAGAAGATTACCTATCAAGAGTGGTATTGGTGTTGGTTTTGGTGATGGTAGTGAGAAAGAAGAAGAGGAAGAGGAAGAGCAAGAGGAAGAGGGAAGAGGAAGAGAAGGAAGGAAGGTGAGTAGAATGTGTGCGGAAGAAGAAGAAGCCCTAACTAGGGCTTAGAACGACCCTTCAAAAGGTGAGACCTACGTTCCAAGCTAACCGACGGCGATACCTATAAAATCATCCCTCTTCCTCCATCCCTCTCTCCTTTCCTTTTCCTTCTTCAAGCACAGGCATAAGCAAAGCACAACAGCAGTGGCATGAGCAAAGAGCAAGGGCGAGCTGAGCCAGATGATGGGCGAGGAGCTGAGCGAAGAGATGAGCGAGGATACTCTTTCGGTGGCAGGACGAGTAGCAGTTGGGGTAGACGGTATCCGACAGGGCGAGTAGCTGGGGTAAAATTATGTACCTACGATCACTCGGTCGTGTGCTGAGTCTTCGTCACGGTAGTTATTGCTACGCTGTTGGAACTTGCAAGAGTGGTCTCGAAGCAAGATGGGACATCGGGGGCTGATATAGAGAAAAGAGGAAAGAGGACTGACGTGCTCGCGATCGAGCTAATCACTCGATATCACTCGATCCGGAATTGAAGATGCCCTTAATAGGATGCACAAAAATGGGGTTGTAATCATCATTGTCCTGTGGCAAGAAGGAGACCATGACCTTGCAGTATATTTACCGCCGTCATCATGGTTAATTACACGTTCCACCTGCAGTGATATACTTCTGGAGCATGGCCCTCTAAACACCTGGGTACCCAATATATTCCTCTATACTTCAGTATCCTCCTCATTCCTGACCAACAACCCCTTATCCGCCAAAAACTCCTTAACCTGCTTAACCGTGTACTCACCACGATGGAACTACTCTCGTCAGCACGCACGCCCACCCCAATCCCACCATCAAGACCAAGGAAAGAAAAGAAAAGAAAATACACATACCATTCCGGCGCCCAACGCCGCATCCGTAGTCGTCTCTTCAAATACCTCCCTGAAATGATCGGGATTACCTGCGCCACTGGAGGCGATGACGGGGATTCTAACGGCGTTCTTGACAGCGCGGATAAGCTCCAGATCGAACCCCGAGTTCGTGCCGTCCTTGTCGATGCAGTTGAGCAGGATCTCTCCGGCGCCCATGGCCTCGACCGCTTTGACGAGCTGCTGGACGTCCATGTCGCGGCCTTCGCGGCCGCCCTTGATCGTGCACTGGTACCAGCAGTACTCCTCGCCGTTTGGGCCGGGGAATGCCGTCTTGATCGTGGTGCGCGCCGTGGCGGAGGGGGCGGCGACGTAGATGCGCCGCGGGTCGACGGATACGACAACCGCCTGGTTGCCGTATGCTTGCGAGATCTGTTCGATCGCGGTGGAGCCGGCGAGTTGCGAGCCGCGGGCGTAGTACTCCTCTGCGGCGGTGACGGCGTCGCTGCCGATGGACACCTTGTCCGCGCCGGACTTGAAGTACATCGTGGCGATCTGCAGGGCGGAGACGGTCGAGCCGTCGGTGTCGATGACGTCGCGGATGCCGCCGCCGATGGTGAGCGGGACGAAGACCGTCTTGCTGGTCTGCCGCAGGACTTCGAGCATGGGCAGGTCCTGCACCGGGCAGTTGCGGAACGACGTGATGTTCAGGAATGTCACCTCGTCGGCACCGTCCTCGAAGTACTTCTGGGCCATCTCCACGGGCTTGCCGAGGTTGCGGACTCCCCCGCCTGCCGCCTTCTCCCGGACATCATACTGATCGCCCTTTGTCACCACCAAATCCCCCGCGTCGTTGGTCCGCACGTCGAGACACGCGATGACCCTGCGAGTCAACCCGCCCTCCGCATCCTCATTGACCCTCGTCGCCGTCCCCACCAACGGCGCGAGCCTTTGCTGCGCCAGGAACGCCTTCAGCACCGCCAGTCCCGCATACCCACTCTTCTCTGGATGGAACTGCGTAGCAAAGACGTTTCCCTTTGAAATCGCACCCACAAACTCCTCATCGCCGTACTTCGCGGTGGCGACATCCCAACCGTCGAGGTCGTTATCGATCTGTTTCGCGTACG
Source organism: Tricharina praecox (assembly GCF_024521635.1). Classification (NCBI taxonomy): domain Eukaryota; kingdom Fungi; phylum Ascomycota; class Pezizomycetes; order Pezizales; family Pyronemataceae; genus Tricharina; species Tricharina praecox. The sequence goes on from NW_026250403.1 coordinate 2,756,823, forward strand.
AGTGGACATAGTAGTACTTCGCATTCCGTTTCAGGCCGAACAGGGACTCGTCCGTGATCGTGCGCGTAGCGGCACTGTTCCAGCCGATGTGCGGGACCGACTTGGTGGCGCTGTCGAACAACCGCAGCGTGCCCGGGATGACGCCGAGGCCCGCGTGCGTGGCCGACTCTTCCGACCCCGCGAAAAGCGCTTGCATACCAACGCAGATCCCCATGAATGGCTTCCCGGACGCGATGAACGCCTGCAAGGGCTCCACGTACCCCGCCGCTGACAACGTCGACATGCAGTGCCCGAAGTGCCCGACGCCGGGGAAGATCACACGCTGGACGGGCGGGGTTAATGCTGTGCCGTGCCGTGACATTGGGCGAAGCGGGGAGTACCTCAGCCGTCTCGAGATCGGAGGGGCTCTTGACCCATTCTACCGTGTAGCCTACTCGTTCGATCGCATTGACGAGGGACCGGATGTTGCCGCTGGTTTGTGCGATTTGCTGTCAGCGATTTGCTTGCCGGTCGGCTGCGGAATTGAGAGAGAAGAGGAGGAGAAGGAGGCTCACGCTACGGTGTCGAGGAGGTGGACCGTAGGCATTTGGGCTGGCTGGCTGGCGGGCGATTCTCGTTCGGTGGAGACGGTTGGTGGTTTTGTTTATCTGCTATGACTCGCTGGTGGAGGTAGAATGCTTGTCTAGCACCCCTCATTGAGCCCTGCCCCGCCATGCAAGAGAAATTTTAGAGCCTCCGCGGGTCCACCCCCACCATGTGGGCCGGCGGATCACGACATGTCATCCATCGAGGTTGAGCCGACTGTCGCACAGGAGTGAAATAGAGGACGCGGGGTCTGAAATCCAGCATACCGCTTTGGTACATGGGATGTTACATCGCGATTCGAACGAGTGTCTACATACGAATGTTTGCGCCTTACTTCCGTAGCGAGACGTGCATAGGTCCTCTACACTACATGCTCATGGACTATTAGATCCATCGCGATATCGCTCCCCAATTGCTCCCTGGGGGCATCATGGTGAATCCGATGAGATCTCAGCTCTCGTCTGACTCTCCACTATTCCATCACGTGCTCGTGCTGCTATTCATAGAGACGCACTCGAAAATGGGGCGTCGGTCAGCATCCATGATCCGACGCATGCGCATCTCGTATCATAGCGGCCCATTTCCCCGCACCCCGCACCCCACGATACATAAAAGAGCTATTAAGAAGCTTCTACAACCTTATATGCGGAAACATTGACACCTGACCCTGAAATGGGGTGGGTGTGGCTGAGTAATATCGCATGAGGAACACACCAAGGGCCGGAGCTTGGAACATGTGGTGTACTGAGATCAATCTGGGTTGTCGCAGGAAATTCAACTGGTTCGCTGCGAGACATCTATTCGCATTGAAAGATTGGAGAGACCACCTGAGTGCAAACGTGTCTATTGGGAATCCTATCATCCAACAACACCGTCCTTCGGCTTTCAGGCTGTTAGATGATGAGATCACCTGGATCAACAGCAAGGCTACCAACTTACCGGATGATATTGCCTGAGTTTGACACCACTGTCCTTGAGGATAGCCGCAGTCTGGATACCGTTCAGTCAGTTTGGCCACGTGACATGTAGTGGAAGCGTGACTTTCCTGAGCATCCATACTGTATCCTTGGTAGTAAACGACTTCCGAGATACCCACCTGGACAATCTTGATGCTGCAAGTGAGGCACGGACAGCTAGGCGGGTGTGTTAGTCCGCCAACAACCGGTCATCCCAAGACGGGGGTCACATACGTATCGCAATACAAAGTTGCGCCGGCGCCCACTCTCTCCCTCCCCGCTTCCAGAAGCGCATTCTCCTCGGCGTGGAGGCACATGCAAGCATCCAAAGCGGTGCCGCCTGCAGAGCCACCGTTGCATCTCGCGCAGCCTCCCTCGTTACAGTTCTTAAGTCCCCTTGGAGCGCCATTGTATCCGGTGGCGATCACGCGCTTCTCGCGGACCAGCACACATCCCACACGGCGCTTCATGCAATTGCTCCTCTTTGCCGCCAGCGAGGCGAGCTGCATGAAATACGCATCCCATCCGGGCCGCAGCCTCTCGGAGTCGGTGAGGTTGAGATACACTAGTTTGCGGTGGAGGGCGGCGAGAGAGTTGTCGAGGTTGACCAGCTTGATGGTGGCTCGGTCGACAATGCCGATGATGCCCGTGACCGGGTCGTACATCTGCTTGTCTGAATGACGGAGGAAATCCTCGAGAGCTATCGACGGTGCGCCGGTAGCCTCTCGTCTGGAGATGGAGGGTATATACGTTTCAGCAAATCTGGCTCTACTGGGGAGCAATCGCTTGACACCAACCTTTTCACGCACCGCGCCCAACGCACACAGACAGGCGCGTCGACACCGATCAGGATGAAGAACGGCCGAGTCGACAGCTCGTCCAGCACCTTCTTGTCCTTGATGGCCGTGAGAACGAAGCGCTGCGTCCATCGCGGCGTGATATAGTCCATCAAGTCTTGAACATTATTGAAGGAGATCACGCCAGGATTCGGACTGACGTCCGGTGTTGGACTGCCGTCGTCGTCTTGCTCTTCGACCAACACCAACTCGGTGAACTCCAGAACATCGACGAGAAAAGTGGCAACCGCACGTTTTCCCGCGCACAGACCTGGATGCGGGGGGTGCACACCGTTAGCAGCTGTAGTGGCGCTTTTCCAACGCGGTTCGATTCGAGTGTTTTTTCTTCGGCACAGGCTCGGCAGGTCCTCGCTCTCTCGCTCTCTCTTGTTCTCTCGTTTTCTCTCGCTTCAACCGAAGTCACTCACCTCCACAGAGACCTATGAGCATATCGAAAGATTGGGATTGTCCTGGAGGGTGCTTGCAGTTTGTGCAGGCTGCCTTGGGGAAGGGATGGTGGCAGCTTCTCAATCTAGAAGAATTCTGGGGTGGGTGGGCGGGCACTGGGTGTCGGCTGTCGAAGTTCGGGAGGCGACAAGGATCAGTCGCATGTCAATGGGCGAGATGCGTGGAGGAGGAGGGATGGGAGAGAGAGAAGAGAGAGGGATCATCTCGACGGCCATCTCGGCCATCGCACGAAGATTCTCCACCACCCAACCAACTGCTCGCTATGTATCTGCGCGATCTCATCTCTCCACCACCACCAACCACTGGTTAGCATCCGCGCGATCTCATCTCTTTCTCCACGTCCACAATCATCCCCCGCCACCTCCCCCCCGCCACCCACTCTTCTCCCCTCATTCCGTTTCGATGATAGAGAAGAGCGTGCGCGCGTGTAAGTCGTACAGTCAGCGCGCCCGATCAATGCAGTCCATTCCAAGGACCGTAGAATAGTAGGTATTGTTATTCGGGCCATAATAGTTACATCCACCTCGTCGAGTAATGATGAGGTTGGTTGCCCCCATCGAAGCCAATGCTCCCATCGTGTCGGCATGAAGCAGCAGCAAGCAATTGTAATGGGTATGCAAAAACAACATCATCGTGACCATCGTTCTCATTGTGTTCCGCGGCACAGCATCATTGTCAGCATCATTATCGGGATCATTATCAGCGTCATTATCAGCATCATTATCAGCATCATTATCAGCATCATTATCAGCATCATTATCAGCATCATTATCAGCATCACTCCCAGCATCATTCTCAGCATCGCCGCCATCACCAGCATCATCCCGTGGACCTCCCTTCCAGAATACGGGTATGCAACCTAACCAAGTACCCACCGCACACAGGACACCATTGCCCTTATGCCCCTAAACAGCGCATTCCATCCGATCGCTTGCTCGGAGCGAAGTCTCTGTGTTTCCCATTTTCATTGCAGTGACCTCTAGCAAGCATCAACTTGCATGACCTGCGTGCAGCGGTGCAGCGGAGTACATATTCACGGCAGCACCCAGCAGCATAACTACATCCAGCAGCCTGTGTACCATCCCAGACAGCAACTGGTGCCGGCCGTTTCTGGTGTCGCCAGAGTGGCATTTGTATGGAGAGTAGCTAGTACGGCAAAACCTCATACCTGGATAGAGCAAATTGGCTAGAGAGTATACAGGCATCGCAAGTGGATGGAGGAGACACTCGAGAGTGGAATAGAGTAGTTACCGGCATCGCAGATAGATGGAGGAGAGAAAGTACTGTGGAGAGAGTACTCTAGTTCCCCGTACTTACCGTTCTTCCATATGGCCAGGCGAGGGAGACGGAACAGTAACAAAATAACAACAACACCACCACCTCCACTACCACCACCACCACCATCACCATCACCGCTACCTCGACCGGTACTAGGAGGTGCTTGCTCTAGATACTCTAGGTACTCTACTGCATCCTCGTCCTCTGCCTCCTCTGCATCCTCGCCCTCTCCCTCTCCTTCCCCCTTCTCTCTCCTCTCCCTATAAACAGCTGCTCAGCTGCTTATTCTTCTTCAAGGCCTCCTTTCGCCATTCGTCTCCTTTCTTCCCCCCCAATTATATTCTTAACGTTGTTACGCAAAGAAGAAGAGAAAAAAAACCGCCCCCATCCCTTCCGACGCCCCTTATTATAGATACGAAAATTCCCCATATCTATAGAGTTCTTACAAAATCCCACATCCCCCGTTGCCACGGCTTCTGTGAAGTTGTTGTCATCACAAAGACACGCCCTGCCCCTTTCTTTGGCTACCACAAAAACCAACCTCAACCCCTAGCCCAGCTGCAGCACACCAGCAGCTGCAACTCCCATACGCATTGCAAGTCCCGTCCATCTCATCCACGGATCGACCGACGCACGCGTAACGCAACATGGCATCCACGACCGCATCGCGAAAACCTTCGCTGAGCAACGTCAATCGGCGCTCACAGCCTCCCTCCGCCGGCCGCCAGTCTCCCGCAGCATCCGCCGGCCGTCAGTCTCCTGCGCCGTCGTTGGCGGGCTCGCCGATCCAGAACGCAACCGGTATGTCGCGTCGCAACACGATCCGCGAAGGCGGACACCGGCCCACAAGCAGTGTCGGCTCCAACCTCGGATCGCCCCTGAGTGCGCGCTCTGCCGTTAGGGGGCGACCCCTGTCGAACGACGACACGGAGCTCGAGAACGCCGCCATCTTGGAGGACCTCCGGACCAGGCTGTCGAAGAGCGAGTCTGCTGCTGAGGTCGCGGCTGCTCAGTACGCGCTGCAGATGAAGGCGCTGCAGCAGAGGCTTGACGAGACTCAGGCCGATTATGCCCGGATCGAGGAACAGATGCACTCCAAGGACGAGAGTGCAGAGACCTTGGAAATGCAGATCAAGGATCTGACACGGAGCAAAAGGGATCAGGAGAATATCTACGAGGCCGAGGTCAGCTTCCGCTGTTGGTTGGGGGGGCAATCGCAATTTGATTGCATGTAGCTGACGCGTTTTGTGGTGCGTTAGAGGATCGCAGCTCAACAGGAGAAGGAGGAGCTTCTGGATCGAGAGGAGGAGCTCAACACGATCATCCAGAGACTCAAAGATTCGCTGACACAGCGGCAAGGTACGCCGGACAAGGAGCGAAACTGTTCGTGAGCTCAGAGCGCATAATGGCGTTGGACCGTTGATGTTTGTTGCTAACTTTCGACTCTCTAGCGGATTCGAACAACGGTGATGATTCGGTGCCCTTTGCGCCCTCAACGCCCTCGGCGGTTCCCCAGAACATCCTGCTCTTGCAGAAGGATAAGCTCATTGAATCACTACGGCTCGAACTCGCCGAGGCTCAGATCCGGCTCGCCGAAGCCGACCACATGGGAGGTACCAAGCTGCACCAACTCGAGCAGCAGCTCTTGGAGGTTCGCATGACCAACGCACGCCTCATGGAGGACAACGAGAGCTTCCAGCTGCTCCTGTCTTCGGCGGCGCTGAATGGCGATTTCCCTCGTGGCGATTACCTGTCGAACGCCTTCTCCGACCCCGAGCCAGAAGTCGACGTTAGGGAAGCCGTCAAGAAGGTCCCGGGGTCCCCTAGGAGGAACTCACTCGGATTGAACCTCGCCGAAGAGCTCGGAGACGCCGAGACCGAGATTGAAGACGATAAGGAGAAGGAGGACGCTGAACGGATTAGGAAACTGGAGGGCGAACTCAAGACTCTTCGGGACACGAACAAGGCCATGTCTCTCTACATCAGCGGCATCATCGAGCGTATCCTGCAGAGCAAGGACTCGGAGGCGATCTTGGACAAGACCACTGCCTTCAGCTCGAGCTCGTCGATCGCTTCTGCCGACACCGGGAAGCCGCTGCCGCCACAGCCCGTGGAGGAGATGCGCACTGGTATCCTGCAGAGGACCAAGTCCCTCGCTCAACGCAAGGCGCCGCCGCCATTCAGGCCCGAGAACATGGCCGGTCTGCAGAGGTCGCAATCTCACCGTTCGCCGACCGGACGTGGACACGCGCGTTCCAAGTCTGATGCAGGAAATGGCGGATCCGTCGTTAACCACCTCTACCGCGGAGAAGGCATGATTACACCGCGTGCGAGCACCTTTTACGGTGGATCTACGGGAGACCACTACACGCGTAGCACCAGGACGAGAGACAGTAGCGCTTCGGTGGACTCGGGCGTGTCGGATACCGACGCGTCGTCCATCTCCTCTCCCCCATCATCCCACCCGTCCACTCCCATCATTGCGGGCAATAAGCTTAGGCCGCTTACCCTTGTTCAAAAGAACGTGAGCAACGGAATGATGAGTCCTCCGCTGGGCCGCAAGATCTCGGGAGACTACATGGATGGCGATGATGGCCGGTTCGAAAGACGATCGAGCAAACGTTCAAGCTGGTTAGTACCTTCCTGGAACCGGCGAACGAGCAGCTCCCTCGCTACGGACGAACAAGATACTGATTTTCTTTTTTCCAGGATGGGTAATTGGTTCAACCGCGCCAAGGAAGATGGCCTTGCCATGCCCGTGGCGGAGAGCGTCGTGTTTGAGGGCAAGGATGTCGAATAAGCACGCTCTCCTTACTCGAGCCTGAGATGTCCTTCTGTCCGCGTTTTTTTCTTTCATGCTACCCGGTGGACACTTTGACTTTGACGTTGGCACCACTCGCCCACGCCAGGATGGCTGCAGTACCTTAATCTTGTCTTGCTCATTTTTCTTTCTTATTCCTTGCCTACTTCTCTCTGCTTTTGCATTTTACCAAACTGATGATACGACGAAAACGACCGAACGACCGAAACGGAATGGGATGGATGGATGGATGGATGGGACAGAGGTATATCTCTGCACAACATGTATTTTTTGCTTGCTTGCTTGCTTTCGTCTTCTCTTCTCCCTCTCTCTTTTACACAGTGTATGGTATTAAACCCGATACCTCTTACGTTTCCCTCCACCTCTCTCTCTCGATCCTTGACTCAATAGATTAGTTTCTCTTCTTTCTTTTTCCCTTGTCTTGTTTATTACTTTCTATCTCTCTCCCTCTCTATGTACTAATGGTACTTGGTTTCTTTTTCTTTTTTGGTGGCTGGTTTTGTGTGGTCTGGGGGTGGTGTCTCGCCTTCACGGGATATCACTCGGCTACTCAGTAGGTTTTAGAAGTATATAACTTTGAAGTTATTATGATGAGGTGTTATGTGTCTAGCCATGATCTATGATTCAGAGTAGTGAGATCGAAGCATGAATGCATTGATGATTCAACAGAAAAGGTTATTACCTATAGGTGAGGTGCGTAGGGATGTCGCATTCCCGTGTATGTGAAGGTGCATTCCTTGTTTCGTTTTCGTCCGTTCCCAGTGGTATTGAAGTCCCCATCGGCGGAGTATGTATGATAAGCAAAGGAGTGTATCAGCGGGAAAGGAGAGGGAGGGGGTTTGTGTACCGGGCGACGGCAAGGTTCCTCGGAGGGAGAGGAATGATTGACTAGACTGTAGAAGACCGGAACTGCGCCTCGGAGAGTCGGAGTGAGATCTCAGCCATGACATCCCGAAGTGCCCGGTGACCCGCTCGGTCGGTCGGTCGACGGTCGACGGTGGCAGCCGAAGTCCGTGGAGGGTTTGCAGTCTGCAGCCTGGAGCCTGCGGGACGTATGTATATTGTAGAGGCGAGTGGGGCCCGGGGGAAGGAAGAATATAGTTCTTGTTGCGGCCCTGGGGGCGCGCGGGGGTTCGGAGTAGAGTAGAAGGGACGGTTATACATAGTACCTAGAACTACCTATACACATACAACCTAGGTCCTAGGGACTCAGGGAGACCCTCTGAGTCTCGGACTCCGTCCTCGGCGGAGCTGCCGGGGCACTGGGCTGGCCGTTGGCCGGAGGCAGGAGGCAAGACGTCAGCGGCCGGGAGTAGGCTTCTCGAGTTCTCGGAGCTAGCTTCGAAATCCCAACACACCGAATCCGTAAACTGCCCAACTCCCAAATCGCGCAACAATGAGAGCTTCAATCGAATCCAGCAGCCGTTAGGTTCCTTGACTTTGAGTTGCCATTCACGGCTGTCTCATTTGCTCTTTCTTGACCTGGAAGTAAATGACAACCGTGAAGAGACCTCTAGCAGCGAGGGAGACAGCGAGGGAGAAAGCGATGAACCAGATGATATCGGTAATCGTATACGGCGAACTTCTCTGTCCGCGTGTTTGTATATATGTGTGTGTAAGCACATTCCCAGGTACATACAAACAACCGTCAAAACCTCCTTGCGCTGCCTCCATGCGCTGCCTCCATGCGCTGATTACATACGGTGGTCCATGGATGATCCATCCCGATTCCCACCGTCGCATTAACGATCTCATACTGGTACCGGCTCGCACACGTCGCCGTCAGGCAAGGCAAGGCCACGGCAGGCTAACTACAGGCTATGGACGGCCGGACAAGGCGCGCTTACTGCAACTACCGGACACAGGCCAGGCAAGGCCACGAATGGGGGATGGGGGGTGGAGTGCGTATGCTTCCACATGACCGGGAGATACTTACTCTACAGGTACGGTGACGGATGGGGGGGGGGGGTGTGCTGAGTGAGCCGCGATGGAGAGGGGAGGGGAGAGAAGGTGATCACTCGGTAATCACTGGGTACCTACCCTATGTACCTACCTCTGGATTACTTATGTACCATGGTACCTCTGTAAGTACGAGTACATGAGTTGATACCCTTTGTCAGCGCTGGGTACCAACGTAGGTATCGTCCCGACTCCCCGAATTTCCGGTGATGGAGCCTCAGGTCGAGGTCGAGGACGAGAACTGTAATAATGATCTCATACTATAGAATAGGCACGAGCAGTCTATTGCTTAAGCCAAAGTGAGCATGTTGGCTAATCCAGCTGCTGTTCCCTGGGTATCAAATGTAGGTATCACGATCCATCAAGCAGCTACCGCCACAGCCACAGAACTACAGAACCACAGAACCACAGAACCAGAACCCGATCCCACGGGCAACAAACCGCGAAACCCGCCCACGCCATAGGAACATTGAAACATTGAAACATGTAAACGCAGCATCCCCAGCCCAGCCCAGCGCAAAACTACAGAGCGCCGGTAGCAAACGCACACCACTGCCTCCACGACTGGGCAGCTTAGGCCCACTCCTAACTGCAACTGCGACACGGCTCAAACCGCCGTAACGGGATCTACTACAGCCTACTAACTAGTCCTCTATATCCCGCCCTTTCTAGTAGTAGCTACTCCTCCGGTGTCAGTTGTGTCAGTTGTGTCAGTTGTGACTCAGTCTCGTCTCGGTCCCTTTTCCTCTTTGGACTCCGCGCCTCGCCTCCCCCGCCGCCTTAAGCTCTCCGCCTTAAGCTTTAAGCTCTCAGACCCCCGTGCATAAACCCATAAATGCATATAAGTATAGTGCCCGCAAAAGCTGGGCATGGCGGTGCGCCTGGGATTTTCTTGATCGGGGTGATGCTTGAATGTCATTTAGCTCTTGTCCGGGCGATGTGGAGGTGGTGTCGAGCGGGATTTTGAGGTTGCTTTGTTGGTTGCGGTTGTCAGCGGGGATGGAGCTTCATGCGAGGTCACAGCCAGCTCTGGGAGACTGGAACATCAATGCTCTTACTCTCGAGTGCCGGCCATGACAAAATGATTGAGCCCTCTCCTTCCCCTCTCTGGTGGGTAGGTACACGTCACTGATGGATTTATTCGCTGCGGGGTGGTTTGTCAGGCCACTCCTGACCGGAATTTCATTAGATTCGTGTGTTCGTTCGTGTGTGTTCGTTCGTGTGTTCGTTCAAGCAGACCATTATCTAGAAGAACATCAAACAATCATAATTGGAAGAGAAAGAAGAAAAAAAAATACGCCGTATGGTGTGATATAATACCCCCAAAAAGCAAAGCAAAAATGACACAAAAATGACCGTGTAGGTAGAAGGAAAAGCAAGAATGCAAGAAAGTATGTAAGCAAGTGCGAAACACCAAACACCCCACCACCATCATTAAACAGACAGACAGACAGACAAAGCCAAAGCCAAAGAAAAGAAAACGACATCAAATGGACATGAAGTAGAGTGAGATCAAACTATATCGCCCTTCCCGGAGTCCCGGCATCGGGACTAGTAGGCACCGGTTTCCTAGGGATGACATTTGTCCTCTTCGCAGAAGCAGTGGACTGGCTGGTACTGCGTCTTCTGGCCGCCGTGAATGGGCTCTCTCCCTCGATAGGGCTGACGTCGGAATCGGGCGGGAAGGTTAGCGATAGCCGCGGGCTCACGTGGGTGAGCGATAGTGCTGAGGGATTGCGTTGGTGGTGTGGCTTCTGGTGGAGGTGGGATGGGTCTGGCACGGCGAGCCTGGTGGCGGTCGAGCCGGCAAACGGGAAGGGGGGGATTGTGGACGGCGAGGAGGTGGTGGTGTCTGTGGGTCAGTGTGTTAGTACAAAGCAGAGATACAATGTAGGATGGGATGGCATACCAGTTTCGTCTCCGGGCGTACGAGGCAATTGCATTTCCGAGTCCGACGCAGTCAGTGCGCGGGTCTTCTTCTCCACCGCATGATTCTGCTTGGACTTTTTCCGCATAAACCAAGCGATTCCCGCGATAAACGCCAGGGCGACGATCACGCCCGCGATTGCTCCGGCGACGGTGGAGGTCGGCGTTCCATGGTGCACATCTTCCTCGTCCTCTTGGGAGTCTGCCGAGGTCGTCTGCCAGACTGTTGTTGTTGCTGCCGTGACGGCGACCGCGGTGATGGGACTCCCAGAGGTGCGGGTCAACGTCGTCGTCGTGGGATCACCTGTGTAGCTGGTTTCTTTGATGGTCGTGCTAACGGTGACTGCCTCAAAGAGGTCGGCGACCGACTCCTGGCGGCCCTTGAGAGCCCGGCCGTTAATCTTGGAGGTAGTAGTAGTAGTAGTGGACGACTCCTCATCGGTTTCGGCCGGTAGAGAGGTGGTGAATGCCGTGACCGTGCTCCAAGATGTGGACGTCGATGTCCTCGGACTGACAACGGTCGTTCGGGTCCTCGTCGACCGGGCAAATGTGAAGCTCGTTACCGTCACCGTGGTGGTATCGATCATATTCGCAGGAATGCAATGAATTCCATCGGCCTCCGTTACTCGGCAGACCTCGTCCTGCGTGCATTCGTCGCAACCGGAGTTTTGTCGACCGAGAAGCTGTCCCCACACGCCGGTCGTGGCCACGAGACCCGTGATCAAGGATCGCAATCGCATCGTTATCTGTATCGTTGTTGGAATCCTTTCATGTGTCGATGTATGTAGACACTTTACTGGTCGGCGAGAGGTAAAGTGTACGAAATCAGAATGAGGGCGGGAATCCCGAGTTTTATGTGACAAAGCCAGCGTCGGCCGACTCAGCTCACTGGCAACCCCCCCTCATAGACGCAGAGGTGGAGTATGTACATAGATCCGGGTTTGCTAGTCGTCAATCAGCCGGACCACCGCCTTGTGAGTTGTGATGTGGAGTTAGCCGGAGTGGGAACCAAGACACACGACACTGGTGGGCTGTGGTTCGTCGACGAGGATATTATTAGAACACCGAAGGCCTTGCGACGAAGGAACTTGTCTGACGCACGCAGCGCAGAGTGCTTGTATACGTAGAGACCGCTGCTTGTCAGTATTTGTATGCAGAGTGGCCTTGTACGTTACACGGGCAATAAGGGCCTAGCACCGACCTACAGCGATCTTCGCTGTGGATGGGCACTGCCTTGTCAGATACGGGTCGTAGACAAAGAAGCGGTACTGGCCGGAACGATGGTGCAGTAGTACTATCATGGAGAATCTGCCACTCAAGTACCCACGAGGGACAAAAATGTGCGACCGCTGGAGCACCACATCAACGTCTATTCCCGTCACGTATTTTTGTCGCTCGCAAGTAACTGCTTCCTTAGGTAAGTACTTACTTAGCAGACGGTGAGAGTGTACCATTGCTAGTAGGAGGGACCCTTTGGTTACTTGGTGATGTCCATTGACCAGTCTCTATTTCTATATATGTGAATAGTACAACGTATGAGGCGCAAGCCCGCACTACGCCCACCTGGGGCGCGCTTAACCGAGGGCAGAGAAGCGAGTGAGCGATAATGAATAGTCCGTACGGTGGACAACCGTTATATTCACTCTAGGTATCTCGAGCTTCACTTCACCATTGCCCCTCCGCGTCAATCACCGTGACGGCTGCGAGCCAGCCCTGTGCCAAGTCCACAGTTGGCGGCCCAACAATTCTCCACCGAGTGTCAGTCCGTCCATTGCTCGCCCGAAACGGCGCAGTCTTCTGAGATCTAGGCCGAAATCCGCCCTGCCTCATCCGGTCCGGACTTCCTATCGACAGCTCTGGCAACATCTGACGAACTTCAATCCCCGATAGCCATTGGGGGGAACTCATGCCACTCGTATCTCGTGTTGCTTTATGTACCTTCCTAGATTCCAAAAAGCGACTGGCCGACAAGGCCGCTCGCACCGCACTTCGGATTCAACTCACTGCTTCGATCACGGAGACGCCCGAGGTGCTTCGGGCAGATCAGCACTTTAGTCGCGGATCCGCTTTGCCCATCTACAAGGGGGAAGTACGCATAAACAGGTCCAGCGAGTATTAAAGAAGGTCCGCGCTGGCACGTGTGCCTGTCAAGAAGAGAAGATCATCGGCAAGATGCAGCAGGTGAGAACGGAGGATTTCCTCTGTTGCTCACCTGATATTAATAGTTGCTGAGTATGGATACAGTACGGGTGCGGCGACATGAAAGTAACGTGTGGCTTGGGAGCACGGAAAGGCGGCGTGTGATGATGTAGTTGGTGGGTTGGTGGAAATTATGTAAGTACCTCGGTGCTTCGCTTTTGGTTGCGTTCGGTTTGGTTTGGTTGCCGTCCGTTGTTTTTCGGTTTCAACTCTTCTCGTCAGGCTGGTTTTAGTATTTCGGTATGTGGCATTGGTGTGGCTGGTGGGTACATCGCGCAACATAGCGAGGTACTCCTGATTTCCCGGATGTGCGCCAAGGATATCAAGATCGCTGCAGAATGCTGCAGTTTTTGGACGGGGTATGTTAGAAGTACTCAAGGAAGCACCCTATGCAAATAGAGTACTTACTCGGCTTAGCTGTCATGCTGGTTCGGAATACAGCAAGGCGGGGGAAAGTCGCTGGGAATACGGACGTTGAAACCTCTAGGCACTTTATTGTTTCTGGACATGAGCACGACTGCCGTCCTGTGCAGTCCCACATTGTGCCATCTGGAGGTGTGGGGCGAGGGCGGAGCGAGGTGGACCCAGAGACAGAAAATTCTTAATCGGAGACGGTAGCTGAAACGTGAAAGTGATGTAAGCTGGCTGTAGTTGGTGGTTGCCGACTTTCATGCGGCTGGATGCATGAGCACTTCACGTCTCGACCGCATCAAGCATTGGACGCAGCAATCGATTCTCAGTGGTGGCGGCGGGGGTGATACAACTCCGGTATTCTAACTGGTACGGAGAACGTGGGCCGCGTGGAACAGCCACTGAAGAGTGAGGGACAGAGATATATGTGTGCATGATTCTGCATTTATTGTCCAGCCATAAATGCCCCATCTTCTAACTGCAAATCCCGCAAGCCAAAGAACGGAGAGCAGCAAACAGTAAAGAATTCGGCAGATGAAACCGTTTGTCCCATAGCCGTGGTTCTCTTTGCGCTTGATGCATCTAGGGCGACGACTTCGCCCCTTCTTCCTCCGACACTTCCTCCTCAGCTTTCTCTTCATCTTTCGTCTCCTCTTCGGGCTCCTCAGCCTTCACGGCCTTAATGGGCTCGTCGCTGTAGACCGGTCTAGGGAGCTCGATGCCGCTCTCTCTGAGGGTGGCTTCGAGCTGAGGCAGGACCGACACGAGGGCTGATATTTGCTGGACGCTGAGAGCGATTCCCTGGCTTTTATTAGATCCACAGCCCGCGGTATAATGATGTGGGGTTTGTCATCAAACCTTCTTTCCTGGCAACGTCATGTTATCTTTCTCGAAGTATTCGCGGATGCCGATTAAGGTTTTGCCTTTGTATTCGCTCACCGTCATGCGGCGAAGACGGCCACCGAGCTACAATCAATCGTCAGCAACGGGAAGATCGCCATTGGAATGGTGGCCGCCAACAAACCTCCCAATAGGCATTTCCATCTACATCAGTGTACTGCTTTCCGGTCTCTCCCTGCGCCGACTTCTTCTTGGGTGTAGACTTCGCACGTTTCGCACCAGACTCTGCTTCTTCAGCTCCACTGTCTTCCTTGAGCTTGGCCGCACTGCGCTTCTGCCCTGGAGGCATCTCGTCGGTTGTGGGGATTTCGGTGGAGTTGGCGGTTATTGTGGTGGTAGTGTAAGGCGACTTGCTCTGTGGGGGGTTCTGGTTATTAGTATCAGGGGGGACGCGACGGGGCGCGTGCGTCATTGATGACGGAGAGAAGTAGCAAGAGACACTGACAACTCTACCATCACACCAATTCACTCGGGATGATTTCTTTCCTGCACTCGCGAAGAGTCCGAGACTTCCATTGCTGTGCCATATCAATTAGTCGCTGCTCGTTTGCCCTGCTAATGTAGAAGCCGTGTTGTCCACACTTGCCTACTTCGCTGAAGAATACATCTCGGTAAAGTAAAAGAGGCACGGACTGAGGAAAACATTTTCGGTCACCGTTGCTGATCGGAACTTGTAGGTGAGCAGCTATGAGTCGGAGTGATGGTGGCTAGGGGGACGTGCTTAGTTGCTATGTTCTCGCCTGCGGGGTGAAGCGGCGCCTGAACAGAGCCGCGAAAAACGTTAAGGAAAACTCCATACACCGTACCCCACATATTTGCAGAAACACCCCACCTCGACGAGAAGCTATAATTTTCTTCAACAACCAGAGATACTGCGCCATCAATCCCACACCCTTAGATACGATCCAGAAATTCTACACCTGCCGAGGGCCGGCATTCAACGATGGCTGCCGATACAGACGCCAGTGCCCCCACCACCTCTACCAGTGAAGACAACCTCGTGTTGGCTCTGACGGGTAGCTCTACTACTTTGCGGACTCAGAGCCTTGCGCAGCTGAATGAACGTATTAAGCGTGGCGGTCGGTTACAGGATTCATGGAAATCGTAGGGAGTAAACCGCTGATTCTGTTGTAGAGCTGCCGCTTGAGCAGATCGGATCCGTGCTGCGACTGCTCTTCACGAGCCATCCATACTACATTGATCGGCCGTCACGCAAAGCGGTACGGAAATGCTTCGAGTCGTTCTGCAAGACGGAAAAGTACTCAGAGGCCTTTGTGAAGCGCATCATCCCGGCGATCAAGAACGAATCCCAGAAACGCGGCATTGCCGCGTCAAATGCGTTTGTTCTCCTCGAATGGACTTCCGAGCTGTTTCCACATCTCGCCGCTCTCGGGGATGCTTCGGGTGCTCCGTTCTCGGACCTTTTGGTGGCTATGGTGTCTTTGCTGGATCTCTGTCTGGGCTCCACCGCGAAGCATAGCATGAAGGAGCAGGCATTGCGCACTACGAGACGGGGACTCCGGACCGCCTTCAAGGGTGAGGGCTTTGAGGCGATCATTACAGGCATGGTGGAAAAGCTCGCGGCCAAGGGCTCCTGTCCGACACATAAGAACGCATTACTCTTGGGCGTTGTCTGCGGTGTGTCCGCTAGGCTTCCGAAGCCCAAAGAAGTGTTGACGGGCGTCAAGAAGGATATCTTCGCATTCTACACACGAGAGATTCTTGGATCGCGAACAATTATTCCAAATCATATTTCCGGTGCCCTGGAGGACTTCTTCTCAAACTTCGTTTCCGGCGAGGAGTTTGAGGCCGAGCTTCTGCCACCCCTCGAAAAGGGATTGCTACGGTCGCCCGAGATCTTACTCAACGACGTGGTGTCGCCACTGCTGTGCTCACTCTCTGCGGAGATTGATCTTGCGAAACCTCTGCACGAGAAACTGTTGAAGCAGTTCCTCTCATGCATCAAATCCACTAATCCTGTCATCCGGAATGGTGCGGCATCAGCATTCAAGACAGCCGTGGGAAAATCCAAGGACGAGGCCGTGCTTGAGAAAGTTACGACTGAGATCCTCGGTCCCTTGAAAACCGGCAAGATCTCATCAGCGGATCAGAGAGTGTTGTACGCTCACATGTTGGACACACTTCCCTTGTCGACAGTTTTATCCAACCTGGTTCCTACTGGATTGGCTGGCCTGGTGGTTAAGGAACCCAACGAGGCTACGGTTACGGCAATTGTCTCCACCTTTGTCAGGCATCTGTCCTACGGCCTCAAGGGTGACGCGGCCATCGACAAATCGATTGTGGATGCCATAAACAAGGGCTTGACCGATAAACGGCCTACTGTACGACGAACGTGGTTCACCAAAATCGGCAGTATGATCTGGGATGTTTCCGGAGATGCATCCGCGGGTTTCCGGGAGTTCTGTCAAGGTATCGCCGGAAAGCTTTCCGAGGTTTTCAACGAAGTTGCAGCAAACCCCACGCCTGCCACGCAGAGTGGTCTTGTCGTCGCTGGCTATGTCGTCGCCGCGGTTGCTCTCGATCGGTTCTCGGCCTGGAACGACCCGAAGATTGGTTCCCTGATCAAGAATGCCAACATCGCAGAGGCTTGTCTTGCTGTGACTCCCAAGGTCTCCTTCTTGCTCAACCCCAAGGTTTACTCGAAGCTCTCGTCTGATGAAGATCACCGATGGGCAATCCGAGCCCTCGCCGCGACTGCGAGCTATGTCATCTATGAGAAGAGCCACTCGGACATGTGGGCTTCTGCCTTCTTGTACCTGATTTCCACAGCCTCCGCCAGCCCTCAATGCCGTAAAGAAGCTACAGCTGCTCTTGCAACAGTGTACCTCAAGCACCCGGAGGCCATTGGTAAGATTATTTTGAGCGGAGTATGGCAGTGGGTGAAGCAATTGGAGCATGGTTATAAGGATACACCGGCGGCTTTATCGAAAACGAGAGGAATCTACTTGAAGAGCGCGATATATGCAATAGCACTACCAGCCAATGTTGCAAGTGGGGGATTGGAAGTCGGTGCTGTTCGCGACGAAGAAACGGTGAAGAGCCTTCTCGTGGACCTTACTGTCATCTCCCACCACGAGCTTGTCGGCGTGGATTGGATCAATCTCTGCCAGAGATCAAATGTTGACCCCGGACAACTGTCGGCGGAGAAAGCGTCAAGGCTGGTCAACGAGATCAAGATGTACACGGGACTGAGTGGAAGGTCGGTGTACATCATGGACGCGGCACTAAAAGCAACTGCTACTTTGGCCTTTGTCGCACCAGAAACAATCACACCTCTAATTGTCAAGCTGCTGGAAAGCGACCTGGATCCTGCCCTCCTCAAGGGCATCGGCCCAACCGAGGTTTCGATCTGGAGAACACCTGCTGGAACTGGAATCCCTTTCGTTGACGTACTGGCGAAATCTGGACCCAAGATTGTGGAGAAATCCAAGGATGCTGAAACCCTCAAATGGGAGGCCGAGCTCAGGGCTCAACTTGCTCAGAAGAAAGGCTCCGAGCGGAAACTGACAGCCGACGAAAAAGTAAGGGTAGAGGAGCAACTCGCGAAGGAGGCGGTCATCAGAACCAGGCTTTCGGAAATAGAAGTACGGCTTAGTCGAGGCGTTGGTATTATCCAACATCTCGCCGAGGGAGCTCCCACTGCCGTAGAGATTTGGATGTATAAGGCGGTGAAGGCTCTCCTGCAGAGTTTGGAGGCAGGTGCGGGAATGATAGTTCAGGATAAAGGAATCAAAGCTTTTCTCGTGCGTCCTTCCATTCATTCGCCGTCTCTACAAGTGTAGCCGCCGCTGATAATTTTTGTGTAGGCTTGTTCAGAGCATGTATCTCCAAGACTGGGTGCTTTGAGGCCGTTCATTGGTATTGCCAGTCTCCGAGCCTTGGGTGTAGGGGAAATTCCCGAGGAGTACTGTGAAGAAACGCTTGGGGGTAACTACTCCTTCCATCGTGGGCCTCAAAGATATACCTACTAATGATAGGAACACAGCCCAAGCAATGCGTCTCCTGTACAGACTTCGAGTCTCCGGAGAACAGCGTCCATTCGATACGACTTCGTTGTTTTACATCCTGCCCATGGTTTTGTTGACCATGAACAAGGGGGGACTTGGTGCCGAGTCCCAAGATGAGGTGGATGAACAAGTTGTGCTGGCATTGGACTTCATTGCTTTCCATACCCAAGTTTGTATGTCTCTATATTTCGATCACTCGTTATCACGGTCATTGACGAAGATTAGGCTCGAGCCCACTGCTGCCACGAGATGAGGTGCTTCAGTGCTTGATTTTCTCGATGCAGCGGTACTCTGCCCTCTACAAGCCATTCAAGGACTGCTTCCTGGATATGTGTCGATGCATATCTGACTCCATCACCGACGATGAAATTGATATTCTCATCAACGGGACCATCAACCCGGAAGTCAACGTCCGGACAGCATGTTTACAGGCAATCGACGCAGAAATAGATCTCACGCACCTCGAATTCTCCGAGAAGTTGTGGCTGGCATGCCACGACGAAGTGGAACAAAACGTGGAGATTGCGCAGACGATATGGGAAGAGAGCAGCATGGCAGCTACGAAGGATACCGCCCTCAAAATGATACCCTATTTGGATTCCCAGGACAAGCAGCTCCGTGGAGCTGCTTCGAGAGCGTTGGCCGCTGCCGTCCACTCGTTCCCTGAGTCTTCTAACGACGTTGTCGCGGCGCTGGTAAACCTGTACCGCGAAAAGGCGAAACCTTTGG
This sequence comes from Tricharina praecox, assembly GCF_024521635.1. Taxonomy (NCBI): domain Eukaryota; kingdom Fungi; phylum Ascomycota; class Pezizomycetes; order Pezizales; family Pyronemataceae; genus Tricharina; species Tricharina praecox. The sequence continues at coordinate 2,775,919 of NW_026250403.1, forward strand.
TGCCGCAGTACGACGAGTATGGCATGCTCAAGAAGAGTGATAACAAGGACCCATGGGAGGCTCGAAGTGGTGTTGCCTTGGCGCTGAAGGCACTGGCAGAGCTGTTCGATCACAACAAGCTGGTCGAATTTTCCCGATTCTTGATCGATGAGGGTGCCTTGGCCGACCGATATCCCTTGGTGAGGGACGAAATGATCGATGCCGCGTCGTCTATCATCAACGCGCAGGGTGCGCACCAGATTGAGGAGCTCATGCAAATATTCGAAGGGACCCTGGAGGCTCCCGATGATGGTTCTGCGGTGCGAGACAGAATCAACGAGGCGGTGATTATCCTTTACGGTGCACTGGGTAGACATTTGGGTGCCGGAGATCCTAGAATTTCCGCCGTCATCGAAAGGTTGCTGGCAACACTCGAAGTGCCCAGTGAGACTGTTCAGTACGCTGTCGCCGAGTGTCTACCGCCGCTGATCAAAGCATTGAGAGAGAAGGCATCTGGCTATATTCAACAGATGTTGGAGCAGCTCTTTAACGCGAAAGCCTATGCTGCAAGACGTGGTGCAGCATATGGTCTCGCCGGTATCATCAAGGGATGCGGTATCTCAGCGTTGAAGGACTTCAGGGTTATGCAGAGTCTGCGAGCAGCGATCGAAGACAAGAAAAGCACTAGCTCCCGACAGGGAGCCCTCTTTGCGTTCGAGCTCTTTTCTTTGATCCTCGGGCGTGTTTTCGAGCCATACGTCATTCAGATCTTGCCTATGCTGCTCTCAAGTTTCGGTGATCCAGTGATCGACGTGCGAGAAGCATGCTCAGACGCGGCGAAGGTGTGCTTTTCCAGTCTCAGCTCTTACGGTGTCAAGGTCATTCTACCGGATCTCTTGGAAGGCTTGGACGATCAGGCCTGGCGAAGCAAGAAGGGTGCTTGCGAAACTCTTGGAGCTATGGCTTATCTCGCGCCTCATCAACTGGCCATCAGTCTACCGGAGATCATTCCTCCGTTGACGACTGTGCTCAATGACTCCCATAAAGAAGTTAGAGCCGCAGCGAATAGGAGTTTGAAGAAGTTCGGCGAAGTCATCAGCAATCCCGAGATCAAGGCTCTCACGAGCATTCTTCTCAAGGCTCTCAGCGACCCTACGAAGTATACCGACGAAGCTTTGGATCAGTTGCTCAAGGTGCAATTCGTCCATTACTTGGACTCGCCCTCGCTTGCGCTGGTACGTATATCTTTGGTACTAAAAACGTAGATATACTGATTATTTTCTAGGTTGCTCGTATTTTGGAACGTGGACTGAATGACAGATCAACCACCAAGCGAAAAGCCGCCCAGATTATCGGATCATTGGCACATCTTACCGAGAGGAAGGACTTGATGGTGCACATCCCGATCTTGGTCGGTGGCTTGAAGCAGGCCATTGTGGATCCTGTTCCCTCGACTCGTGCCACGGCATCCAAGGCCCTGGGTTCGCTGATCGAGAAGCTCGGAGAGGATGCTCTGCCAGACATCATCCCTGGACTGATGAACACTCTGAAATCGGACACCGGCGCAGGAGACCGTCTGGGTTCTGCCCAAGCACTGTCAGAAGTATTGGCCGGACTGGGTACTCAGCGTCTGGAGGAGACTCTGCCTACGATTCTCCAGAACGCCGGCAGCTCGAAAGCCGCAGTGCGGGAAGGTTTCATGTCGCTGTTCATCTTCTTGCCGGCCTGCTTCGGAAACTCTTTCAGTGCATACCTCAACCGTATCATTCCCCCGATTCTCGCGGGTCTTGCGGATGATGTCGAAAGCATTCGGGAGACCTCGCTCAGGGCTGGTCGTCTGCTCGTCAAGAACTTCGCGACTAGGGCTATTGATCTGTTGCTACCTGAGCTGGAGCGTGGTCTTGCTGACTCGAACCACCGCATTCGTCTTTCCTCCGTTGAGTTGGTCGGCGATCTACTCTTCAACCTCACGGGTATCACGAAGACGGATGATATGGAGGAAGACGAGGAGGCCTCCGGTGAAATCAACAACTCGCTGCTGGAGATCCTCGGACAAGAGAAGCGGGATAAGGTCCTCTCTGCTTTGTACATCTGCCGCTGCGATACCAGTGGTCAAGTCAGGCTTGCCGCTGTTGGAGTATGGAAGGCTTTGGTCTCCAGCCAGAAGACGCTCAAGGAGCTGGTTCCTGCACTTACTCAACTCATCATCAGGCGGTTGGCTAGCTCGGATCTCGAACAGAGGGTCATTGCTTCGCAAGCTCTCGGAGAGCTCATTCGCAAGGCCGGTGAAGGAGTTTTGTCGACGCTTCTGCCCTCGCTTGACGATGGACTGAAGCTAGCAACTGATCCGGATTCCAAGCAGGGTATTTGCATTGCCCTCAAGGAGTTGATCGTTTCTACAGTACCCGAGGCTTTGGAGCCCTACGAGAGCACGCTCGTATCTATCGTTCGGACTGCCCTGGTCGATTCCAACGGCGATGTTAGAGAGGCGGCGGCCGAAGCATTTGAAACTCTTCAGAAAGTCATTGGAAAGAGAGCGGTCGACCAGGTGCTACCTCATCTGCTCAGCCTTCTTCAGTCGGAGGACGACGCAGACAATGCACTGGCTGCACTTCTTACCCTTCTCACGGAGCAGACGAGGTCGAACATCATCTTGCCGGTTCTCATCCCGACATTGCTGTCACCGCCTATCACGCGTTTCAACGCAAAGGCGCTGGCATCACTCGCTCGTGTCGCTGGCTCGGCATTGAACAGACGCCTCCCGCACATCATGAACGCTTTGATGGATGCTATTGTTGCAAGCAAGGATGCAGAGCTGCTCGAGGATCTCGGCGAATCATTCGATGCCGTGATTCTCTCCGTCGACGAGTTCGATGGTCTGAACACTACGATGATCGAGATGCTGAAGCTGGTCAAGCACGATGACCATCGCAAGCGTGCGGTTGCTTGCAATCACTTCGCGAAATTCTTTGCTGAAACGGACTTGGACTACAGCCGATACCTACAGGACTGCATCCGCGCCCTGCTTATCTCGTTTGACGATTCGGATAAGGAGGTGGTCAAGGCTGCATGGAATGCCCTCAACGAGCTTACCAAGAAGCTTCGGAAGGAGGAGATGGAGTCACTCGTGTTCTCCACCAGACAGGTCTTGCAGCAGGTTGGGGTCAAGGGCGCCAACTTGCCAGGTTTCCAACTGCCAAAGGGAATCAACGCCATTCTTCCAATCTTCTTACAAGGTCTGATGTATGGAACTCCCGAGCAACGCACTCAGTCTGCACTCGCTATCTCTGATATCATCGACCGCTCGAGCGGCGATTCTCTGAAGCCATTCGTCACCCAGATCACCGGACCTCTCATTCGTGTTGTGTCGGAACGCAGTGTCGACGTCAAAGCCGCCATCCTGCTCACTCTCAATTCTCTGCTGCTCAAGATCCCCACGCACCTCAAGCCATTCTTGCCGCAGCTGCAGCGGACATTCGCAAAGAGCTTGGCGGATACGTCCAGCGAGACTCTGCGAACCCGCGCGGCGAAAGCGCTGGGCACGTTGATCACGTTGACGCCCAGAATCGACCCGCTTATTTCAGAGCTTGTTACTGGTGCTAGAACCACGGATGCGGGAGTTAAAGATGCTATGCTGAAGGCGCTGTATGAGGTCGTTGGTAAGGCGGGTGGGAATATGGGTGAAGCTTCCAAGACTTCTATCTTGTCCCTGGTCGAGAATGATCTGGATGAGGATGATGGTAAGTACCCTATTCGCTCATGACTACGTGCGGGAATGTCAGGCGACTGATTGTGTGATACACAGAGGCTACCGCTATCGCGAGTGCGCGTTTACTCGGTGTGCTAGTACGGCATCTGAGCAAAGACGAAGCCTCGAAAGTGCTGAAGTATGTCACTTGAACCCTATTGTAACTGTTGCCATTGCTGACAATGTGACCTACAGGAGTCGTGCGTTGAACCCGGCATACACCAGGGTTTCTGTGTTGGGCTTGAACGCTGTCTTACTCGAGTCACCCACTGTGCTCCAGGAGTCTACGTTCGCCGACGATACTGCCCATATCATTGTCAATGGAATCGGTCACAAGACAGTCAGTCCTCCTTCTGTGAGATACAGCACCTGAATGCTGAGCTAATATGGAATACAGCCTTACGTCTCGGACAACTGTACTCTGGCTGCTGGAAAGTACCTGCTCTCCGAAAACACCAGCAAGGGCTTTGAGACGGTGAAGAGTATTCTCGAGGCGCTAGCCACGGCGATTAAGGGACCAGCCAGCAACTCAACTGACACCAAGCGGCTGGCACTGGTTGTGGTACGGACAATCGCGCGCAAGCACGAAGAGGTATGACCCGCAACACAAAATCTTCCCTTTGACCACAGCTAACAACCATGAACTAGCTCGTACGACCCCATCTCTCGATCCTAGCGCCCGCCATTTTCTCGTGCGTCCGCGATATGGTGATTCCCGTCAAGCTGTCGGCAGAACAAGCCTTCATCGCAATGTTCCAGGTGGCGCAGAAGGGCGATGCCATCTTTGACAAGTACATCACGACAGTGGAGGGCCCGCAGAAACGCAGCATGACCGACTACTTCAAGCGTGTGGCGGTGAAGTTAGCGGCCGCAGAGAAGGATAGAGATGAGGCGGGTGGAGCGGGTTTGGGATTGAATAGCGATGAGGACGAGGATATGAAGGAGATCATGGGTGTTGGGTTCGGTGCTTAGATTACCTAGCACTGTGGGATGGATAAAAAGTGGATATATTTTTTGTTGGGTTTTCTTTTTCAGTTGTACGGGGGGTTTTTATTATGGGGGTTTTCTTTTTATGTTATGTTGGGGACATGGTGGTTTCTACCAATCAATACCAACGTTTTTGTAAAACATCTCTTTGCTTTGGATCAAGGCGAACCTGTTCAAAACCTGCTCACGCCGTGTTGGTTCCCAACAGCTTCTTGAACAATATGGATTTTTCACCCGGCGCACACAGGATTGGATTTACAATGACCCAATCCAACCACATACCTACGATATAGATACTGAACACTGGAGATACGGATGATCAGCGGGGTTTGAAACACGTCCCAGGTCATCTCATGCTATCTCATGCAACACTGTGGAGTCATCCATCCTCAGGACATTGATCAGTCGCTACACATGTAGGTATGAGTACATACGGTAAAACACTGTCACTGTCGCCGCCGCCGCCGCCGCCGCCGCTGCCGTTGTCGTCGTGGAACAATATCCAAGTATGCACCTGACGGTATTCGAAACCACGGGTCCAGCGGTCCCCGACGCACCCGTGGCTCGGAGATAATCTCCTCATTTTGTGAGTGTATAGAACAACTCGATTACAGAGATTGCTACCGCCCTATTGTGTCCCCGATCGCTCCATATCCGCATCCAGGTGCAGATTATCACTGTGCAGTTTGCTATGTATAGTTTTTCCCTTCTGATACCACACGACGCATTCCTGGCTGGGGCAGTTTTAGGTCATACACCATCACTCGATGATTGTTGGTTTTTCGCGTTAAAAAAGTGCAGTGAAAGCGGTGATGCCCGTGTATTCCATATCCTCCTGGAGGCGATACTCTCGTGTTCGAGATCCATTAATTCTGCAGTAACAAACAAAGCTCTAACCAGAAAACTCCTTTACAAATCATGCAAGGCCCAAAAAACCGGATAGTCCTTCCTCGGACTCCATCACTTCGCATTCCCCTTCTTCAAGAAGGCGCCCAACGAGCTCTGCCCTGCATCCCTCCCCACACCATGTTCCATAAACTTCCCCTCGGGCAATCTTCTGCCAGCGGCGATACTATCCAGCGCCCACTGCACCGTGACGAACTTCATCTTGGCGCCCTTCTTCGCTTCAATCTCCTTTTGCAACTTTTTTGCGGCGAGGCCCCCACCGGCCCCAGAGCCCACTGTTGCGGCGGGGCAAAGAACCACGTGCGTGGTAGTGCTCCGCCGGAGCATCGGGTGCACTGTGGCGCCGTGGAACGTGAGGAGGTGCTTCAGCCTGTGATCGCTGATGTGTGGCGCCGTGCTGCCGGAGATGTGGATGTTGCAGGAGGAGAATATGGGCTTTCCTTTTGTGGCGGTCGCGGTACTAGTTGCCGACGGTGTCGCGGACGGCGCGGGGTTTCCATCGCTACTGCTGCTGTTGCTTCCGGAGCTCGGTTTTGCGGCGGTCGCGGTAGGCGCGGTTGGTGTGGGGTTTCTATCACCACTACTGCTGTTGCTGCTTCCAGAGCTCCGTTTTGCGGCGGAGAGGATCGTCGAGAGTGGCAGCGAACCATCGCCGAACTGTGACTTCAACTTGCTCTGGCGGGATTTGTGCCATGCCGCCGACTTGCTGACACCGTTCGAGATTTGGTGGCCGGTCGAGGAGGTCGTGTAGAATTCCAGCGGCTTCTGGTGATGTTGCGCGGGCTTGTGAGTGGGCTTGGATGCGAGTTTGGCAGCAGGCTTGGTTGATGCCATAGTTACTAGTAGTTCTTTGCTTCTTCTCGGCGGGTACGTTTGGGGGAATGGGGTGGTGGTCGTCGCGGTCGTGTTGGTTTCGCGGGAAAACGTGTTTGTTATGACTCTACCCCGAAGTAGCCTAGCAACCGGCAAAAGCGTGGTTGCAAGGCAACGCGTGGACGATGAGACAGTGCAGGCAAGGCTGCATAAACAATACCAACCAGCCGACGCTTCTCAGCAAACCAAACGTCCAAGACCTCTCCCGAGATACATAACAGCCAGCCCTCTCCCTACACTACCAATACCGCCCCACGCGACAAATGATGGCGTGCTGCTGCTGCTGCTGCTGCTTGTCTTGTTGGTAACCCGGTTTCGAGGCGGGCCGCTGTTGCAGTGCAGTGCGATCGGTCGCATGGGGGGATGGAAGTTGGGTGATATGTGAGAGAGGGAAGGGAGGAAGGAGGAGCAGTTCTGGAACGGAGCGAAACGAACGAGCGGGCATGATGCAGATGGCTGAGAACCTATGATGCCGGCACCTCCCACCACCCCGCCAACGCGGACGGAGGAGACACTCGGTGACCATCCGATTCATTCTTCGATGCACTCTCGAGCTCATGCTGATTCAATGCACCCTTCCCTCCCACATAGGCATTGCATTCCCGTCCTCTGCGTTTCGTGGACGAGTGTCTACCCATCGCATCACATAGCATAGCATCGCATAGGCGACAGAGAGCCGTCGACCATCCGCCCCTCATCCACCCACCCATCCACCCACCCATCCATCTTCCTTCCATCCATCCATTCATTCATCTTGCCTTAGTCTGACGCGATGTACGATTGATTCTTGGATGCATCACTTGTCGGCGAAAACCCGGGGAATTCGAAGCTCGTACACGCCGAGCTTGCGCATACATAGCAGGATTCTTTGCTCCCGAGATCATACCTCTGCACATAAGCAGTGCAAAACAAATCCGATTGACGAAACAGAAACGCGCCCTTCTGGCACGTCTGATTGGTTGATTATCTTTCCATCCGCCGGTCAAGGCATGTGGGCCCCACGGATGGACGTGCGGATGTGTGGGTGTGGGTATGTACGGGGGCGGGGGGAGGGATTGCTCAGAGGGCCGTTTGGTCCATTGACCCCACACCAATGAAAGCGGAGGAGATGTATGCCTGTCGAGTAACCTCGGAAAGCCCACGAGAACGTCCCGTTTACTTGCTCTCCCTGCTCTCCCTGCTCTCGACGTCGCAACCGAACGGGCGAACGAACGGGCGAACGAGCAAACAGCACACGTCTTCCTATCGCTCTTTATTTTCTTTTTCCTCTTGTATGCGGTGATGAACGCTCAGTCACGTCAGCTGCGCATCGGTCACATCCCCGGCCCCCCCGCCGCAGGTTTCATAAATTCATGATCAAAGGGGCCTGGATTTCGCCGTTACACACCGATATCTCCTTTTGTTCGTTTACCTGTTCGTCCTCGTCTGTTTTTTTTCTTTGCTATGCGGGAATTTCGAACACAGCGCAGCACAGGCGGCGGGGCGAGGTTGGTGGATGAGTGACTGGTGGATGGTGGGTGATTGGAGGTGGGTGGTGCAGAGGGTCGGCAGTTGCGCGCCAATAATAACAACCGGTTGTCTGCCCGTCCCCATCTCTTCTTTCCTCCCTTTTCCTTTGGGGCAAATCTTTTTAACTTTTACTTTCGTTTTTAGGTTATCAACCGGGTTGTTTTTTCTTTCTTTCTCTTTTCTTTTCTTTTTTTTCGATGCTCAGTGCCAACAATCACGGTCGGGTAAGGATGCCGTAAGCACTGTAATTCACTTGCCTTGCCTGCAGCAGCTCAACAACTTCCCGTGCATAAGTGTCGAGAAAGTCAAGCAAGCAACCACGCACGCAAGCACGCAAGAAAGCCACACGCCACAAGCGTCTTGTCCGTACGTCTGTCTTCCCCTAACCGGGCCAACATCGGGACGTTTTCATCAAAGAGAGAGTCTCCGCTTCGCGATCGTACGTACGTAGCACTCTACCCTGCAGGTGCCGGTGTCGCATGATGAGACGAGACAGACAAACCATTCATCCTCACCAAAAACAGCAAGCCGTCAGCTGTGCGCCGTAAAGGAGACCGCCGTCCTATCGGTACGGTAGCGCACCAGTCTTCTCTTCGGCATCCGGGAGTTGGGGGACGATATAAGCCGTGTTTCCGAGGTGCTGTCGGGAATGCTGAGGCCAATAGCCAAAGATAGACACCTTGATGTCGACTACCCGCTGGCCGGTGCACAGGGGTTGACCTGGAAAGATACAGTTGCTTCAGGGGCAAGTCGAGTGAAGTCGAACGGCAAGTGCAGACTCTCTGTGCGCTCTTCGCCGCCGCTTGCGGAATCGAATTTGCTAATAGGTATGCAACGGAGAGACCGCTCGTACATGGAACGGAACAGAAGGAATGCCATTCTGCAAGGCCAGCGATCTCGGTCTCTCTCTCCGCTGAGGTTGGAAGCGTCACATGGATCCCGGAGGTTCAGCAATTGAGGACAGGTGTTTCAACCACGAATTCCGGGGTATTGCGCAATGGAGATGAGGAAAGGCTCCGTGCATTGCCGCTGCAATGGTTATCCTCTTGGCTACAGTACCCAGCTGGAACAAACCTCTGATCTTCGATCTCGAGACGATCTGGAGATGATCTATGACCTGATTTTCTCTGCTGTGGAGCTGTTTACGTGTGAGGTAGATACACACCGGCGAGATCGTCACGAAACGGGGTGAGGGCTTGCAAAAAAAACCCGACTAAATCACCCTCGATTGAGTGGGAGGAAAATATGGTTCCTCCTGAGCCGTACATGCTTTGCGTTTCTGTTTTTAGAGTTCATTGTAAATGCTGCAAAAATATTTGAAGTCTTCACATGGTGAAAATAGATGTCTTGAAAACGTTGTCACTAGCGCCAAAGCGCGCCTGTCTGGCGTCTATGACATTTCCCACACGCGAACAGGACCAGGCAATATTACCAAGCGAAGTCTGAGAGCATGCGGATGCTAAAGTATTCGCATGGCACTCCTGGGGGATCTTAATACCGATATGAGCCTGGGTTTTGCCTGTATGCATTGCTTGCTTGCTCTCCGTGCGCGCTCGAGCTCTTCAGGCCATAGGCATGAACTACTTTGTATCTACATGCGGGGATACTCGGGCTCGCTTATCGAGCCACGTGATAGCCAAGGCTCCACGACCCGCACTTTTTGCCGTCACCAAAGTTTCAACTCGCAGCTTTGGTTTCCCCGCCACTTCACGATCCGCGACTCAACTCAACTCAACTCGTCCACCTTCGATCAAGGCACCGTCTGCAACACTACCATACACCTGTAGCTACCGACAGAACAACTCCCCTCTGCAATCATGGGCTGGTTTTGGGCAGACGCACCAAAGACCTCTCCTGCGGCCGCTCCCCCATCAAACCACCCCACCACGGGCACCCCACCAGTAACGACCCCCTCATCTTACCCCAGAACACCTCTGTACTAACACATTCAGCCATCATGCCCGATGCACAAGCCGGACACCTCAGCCGCCGCCGCCGGCGCAGGGCTCCCCTCGGAATGCCCATACACCCCGGAAGCCGCCACCACCGCTGGGGCCGACGCGGGCGATCAGACCCTGAACCCACTCAACTTCATGTTCAGCAACCTGCCGCAGACACGGTCACCGGGGCAGAAGATCGCGCTGCCGACGGAGCGCGAGGCCTCCACCATCCCCAAGGGCGACGGCTCCCTCTGGGAGTACCCGAGTCCGCAGCAGATGTACAATGCGATGCGCCGCAAGGGCTATGAAGACGCGCCCGAGGACGCCGTGGAGAGCATGGTCGCCGTCCACAATTGGCTCAATGAGGGCGCGTGGAATGAGATCTGTGCGTGGGAAGGTAAGTTTGGTGGCGGTGTCATGGGGTACATGGGCTGGAAGGAACGCGAGAAGGAGTGGAATCCGAGGTTGGTTAGGTTCCAGGGGAGAAGGAAGGATGTTACGCCGAAAGCACAGCTCTATGGCTTCTTGGGGAGGATCATGCCCGAGACCTTTGGGTGAGTTTTTTTTTCCTCTCCTCCGCCTTTGCATATGGTCGGGTGTATGATGGGATTGAGTGCTGATTCGAGGGATAGTGGTGAGGCGCCGTTTGATCGCCACGATTGGTATGTCCTTCGGAAATTTCCCGGCGAGGATGCACCCAGGGAAGTCAGATATGTGATCGACTACTACTCTGGGCCACCAGAGCCCACGGGAGAGCCAGTGTTCTACCTCGATGTCAGGCCAGCGCTCGACAGACCGGGACTTATGATGGAGAGGATCGTCAATTGGTCCGGCGACGTCTGGGAGAGGGCTTCCGGCCTCGACGTGAGGAGAAGGGAGCAAGAGGAGAATGCGAAGAGGAAGGCTGGGATGTGAAGGGACGCGGCGGCTCCTTTGCTGTAAAAATGGGTTTCGTGTAGGATAGATTTGGTTGTGGGCACTGGGGAGTCTGGCATAGCCGCTGTTATTTTCATCTTCTCTCTTATGATATAGTTCACCTTGCTTTGCAGAGTATAATGTTACATACAATGTACTCCTGTTTTCTTCAATTTTTTATTGTTTAATCACAACATTCGACCTTGGTAGGTCATGGCTGTTACAAAAGCCCTTTCCTCTTCTGCTGTCCATCCCTACGTGACCGAGGGGATTGATGTGGATTTTCTTTCTATCTGTCTGGCCCTGGGTTTCGTCGATGAGGCAGATGCGAACATGTTGAATCACTCGGTAATGAAGATCACGTTTTTCTCACTATTCGGTGGTGGCGGTGGCCAAGGCGGCAATGCAACGCTCACATCCCCATCCCGACGTCCCGGGGTTGTCAGAAGTCCGGCCGAGCGAGTGGGGCGCGCGGGCCGTCCTTTTCGTTATTGTCGTCGTATCGTATATCGTATCGACGCAGTCTTGCAAGTCATGTACCTATGTGTTGTTCTTGTGGGATGAATATATTTGATTTTTATGTACCTCATACCGGTACTCTATCCGCGTGTTTTTGGAGTAGGTAGGCGTAACCGTGCCCTCAAGCATGGAGCATGGATTTTGATTGCCTTCCCCCACAGCAGAGATGATAGATCTTGCGTTTGCGTGCGCAAGGAAGCAGGCAGGCAGGCAATTGGGGATAAGGGATGCCGGTAAGCCACAGTATCTACGGTATGGTATGTACAGGAAGATAGAGCATCCAAGTAAGAACTGTTACCTATGGCCTATCCCCATGGACGGATAGATCTATGTAGGGTAGAGTATCTAAAGCCACGGCAGCGTGGGAGGGAGGGAGCCAGTCGGAGTCAGAGCTAGCGACTTATCTACCGGCATGAGTTCGGCTGCTGGTGTCCGAGCCGCGCACGGCGGCGGTGTGTTTGTTCGGCGCCAGGCGCCAGGCTCGGAGGCTACTTTCTACGGCCGTTTCGAATTCGAAAGCTGGGACGAACGGATGAGATGAAGCTTTTTTTTTTATTAATTTAGGTTTAAGCTGGGTGGGGGGAACTGCCGGGGAGGGGGAGAGGGTGGCGCGGGTGGAGTTTTCGGTTCTCTCGGCGGATCGGACTCGTTGCTCCCCGGTGGTAACCGTACGATGGCTGTTTTTCCTTCGACTACCGATGTACCTGCTTACCTATGTTCAGTATAAGCGTAGATCCTACATACCGCCTATACGTGGAGTAGGTGTGTAGGTGTGTACTACACATCCAATCATCTACCGAAATGAGTGGAGTCTCCATCTCTCCCTCTCCCCTCCAGTTCCCCGGACCAGAATATACCGACCTGCTCTAGAGTACAGGGTACCGATGTCTTACGGTTCTACGGCTCCGATCGTGAAGACGTTTAGAACGGAGAGCGAAACCCGTCTCCAGATCGAACGACCATGATCGCCGCACGCGCGCCCCCACTCGCCGGCGACCGGATGAGAGCCTGGCCTGGCCTGGCCTAGGGAGGGAGCGAGGGGAGGGGGTGGGCGGTCTGGACCCGAAACGCGGAGTCTCCAAATCGATTTTATCACCGGCTGGCGTGGAATAGGAAAAAAGAGAGAGATAGAGAGAGACAGCTCAGAGGTCCAGGTTACACACCGGGAAACGGGGGCGCTCGTGCTCGTGCTCTGATGTTTACCGCCGACACGAATACAATAGTGACAACGCCCCAACCGGTTTCGTTTCCACTGTCCAGCCCAAGGCAGCATGGGCGTCAACGGAGATGAGCATCTAATCGCGCGGTTATGCATGATTAGTTACTCTCCGGCGTATGTATGCATGGGTTGGGTGGGTGGATGGGTGGATGGGTGCGCACAGTGTGGGCGCGAGTGCTGGGCGGTGGTAACTATGGTACATTCTGGTAACCTACCAGTGCTTCCCCGTCCAACCGTGCTTCCGCACCGCACCGCATCCCAGCTGACTGTCGCCCGCCCGTCCGCCCGCACGCGGCCGCAAGCAACATTCGATTGTTTGGATCACCGCTGCCTGCCCAATCTCGTGTCCCCCCGCCGCCACCCCCCGCAACATGCGAAACTCTCGCACATGGGAATGCCTACCTATCGTGCCTACTCTGCCTATCCCTTCGGAAAAACAAGCGTTCCGATTCTTATCTTAGGTATCTATGGGCGGCAACGATGTGCTCTCGAATCCTCCCCAGTCCACCCGGCCTGTATGGTATGTATCTGTAGGTAGAGTAGATCGCGACTCGATCGTCCATGGTCCCCGTTGCGGTACTGATTCGTGTCGACGGTCACGGACTGCACGGGATACTCCCCCCCCCCCCCCCCCTCCAATCGTCACCGGATATCCAACGCTAGTGCACTCACGGCGGCAAAGTGTATTTGTGGTGGGAGGTGGCGAAACCGTGTGGATGGTGAGAGAGCCCCAATAATGCCGGTGTGGGGTCCCAAACAACCGGCCCCAGACTCCAGAGTTCCCTCGCCCGGAACCAGCACCACCAAGCACCAGCACCAGCCCCAGCCCCAAGCACCAGCACCAAGCACCAGCGCCCAGATATCAACAAACCTCGCTCGCTCCAAGAACTTCTGGTTCCGGCTCTTTTTCTATTTTCTCACTCAGCAATCGCTTGATTACCCCTCATGGACGGAAGACAAGACTCGTGGGCATTGCTTGCTTGCGTGCGTAGGTGCTGTGGGCATCCCCCCCCCCTCCCCTCCCCCAACGGTTCCTCACCTCGCTTGATTATTGGACGGGATGGGTATGGAATCGCCTTCTGTTTTCGGCAGGTGGCCCGGCTGTGGGCCTTTTTTTCTTCTTTTTTTTCCCCTCTTGCCTTTCCTTTCGATTTGTGTTGTCACTGTCGTTGGCGACGACGCTATGTAGACTACTTCCTACGTCGTCCTGACTCCGAGTTCGACGGGGACAGCTGCCCCCCCCGTACCCACCATGGGTTTGTTGATCGAGTGAGCGGACGAACTCAGGACGAGGGACGAAGGAAGTATACATCCTGGGAATCTGTATCTATCGATTGATTGTTCTACCGTACCCCATCAACCGCTATCATCACATTTATGGATGTGCCGAACTGGCCTGGGCGAGAAGAGTACTCGCATGGAGGAGAAGGAAAGTGCGGGGAAGGTCGATTAGCAGGGGTTGCTTTTACGGGACGCTGGATGTGGGCTAACTATCCCGCTCGGGTCAAATCAGAGTGCATCGTCTTGCCGCCGCCGCCGCATAGTCACCTTTGGTTTCCGAGGTAAGGGAACCTGGAGAGCCAACAACAACAACAACAACAACAGAAAAACAACAACAAAAACAACAACAAAAACACCAATAACAACAACAATGACAGCGGCAGCAGCAGCAGCAGTGACAGCAGCACTGGGGTTCGGATGGCTCTGGATCCTTCCTTCCAACGGAAAACAAACAGGCGGTGTTGCCGCCATGGGAAGGAAAGGCGGAAATCTGACACATTCCGCCTGTGGCCTGTGGCGTTGGTGTGAGGCCGAGCCACCGGGTACCCTACGATCCAACACCACCATAGAGTAGGTAGATTCATCGTATGTAGAGCACGACGTTGCCTGTGGAACCGTGAAGTTTGAACGGCGATGGCAGGGCATGAAGTTCCATCCTGATTCCTCACTGCGTTGGTCGACGGTGGTCGTGATACTCCAACCACCCATCCATCCATCCAACTATCTATCGATCCATCCTATGAGCGGCACACGGCACTTCCCCTCAATCATCAATGTCGCACTCCTCGGCGGCTGGACCTTTCTCCCAAGATCCACTGCCGATGATTGGGCTTATTTCCGGCACGACATCTAAATCCGCGGTAGAAGAAGCCGCCAGCCTCGTTGGCCCGCTGAATGGGTAGGTGGGTGTCGTTCCGTGCTCACTGCTGATGTGTTTATGCAGTTTCTATTCTAAAGTAATCCCAAGATATGTACCTGCTACATACCCGGGATGGATGCGCAGTGCGCACTGTTGTACTGTTGCTTCGTGGCAGACTGGCAGTTCAAAGTTATGGCCGCTCGTTCTGCATGTGTACCTGCTATGTTCCATACCGTACCGTACATACATACTGCTCCCGCAAATGTGCAGGCTTCGGCTTCGGCCTCGCCTATGCATCCCAGTTACAGGCTTATACACTGTATATAACAGTTTCGACTCGATTTGACGACACAGACGGAAAGGTAAGGTTATCTAGGTAAGGTAAGCTGTCGACTGACTCGCGATGCTATAAGTGCCATAGGCAAGTGGTTCCGTCTCGGCTGGAATTGGGTCAACATTTTAAGTATTTACTAGGAGAGGAGAGCCGTCGCGACAGCTGCCGTACATAGCTCCAGGCCACCGCGGCTGCGCATGCCTGGAGGTGGCGTGTAATGGTTTAGACGCACGTTTGACAGCTATCTCCGCGCTCCGCGCTCGATCGCAACACGTCAGATGCATAAGATATGGAAGAGGAGACGGCTACTGGGTCACTGCGTGGGTATGTAGGGAACTGCAGTCTGCGGTGGAGGGGCGTTTATTTCAGCTACGTACAGTACCTACTCTACGTACAGATCTTCTACCCATACGGTAGAGGCCGTGGTTTGAAGATCTCGGGTACAGTTGTTTTTTTGGTGTAGCCATCAATCAGTGATCAGTGATCACACCCATTCTTTCGAGGGAGGCGTGAAGGTGTGGCGGTATGTATGGATTTCGAGTTTTTACCCCCGTGGTTCTAGAAGATCTCCCACCGAAATTTTGTACCCAATCGGACACTCCGTGGGAAAGAGCGATTTCATGGGTTCTCGATTTCCAGTCACCAGTATCGTATCCAGTGTCCACAACGGTCCCCGCCGGAATAGAGATAGAGTAAACAACCTAGTCTCGCGGATGTGTGAAGTCACAACCGAAGGTAACGTAGGTACTCTACTCTAGAGATACTTCCAGAGACGTGTGCTTTTACGTGGATATCCTCGGTGGGGACGTCCGCCCACCCCCGATCCGACCAGAAACGGCAGCTTGTGTCAGCCACCGGGGCGGCGATGGATATGGGTGTGGGTATGGGTATCTTGCGCATTTGCCATCCATCCATCCATCGCTCGCACTCTGCCTGCCTGACTGACACCTATCTAGACAGTTCAATTCCATATGAGCGCTGTGTTGTTACTCCAAGACTCCAAGACTCCAAGCCAGTCAGTCAGTCAGTCAGTTCCTTGAAAGAACGAAAGAACGAAAGAAAGAAAGAAAGAAGGAAAGAAGGCAAAGAAAAAAAGCTCATCGTCCGTTCCTGGCTGTGATTGCCATTCCCATACCATTGCCAGCTTATCTCCTGGCTGGCGGGCGGTAGTAGGAGGTAAAGCGTGGGTCGCACAGCCAATCGCCGCCCTACCTACCCTCATCTGACCCAACCCAACCTTTTTTTCCACCACCACCACCGCCGCCGCGAAACAGAAAGCAACTTGCCGGCTGGCTCTGCTCTCAGTGCTCTGCGGCTGAACAGTAATAGGTTCTAACGTCAGTTAGCTGGCAGCTGGCTCCTCTCCCAGGAATCCAGGATAGGTATGTCGGTATTCCTCCTTGAGTTGGAACGGTTGTTTAGTCCAGTCCTCGTCCTCGTCCTCATCTCGTCTCGCTCGGGGGGCGGGCGGCGATTAAGGAAAGAAGAGAATAATAATAATAATAATAATAATAATAATAATAATAATAATAATAATAGTAATAATAATTACCGGGCTTGTTTTGTCACGACTCACTCACCAGGTGCGGTGGGGTCTGTGAGCCTGGATATCTGGCCTCATCCGATGCCATCCTCGCGGGCATTCCTTTATCTATTGGCGGGGGGTACCTAGGGTAGGTAGTGCTACGGTATGGCGGCCACAAGTCGCCCGAACACCGCTCTTTGATCTTTGATGCCCGATGGTGGTGGTGGTGATGACAGTAGTGGTGGTGGTGGTGGGGTCTCGTCGGTTCTGATCGTCCGGTCCGAGTGCCCTCCCAGCACCTCCACTCCACCCCCTCTCAAAGACGACGGGGTGGTGCGGCTGGATTGGATTGTGGATTGTGGGTGGATTGTGGATTGGATTATTGGATGGGATTGGTTACCAACCACCCGTTAATATCGAGCGTGATGCGTGGGGCTAATTAACGTGGCGGGCGTTTATTGGCTGGTTTCGATATGTCACCCACCCCCTCCACTCCTCCACAATCGTGATTCGTGACTGACAAGGAAAGATCATCATCAAACAATACATACGGGTTTTTTCTTTCTTTCTTTCTTTCTGGAAACTGCAGCAGAGCACGGAGCATGGAGCAGAGCACGCCCCGTAGGATTGGAACGGTTATCTCACACCTCACACCTCACACACCCCGTGAGAGGCACACGCCAGGCAGATTAGATGGATCGAAGGGGGATGAGGGCTCAGTGGACGGGGTTATCCGCCATCAGACACAGGAAACTCTTCAAAGGAAGGAAGAAGAAGGGGAAAAAAGCAAGAAAGCAAGAGAAAAAATCCCGTGAAGGTTACAGATCATTGCACTACCAATGCACTGGCGGTATCGGCATCACTCGCGACTGGCAGCCAACTTATGCCGCGGTTGCACAAGGTAACTCGGACTCCTGGAGGTATGTATGTAACCAGGCAACAGTCGTCCAGATACTCTAGATATTCTGCTCTACTTTCCGAATAGTGGCAAGTCCAGCCCCATGGCGGCAGGCATGTCGTCGATGGTGGTGGTAGGGGAGGGTTGATATCTGGCAGTGGCATCCTCTAGGTATCTACTAAGGAAAGTATCGAGATCCGATGTTGCTCCGTATGTATGTAGCACTCTGTAGCACTCTGGAGTATTGTTGCTGACCGGCCGGAGACACACACACACACTCCCGAGTACCTACGGTAGTAACACCTCGATCCATCCATCCATCCAAATCCAACGCGTGATTCTTACTCACTGAGCGGGATATCGGGATATCTCGCAACTTGTGGTTCGTCCGTTGGACACTGGACAGGTCACCTCGTGGCAAGCTCAGGTACATACATATATACATACCGGTATATACATACCAGTAACGCTCCAGTGCCGCTCCAGTGACATTCCACCAACTCGTGCTCTGCCCGCCGCTGCCCCGCCGCAGCGATGACTGAGTACTAGGTGGTATGTACATCCGGTATGTATGTACAAAGGTACACGGGTTTTTTCACTGGCAAACGAGAATGGATGGATGGATGGATGGGGCAAGTGGGCTGGGCTGAGCTGAGCAAGCACGCGAGCAAGCTTTCAAGCTTTCATACGATGATACCGGTATCGTCGATTTTGATGATGTATTGGAAGCAACTCGGGAACATCTATCAGACTTCGTGATTCATCCTACATCCCATACCCGAATAGGTCCTCTCAGCTCTGGGCAATCGAATCGACGGATGAGCTCGAGCTCGAGCAGATGCGTTTTCCGACTATCGATCGATGATGGAACCAAGTATGTAAGCATGATGCCCGCATCGGCCAACCAGAAGGATCAAGGATCCCTCCAAAGACTCAAAGTCACCGGTAGTCACCTTACCGTTAGTCACACATACCGGTGAACTGCCACTGCCACTTTACAAGTGTATACATGAATATTTGTTTTTTTGTTGGTTGGATGGGGCAAGATCGCTGGGCCTGCCTGCCTGCCTGGCACCTGCGGTGATGATTATTTCTATTCGCCACCAGTTTGGAGTGCCTACTCTACTCTATCTATGTAGCTGTTCATCTGTTCATCTGAGGTAGTAGGTACATACGGCCACGAAAAACTACCGGATGCATCTTGCGATCCCGCAGTACTAGACTCTGGAGTAGAGTGGTAGTAGTGCATGCCTGCTTCACGTTGCGGGTTTTGCCATCGGAATAGGTGTGTCAAGGTCGAGTGACTTGACGGGAGTAGTGGTGTCTAGAGTATCTACTGGTGTGTACTGGTATATACCGCCCAGCGCGTAAGTCATGGACCTGAGCGGCGACGGAAACTTGTCGGACATATCATACCAGTACTACATAGACTCTGGGAGCTCTCCCAGTGGGCGGATTACTACTCCACGGCCGCCGCACGTATCTATACCCATAGGTGGGTACTTTGTTGCATAGAGTAGATAGCATGGTTAGAATACACACATAGAACGCAAGCAAGCAAGCCAGTAAAAAGCTACGAAAGCCGGATCCCTACTGAGCCACACTCCATTTTTTCCATGCCATGGTCCCTCCCTCCCTCCCTTCTCTCCCGCTCCCTCGCAGGAAGTTTGAAAGGAAGGAAACGAGATCAGCGGGTTCTGCTGCTGCTGCTTGCTGCTTGCTTGCTTGCTTGCTGCGTGCTGCAGCTGCACGCGGATTTTACATACGCACACCATTCTGCGTGACGCAGCCCCAGCGCCCTGCAGGGCTCGTGCATCATGGCATGGGTGTGGGGGGGGGGGGGGGGGGGGGGAAAGCCTGGGGGGAGGGGGGAGGGGGGAGGGGGGAGGGCGTGCACGCTGCAGAAATAAAGAAATATATATGATCTATATACGATCAATACTCTACCTACGTGTATCTCGCCGGCACCAATGGATTTTGCAGTGCTAGGTAGTAGCCTGTAGGGGTGGTGGATCGCTTCAGCGTTTTGGGATTCCGGATATCCTTGACTTGGTCGTCTTTGGTTTGGTTTGGTTTTTTGGGGGAGGGGGAGTGGGTGGAGGTGGGTAAGGATGGTGATGAGGGGTTCCTTCTCACGCTCGCAGCTCGGCCATCGGCCTCTTTGCTTTGCTTTCCTTCCTTCTTCTCTTTCTTTCTTCACGTTGGCTCGCTCGGGTAATGTAAATACTAGTACTGGTACGGTAAACGACTGCTCCATGCAGAAGCGGAAGCCGACCGGTTCGTTCACATGGGAGGACGAAGAAGAAGGACGATGGGGTTTGGCGAACGGACAAAAGAGCCCACCTGTGAGAGATCGTACGTATATACGGTAGGTACATCACATACATTTGACGACTGCAAGTCTGCAAGTCTGCAACGGCAAGAGGGGGAGGGTCTGTCTATCTGTCCGTCCGTATGGTCCGTATGGTCCGTGTGGTCCGTGTAGTCTGTCCGTCTGTCTGTCTGAGGTCTCGGGTTTTGGGTATAAGGCTGCAGAGGTGGAGCGGGAACCTTCCTTGCTGCAGGCGTTTTAGTGTGGCAGACATCCATCCATCGCGGGAAGACGCAGTTTGTGCTGAGTACAGTATCGCCGTCACGCGTTTCCTTTTTGTTGCCCACCACCATCAGTGGCCGCCACCACTGAGTACAACCATCGTCACCGGCCGGCTCGAGCGCTCGCTCGATCGATGACGTTTCACTTCTTACCAGCTGCTTCCTCCCTCCTCCTCCTCTTGTTCCCCCTTTGTGCGAGGGCAGACGGGCAAAGCGGCCGTGTGAGCTCGCGGGGGGATGGGGGAAGGAAAGTTGTTGGACGGAAGCTGGAAGCTGGAAATGAAGCACTGTACCATACGATGATGTTGGGTGGGTAGGTGTGTGGTCGACAACAGCCCAAGCTCCAGGCGCATGATCTGGCATGATCTGCTGTAACGATGGATTGACTTTGTAAGTTACCTACCGTATCTACTGGAGCATTGCGGTGCGTGCCCCCCGCTATACGGTAGTATAGGTATAGAATAGAGCAGGTATATGGTAGGTATAGCCACAGTGTCGTGTGTATGCTACGAAAGTCAACATGGCCGTGAATGTTTACTACGGTACCGCCGGAGGGGACCATACGTTACGGTTACAGTTACAGGAGGAGGGTGAGCCCTTACCCGTCTCTCCGTCCCGCGTCCCCCGTCCCCCCGTCCCCCCGTCCCCGTCGCCGTCCCCCGTCTCCGTCCCTTCCCCGTCCTCCATCGCCCGTCCCCGTCGCCGTCCCTTCCCATCCCCCAACCGCGACCCCAACCCCGCGGAACGATGCAGAAGTCCGGAGAATTCTTTTATTTATTCTTTTATTTATTTATTTCTTGTTATATTTCAAGGGGGGGGGGGGAGAAATCAAAGTTGCAGCGCATGGTGCAGCAGGCAGCATGCGTGCGTGCTTGCCTGCTTGCTTGCTTGCAGATGCGAGTTTCGCGGCGGTCGGACGGGCGTTCGGGCGTTCGCAATAACACCACCACCACCATCCATCACACAAACCTAGAGTGCCGAAGCACTTGCTTGGGTATGTAGGCGGATCTTATCTGCCCTGTAGATACATGATACATAAAGTACATACGTGAGATAGGTGGGTATGGGCGCTCGTCCGTCCGTTCGTTCGCCTCGCCTCTGTCGCGCACGGTCGGTTTGTATGTATATAATATGTACCTAACAATCCGCCCGGGTGTCGGTATGTGTGTACCTGGGGAAGCACTTGGTTACTTGTAGAGTAGATGGATACATCTACGCACTCTACAGTACGGCACGGTGGTAAGCAACTACTGACTTGATGTATGTACTCTAGAGGCACCATGATTCCGCCGCCGCAGGCCCGCAGTACTCTAGGTACTCTACTCTACTCTGGGAGGGGAGTTCCTACTGCGCCCTGCCCTGCCCTGCAATCAAAATCGATTAATTAGAGTACCTAGAGTACCCAACACGGATCACATCACACGCAAGGCACAATATGGGAATAGGCAATGCAAGGAAGCAGAAGGGAAGCGAAAGAGGAAGAAGCAGGCTGCGGAAGGGATCCGGGCTCCACGAGTGACGAGTGACGAGAGTGACGGAGATGATCGATACGATCGATACGAAGCTCCCCCTCCCCTTCGCCGCCGCCGCCGCCGCCGCCAGTGTCGACGCCGTTGGCGCCTCCCCCTGGTATCTCCGACATCTCTCGACGGGAGACGGAGATGGAGAATTGTAATGAGAAGGGGTTGGAGAACGAGAGTGGCGGCGGAGGAGCAAGTGGAGGAGGAAGATGAAGAAACCAGTGTCTCAGCGCGGAGTCACCGGGATAATTACGCGAAGTACGTCCGTTGCCAGGGCATCGTATAGGTACTGGGTACTAGGTAGTAGGTATATCGTTTAGATTCCCATGCCGCGTTTGTCATGCTGTTTTTAGGTGGTGATGGCCAGCATAGACCATGGTGCCAGTGCCAGTGCCAGTGGCACTTGGTCTTTTTTTTTGTGTGATTTCCGATTGCCTTTTCGGGCCGGGGAGGTGGTGGAGACAAGGAATCCCCTCCCCCCCATCCATCGTCCCAACTTTCACGTCCTCAGCTGCGCAGGTGAATGGAGGGGTGTGCGTGCGTGCGTGGGTTATCGATATCATGATCACAGGTAGGGTTGGGGGGGGGGGGGTCTTGAGTTGATTGATCGATTGTCCGATTGTCCGATTGTTCGATTGTTCGATTGTTCTTGCCGCCATCGAGAACACTTCTTTGCCATCCATCCATCCGTCCATCTACATACGAGTATCTATCGCGAAGGCGAAGCCCTTCTTTCTTTCTTTCTACCAGTCATACCGGTACTCTAGAGTGGATGTTCGAATCCGTCACGGATGCGCGGTGATCCATCACCCAGCAGCCACCAGCGTGCGGTGATAAGTAGAGTACAAGCGCGGTATTATTCGGCAGCACTAGTTGGGCTGTGGCTGGCTCGCTGGCTCGCTGGCTGGAGTTATCGAAACCTCGGGAAACGAAACCCCCCAACCCCCAGTAACTAGCCGTGGCCCGTTAGTTAGCTGGTTAGCTGGTTAGTCCCGTGGAGGAGAGGGGGAGGGAAGATGCGAACGAACGAAAGCCACCGGTCCTTTTCTATCCATATCTCGCGCAACAATTACCACTTGTCGCGCTTGTAACGCCAAAATCACTACCGGCGCACCTACCATACACACCTAACCACCTAACCTACCCACCTCACCTACCTATCGCACATGCCCTGAGTTATCGGCAGTGATGGATAGAGTAGAGTGAGCGAATACCCACACGGATCCGGCCAATCCAATCCCCTCTCCTCCCCTCGCGAAACTCCTGGATCGATACTCTCCACTCTGCTCTAGATACTCCACTCTAGTTTCTGATGGCCTCGAGCGTCACGCGTGGATGGCACTAACGAGCTAACGGGTAGAACCTTTTTGGCTGGTTGGCTGGCTGGCTGGCTTTCTAACGCAGGCTCTCCCACGCAGGTTCCGAAGAGAAGTGAAGTGAAGGGAAGGGGAAGTGAAGGGGAGGGGAAGTGAAGGGGAGGAAGGAGTTGCCTTTTCCCATGTGCGTTGTAGTAACGCCGCCGCCGACGCCGCCGACGACGACGATGACAACGCAGGAGGAGCCGGCTCACCTCTTGGATGGGTGGGCGGATGAGCATTCGTCCTACCGTTTTGGGCCCGGCGAATCGGCCGCTCCCTTGCTTCGTTCGTTCGCTCGCGACGGCGCTTGCTGGGTACCTGGGCAGTGGGCACTTCTAGTCGCTCGCTCCGGCGTCACGTCAGCGGGCAAAAATACCTTGCGAACGGGGTGGGTCGGTCGGTCGGTCGGGAGAAGGAAAAGAAAAGAAAAGAAAGAAGGTGGCAGGCAGGAAGGCAGGCAGGTGGAAGGGCGGCCAATTCGAAACAAAATTAAACCTTCAACTACGCCGCCACCGTGTGAATGGGAGTGTCGTGGTCTGTAGAAGTACGTTTCGACTGCCTGCTGACTGGTCGTGCGAGGGCACGAATGATGAGCTGATGATGGTGATGATTGTGATGTTCGGTATCACAGCCGTCTATCTAGAGTATTCTACGCCAGCCACGCCAGTCCGACCCCGTGCTACTGTCGTTGTTGTTGTCATTGTAGACGCCTGGGAATGTTTGTTTCTCTGGCCAGACAGATGCTCCAGTGTCCACCACCACAGCACGGGACAGCACAGTATCAATTATTACGGTACATATTCTTCAGAAAGATCTCCGGAGCTGTCGCTAGCCGCTCCCCTCCAATCAACGCGGGGGCTTCACGGGGCGCCGCGGAGCTAATCACCGTGCGCCGCTGGGGGGGCATTTCTGTCTCACTCTGAAGCAGGCAATCCGGCGTGGGACAAGTCTCACTTCCCTTTCGAGGTCACGCCAAAATCATAATAACAGTGATAATGGTGATGATGATAATCCCCACACTATCATACCGGTACTACCATGTCTGTAAGTAAGGAAGTACAGGTACCTGGTACATACACACTGCGAAAGCTATGTAGATATCCCATCAATCGGCGCGGTCCACGCGATTATCTGGCCCTCCCAGCCAGCTGCCGGCGGAGTCTCGCCCGCTAAACTACTTCTCTAGATGTCAACAATTGATCACGGAGGTTCATCTTTCGTCTTGCTGCTGGTGGTGGTGGTGGGCGGGTCGGTTGGGTTTCAGGCTTGCTTGCCCGCTTGCCTGTGCTTGCCTGTGCTTGCCTGTGCTTGAGCTTGTGTGTGCTTGCTGCCTCGCTCGCTCGCTCGTCTCCCCTTGCAGGTTGCCCTAAGTACCCTTTTGGCAACTAGAGTACATGCTTACCTAGAGTACGGTACTTGCCTTACCTACCCTACCGGTATCATCCAAGTACTCTACACACTAGTAAGCGTTCGTTTTCACGGTGGCGGCAGGGCGGCGTAGTTGATGGTGGTGGTGGCGGCGGATGGGGTTGTTGTTGTGGTTGCGGTTGTTGTGGTTCTGGTGGTGGTGGTCCTGTCCTTCCTGACTGTCCTTCCTGGTCCCGTCCTGTCCTTCCTGGTCCTGGCCGGTGGGTTCGTTGGGCTGGCTGGCGGTGGACGTACGATGCCATCCATCCAAGACAACCACCGATACCTATCCCGTTCGTTCTGTGCGATGATGAAAACGATGATGATGATAATACTGGTATCGATGATGGTAGGTTAAGCGTGTGCGATGTTGCGGCAAACCTCCAGCATGGTATCATACCGGTATGTATTATACCTACTCTGCCTATCTACCGTACCGTGTCCTACCATACTTCCTTCTATCCCACCTTGCCTGCCTGCCTACGTGTTGTCGTGACCGGTATGTAAGTTCATACATACATAACTCTACCACACTCTACTCACTCTATTGCCATGCCATACGGCCGTGACATGACCGCCGATGGATGGATGTCTATCGCTTCTGGCCTGCCGTTCACGGCGTTGCGTGATTAAATGGGGACGATACCTGCCCGCTTGCCCGTCTGCTTGTTTTTCCGTCGTGTTAGTCCTCGTCGACCACGACGACTACGACGACTACGACGACGACGTCCATCGTCCCCACCATGGCCACCACCATCACCATCAGCACCCCCGTCTCTCACGGACATGCCCCGGTTCATCACCAATAAGAGGCACGATAATGCTTCCATATTTACACACGCAATCCTTGGAGGGTGGAGGGGACCTTGCCAGCGCACACTCCGCCCTAGCCTCTTTCTGCATCCGACCTACTCTGCGACAGGCCAAGCTTGCTGTGTTATTTTTTTTCTCGTTCCTCTCTGTCTGCTCTCTGCTCTCTCTCTGTCTGTGTGTTCTTCGATCCCCTAACCCTGCTCCGCTCCCTCTCTCACTCTCTCGCACAAGAGCACGCTATACCGTGAGCGGCCTAGCCGTGCGTGTCGTCCCTTCTCGTCGCTCGACCAAAACCTCGCGGAGTCGCTGCCCCCCTCCCCCCTGCCCATCTCTGCCAATCCGAACACGGCACCTTCGCCCCAGCCAGCCAACCAGCTGTCCGCTGCTCGCCGAGCCCTGATCCCCATTCCCTGCTCGCCCTCCTTCCTCCCTCCCTCCACACCACCTACCCCTTCCCTTCACCCCCCCCCGACCCGAACAGAACGGCTTGCGAGTGTCTGTGTGGTATGGGTTGGGGTGTGGATGCGTGTGTGGGTGGGCGGGTGGTGTGGGAGGGTGTGTGCTGGCTGGGGTTCGCCAGTCCTCCCCTCCCATCCATCCATCCATCCATCCATCCATCCATCCATCCATCACTCCTCGCTTGGGACAAGGGACAAGACAGGCCGACCGCAGACAGTGGGGGCTTTTTCTTGGGGAGTGGAGGTGGGGGAGGGGGCTCAGTCAGTCAGTCAGAGACAAGGTGAGTGAGATCGAGTGCAACGGAATTCGATTCGAAGGGGGCAGCCATTGCGATTGGGGTTTTTTTTTTCTTCTTCTTTACTTTTCCTCTGCCTTTCCTTTGCCGTTTTCCTTTTACTGCCTTTTTACTTCTTTTTTTTATGGGGGGGGGCTTTCGTTCTTGACGGGTTGAGGTGAAGTCGAAGCAGTCGCGCGTTTTTGGCTTCCCGGGGTTTCTGGCTGGTCCGGATGGCACTAACCGCCGGCACGGGTAGACTGCCAGTGGGGATGCAGAGAAGAGTGGGTGGGCAGTGGGAATGTGGTGGGCACTGGGAAGTCTTCCTCCTCGTGCTGCTGCTGCTGCTGGTGGGCATAATTATCCTACTGACCGCACACCCGTACCGGACCCATACGGCAATTAACTATTGAGTTCAAGGCTGCTCGCCCGCTGCTCCATCCTGTGCTGCATGAGAGACATTCAGGCTCAAGGCTTCATCGGCATCAGCATCAGCATCAGCACCATCTCATCACTCAGCAAGTGGCATCAGTGCTACCGGCTCGGTGGTGGTGGTATTGGTGGTAGTAGTGGTGATGGCGGCGGTGGTGGCGCCATGGGCCAATGTACTGTGTACCTTGAGCATCACGGAGCAGAGTACCACAGAGCAGAGTATCACCGCCTGCGTGGGTGTCGAGCAATCGGTAAACAGCATATCTCGAGTAAACGTACATGCATCGGGCGTGCGTGCGAGTGTGCGAACGAACGGCTGGCTGGTTGGAGCTCGCCTTCTTGCAGTTTGCCATTGCCGCTGCCGCAGCTGCTTCTGCTGCTGCTGGTGTGGATTGGATGGACATAAGCTTGTTTCGACGGGGGGCGGCATGAGAACGGCGGAATCCCATTTATTTTCGAGGTCCGTCACTGGCCGGCGGCCGCCCATCCCATAATCAACCTTCAAGCCATGGCCATCGGCGCATTATTATTACATACATCCTATCGTCTGCCATACTGCTACTGCTACTGCGGCGCGCGGGCGTGATGGTAGTGAAGCGTCCGTGTGATTGAGCAGTAGTGGTAGTATGTAGTATCTAGCAGTAGTACTATGTAGAATACCTATCGGCCAGTGATCCTCCAACCGCATGCGTAGATGGAGTATGGAGATACTCTATCCGTATGTACTCTACTCTCTCTGTCTCTCTGTCTCTGTCTCTCTCCATCACTCTACTACGGTACTCTACTCGCATCCATCTGTCCTATCGATATAGATTGCGGGTCGTCCGTCCCGTGTGCTTCTTTACTTGCTTCCGTAGGGTAGAGTAGAGTACATGGAACACGGTGGGCTTTCTTTCTTAGTCCTTCGGCGGTTGCATCTCACACGTCCTCACTCCCGAGCGTGCGAACGGTCAGAGGGGAAGGGAAGCCCGCCGACTTGTCAGCGCCGGTATGTATGTAACAAGTAGTCTCACGCAGACGGGTAGTGGGGGGAGGGTAGTGGTGGTGTTGGTGGTGGCCGTAGTGGCAGTGGCAGTGGTATCTAGTGGTAGTGGAGGTGGGCGTTGGATTTCTGGGTTTGATGGTTGCGCTGCTGCCAGCTGCCAGCTGCTGCTCCTCGTGCTTCTGCTTCTGCTTCTGCTTCTGCTTCATGCTCTCCAGACTTTTTTTCCCCGTAGTCTGTACCTGCCTTTGTGCTTTGGTGGATTTCGTTCGTTTGTTTGTGTGTTTGTTACTCGAACTCGAACTCGGCATCGGCATCGGCGGTAGGTATTTAGGCAGACAGACAGGCAGCCAGCAGCATACTCTAGCCAATCTCTGTGTGCGTGCTTGCTTGCTCGCTTTCTTGCTTGCTTACCGGTAAAAATCACAATACTCCGGGTCCTCTGCTGCTACAGGAAGGACTCGTGGAGAGAGGCGAAGTAGAAGCCGGAGCAGAAGCCGGAGGGATGGGAGCAGACAGACGGGCAGGGCGAAGCAGCCGCTAGAGCGAAGGGACACGGGGAAAGAGGTGATGGTAACCGGAGCGAGAAAAGTCACCATAGAATCCGCCTGAAGCTTCGGGTATATCCAGTGTCCCATCGAAAGTCAAAAATCACCTCCAGTCAGCCCGCTCGCCCCCAATTCCGCCGCCCCACCTCCCCCGCCACTCCGCCGGCCGCCCCCCCCCCCCCCCCCCCCCCCGCCCGTCGAATCCTCCCCCTTCGCTGCCCCTCCCGCCCTTGTAAAACGAAAAGGGCAGAAGAAGAAGACGAAGAAGAAAAGGAAGTAGATGTAGGAGAAGAAGAAGAAGACGAGCGGGATTGAGAAGAAGAAGAAGAAGAAGACATTGCTGTTGGATAGCCGTTATTTATCTCTCTTTACTTATTTCATTTTCGACTGCTCGTCCTGCTCTCTCTCCGCAGCCGCTTTCTTCTGCTCGTCTCCACCGCCCACCCCCCCCCCCCCCCCCCCCCCCCCCCCTCCTCTCCCAATACCGTACCGTACCATACCACCACCACTGCCACTACCACCACCTCCACCACCTTCTCCTCCTCTTCCTCTTCCTCCTCCTCCTCCACCACCTCCTTCGCCCACTACCACCTCCTCCACCACCCTCCCATCTCGATCCCTGTCCCGCCCAGCCATCCACCAACCACAGCCGGTCCAGCCTCTTCGTCTCCCTCCTCCTTTTCTTCTCCCCACACCCCCAAAAAAGTCCCATCGTCCAACTTCCTGTTGTTGTGTGCGCTACTCCCTGCAAGTCGCCCCGACCCGCAGCAGCGACTTCAAAGTCTACATTCGCTCCGCCTTTCCTCCTCCATCTTCTCGTTCAACCTCCTCAACCACCAACTATCAACATCACCACCACCTCCACTACCACCACCACCGCCATCAACACCACCGCCCCTCCCCGTCGTCCGTGCTCACAGCCTCTCCACACGACACACCCTCTCTCTCCTCTCCAAAACACCTCTCCCTTCCCCACCCAAAAAGAAGGTGCTTCTCTTCCGCCATCCATTCATCCAACCTCCCCCCGTCGGCCATTAGTTTGTCGCCAATTCTGCCCCCCCTCCCAACCCCCCAATTCCCCACCACCCCCCGGCAGTCTCCACCACAGACAGACGACAACACACGCCTTCTCGAATATCTGCATCTCTCGCTCTAGTACGACAGGCTCTCATCTCGGCAGCGCAGCCCGTACTCACTCAGGATCAGCGCTCAATCGACCGTCGGCACCTATCATTGGGCCAGTCCTGCTACGGGAAGAAAAAGATTTCGACTCGGTTCACCCCGGGAAGAACGCAGAGCAGGAAAGAAAAGAAGGTGTGCACTTGAACGACGATCAACGAGGAAACGACGCGAAACGACATTTAACGAACCCCGACTCACCACCCCCCCAATTGGCGCAACCAGCCATTTGGAAATCTGCAGCCAAAAAAGCCATAATAGGGTACCAGCATATCACGACGTGAAACGAAGCAACGATCAAATAGTTTTTTGTGCGGAGTCAAAAAGTTCAGAAAAGTTGCCCCCCTCATCATCGGTTTTTTTTTACTTTTCTCAACTCGGTGTCGTCTTCTGCGTCCTAGCATATTCTCGTACACAATACCCTCGACATTTGCATTCCCCTCCCCCCACCCTCCCCCCCGTTCATCAGTTCGGGTCTCGCATCTTCCCCAGAGCTAGAATTGCTTGAGTGGTGGTTCCGGTCTCTGATTTCGACGGACGTGTGATTTTCGCTGCGATTTTTTGCCCTTTCTGCTGCCTTGCAGCCGCATAAACGGCCAACTATCCGGTCGGGACGCGCCGTCAATCTCTGCATTGTGCTGCTGCAAGTAGTGTTCTCCACCCGCCATCCTCGGTCTCTGCATTTAGGACGACTTGCGGCCATCTCCCAACCGTCCGGACCTGCATCCCCTCGCAACACTACACCACTCTCTCTGTCGGAAGGCCATACTTAGACGACCCTCAATTACCAGTGGAATTGGGCGGCCCCTTCGTTGAAGAAATCTCATCGAAGTCTTTCTACATCACCCCTTCCAAACAATAAGAGAAGCACAGAAATCGATTTCTTTGCTTCCCACACCCCAACCTTCACAATAGCAGCGCTACTTCACGCGACCATCAGCAAGCTGGAGCTACCGTCCCTCGCATCGGTTCAGACACGAGCCCCCACCGACGCCTACCCGTCTTGGTCTGGCTACAACGCCCATTACGCCAAAGGGGGCATGTCCAGTGACAAGCTCCCATCTGCGTTGTTCTCACCTTTGGCTAGCCAACAACAACAACAGCAGCACCATCACGCATCTTCGCCGAGAGGACTAAGCAGTTCAATCCTTAACGGCTCGACGTACCCCAACAAGAAGGATTCCACCCAAGTCCTCCCCAGCCCCTCTCAATCACAGAACGGAGCCCCGCAGTACTCCACCTCCAACAATCAATTCGCCTACGGAAACGAAGGAACCGGCTTCATGAATACACAAAGCAATTCGTCGTACGGTGCGCTAGACTACGGCCACCAGCACCATCTCTCGCAGGGACAGCCGCCTACTCCCCAGACGGCGACCTCGGGCGGCATGGGCAGCTTTCCTCCGCAACCGTCACTGCTACAACCCACATACCACCAGCCGAGCCATGGGTTCCCGCAGTTCTTCCCAGGCTCGAATTCGCCGGCGAACCAGCCTCCGATGGGCGTGCATCCCCAACAGCCCATGCTCCCGCTGCCGCAGACCACCGCGCTGAACACAAACCACTCCCCGTTAAGCGCCGTCTCGCAAGGAGGCCCGCAAACCCCTCAATCCGCCACAACAGGTGGTTACAGCAATCATTCATTTGATGCGACCGGCCAGATCGCGCCCCCGGGAATGAAACCCCGTGTAGCGGCAACACTCTGGGAAGATGAAGGCAGCCTATGCTTTCAGGTCGAAGCTCGAGGTGTTTGTGTAGCCAGACGAGAGGGTAAGAATGACAGTCTTGATAACGATTATTATTATTATTATCATTATTTGAAAATCTTGGTCATCCCGCTAACGGTTCTGTTTCGTCGCAAAAAACAGATAATGCCATGATCAATGGCACCAAACTTCTCAACGTGGCGGGAATGACCCGTGGTAGACGTGATGGTATCCTGAAGAGCGAGAAAGTGAGACATGTCGTAAAGATCGGTCCGATGCATCTGAAGGGCGTATGGTGCGGCATTCCTCCACCAAAATCCCGATAGTCTCGTGGGCTTGGACTAATGTTTCGATAGGATTCCATTTGAGCGTGCATTGGACTTTGCGAACAAGGAGAAGATCACAGAGCTCCTATATCCGCTGTTCGTCCACAACATTGGTGCTTTCCTCTACCACCCAACAAACACCCACCGAACAAACGCGGTCATGGCTGCAGCCGAGCGTAGGAGAGCGGACAGCACCGTGTTGACCCAAAGTCAAGCCCTCAACCAAGGCCAATTGCAAAGACGGGCGACAACCGATATGATTCCCTCATCACAGGCGCCGCAGATGCACCATCAAGGCATGCATAACCCCATGCACCACCAGTCCCTTCCCCCCAATCTTTCTCAGCCTCGTCCCGAGTTGCAGAGGAGCATGTCGTTCCCCACCCCCCCTTCTAGTGCGTCGAGTGTGATGGGAGGCGGCCCGGATTCTTCGTTCTGGAGCGGGAACATGGTGCCGCAAGGAAACAATGGTCCGTTAGCCATCGACACGGTCATGAACAGTGCTCGTTCGATGCCGACAACCCCTGCGACAACCCCGCCGGGAGGCATCCAGCAGTTGCAATACCCTCCCCCACCGTCATCCTTGTATCCACCCCAGCAAGGAAACATGGGCCAGCAGAACATTGCGCAGCAGAACATGCAGAGGTTTAACCAGCCCCTACCCCAGCCGCAGTACATGAACCAGAATAGGGACCAGAACAACATGGGACCCCCGACATCAAGGGGACCGCCGCCAACCTTGTCAAGGCCGGCTTCGCGACAGGATGATGGACATGGGCATGGAAAGGAGGAAGGTGCTGAGGAGCAGAATGGATTGGCAACCGAAGGTGAGGATCACGGAGTCCAGGGAGTTCATGGAGTAGTGTCCGCCGAGAATGAAGCTGAACATCATCCAGAGGAATATACGACCCATGAGACCAATTATGCCAACGGTCACCGACCCGTCTACTACCCTCCTCTTCAAACAGAGCACACGCCGCATCTGTCGCCGGAGATGAATGGTTCCCCAGGACAGGGCCCATCCACGCCAGCACGTGCGTACGGTGCTCCGAACGCCAATGTTCCGCGCACGGTTGATGGTGCAAGTGGAGCCACTCCGCGAACCACCACCACCCCGCAGCAGCAATGGGTCCAGAACGGCAGTGGATACTCGACTCCGCCACGATCCAACTCCGCCAGTGGAAATGCCATACGCCAGCCTCCGCAAAGAAACGTCTACCAGCTCGTTGGCGGTGACACTCCTGCCGACCAGTCGGATCCCAGCGCTGCTCCCGGCGCGTCCGATGGCACTTACGCTACCCAGGCCGGACTCAGCGGTGTGCCGATGCCTTCCCAGACGCCTCCGCAGAGCTACGTTGTCAACGGAATCACCACGCCGTCGTCGTCCAACAAGCGCGTGCGCGACATGGATGATGACGAGGAGCACAACTCGCGACCGTCGAGCCGGGATCACGATGACCGAGCTGGTGCCGATGCCGATGCTGCGATTGGTGGAATGAAGAGGCGCAAGACTGTAGGCCGTGAGGGTGCACCGGCAGTTGCTCCCGCGGCCGGCATGGCAGCTGGCAGCTTCGACAGGGCAGCTGATGGTCGGCTTAACCGCACACGATCAGCCGTCAACCCGGGCAGAGTTGGAGGAAGAAGATAATATAGTTTTAGAGGAGGGAGGTGTTTTTTTTCTCTTGCTCTTTTTCTTTTCATTCGATTCCGGTACAAACTCATCGAGCCCGTCGACCTCATAGTCCTCTACGACCGGACAGATGACGGGCCCACTTCCTTCGTCCTAAACGTTTGTTCTGTGGGTTTCTTTCGACGTTCATTTTGTTTTCACTGGGTTGAAACAAAACGGTGGGCCACGTCTGCTTTTGGTTTTCGTCTGGTAAAAGCCATGAAGTTACGCAGCGTTTGTTTTTCTCTTTTCTTCTCAACTATTATTTTCTCTTTGCCTTTTTGTTTTTCATCAAGTCATACTTGTGCGAGATCGGGTCGGTGTTTGTCTGGGATATAGT
Organism: Tricharina praecox; assembly: GCF_024521635.1. Classification (NCBI taxonomy): domain Eukaryota; kingdom Fungi; phylum Ascomycota; class Pezizomycetes; order Pezizales; family Pyronemataceae; genus Tricharina; species Tricharina praecox. The sequence goes on from NW_026250403.1 coordinate 2,809,016, forward strand.
TTGTGATTTTTTGCGCGTTTGATTGCTCCGCTTACCATATTCTTCTCTTTGTTCATCAGGGATTCTCATCTGGTTTGTTGCTCCTAGGTGTGGGGCGGTTTGGGTGGGGATCATTTGACTTGACATGCGTTTTGCCAATTGTAAGTGCTGTTTGGGGGGCGCTTTTTGGCTTCTGTGGATACTTCTTCGCGCGGGAACAACGATTTTTTCCTTTTTTTTTTCCTTTTTCTTCTTTTTTTTCCTGTTAACGTCTATACCAGGCTTGTTGTGGGGAAAAGGTGGCTGGAGATCGGGAGGTTGGGGGGAGTGACTGTGATTTGCTTTGCTTTGGGGACATGCCCGTGTCTTTTTTTTGCTTTCGAGGTCAAGTCGGATCGGGGCTTGCAGAAGAAGGGGGGAGGGTGGACGGCCTTTTCTCTTTTTTTCTTTTCTTTTCTTTTCTTTTTTCTTCATCTTTCTTTTTCCTTCTCATGATTGCGATTTTTTTCTCTCTCGTCGCATCTTAACGACTGTTATGACTACTACTACCATCAACCATCATCGATTCGATTCATCCATCCAACCAACCATTCAAATTTTCCTATTCTTTTTTCCTTTTCTCTTCTTTTTCTTCCCTTCGGTTTTTACTTTTACAATAGGTTAGTGTTTTCGTGTCTAGTGGTACGGTACGGTCACAGGTTTTTTCTTAGGGAATGTAACTACGGGGTTCGGGTTCGGCGGGGCGTAACGGGGCTGGCTGAAAAGATATGGATATGGATAGCATGGGTGGTGGGATGGGAGGAAACGGATTGGCATGGTACCGGGGGTTTAGGGGGCGGGGGATGGGGGGGCGGGGGGGATGGGGATTTTTTAGGGAGTGTGGGGGAGATGGGGAAGGGGGATGGTGGTTGGGGGGGATGGGCGGATTTGTAGGATGGAATTGGAATTAGGAGGGGGCTTATACCACTGGAGGAATTCGACGGGACTGTACGTACTTACTGGACACCAACGCTGTATGTTTGTTTGTGGAGTGGGTGCGCGGAATGGAAAAGCGAATCGTCTTCTACATCATCATCTTCATCTTCATCATCACGCTGCGATACTGGTAGTACTTTAACCACCACCACCGCTACTGTCTACAAAGGAACCACGATCGCGATATACCTAGCCATTTTTACTTCCACTGTACCGTTCGTTACCCAGAGGATGCGGATGAGGATGATGATGAGGAGATTAAATCACACACACACACAAACACATAGACAATACCGTCCGAAAAGCCCCTGATCTGCGCCCGCCGCCCGCGTGTGAGCGGCAGCAAATTGTATGCGGCGGCGGCGGCGGCGGCGGGAAGTGCACATGTTTGTGGCTGCGGCGGAGGCTTCGGTGGCTTTGTTGGCTGCGGCGGGGGGGATGCGGTGAGGGTGCATGCGGACCTGTGGACCTGCAGTGTGGCGGTCGAGTGTTGTTATATGCCTACATACATACAGCAATACCTATAGTCGTGAGGAAGGTTTGCGAGGCGGGGGGCGGGAGGCGGGAGGCGGGGGAGATTGAAGACCTGGATGGATGCATCGAGGGAGGGGGGAGGGATGTGGAGATCGGACCCAGGACCGCTGGGCATATGCTATATACGCCGTGGTTTCGAATAGGTGCATACTTCTACTTAGATATTGTCCCACGACGACGGCGGCAGTGTTTTACGCATACTATACATGTGTAGCGACCGATCAATGTCCTGACACCTGAGGATGGATGGGCCCACAGTGCTGCACTGCATGAGATGACATGAGATAGTCCTAGGACGTGTTTCAAATCCGCTCATCATCCGTACATATCTCCAGTTTTTACTATCTATGTCTATATCGTAGGTACTTATGTATGTGTGTGGTTGGATTGGGCTATCTCAAATCCAATCCTGTGTTCGCCGGGTGAAAAATCCATATTGTTCAAGCTGTCGGATATCGGGGGAGGACTACATATTCGTTTGTCTGGGTCTTGTATGATTTGTGAAGGAGTTTTCTGGTTAGACCTTTGTTTATTACTGAAGAATTAATGCATCCTGAACATGAGATTATCGCCTTCAGGAGGATATGGATAACACGGGCATCACCCCTTTCACTGCACTTTTTTAATGCGAAGAGTTGACGGTCAATCGAGTGATACTACAGGACCTAAGACTGCCTAGCCAGGAATGCGTCGTGCGGTATCTATTGGAAGGGAAAGAACTATAGCGAACCACACGGTGATAATCTGCACCTGAATGCGGATATAGAGAGATTAGGGACACATTAGGGCAATGGAAATATCTGTAATCGAAGTGTTCTATACACGATATGAGGTGATTATCTCCCGGACACGGGCGCGCTGGGGACTGCTGGACCGATCAAGAAGCCCATAGGCTGTAGATAAATAGCCGGGCTGCCTTTTGGGAACTCGGAATACCCTCTTATTCCAGAGGTAAGCCGCAGTCCTTGTCTGTGGACTGGTAGTGGTCTGTATCATATCCTCCCGTGAAGCTGCATCCTCACCACGAGGACGGCAGCAATTCATTGCTCCCTCCAGCTCTACGCTCTGTGAGATCTAGGTAGGCCCGAAGGAAGGCTGGAACAGTGATTATCGGGTACTATCAAACTAGTGAAACGCGCCCAGGCAACATATACTTGACCGCATCTCCATCCATCCCCTAATCGACAGCCGCTTTCGGCGAGGAAGATGTCTGGCTACTTCGCTCCCTGCATATCACAGTCTCGGAGTAACCTACGGCCGGTCTGGAGGATTGCAACACACGCTCTCAATCGCTTCCTGAAACTAAAACTTCAACATGATGGGCGGACTGAAGCTTGAGCCATTGAGCCGTTGAGCCCCAAGGGCCGTCCGGTTTATATTACCGGTAATTGGGAATACTCAACTCCATTGCATCACGCATATCCAGACCTGACGACGAGTAACGGTGTCTGTGACAGTGTAACCACGTAGGTAGGCTTCCAATGGCGGCGGTCCGGAGGATTTACTTCCTTATACCTAGCAGTGGATCGGAGTGGATGAAAATCGTCTTCCACCACCACCCCTCCTTCACTCTGCACTCCAGCACAACCCATTTCGTACATATGTGGCAAAAGCCCCATCCCCAAGCCAACCTAGCCCAGCTCAATGTCCAGATACCCGCATCATCAATGACGATGCCAACCCTCCACCGTGCCAGCCCAGTGTTTCCAATACCTAGGCCGTCTTGCCCGCCTGCCCGCCTACCCGCCCGCCACGGCGGCCCATCGCCATCACCGGCTGTCCCATCCGCTCCCCGCCGAGAATAACACCGGCGAGCGGGCTGCGGGCTGCGGGCTGCAGAATACATACCGTATCTGACGGCTCCGCAGACGGTGCGTGGTGCCGTGGCCTTCACGTGAAGGTATTTCCCATCAGAAGAAGAAAGAAGGAGAACCCCGTATGTACGTTGGTAGCATCAACAGCACCGAGGAATGCCGCAAGACCGCGCCTGGCCCGGAAGATTGTAGGCCCGGGAGACTTGTACTATACATAGGACGGATAGAGTGGCGGGAACACTGAGTGCCGCAACAGCTCCGGCGGGATGGATGGACAAGTGGCGGATGCCTCTGACGACGCTCTTCCCCCCACCACAGTCGCCATTTCCGAACGCTGCTATACTCATGTACAGACGATACAGGTGCTCTAGTTCCGAAGGTTGGGGACGCTGGGACGACATACATACGATTAAGATGGCGGTGGTGCGATTTTGCACTGTTCAGGTGATATTTATTTGTAACAGACCCAGCCGCACTGAGTACCACATTCCGGACGAGACCTCATACAGCTCATCGAGCATCCTGCTGACCGAGAAGCCAAAACCGCCGATCATCCTGCTCGTCCTCCAACCCGAGTGACATCCACCGCATCCACCGCACCACCGCATCACAAGATATCACTCTTGTTTTGCAACCCAAAGTCTCATTCTCAACGAATATTTCCCATCTATAATCAACCAACTACCGTAGCACCCGCCGCTCATCATCATCTAAATCTTACAACATGTAGTTAAGGTGAACCTCCTCACCCTGCGAAACTCCCAGACCCCCCGCGCCCCCCTCATCCAAGCCAAAGACTTCTTAAGAAGACAGCACGACTCTCCGACTCTTCGAACCCACAAGTCTAATATAAGTGATGTATATATACAACGCCGCCAGGCGAGCCCCCAACCCCCAATGCCCCATCTTCATCTCTCCCCACCAGCACCAGCACCAGCACCAAGCACCAACCATCATCAACCTCTCCGGATATACAATGAAAAAAAACAGAGACCCAACGTCAAGGAAAAAATGGCAAAGAAAAAAAAATGAAACCAGCAAAGGAACCAAGAAGTGGAGAATACATTTGTTTTTTTGTCAGGCTGATTGGTAGTTGGTTATAGTTACACGGGTTCGCCCTCAGCATGCGAGGATTTTTCCATCTCCTTGAGCAGGCTCTGATACAACACGAGCATAATTCCGCTCTGCACGCTGGTCCACACGGCGCGGGGGCCGACGCCACGGAACCAGCCTGCTAGTCCCTCCGTGCGGTAGATTAACCGGAGGCCCATGAATACGCTGGAGGTGTTGAGTTTGAGGGCGCCGGCTCTCGGCGGGGGCGCTGTTGACGGAGAGCCGATCGAGGTTGGGCGGGGCGTTGTTGTGTGGAAGCCGCGGGATTGGCTCTTGAGCGTGGCGGCGGGGGTGGATGGTGGGGTGGTGGTGCGCACTTGCGTTTGCAATCGGGTTTTGACGACGTCTACATATGCGTACGTGACTCAATTAGCCCAGTTTCCGGCAGTGAAAGAAGGAGAAATAGAAGAGAGCGTACCAAGAGGACAGGTGATGATTCCCGCCAACCCACCCGCCATCGCACCTGTACCGATCTCAAATCCGAGTCCGATATCGTTTCCAGGACCGCAATACCGCTTAGCCCACTTCCGGAACTGTTCGTAGAACGCAAACTGCAGAGCGGAGAACGGAAGGTCTCGCATGATCGTCGCTTTGTACCCGTAGAAAAGTGCAGCCGGGCCCTCGACCCTAACAATAGTCTTTGCGGCGTCCAGAGTGCTACGGTAATTGTACCCACTCTTGAAATAGGGATTATTATACCTTCCCTGGAGCTGTAGCCGTGTCTTGAGGACCTCGGACGGCACGTAAACAAACGATGCAAAAAGATCACCGATGAAGCCACCAGCGAGGTACGCCAGACTGTCGGGACATCCGGAATCGATCAGGTAGCGTTTCGAGTACTCGTACGTCCCAAAGAAGATGACAGTTCCCGGCAACGAGCCCATGAAAGCCGGCGTGACCCCCGAGTACAACCCGCGAAACAACCCTTCCTCCATAAAGATAGTCGCATAGGCCTTTGGTGTGGTGGCGTATTTGATAGCCGTGGGCGCGCCCTGCTGCCGTGTCTTGACTGTGTCGAGCGAGTGCATCAGCATGTCGCCTGTGCTTCCACCGAGGCCGCCTGCAATCATCGCCTGTGTGGGGTGTCAGTTCAATTGACCACTTGTCGTCGTCGAGGGAGGAGAAAAAAATGTGCGGGGTCAGTCAGTCGGTGGGTGGGACAACAGACATGCAAGTACGGCGGTCTTCCCTCGCGTTCCTCAACCTCCGCAGGTCGCGCTGCAGCAACCGGCGTTCTATTGTCCATCGGGATATCATAATCTCTACCGATGATCCCCAATTGGTGTACGGAGGTACTGGTGACGGCGGTGGTGTTGTTGTTGGTGGGGCGTACCGATACGGAGGAGTTGTCGCCGCTGTCGTTGCTGCTGCCGCCGGAGAACAGGTTGCTTATCCGGGAGCCTAGGGACATGGCAAACCCGCCGCTGCGGGCAAGTCGAGGTGGAGGGAGAGGTGGTGGACGAGTAGAGGCCGCGGGGGTTGCAGAGGGTTGTGTGTCGTTTGTTTCGTTGCTTTGACGGTGGTTGAAGGTTGTCACAAGAAATTGTAGGCGTAAACCCGGGAATCTTTTTTCGACCAATCCCGCCGAAGTGGGGCAAAATCGACAATGTAAGAAACTATGATTTGAACAGTCGGAATTGGCTCAATTAGGAGCGGCGTTTCTAGAAGGTATCCTTTTCGGCGGTTTTATCTATTCGTAGAATTCCATTGTCGGCGGGACCCATGGGCACGTGCTATCTATGAGTCGTCACTCGATGACAGTGCGCCTATCTAAACGTAGACGAGGTTCAGTGGCGATATTCAGCAACGATGCAACTCCCTTGGCAAGGCAAAAGCTGGGAAGTCTACCGGGCCGCGTAGGTAACTAAACTTGGAACCGTTGAGATCAAGGTGGCTTTAGAGTAGTGGGGGATTCACGGTGGGCAGGTGGGCGTTCGAGGCTACAGACAAGAGGAAGACCAGGTTAAAGCAAATGATGCCACTCGCGATCCAGAACACAGTAAAATATGAGACCGAGTAGACCATAGGGAGAGACATGTATATAAAGAGAGTGAATGAGAACCAGCATGCAAAAATACCCCCAAAACGACCGACAGAAAGGAAATATGACACCGTGCCCAAAAAACCCCATGTAGAACGACAAAAGTAAAAAGTAAAAAGGATATACAAGTGCCCCAAGGCGAGTGTAATAAATGATTGTAGGGAAAAGACACATGAGTAGATACAGCACGATCATTCCTCATTCGTTATTGATGGGGGGTGAGGATACAAAGTTGTTTCACCAGAAATGAGAAGACAAGGTCCAAGCACGCTCGGAAAAGAAATCAAGCGACGGACGCATCCCTTAAATATCAGAGAAACCGGCCCCTTTCCGAGGGATGTATCGGTAGTGGTGGCTCCATGGTCCGTATTTCAGGTACCGCATTGACTGCGTATGAGACACCGTCATCCGAAAGATATGACGGTGGTCTTGGTGACATCGCCATTGATCTCCGAGAGCCAGTGTGCGGTGATGTTGGGGTTAATGCTTGCCCGGAACTTTGCCGTCGTATCCAATAGAACTCATTGGGATTAACCCGAACACTATATAGACAGTCTGGTCAGCTTCATGCATTCGCCCAGTGGATTTCATGGTCACATACGAGCATCTCCACAGCCCATAAACTGGCGGTGGCTCCTTCATCCCTGGGATGATATCTGGTGCCTGGGTATTGACTCGTATGGGCTCGCGAGGCATCGCATAGCCCCCGGGACCAGCTATGGACGGTATCCGCGAGAAGTCTGTTGATCCTCTCCTCCGGTCCGAGTCACCACCGCCGGTAAGATCCAAGCACAGCCTGACCAACGAATGGCAGAAAAACATCGTCGTCACAAGAATGATCAATACTAGGAGCACATGCCACTCTTGCTTCAGTTGCAGTTGCTTTGAGAGAGCCAGCCCAAGATCTTTCCAGCATCAGCGTTGAATCGCCATCGTTTCAGGAAGGGGTGTACCCACATACTGATAGTACGATCACGCACATCGTGCACGCAATCATCACCGTAACCAATCGGTTCTGAACACCCTTCCACCGAGGTTTCTGCCACCACCACTTTTTCCGCGGCGACACAGGCTCCCGCTGCTGTGCTTCTGCGTCTGGAATCCGTGTCTCCTCAAGATGTCCGCTTTGCAGCCTTTGTACTGAATAGCGTATTTGCTCCATGGCCTGTGAACTTCGATGCCCTGGTTCCTGTTGTAACGTAGGCGTGCCATGGGTAGTGAAATATCCCGTCGTCCTCGGCGATACCGGAGTGCTCGGGCTAGTCACAAACAATCCACTTGAGCGGTTCGACATCGAGCTTGCCAATGGCGTTCCGACCAGCACGGCCTCGATGCGCCCCATCTCTTGAGTTTGGGGCAGAACCGGTGTTTTGGGCCCACTTCCTGTACTACTCAGAGAATCTCCGCGTATCCGACCATCAAGCCAGGGTCTCATCCCACTCGCACTCTGACCACCGGTCATTTCTATTGGCGCATTGAAGTTGTGGGCCATATCTGGGGGCTGCTGGGTTGTGATCCGGGGAACTTGTGGAGGCGCCATTGTGCCGTGTTGATAAAGAGTACAAAAAACGGATCTGTCGCGCGGAAAAACAGAAGGGCAATGTGAAGATTATTCTGCTGCTTTGCCCGGCCCAGAGATATTCCCCACTCCTGCCCCCGTGAGCTCGGATCCTTTCAAGGTTGTAACTAAGCGCGCCCACTGCAGGTCGAGATGTATGTGTGATGGGTAGCTGCAAGGCCGTTGTGTACGTACGTGTGGGCCAATGACGATGCGAAGGGGGTGCTGACAGCGCGTATCAACGATTCGATGGAGATCGGGTTGTGAGGCGGCGACGAGGACGACGACGGATAAACGAAGGTATCAACTAATCAGCAAAAGCAATTTCACTCCGTCCGGAACACTCGGATACAATTCCGGCAAGCTGTGGTGCTGAAATCGAGATGTATCTCTAGTTGTCGATTACGAAGAAGCAGTTATTCTTCACAAGAGCGCCGTCCGGTGGAGACTCGCTCCCAGAGGATGCAAGTGCGTGTGATTTGATGTAAGAAGAAGAAGAAGAAGAAGAAGCGCCAGTTCTAACATCCAAGGTCCACCGTCCGGGGCGTGTGGGTATGTATTGTTCCTGGGCTGGGTAATCCGGATAAACGGTGTAATGCTGCGCGATTGAAGGAAGGATTTTTGGTATGTGTGCTTCGAGCACGGAAATGAGTGAGAGGTCGGACACCTGGTGTCAACAAAAAAGAGAGAGAACAGACGACGACGACGCTCGAGAAGGAGCGGGGTGATGGTCGAGGAGGTGGTGGACGACGAATGACGGACGTCGGAAGAAGGTGTTTTGGATGTCACAGACAGGCATGGATGAGGTATGCATACAGAAACATGTTAGGGATCTTCAGGGGCAAGTTCTTCTCTGACTGTTTCACACTACTCTGAGGACTTACGCAGGTACGGCGGGCTAGACTCTAGACAACCTTCAACCCGTCAGAATCTGGATGGTCACCTGGAGCTGCTGGAAGACTGGAAGGCAAATTAATGGCATCATCTGGGATATTCCGACATTCTCTCCCCTCACAAAAGTCTTCACGGGTAACGACGAGAACCGCCGCCGGAAAGGGCATGCAGGCATAAGTGCACATAGCCGCAGTATATACCCCTTTTGTCCGCAGCCTTTACACTTCAAACCCTCAGAAAATGCCTAGCCGTAGCACCGGCGTTCAGTTGTTTCACATTGTAGGGGCATCTGTACATAATACAAGAGACGCACCAAGGGACCTTCTAACTAATGTCAACACACAGAATGCTTCAAGAACACATCTGGAGGTAAGCGACTTCCTGCGTTCCATAGCTTCATCCGCTCAACCATACGCGAACCATGGATCAAATCGCCGGCATGCATCGATCCCGCCCGCTAGAAACAAGCTTCTCCTCCTTTCGCTATTTACCCAGCTCGCCAAGAATCAAGCTCTTGTCCGATGATGCCGAGACGACTATAGGAAAGGTGTATCAGCATCAGGTCGGAGATGGGGCGCTAATAAATATGCACTTACTAATAGGTTCCGACACAACTGGCGAGAATCGCATGTCGTTGACTGTGCCTCTGTGGCCGGGCAGCTTGTACAGCAGCTTCTTGGACTCAACATCCCACACCGCCACGCTGCCGTCCGCACCTCCAGCCCCAATCTTTTCACCATTGGGTGACCAACTGGCACGAATCAGATTTTTCTCAATTCCAGCCGGCGCTCCTTCGTATCTGAATCGCAGTTAGAAAGAGGTTCGACGAGGAAACAAAACAATCCGTCTTACGTGTTGATGTTGCGTGTTGAGGCGGCAAACGGGCGGATGTCCCAGGTCTTGACAGTGCTGTCCATGGAATTGGAGAGAAGCGATTGACCGTCCGGTGATACGCCAAGAGACGTGATTGTGTCTTGGTGGCCCCGTAACGTGTACGATATAGCCTTTTTGCGCAAATCCCAAACCTGTGAGACGGTTAGCCTAGCCCTTTGGCGGCACTTCGAGGGGCGGGTAAAGCTACTTTTATATCATTGTCTATTCCACCGCTGAAGATCTCATTCCCTGCCTCGCTCATTGTCAATGCCGTGACAGGAAAGCCGGTCTCGATGTAGTCCACCGACTCTTTCTGCCGAGGATCCCATATCTATGCCACTGGTCAGCAACGGCGTTGAGAGGGGCGCTGCTAGAGAATTGATTACCCCAATAGTTCCGTCATCGCTCCCACTGATCATCACCTCGGGCCCTCGTCGGGCGACATCCATCACATTGATAACATCTTCATGACCCACGTATCTCCGGACCCTGATGCCGCCTTCTATGTCCCAAGATGCCAACAGAGTATCCGCCGACGCCGAGAAAACTATACGGGAGTCTCTTGACCAGTGTAGATCGAGAATAGCTCCTTTATGGCCATTAAGTTCCAGATAATTCGCGCAATCGCCATAGGTTTTCCAAAGCACTGAAAAGCTGGCGCATCAGCATCCGATTGCCGCGTCATATAGGAAGGAAAAAGCGTACGGATTGCACGATCAAAGCCGGCGGATGCGATGTTTTGACCGGTGGGATCGAAGCGCACGGCAAAGACCTCTTTCTACAACCCCATTAACTTGCATTCCAAACACGCAAGACAAAACAAGCGAGCCACAATTACGGAGGAAGACATACCCCGTGTCCCGTGAGCTCCATAATGGGAGCCTGCAGCCCGGATGTCCGAGGAACCTGTAGACGCGCAAGTCAGATTCACTCTCTACGGGCCTGTATTCACGCGATGGGCTGCAACATACCGCTTGAATGAGCGCGCCACCGCTCGCCGACTGGTTGACTACTGATACGGCGGACGAGCTGCTTGGAACAGCATCAGGCCTGGTGCGCTTGACGAGCTGAGATGTGCCGAAGTGTTCGGGCGCCTTGCGCTTATCGACCGACATGACAGCGATCTAGGGTACGCGGTATCTGGGCGATTCAGAAATGCGACGTGGTGGAGGAAGGTTCGCTGCTGGTGATGCAATTCCGACGTGTAGGCGAAAGCTTGTATGCGTGAGGTGAGGCGCGAACGCGGATTTCAGGCGTGTTGGTGAAGAGCGCCTGATGGTCACGCTAAAGCCTATGTTGGACTAGCGTCCGGTCACACTCTCATCGGGTCCTCCTGCACGCCTATTCCAACGTATTATCTATCGCATCCAACTCCATCTCCCTCCAAGTGCCCCCACCTCCCCCCACATTACATCGCCTCCTTGGGGCTCAGAGTTGCTCGACATGTCGTCCACGAAAGCAGCCCGCATCGGCGAAGAGTGAGTTCTACCTTTCCCCGTCGGCTGCTACAGCTGTTCACAGTTAACGAGTTCAAAGGGTTTGGAAGACTAGAATCGACAAAGTGGTTCGTTCGACCCGTCGCATTCCATCCAGCCGTACTGCTTTTCGGTAGCTAAAGCTTTTCCGATTCACAGAACGCCGAGCTGGTCACACTCACCTACGGATCCATCGTTGCGCAGCTATGCAAGGACTTCGAAGGCGACTACATGGAGGTCAACAAGCAGTTAGACAAGATGGGCTACAACATCGGTTTACGTCTGATTGAGGATTTTCTGGCGAAGACAAACACCGGGAGGTGCGCAAACTTCAGAGAGACAGCCGAGACCATCTCGAAGGTATGCACTCATACGCCCACCAGAACAGTTGCATTTAGAGGTCCAGTAGCTACCTCTTGAGCTTCATCTCGCACACACGGATGTGGAAGATGCGGCGAAACCGCTGTTTACCAGTTCAGATGAAGTTCACCTAAAATATGACGACTAACTCTGGTGCTATCAGATCGGATTTAAAGTGTTTCTGAACATCACTCCTACGGTTACAAATTGGACGTCGGATAACAAACAATTCTCTCTGATATTCGACGAGAATCCTCTAGCAGACTTTGTCGAGCTACCGGATGATGGAAGGGCACAGAACGAGCTTTGGTACTCGAACATCCTTTGTGGTGTTTTGAGGGGATCATTGGAGATGGTCGGTACCCCCATGCGCTTGTGTAGCTGACCGCGACCGCAATGTCATTGTCGATTTCAATCACACATGACATGTTGCGCAACCGTCCAGCAACCCCGATACATTTAGCTGACCGTTGTGCTGGTAAATACGAATAGGTTCAGATGCAGGTCGACACACACTTCGCGAGCGACGTGCTGCGGGGCAACGATTCTACAGAGATGAGGGTATCTCTCATCAGGATCATAGACGATGAGTTGCCTCCAGGAGAGGATTGAGCAATTGTCGTTGTTTTGTTGTTGCCGAATCGAATACCGCCAATGAATACCAGTATCATACGAGCTCGGGGGCCACGGGTGAATGCATTCTATTCGTGACTATGATTCGTTCAGACCCATCCGTCTCTCCTACCCAATACGGCCGTGAAGCTTTCAACTGAGGTGCAAACGTTGGGACGACCACTTTACAAGGGAACCCCCAGATAACTCGACGGACGCAGGCTGTAGTTAGCTATGTCGTACATACCGGTAGTGTTGACTTGTGGGGAAACGCGAGACGACGGTCGTCAAAATAAACCCAAGCCCAAGATCGTCCATCGTTGCTTGCCGGCTGACTGCTGCGCCTCGCACCTGATGATTTCCGGCTCCCGAGAGCAGCCCTGAAGTGCCTGCGGGAGCTTGTAGCAGGCTAAAGACATCCGAGGAAGCCCACAGCTCCACGACCACACGCTTACTTGACGATCCGTACGGTGTTGCAAAGCGGGACAGATTCAACCATGTATCTTTCCTAGTGTATCTAGAGTACTACCTCTCAGGAGCAATCATCGGAACGGCAGCGCCCCGCCCTGCTCCGAAAACACCAAACGCACACGGCCGCCACGAAGGTTCGGTTCGGAGCTGTTGAGCTCTGGCCCCTTTCTTGTCATTAACTATTAGATTCTGGGCTTACTTCCCATGTACCTGGATTGTTTACCTGTTCCTGATTCGTTGCAATTGGGATGCTCCTCCATCCTCCGATAACCCACTTACACGTCGTACACGTCTTTTTTTCTTTTCTTTTCGCGTTAAAAACTCAGAGCCAACGATTGTGCGGATGAACAACGAGGACAGCTCTTCCTTCGCGGCCTGTTCCACTCCAGATATCACGCCCACGATTTATGCGTCTCCTCCTCCTTACACGGAGGACTTTCCCCGAGGAGTAGCACGACAAGTGACGAGGATCGAATGTGTGGTGGCATTATGTATTTCCCTGATTTTGTGCTGGCACGTCGTTCCTCTCTCTCTCTATCTCGATCTCATGTGAGCTCCTCATGATCAGTCCAATTGGGGGGTTGGGTCGGTGAAAAAAATTCTTACTCCTACGTGCGCTGCATTCTCACAACCCTAACCCACGACCACCCTCCACCCTCCCACCTCGAGCTCTTCCCCCCCAGGACTCCAGGAGGCTTGCCGGTGCCCTTCGCCTTCTCTCCCCGTTGCACCCCAGCCCGATATCTCCGGATACCTCCCCATCCCATTGACCCAGAACGCGTGGTCGAGAGCAATGTCTCTCCTCTGCGCGCGCTCCCTTGGATGCCGATGCTTCGTCTCCTGCTGCTGCTGCTTCCCTTCCCCCTTCCTTTCTTCTCTTCCCCTTCGATCCGGGTGAACATGGCCACTCCGGTCTCCGGTATATTGTTATTATTCCGCACTAGTCTCGTAGTGAAGTAGAGTACTTAAGCAATAAGTTGTGCCTGTCGTTCCCAGTTAGGGGATGGATGGACGATGGCAGCAGGGTGGATGGTTCGCCCCGTCAAGACAACAACGAAGCGCGCAGCTGGCAGTAGGGAACGTCAACCCAACTCCACTGTTTTACCCACCAGCGGTAAGGCGGTACCGTTACCAATAGTTGACGAAGGCTCCAAGCCCGGAGCCGTCAAAGTCTGAGGAGGCACTCACCTGCGCTCTCACTCTCTCTCTGTCTCTGTCTCTGTCTCTGTCTCTGTCTCTGTCTCTGTCTCTGTCTCTGTCTCTGTGTCTCTGTCTCTTTCTCTCTCTTTCTCTCTGCATCTAGAACGCATCAATTGGCATCGCCCCGTGTGAAGTTTAACCTAACCGTCCGCACTCGAGGCCCACCGACATCAGCAGGAGTAAGAAGCATGTATGATATGTACCGGTAGCATCAGATGCGCCATCTTCTCGCGGGACCGTGGCCACGCACGCAACTACTGTACATACATACAGCGAGGCGTCGTCTTTTCTCCTTCTCTTTGCGCTTTTGTATTTGTTCTCGAAGCCTTGCGCCTGGATTGAACCAGACGAACAACTGCAAGACCCTGAAGAATAATATCAGAAATAATCAAAAGTAATGCGGATTTTCGGTATTTGTGCTGGATTTACCCTGTCTGCTCCACAACCAGACCATACACCCTTTCCCTTTTTCCCCCTTCCCCTAAAGAGTAGTGACGGGGCGCGGATTCAACTTGATCTCTCTCTCGCTCTCTCTCTTTCTCTCTTTCTGACTGAGCGAAGGATCCTACATACACCTGTGAGAGGTACCATACCAGACTCTATGCTCCCCCCAGCCCCTCTAAACACGAGAGTTGCTTGAGCTCTTCCTGGAGTCTCTCTCTTCCTCCTACTGCCTGCCTGTCTGCCTGCCTGCCTACTCCTCCTCTTCCCTCCTCCTCCCTCACACACACACACACACACACACACACACCCTACCCACTGCTGCTGCTGCTGCTGCTGCTGCCACTACTACTACTACCTACTACTACTACTACTACTACTATTACTACTACTACAGCCCCCCAAGTAACCACCCACCAACTACTACCTTACCAACCCGCACCACCAACCCGCCGCTCCCCCCCCCCCATCCCCCGTCCCCCGTCCGTTCACCACCCCCCACTCCTTCCGCCCCCAGGGCCCTTTTCTCCGAACCACAGACAGACGAACAAGCACAGGAAAAAAGAACGCCAGAAGAAGAAGAAGAACATCAGGAAGAAGAAAAAGAAGAACACGAAGAAGAAAGAAGTGAAGATCCAGAGCTGGAACAAGAAGAAGAAGTGACCCGGCGATTATCCTGCCACCTTCCACTATCCCTTCGCCTAGTCTGTCGCCTGCTCTATACCCAGCTCGTTTCTCTCTTGAGAAATCAATATCCAGTACATACAGAGTGTCCCCCATACATACTTCCTCCGCTGTATGAGTACCTGCCTGCTGGTCTCCCATACGAACTACGACTCCCAGAAACGACCTTCCACACTGCCCTTCCTCACGTTGCCTTCTGCTTCTCAGGCAGCAACCAGCAACCACACACCCCATCGCAAACCTTCCCCCCTCCGCAGCAACTACCACAACCCACCCAACCACACCCAAAACTAAAACCAACCACCCGCCATAACTATCCCTCCACTCACACTCCCCTCCCCCCCGGCAACCCTACTCTTCCACCGACCGCGCGGGCGAACTCCCACCTACTCCCACCCCTCGGTCGCTTCAAGCTCGCCAACCCCCTCGGCATTCTCAACCGGTTATTCTGGACGTCTGCTCATCCGTTTCTTGACGCTCCATCGCGACCGGTTCCACCAAGTACCCCCCTCCGTCGGTCGATCGCTTCAATCATCTAATCCGTCCCGACCCTGCCGACTTACACGCTCCCTCCCAACTATACCGCCCAAAAGTAAAAAAAAAACGCACCTTCGTTGTCGGTTCGGTGGCGAAAACTGGCTAACTAAACAGTCCTCTCGCCGAACTCGCGTGCTCCTTTCCGCCAGGACCCTTCGTGGTGTAGCAGCTGCTTACTTCGCGCGACGTTACCGTGCGGTTGCCGCCTGTCCACGTTTCTTTCCCTCGCTGGGATAGGCTCAATTTGCATCCGATCAACGCCTGCATCTGGGTCCTCTGCCTCCTTGTCCTCCTCTTTCTCCGAGCAGCAGTCGCTTGCCGTTCACATCGAGGGCGGCAAACTCGAAATCACGGGCGCCACAGGCGTCGGCTACGTTATCAGTTCGAATTTCCTCTCTCGGTCACCATGAGCCAACCGGATCAGAAACCTCCACAAACTGGCCCGAACATGAACATGAACCTAAACAATATCGGGGGGGTCGTCGGCGGAGCACCAGGCATGGACCACGGCGCGGCTCGCGGTAATACAGGCGCCGGTTTCGACGGACGACAAATGCTGAATACATACATTTACGACTATTTTTGCAAGAACGATATGTTCGACTGCGCGAACGCGTTATTGAAGGCGCCGGATGCGGAAGTCCAGGTGGACGCCAACTTTCGACCCAGTCCATCGCGTAGGCCGCAAAAACACGAAAATGATGGCAATGTCATGAACGGCATCGACGAAGAACCGATGGACGGTGACGGTCAAAGGCAAGACGACGGCGACGAGGCCAAAAACATCAAAGATCTACCACCAGCAAAGGTGCCTACATCTATTTCAGGGTCATTCTTACTGGAGTGGTGGTGTTGCTTTATGGATATCTATTGGGCGCGCACCAAGGGCAACGCATCCATTGCGGCAAACGCCTATGTGAATCAGACGCAGGTTTGTGATCCAAAGCTGGGGAGTGAGGGGAGATGAGGTGGGAGGGAAGGGGGCGTACTTGCAGGATATTCGGATTAACACGATGGTCAGACCCAACAACGGTTTCGGAACGAGCAATTCATGCGGATGAACCCGAACAACCAGGCAGCTCTCATGGGCCAGCAGATAAACTATCCCGCTCGGATGATGCCCGGAGGGATAAATGGTGTGCACGCTGGCCAGGAAGGGACGGGCAGTCCTGGCGACATGGCGCATAAACCGGGTCAACAAGGGCAGCTACAGCGCTCTGTGTTGCAGAAAATGACTGCGGCGGGGAGGTAATTGGAATCTTAAATCCTTCGTGCAGTACATGAATGTCGATCTAACGAATGGGGTTTCGCCCGATGCAGAGGACCACACCAGATGACGCCCCTCGGTCGCCCACAACTGATGCAGCACATGGCCAGCCGGGATGAAATCAATGAGATGAACGGGCAACAAAGACCTCAATCACCGGCGGCTGCAGTTGCAGCTGCGTCGCCTGGCAACAAGCGAGTACGCTTAGAAAATGGACAATATGAGCAAGTCGGGAATGGAAGAGGCGGTACACCCCAAGGCGTTCCCCCAGGCGCCGCGGCACAGAGCGCCACTGTCAATGCGGCCCAGCAGATGTTGATCGCGAACGGCATTAACCCCAACACACTGTCCGCGAACCAGTTTGCGGCCTTTCAAGGTCAGCCTCCTCATTCTCAGCAGCGTTCGATGCAGATGTATGCTCAAAACATGGCTGCAGCTACGGGCAAGAACATCGCGCAGTTGCAGGGTGGGCCCAAGGGAATGCCGCAGAATTCAGGACAAGCAGGATCACCAATGATGCCGCAGACATCAGAAGGCGGCCTTGGTGGAAGCATGAATGAATTCTACGCTGCTCCTGGCGGTGGAATGCGCGCTGGTGGTTTGGGTGGAGCCGGAAACCATGCTCTGCAGGACTATCAGATGCAGCTGATGCTGCTTGAGCAACAAAACAAGAAGAGGTTGATGATGGCGAGGCAGGAGCAGGACAACATTGCCACCCATAACGATGCGAACCGGCCCGGCTATCACCCGAGCATGTCACCCAACAGCCGAGCGGTGCCCTCACCAGGGCCCGGTGGGAAAGCTAGTGGCATGGCGGGAACGCCCAAGATGCCGAATCAAGTTCCTGGCTCACCACTACCCGACGGCCAGATGGGCGGGCGGTTGCAACAAGGGAACTCGCCCGCAGCTGCGGGTTTCAACGGTCCGATGGCGGAAGGCAACCATCCAATGATGTACAGTCAGATGGCCAACAACGGTGCTGGTGTACCCAACGGTGTAGGCATGATGCGACCGCCTGGCTTCGAGGGTCAGATGCAGCCGGGGATGGCCGCGCAGATGAACCCGAACATGCGGGCGCAACAGGCTGGTCGAGGGCAGCCGGCAGGTGGCATGTGGCACCCGCAGCAGCAGCAGATGCAGCAGCAGCAACAACAAGCACAGCAGCAAGCGCAGCAGCAAGCACAGCAGCAAGCGCAGCAGCAAGCGCAGCAGCAAGCGCAGCAGCAAGCACAGCAGCAGGCGCAGCAACAAGCGCAGCAGCAGCCACAGTCCCAGCAGCCCAGCCAGCAGCAGCCCAACCAGCCTCCCCAGCAAGCCGGTACACCGCAGCCTCGCCAGCAGACCCTACCACACACGGCTATGCCTCCTCCTCAAGCACCTGCCAATCCTCCCGGTGCAGGCCGACCAGCGCCGGCTTCTCCGCAGGTGAACAACCAGCCTCCCACCCCTACCCAGACGAACAAGGCAAATCCGAAGGGAAAGAACGCCCCGCAAACCAAAAAGGTATCATTGCGTGTTTGTTCGTTTTGTCTGTTGAGCGCTAATTCTAAAATAGCAGCGACCAAAGAAGGGCGCCGCTCCGCCCACCGCGCCAAGCGTCGTTACGCCAACGACATCAGAGCCGCCGACACCGACAACACCGACGATCCCGCAACACCCTCACTCGTTCAACGGTCCCAACAACGGTCGACCAAATTTCACATCGGGCGGGCCAAATCCATCGGGAAACACTTCTGCTGGACAGTCTGTACAACAGCCCACACCGAACCCCGCGCCTGCGGCGCCACCAGTACCGAACGACCCGATCCAGCCCGCTTCCACTTTTGCTGGCATAGACATGAATGTGGATTTCTCGGGAGACTTTGGCAACGGCGAATCGGATCTTTTGGACAACTTCGATTTTGATTCATTCTTGAATACCACGGAGGATAGCTCTGGCGGACTTGGGTTTGGGGATAACCTGCAATGGGCAGACGGTGGTGAGGTTGCAGGAGACTCGTAATGGGGGGCTACTGGCCCAGGTGTTATGTTTTTGGGCTTTTCCTTTTTTACGTGCTTTATTCTCTTCTTCATTCTCGGAGGCGGCTTTAACTCCTTGGTTCGTTTTCTTATTCTGCATTTAACTTTTTTTTACATGTTCCTTGCCGGACGATATATAAAGTGGCTGGTCTTCTGGGAAAGGTTTTTGCTTTTTGTCTGATTGCTGCTGTTCTTTGCTCAAGTGGTTGCCTCTCTATCTTATCGATTTTTCTTTTTACCCTCAAATGTTCGATTATTTTTTGATTTCCCTCCTCCTCATCCTCCCTCCGCATTTTCTCACCGCGGATGGGTTTATGAGGGGAGGGTGTGAGGGGTGCTTTGTGTGGATTGAAGAACAACCTACCAAACCCTTCGTAGTTGTTTGTGTTTGTGTTTGTGTTGCCGCTTTTTTTTCTTTTTTCCTTGTCTTTTCCACAAAAAAAGTAGGCTTTTATGAGGGAGGGTCATGCTTTTTTTCTTCTTCTTCTTTTTGTGCTTATCTCGCGTGCGTTTGTGATTTTGGCGAGTGAGTGAGGTGGGGTGTATGGCAATTCCTACTGTTGGTGATGTGTATGCTGTTTTGCTGCTTGGGGATCGTGTTTGGGATCGTTCGTCACTGTCACGGGGTTGTCACGGGGCTGTCACGGGGCTGTCACGGGACCAGTCACGGGACCAGTCATGTCCTGTCCTGTCTAAGTCCAGTCCAGTCCACACACGTAAACACGTAAAGTGACTCGGCGGCGGCGGTCTGGTGGCAGAGGTTTGGGGGGTGGTGGAAACTTCGTAGTTACTTTCGTATGGATGGATGGGTGGGGGAATGCAATACCTTTTTATTTTACTTTGCTACATCGGAGAAGGGTAGGTGAGCTATGGCTATGGATGGCTATGGATTTCCGGTCGGTTCGTCTGTAGTACTGGTGGTGCTAGTGTTTTCATTTCATTTCATTTTATTTTTTTTGCTTTTTTGTGTACCATTCGCTCGCCTTTTTTTTCTTCCTTCATTTCCTTGCTTTCTATTGTGGGATAATTCTTCGTTTTATTTTCTCTTCTTTTTTACCTTCTTCATCATCATGTTCTTCTTCTTCTTCTTCATTGACTGTTGCATCGATTGTTGCATACTACGTTGCATTCTACGTTGCGTGCTACCATATCATATCATACCTATCATACCTCACACTTCACTCTGTTTTGCTATGATACTTATCATATCGAGGTTTTGATATGCTGTTCTACCTATACTGTTCCACCTACCTATGGCCCTGTGTGGGCAGATTTGTTGGTGGATTATGTTGCGACTGAGAATGGGAATAAACCTATTCACTGAACCCTCTTATACTCTTTGAAAATCGAGCCATTCCGTTCCTTTATTTGTAGCTTTAGCTCTGGCTTTGGTTTACCTTCTTGGGTTTTGGCTTAAGTTTTGGCTTTGGTTGATGTTTTTGGGCTTGCTTGCTTTTTTGGGGCGGCCGTTGGGAACAGAACACGGCCGTTGGAGAAAACGGGTTGAGATGCGGATGGGATGGGATGATGTGCGGAGGAGGCTAGAAGACCGTGCGGAGAAAGAAGGGTTGTTTGTGTACCGTACCTAGTATGAACCTACTCGGTGCTTGCTGCAACCCGGTTGATGACAGGACACTTGAATTGGTACATACATTATAGGGCACTTCGCCATTGCGTCCTGGAACGTGCTGTTACACATATCTAGTAGATACGGTAGGCAAGATGATGAATGGCGGGTAGACCGTAGATGAGTCGACATATTCATTACGCAGCACTCGCTGGTCACGGGATCTGGTGCAAATGTACCTAGCACCTGCCATGCATCCACTGACAGGTCACAGGAGAAGGGCATAAATCCTTATGTACGTTGGGTTAAACCTAAAAAATAGCATGTACCTTATACTTGGTAGTAATATGCAGAAATGAGAAAGAAAAATGTAAAGAAGAAACAAAATCGTTTGATCGAAACGGTGCTCGTATGATACATGAATGCCTGAATTTAGCTGCTTTATCCTCTCCGGAATATTACTTGCCAGCTAGATGGTTTCAATTCTTGTACTGAAGACGGTCCTAGTCCTCCTGTGCAGCTCTCTTCATCTTCCCACGGCGTTGGCGGGTAGTCCGCCAGCGCTGGACAATTGTTGGATGTGGTTGTTGCAGTCACGCAGCGCGCTCGGAAAGCCATCGTTATTTTTGCTGTCAGCCTTGCATTGCAAGTACGATGGCCAGGGCGCAAGTGCGCAAGTGGCAGCGCCGGGGCCGGGGCCGCCATGTTTCCGGATCCTCAAAACCTGTCTCGACGTCCCGTACCTACTCCAGTGCCAAACGTCATTTCGCGACCCGACCCCGTATAGCCTGGCACGCACGGGTGTGTAGCCCGCTCAGCCTCAAGCCCTGCCGGCTTCTCTGTCGCGTTTAACTATGATAGCCTTGATATGTAGGGAGGGGCCAGGTACTACGTCAGTCTGTGTACCTTAACGTGTTGTAACTTGTCGTTGCAGGGTAAAAGCGACAAACCTCTACGTCATACATCCCCAAGTGCCAAGCCCAGAGCTAAACCCTGGCAGGAGACCTGGCGGAAGACCCTGAGTTCACGATACAGGACGTCATCGATTGCGGACCCTGAAGTGCCTGAAGTGACGGGAAGCATTGACAGCTGTATAAAGAGGTCGTGAATCCCCTCCCCCCCCTCTCTCTCTCTCTCCATCCACACAACCACACAACTATATCCTCTATCTGCACCCAACTACCACACACAAACAACACAAAACTCACAAACAAACAACACAATCACCATGTCCGACACTTTCCGCAAGTCCTTCTCCGACCGCGCCGAGGAGAAGATCACGCCCGACTCTTCCAAGTCGACCATGGACAAGGCCAAGGAGAACGTTACTACCACTGCTGACAGTACGTCCCCCCTCCGAGGATGAATGAATGAATGCTGATGATGCAACAACAGAAGTCGCCGGTGAACTCCAGACCGATTCCTCCAAGAGCACCTCCCAGGCGGGCTTCGATAAGGGCCGCCGCGAGAAGGAGACCGTTGTTGACAAGGTATGTGCTTTCCACTCTTCTTCTTCTTATACTTCTTCTTCGAAGGAAACATAGTACTGACAATCGAAAAGCTCAAGGACGCTGTCGGTCTCGGTGACAAGCACACCACCACTTCGACTACCAATACCAACACTAGCATCTAGACACGATGCGGTGGATGATTGATGATCGATTGATTGATGGAGATACCTGGAGTCTTGTTTTCTTTCTTTTACATTTTTCGTGCCTGCGGCGTAGCCAGTTTTGGGAATTGATTCTGGCCCACTCCTACACGCATCACATACCAGTACTTGGAGGGATTTGTGACTTTGTAAATTGTCGGACGTGAATCAAAAAAAACAATTCGGTTTTCGGGTTTCTGACGGTTGTTGGTTCTCGTCCCGTGCAAATGGCCGTCCAACCGAACCCAACGGAGCCCTGCCAGCCCTGCCCTGCCAGTCCTGCCAGTCAACCCGTATCTCCGGCCCTCGGCCAGAAACGTACTTCCAACCCCGACCCCGCAAGTTGTAAGTTGCAACGCCCCTGCATCTCCAAAGCAAATGGGATATACCAGTAGGGAGACAGGAACGGAGTCCGGACGAACCTTCGTCGGGATTCGGGATTCGGGATTCGGGCGGCCTTCGTTTCCCGGCCGGATCGCCGTGCGTGCGTGGACAGCCACAGATATCGCCACCGCCACTGCCACAGATAACCCCCGCCACAGATAGAGTACCGCCACAGATACCGCTCAGATCGCGCACGGAACGGTGGCCTGGATTCGTTCTTCTCTTCTCCTTCGAGAGGGATATACTTGTTTCCCGCGAGCCCCCCTCGAACTCTAAGGGGTCCATACCTCCCACTCTACTACCTACCGTAGTAGTTGCAGACGCCACCCAAGTTCCAACTACGCTCCGCCCCTTGATCGTCGTGATCGTCGTGACTCGTGAGTGCGCAGCGAATCCTCACCTCCCACCATCTTACCCCCCCCCCCCCCCTCCCGGGCCCGGGCCCCGGAATGCGCAGGCGCAGTATGCTACGACAATTCCGCCCAGACGCGCAGTCATCCTTCTCACTTGTCGCCATATCTAAGATGTACGTGCTATAGAGTGCGTAAGTGGGTAGACGGCGAACTTCCTTCCTTCCTTCCTTCCCTGGCTGGAATCCTGTACTCTATGTAAGTACAATATATATCGCACTCCATTTCATCCAACTTGTCTAACGCGGGTGTCTTGAAGCTTGGACGTGCTCTACATGAATAAGTTGTATGTAGAGCTATTTTAGCCCCCTCCCCCCGCACGCGCACGCGATAGATAAACAAGGAGCGCATGATCCATATCACAGTCTCCAGTCCCCATGAACGTGGAATGAAAGTAGTAAAAAGTAGCGAGCGCGGCACAAGTGAACTCCATGCAATGTATTCACACCCTTCCCATCCCCCCTCCCTCCCACTCCCAAATCCCTTTCCCTTTCCCTCTCCCTTTCCCTCTCCCAACCAAAATCTCTTTTCCTGCCCGCAGCAAAAAATAAATGAAAAAATAAATAAAAAAAACACAGACGCCGAACAGAGAACAACAGAGAACAAGAACAATCATTACAAACTACCGTAGAAGTCCGATAGATAGATAAAAATCAAATTTTTTTTGCTGGAAGAATCATCGTCACACGGGAGTATAGAGTATAGGTAGTAGAAGGTTGGTGGGCGGGTGGTGGGTGGTGCTGGATGGTGGATTAGGCGTGGATGAGAACGTCGACGCCGCCGCTCTTGTGCCATAACGCCAGCGGCACCGCACAGTTTCCGCACGAGTGCTGCACGTCCTTGAACGATTTGACGACGTAGGGGACGCACGGCGCGCACAGGAGGCAGCAGAAGATTAGGGCCCAGAGACTGGTGTGCGTTGGTTAGCATCGCGCCAAACAAACAGACAAACAAGCAAACAAACAAGCGAGCAATAGTAGATTGGGAGCGTACTGGGCGTTATCACCGCTCTGATACGAGCAAGCGGTCAGCGCCCTCGCACCACACGACGGACAATCGACGGGCGCAGGACTCCTCGAGAGCGAAGCGAGCGGCATGGCGGTAAGGAATTGATGTCCCTGGGCGCCGGTCTGCTGCGGCTGCAGGTGGTAGTCGGGCGCCTTCTCGCCGTACATGGGCGCCGGAGTCTGCGATACTGGCATCGGCTGCGATGGGTCGTGCACGTATTGCTGCTGCTGCTGCGCGTTCGGGTCGTGCTGCATGTACGTCTGCTGGTTGGGATCGTGAACGTAGCCTTGCTGGTTGGGGTCTTGGACGTAGGACTGCTGGTTGGGGTCTTGGACGTAGGGCTGCTGGTTGGGGTCGTGTGCGTACGCCTGCTGATTGGGGTCTTGCACGTAGGCCATTGTGATGGGTTGGTTTGGGGGGTTGTTTGGATGGTTGTTTGGGGGTTTTTGTTGGTGGGTGGAGGTGAGTGATGGCTTATGCGTGCGTGTGAAGGGGGTGGGAAGGGGAGAGGAGGCAGAGGGAGAAGGGAGGAGAACACGGAGGCTTTATTGATTCTGCTTGCAGGTGCGGCTGAGCTCGCTGTGCAGCAGGTGCTAGGTACGAGACTTGCATACACGCTCATGCTTTTTTCTTGTGTGTGTGTGTCACATAGACATACACATTGCCATGATTCCGTGGGTGGAAGGGGGTGACTGAACTGGGGGGGGTGCCAATTCGTTGCTTGTCCTCATCCCTCCCGGCGGCCAGCAAATGTCCCTACCAATTCTCCACAGCGCCTGGCGAGAGACAGCGCTTTACGCTTTACTCTGCTCTAGCCCACTCTGTGTCTCGCTTGTTTTGGGTGGTAGGTGGTACCGCATTAACTAATGTCAATACGAGGGGTGTGTTGGAAACGCTGGGGTTGTTGTTGGAGGTAGGAAGTCCGGTGGACGGGTGCCTGGAGCCTGGAGGGTGGGTGGGATCGGGGGGCTCGGGTGTGGCTGGGGCTGCTGCTGTC
The DNA here is from genome assembly GCF_024521635.1 of Tricharina praecox. NCBI lineage: Eukaryota > Fungi > Ascomycota > Pezizomycetes > Pezizales > Pyronemataceae > Tricharina > Tricharina praecox. The sequence goes on from NW_026250403.1 coordinate 2,833,880, forward strand.
TGCCTTCCATCGAGTGCGGATACCACATTAGTCAGTTGTCGGTGGTCGGTGGTCGGCGCTCTATGTAGAGTATGATGCTTGATGCAGGCATTGGGTGATCGAAATAGAAACCTCCCCGAATGATGAGTCCACTTCCCCGCCGATCCTGATTCCTACATACCTACAGAACTAGCACTGCAATGACTGCTCTCACCAGACGATTAGTTAATGATCACCTCCAACCCACTCAACGCAAGCAATGCACCTAACTTCCTTACCTCATACCCACCAGACTCACAGAGTACCTGCTTTTCATTTAAGGCTATCTGCACGGCGTATCATAGATGCAAACCCACCCCGCTGCAACACCCGGTGAGGAGCGGAACTGAGCTGCCGAAGTAACCCCCGACAGGGCAAATATTTCATCACGTGACGCGGTGTTCGCGAGATGCCGTTTGGGCTGGCAGTGCACGTATGTAGGACGATTCGTGTGGCGAGAGTGAAGTCATCGGCGGGGTCGGCGTCGTAACTGCTGTCGTACAGGTCCTGTGGCAACTTGCAAGGACGGAGGCGCGGCGTACCGTATCGACGAAACCATCACTCCGCCGCAGGCCCGGCGTTCCCATTCCAGGGGCTCACGTGTTGCACAATCAAGTGCAACATAACCGGAGTACAGACGACTACTATACACTTCTGCTCAGGGCACTGTCCTGGCTGTGCACTCGGCGTCTGTCGCGGTTGGCGCAGCTTAGTTGGTTAACTCAGCCTTCTGCTCGACCGTTAAGCTTAACTTCGCGCTGACTGCAGCCTGCTTAGCATTGTGGTAGCGATCATTACGAGGCCCCCTCGTTGAGGGTCCATGCTGAATTCTTCAACAACTACACTCTTGGCGGGTTCTGACATGCATGCGGTTCGGTTTCTTGGCGACAACTAAACGTGTGCTTGGGATTGAGAAGCTTGGAATTGCGGAGGGAGGTCGGTACTCTAGTTCTGTGAGTCGTCTGCGACCGTCGCGGATTATGGATGCATATTACCACCGAATGATCCCGAATGGATATGAGACCCGTCAAAGCTCGTCCGACGTAGATATATACGATAGTCATAGCGATGTTTTATGGCTTAGCTTGCGATTCTCCAGGAGCCCAAGTTTTCGGCTGAACAGGGTACCAGAACCTATGCGCAGGCTCACATGATTCGCTTTTATATTCCTCCTGATGGTGCATAGATGGAGAGCCTTCCCCACCCCACTGTTCAAATGACTAACCTCTCTATCTCTACTCATAGATGTTTTTACATAGCAGTACGCACCCACCCGCATTCCGCTCTCGCGTAAAGTGTCGACTACGGAACTGCCAGTCTCCGGAATGAACGGGAACGTCGTTGAAGGATCAGTGTATACCAGGTGGTTCTTTATGATTGCCGTGCCACTTGTGATGGTGGTCGTGCTGGCGCTGTGGTGCGGATTTGGGTATGTATGGGGGGATAGGAATACCAAGGCGATTTCGAGTGACATGTTCCATTGCGAACGGGCTGTCATATCATGGAAGTATGTGTGTAAACGATGAATTCGGGTACTTGCTCTATAATCCGAACTTACTCGTGAAGTCATATGAACAGTGATTCTTCGTCCTGAATTGGGTGCTCCAGGGTGAATGAAACGCACAAGCCTGGCTCAAGACAAGTGGTTGTCGATTATTTGGCCATGAATGGAGGCCTCGAGACCTGGATCGAAAAAGCTCTCGATTTCCCATTCTCGCTGGTGCAACTCCATCATATTTAGCGCCTCGTAGAACGGATTGCCGAATTTCTGTATCTCACCGTTGACGGAAACACTGTGGCCCTGAGCCAGACGGAGAGGAGACCACTGACGTCCACCAACAAGCAGTCCTACGCATCACGCTAAAATCCGCGTCTCTACCCCAGACGGAACATCCCGGCAACACCCACCGTCGGCCATGACCACGTTGACAACCTCCCCTTAACCCCTCCAACACCATGCCCAGCACCTCCCACCCATCTACCCCAAACCCGAGGAAGCAGACAATAATCTTCCTAGGAGCCCCTATCCTCGACCGGATTAACCTTGAGGAAAGCAACCTCGAAGACGTCGATACGACCAATCCACGGCGCCCATTATTGACGGCTCCAGACAGCACCAGCGCGCCCAAATGGCGGGTCCTCCACGCCTCGAAGCGGCTCAAAACCGGGTACACGCAATCGTTCACGGCGGACTCGCCGTCCGCCAGCGCGGCCAGCGCAGAACCAGAGCACTCCTACGGCCACACCCAGCGCGGCGACGCCTCGGACGCAGGCGATGATGACTCGGCCTTCCTCTCGACCGCCTCCTCGACCTTCTCGTCATACCTGGACGCCTCCACGATCCTCCCCACCCCCAGCGCGGATCTACCGCTCCCCCCGCTCCCCCCGCTAGATTCCCTAACATCCCTCGACTCCCTCCCGCCCGCCCGCCTCATCTCCCCCGCCAGCCGCGTCACCCTCCTAGTCGGCATCATCGCCATCACGCCCACGCGCACCATCACCACGCGCTACCGCAAAAAGGCCACGGTGACGACCCTGACCGTGGGCGATTTCACGCTCGCGCCCTTCCGTATCGACATCTGGCTCCCGTGCCACCCACAGACCGTGGACGAGATGGAGCTGCGCGCGGTGGTGCAGGAGCTTAGGGTGCTGGATGTCGTAGTGGTGAAGCACTGTCGGTTGGGCGTGTTCAAGGAGCAGATTTTTGGCACGGCGGGCAGTAAGGGCGTGGGTGGGAGCGAGATCTGGGTGCTCCATAGGATTAGGTGCGTTGATACGCAAGAGAGGAGAAGGTGGAAGTGGAGGTGGGGGGAGGGGCTGGTGGAAAGAAGGTTGCAGAGGACGGCGGAATGGGTTACGGAGTTTGGTGGGGGGCCAGAGGTGATGATCGGTGGGAGGGGGAAGGAGGAGGAGATGCCGCAAGATACCCCGGGGAATGTCAGTTTTTGACATGAAGACAGCCAGGCACAGGCTGGCACTCGATTTTCAACGCGAAGAGGGCCCAAGAATGTACTAGTACGTGATCCAATTACCATCCACCATACTTGATACAATAGGTATTACCAAACCAAAACAGAACAGAACAGACGAACGCCCATAATACCAAGTACATTATCTCCTGCCCACACCTATCTACCATGATGCGAACCACACCAAATTCCCAGAAGAAGAAGCAGTAGCGATCTATCAATCCCGATATAAAGCGCGCCCAAAAAGAAAAAATCAAACCAAACCAGTACCAGTGCGAGCAAGAGAGATTAAAACGTAGTAGCTCTCGCAATGGTTCCCTTCCTCTCGTCGAGGTCCCTTTGACGGTGGCTATTCAACTCGGCATCTTTCCAATCCCCCTCACGCCTGACTTCCACCAACCCCGCCTTCTCGAGCCTCTTGCGCTTCACGCCCCAGTCGATCAAGATGGGCAGAAACCGCCAGATATCAAACTGCGGCCAGAGACAGTCGATGAACACGATCTCGGTATCCTTATGGCACTGCCACAGCATGAAATCGCTCAGCCTGCGCACGCCACTAGTGCGCACGACGAGGTCGAGCGGAGGACACCCAGCGGTGAACAGGTGGTCTTCGAGCGTTTGCTGCGTGATGGACTCGAAATCGGTCAGGCCGGGCGTCGCGGTCTTTTCCGACGACGTCGAGGAGTCGCTGAGCCCCGGGGAGCCGGGCGCTGCCGCGTGCACGGACGTGCTGAGCGCTACTACGTCCCGGATCGATGAGGCGATCTCGTGCCGCGAGGTGTACGGGAAGCACACGTTCAGGATCGAGCTGTCGCTGTGTCAGCGCGCACTTTTCCCCCCTCCTACCCTTCACGCAAGACGAGGGCGCTGTGTATGTACATACCGGTCGTTGTTTTTCGTCAACTCGACGGCCTCGTCTATCACCTCCAAGACATCGGGGCGCACCAGTTCCCGCTCGCCGAGGATCCGCAGACTGGCACCGTACCGCTCCAGCAGATCCCCGTGTTGACACAGCTGCAGCAGCTTGATCTTGGCAATCTCCATGAGCGCATTCACCTCGTGCATCGGCCGCTTGAAGTTCTCTATGCTGAACGCGTAGACCGTTACCACTTTCACGCCGGACTTGTAGCACACTTCGAGAATCTATCCTCCCTCCCTCCCGAGGCTCAGTTAACATGCGAACGAACGCAAGGGGGAGGGGGACGGGAAGAAGTGGGGCGGAAAAGGAAAAGGAGAAACCAACCTTCGCGAGAGCTTCAAAGCCCATATTGTGTCCCTCGGCGGTTTCGATGTGGTTCTTGCGCGCGAACCGGCGGTTGCCGTCCATGACGAAGGCGATGTGCTGCGGCACGGGCCCCTGACGCACAGAGTGGATAAAGAGCTCCTTGAGCTGTGTAGACGCCCATTCGATCGGCGGGCTGGAAAGCATCCAGCGGCGCATTCGCGCGGTGGGGAGATCGGACGGCATCGTGCGAGGAGGAGTTGTGTTGTGCTGTGCTGCTGTGTGTGTGTGTGTGTGTGTTGGGGAGCGGAGGTGGTGGTGATGGTGGTGATGGTGGTGATGGTGGTGGTGGTCAGGACAGCTATACACTTTTGTAAAGTATGTGAGCTGCGGACTTGATGTAGGTTGGTGATGGTGGTTTGAGGTGGTACCTACGGGGGAGTGTACACGAGTCGTGCTACGAACGCCAAGGGAGGCGCTGTTCATACATCACATGAAAAACTTCTGACGGAACTCTACGACGGAAGTGGCTTTGCGATTCACTACGTGTCCACGAATCATGGTTGAAGAGAAGGTTGTTCACGGTGATGCAAAAGTCAATCAAGCACGGATTTATTGTCTATGTGTCTAGATAAAGTGCGTGTTGACACGTCTTGCCACCTGGTCGCAACGTCTCCATGTGAAGTGCAATTGCAGGGCCACTCTCAACAGGGCTGACGGGCACTTTCAGGACCGTGTCAGCCGAGCCCCGGAGCCGGTCTCGGTGCAGAGAGTGGCATACATCACAGCCGAGCATTGCCAAATGCCATGGTGCCTCGTGAAGAACTTGAGGAAAATCTGCAAAGCTTCTCAACACGTCAGTGACAGGCCTTTCGACAAACAGCGCGCGTGGGAATTGGGTATTAAAAGAGCAAGCGGTGAAGAGTCAGGGTATCAAAACTAAGGAACATCAAGACGACATTGCTGCCGTTAAGATCGAGGAATTCCATTTTCTCTAGTTTGATTTCATCATAAAAGCCGGGGGAGGAAGGTGACGTGAAGTTTGGAGTTGTGCTGTGCTGCCGGAGGAGGAGTGTATCATACCTTTGACGGGTTGGGTTCCCTAGCCGAACGGACATCGTCAGCCATTCGTGGCCATCATGCGGTGAAACGCAGGTGCTGGGTGGTGAGAAGGAGAAAAGGTCGTGAAGTCCGAAAGGCAAATGAAGGGGAAGAAGCCGGAAGAAACAGTCACTGCGGAAAAAGTGCAAGAAAAGCCCCACCGATCCATGGCCACTAACTAACCCGGAACCGGCCGGTAGATGCCGCTGCTAAACTTAGCCCGGCCGAGTTGACTGTTGAACGGTAAACCCCACCCTGCGAGTACGAGCCGCAACCAGCCATGCTCTACCCCATGGCTGAGAGCATCCATCTCGGACTCGTGCTTTGCTGTCTTTGCGGCTGGGTCCTCAACACGGTACACGGTACATCTCTATCGGAAATCCCCACCGCAGCCGCAAATAGAATCCAAAAATAAGCACCGAGAGTTCCCTCCACTGCCTCCAGTGTCCACTGTCCAGGAGTCCAGGTAGGCATACAGGTACCGTACCTTCTCCGCACTCACAACCCGAGGACTGACTGAAGCCGCAGACCTCAAGTTCCCACTGGGTTACAACCTTTCTACCCACCATCAGCTGCGCCTGGCATCCCGCATCTCGTTCATTATTTTAGGCTCGCCCTATCAAGATGCTGGATCACAACAAGTCATTTCCAGCCTGGCCATGGGGCAGAGAAACAATCAAAACAAAAGAACAAAAAGAGCCTGCCTGCCTGTCGTTCTCTTCATTCTTTACGCCCCGTCGGAATGCCTAACCTTATTTACATTACACGCGAGACCGACGTTAAGGGGTCTGACAACAACAAGTGATATTCTAACCTGACGCCTTCCACTTTGTCTTTGTCTTCTACCTACTTCACTCAGGGCTCGGTCTGTCTCAAGAGCCCACGGTACCATACATGCTGCCGATATCAACCCGCACGATGCCCAGCGTCATCGGTATCCTATTCTGTCTGTTGTTCGTTACTGCGGCCAGAGCGCAGGACATCCTCCTCTTTGGTGACAACGGTCTTCCGGATTGCGCACATGCCTGTGAGGATCTCTACTCGGCACAATATGATTGCCAGAATGTCGTGAACAGCGTAGCTTGCTTTTGTGAGAGCAGCTTTATCACCACGAAGTCGAAGGATTGGAGATGCGATGAGGCTTGCACCATGGAGAGCGAGAGGGAGAAGGTTGTCACCTTTCTGGCGGCAACATGTGGAGGTTGGGAGGGTGTTGAGGTCGAGGAAACTGTCGACAGCAAGGTTGAGGATATTGTCGATCGGAAGGACAATGGCACAGCTGTACCCAGCGGTACAAACTCCACCACGACCGCTACTCCAACTACTACTACTACTACTACTACTACTACTACTACTACTCCCGTCGCTCCCGCCGACGAGCAAGCCGGGAATGAACCAGAAATCCCGAAGGCAACGAACTGGTACTTCCCTATAAGCTCCTCTATAGATCAATCCAAGTGCTAACCTCCCACAGGCCGCGCAAAAACTGGCCTTACTTCCTCGCCATCTTCCTCCTCGTTGCCTTCACAGCCTTGGCCTTCGTCTTCGCTGGGCCAGTACGAAAGTACGCTCGCCACCAGATCGCCAAACACCACACACATAAATCTGGAGAGGGTACCTCACCTTATTGGGAGGCGTCGACGTCCCACCTCTCCAGATTCTCTAGCGAATACCCTCCTACCCGGCACTCGGCTGCACCATCATCACGCGGCGGCAATGCAGCGGTGAGAGCACCTCTACGAGGAGGGAAGGATATCGAGAGGCAACGGCTCTATGAAACCATGAGGCCACAGACTATCGGGGTTTCCACTCCACCGCCTATACGCACGCTATTTGCAACACGAGCGGCGTCGGAGAGCAGTAGGACACACGAAAGCTGGGTGCAGAGAGTGCGGAGGAGATATGAGGAAGGAATGAGATTTTCTGAGAAAGGGTCGAGACTGGCGTTCTGGAGGCGGAGCGGTAGCGAAAAGAACGCCTCGAGCGATGTTGTGTGATTGATGTGTTTCCTGGGTTGGGTTGGTGTTATGGGATGTTTCTCCTTTCAGCGAGGGTGTTCTTGGTTTCTGGGGTATAGTTATACTGGGACTCACACCTATGGTGGGATCTTACGGGTGATATATCATGCTATGCATAGCTAGAAGCTGTTGAATAAAGATCGCCTTTGCGCATGTGGGACAATTTATTTATGCAAGGCATTTGCACACTCCATGTGCCGTCACTCCATGCGATGGTGATTGTGGCAAGCGGGTAATTCACCGCACGCCCAAAAGCAGACAAAGTCAACCCCCCAAGTCCGCCAACCTTGCAGCTAACTACCGCCATTGTAGTTAGAGTCCATTCTAGTTCAGTACTGGTCCTCTGGAGTCTGGATCCTTTCTCAGCCTCAACGCCAAAATTTCTCCCACCAAAATTTTAGACGCGCTTTCCACGCTCGTCACTCAATCCCACTCCCTCCACTCCTACTGGCCCGCTGAACTCAATTTCTCCCCTGATTGATGTATCACGCCCGCCTTCCAAATGCGCCTCCAAGTCCATGTCTACCCCACCTCTGCTGCGCAGCAGTCACGGGCAGCCTGCAGCTTCCTCGAGATTGCAGCGCCCCACTTGACTCTTGAGCAACTGAGTCTGTCGATCTGTCGACGGTACAGAAGGCTGTATCCACACCGCGCGTCGGTCCCCTCCACCCTTCCCCCCACCCGCTTCCATCTTCATCCCTGGCTAACGCCCGGGAAGAGAATTACAAATCCACAAACTCCAGGATAGCGAATGCAACGACCTGGACCTGTCGTACACAGTGTCGGATGTGTTCTCGGACAAGTCGGCAAACAAGGTCGATTCCGTCGTGCGCGTGATCCAGGCCAGCAACCTGCGCGAGTCGAGCATCCCGCCGGAGTCCGCGCTGCGACCGAACTCCTCATGGAAGAGTCACACTGCGTATAAGGGCTCGGTTCTGGGGCCGCTGGACGAGGAGGACCTACTCGACGAGCAGGAGCCGCATGAACAGCGCTCCAGTAAGAGGCAGAAACTGCAGGAGAAGGAGATGGTGGAGGACTCGTTGGAGGAACGCGATGAGCAGGATGGTCCTAATGGGGTGGGCGCGGAACGCTGGTTGGGAGACGATGAGGACGAGGCCGAGCATGATGATGACGATGATGACGATGATGACGATGATGACGATGATGACGATGATGAGCATTCGGTGCTGGAGGATACTTTTCTGCGGATGCATAGTCCTGAGCTGGGCGAAGGGATCAATGGGCTCGCATCGGCTAGGTTCTCACTACCCACCCCCGCCGGCGATGATATCGAGATCGTCAGTGCCTCACAAACGTTCGTTTCCTCCATGCAGCAATCGAACAGCATGAACGGTGGACCTCCAGCCGAGTTGGAGATCAAAGACGAAACCCAATCATCACCTATGTTCCGACGCATAATGGATCCAGTGAGCGCCGGCATAGAATCTCAATCACTGCCGCCCCTGCCACAGATCGAAGTTCCCTCCTCGCAATCGACAAACCGTTTACGCTACAGACCTTCTCCGGTCCCCGCGCAGTCTTCACGCCTCCACAGGAACTTCGCTTTCACCACCAGTAACGGGGCAAAACGGAAGGGCCGCGATATCTATGATTTCCCTTCCACCGACGACGATGTCGAAGAGAATGAAACCCCGCGTCCGCGTATAGGACGCGGAAAGAAGGTCAATAGTGCTAAGCCTACGAAAGCTGTTCCCGAATCACCGTCTGTGCAGCTGGAACACGAGCATCTCACCTCTAGCCAAAAGAAAACAGGTAATGGGAGCGCTCGCAAAGCGCGGATGAGAAGGCCGGCCGCGCAACTTGCTGAGGAGGATCATGTTGAGAAGGGGACAGCCGAGAGGGAGGAGACTGAAGCTATTGCTACCGCTGCCGCTGCCGCCGCCAAGGAACAGGAGCGCCAACAGAAGGAAGCAGCAGAGGCCAGACAGAGAGCTCTTCAAGCTGCCGAAGAGCGCGAGCGTCGGCAAAAAGCTGAGCAGGCGAGATTGGCGAAGGAGGAGGAGGAACGGCTTGCGAAAGAAGAGGCCGAGAAGGTGCGCCTGGCTAAAGAAGAGGCCGAGAAGCAACGTCTAGCGAAACAGAAGGACGAAGAGGCAAAACGGAAAGCCCAAGAGGAGGAGAAGGACCGTCTGGCGGCAGAGGCGGCTGCCGAGGAGGAACCCTTGGTGAAGGAGAAGGCCGAACAAGAACGTTTGGACCAAGAAAAGGAACGTCTTGCAAAAGAAAAGGCTGAAAAGGAACATTTGGCCAACGAGAAGCCTGCCGCGGAACCTGTTGCGGAAAGGAGGGCTGAGGACGGGCGATCAACGATAGAGAATGAAGAGCGGGAACGCCTAGAAAAGGAAAAGCAGGAAGCAGCCGAGGAGTCTGGAACTGATGCCATAAAGAAGCTACAAAACGAGTTGAGGAAGAAGAAGGCTGCTGGGAAAAAGGAGAAGACTCCGAAGGCAAAGGACCGGAAGGCCAACGAGCTCGAAGAGCAGAAGGCGAAGGAGCTCGAAGAGCAGAAGGCCAAGAAGACGAAGGAGCTCGAAGAGCAGAAGGCCAAGAAGACGAAGGAGCGCGAGGAACAGAAGGCCAAGAAGACGCAGGAGCGAGAAGAACAGAAGGCCAAGAGGACAAAGGAGCTCGAAGAGCAGAAGGCTAAGAAGACAAAGGGGCTCGAAGAGCAGAAAACAAAAGAGACAGTTCAGAAAGCTAAGGATCACGAGCAGCAGAAAGCGAAGGGAAAACATGTGAAAGATGAAGTCACCCCAACAGCTACCAAGTCTGAAGCTATGACTGTCAAACCAGAAGTTACGGCAACGAAAAAGCGTGCTAGAAAGGACAGCCTGCCTACTGGGGATGGCAAGATATCTCCGGATGCGAAGGTCTCCAATAAGAAAGTACGGACGCATTCACCCGTAGCTGTACGCCAAAGCCAGTCATCTTCTACACCCTCAGCCGAACGAGATATGGGTCCTCCTCCAGTTCCGAACTCCGCCATGAAACGAAGCAACCTTAAGAAGGAGCTATCTTCCCAAGAGCCCCTGTCAGCCAGCAAAAAGAGAAATTCCGTTTCCTTTGCCGAAAACATGCCCAGCAGTCAAGGGTTTCCTGGTTCCTCGGCTCCAACCATGAGCTCAACCCCTACTCCGATTGCTCGTCCCTTAAAGCGGACACCCATTGTATGTCCATTGCCCGCCGCAACCCCAATGTCCTCTATAAACCCTTCGCTCCGAACTGTCACACCAATTCTCCCTCCCGGCTCTGTCAGACCTTCTGAAAAGAAGGAGGTTGTGACAGCGAGAAAACCGCCGACCCACAAGCCCGAATCTAGTTCTGAATCGGAATCCGAATCAGGATCGGGCAGTGAATCTGAAAACGAGGCAGTTCCCAGGGCGTTGCTGTCAGCCAAAGTCGCCGCTCCTACTAAGCCAAAGGTAAGCAGAAAGCTGCTGGTGGTCGAATCCAACCTAAAGGCCTCCACCAAGAAGGCAAATACTCCTACAGCGGGCTCTGCACCGGTCCCAACAAATAACAACGGTTCCGATGTCGAAATGCAGGATGCTCCTCCTCCTTCCACCGCCCCAGTCTCTTTGAAAGCGACGAGACCAAAGACGCCCTCTGCTACCGCTAGGGTCTCACATGCTGCCCCGGTTGCCAAAAGTGCGCCTCACGTCGTTTCTAGTGACTCGGAATCAGAAGACGACGACGAGATGAAGCCACCTCCGTCAGCGCAGATTTCCAAGTCCGAGCCGCCGCAGAGCTCGCAAGCCTCTAAGTTGGTTGGCGCCAAAAAGCCAGTGGCTGCCACTGTGGCGGATGACTCGGACTCGGGTTCAGACACCGGCTCAGAATCCGATGACCACGATGATGAACCGACTAGCACTAACAAGGCAGCTTCTGCGCTGAATTCCCTTCTTGGAAAAGCCAAATCCACCGCACAGTCGCTCGTCAAGTCGAAAGCGATTTCTCCAGCAATGACCAAGAAGCTCAGCTCCCTTGGAGACCTAGAGAGCCGAGTGAAGTTTGACGTCCGAGAAATTCACCCATCTCAACAGGTAACGCAGCAAGCATCGCAATCCACTCCAAGTTCCCAATCGACAGCCAAAAACGTCAACTCTGTAACGAAACGAGTCATCGAGCCGGAGTCGGAGTCGGAGTCTGGGTCGGAGTCGGAGTCAGCCTCAGATTCTGACAGTGATGCCGACTCAAAATCGAAGGCAGCGATCCCGGACCACAAGAAGGCTGGTTCCAACAAAAAGAAGCCGGCGGGTGCAATGGGATTCGGACGAATATTTTCGGGGGTATGAAGACAATCAATCTCCACAGTCCATAGTGACTGACCCAATACTGCGGAAAGTTATTTGAAGTCCTGTTTCGCTCCTTTGTGTGAACATCTGTGGGGAATGGAGCGTGCATCAAAAGTACTATGTTTTTTTCTCTTCTTCTTTCTTGATTTCTCTTTCCTTTCTGTTTTTCTGTGTGTGTGTCCATTGTGTATTTCTTAATGTGACATTGGAGGCGAAGTGGGCGTCTTTTCTTCCCAGCGGGTTGCTGCTGTAGCTTGAGGCGTACGAAGGAAGTGGGGTTTGCATGCAGGGTGAGTACGAAGATAATGTACCTAGAGTATCTACCAGATAAGGGGTGATGGTTGAACGAAAGTGGCTAGGAACCCGATCGCTCTTCCCTTCATACCTCGATGAGTGATGCCACGTGATGTCAATGTAACAGCTTTCACTTCTGCTTGATCAGAACGCTGGACAGTCACGAGACAATTCATTGTGAGCCTGTGTCTCCTGACTCCGGCCCCTTCCCGGATCATGATGTGGATCTTATTTTGTCTTCATTCCATCCTGTCATGTTTCAAATGGCATTCCTGTGCCACCCGATGTCTCAGCCCGCCTGACGGGGGACGCCCGGGAGATCAATTCTGACAGACACATGCCGGCTAGTAGCTATGATCGATGGCGGGAAATCACTCGGTCCGTGTTTATTTATGTCTTACTGTTGCGTTGTGTTGGAAAGTATGAACAAATATTGTAGATATTGAGACTCGAGAGTCTGAAGGTCTCGAGAGAAGACAGAAAAGAGAAGTGGTAGGCGGCCAGTGCTTCCCGCTGTCATGACTGAGTAACCGACTAAAGAACGAAAGACTAAGAAACGGACGCCTAAGAAACGGACGCCTAAGAAACGGACGCCTAAGGAGCGAACGACTCGATATTTCAACACGTTGCTTGCCGAGTGGCCCGAGTCATTGCCCATGAATGCTTCCGGCCGAAGGGGCGTTATTTGGACATGTCTCCTCGATGTTTCTGGACACCTTATGGAGTATCTGTACTTCCCATACATCCCAAGCTACTGGTAGCTATGGTGGCGAGACCACATCGTGTAAATACTTCTTCGGCCTCAGTTCCTTCCAAATGCCTCACTTACCCAGATCTTTGTTTGTCCCCTGCCGCTCCAATACAGATGATCTGCACAGTGGCAGTATAGAATACAGCACATGTAAGTATGAACCGGCACTCTATCTATATACCATTCTTCACTTTTCCTCTGCCAGGGGTCGAGCAGCTTTCGTGTAACGTGATTTGACATGCAAAATCCGCTGCAATGTTGGGAATCTCTATCCATTCATCCATAGATCTCGGGCATTCCCCTTCACCCCTCTCATCTGTTGTCCCCTCGCCTCATCCCCCCACCCCACCCCCCCGCATACATCTCTGAAAGTCCTCTGTATTCGCATTACTTACCTCTTCTTCACCACCCAGCTCGGAAATCCGCCTGCACCCGCAGAGCAAAGACCTCCACCCGCACGCGAACGTCATTGCTTAGGGTTCCTTGTCCGTCTTGGGCCGTTACCTGAACAGGCGAAACTAGCTCGCTCGCGGGCAACGCTACTCTTAATTGCAACTGCTCCCACCCTCCATTTTTCGCCTCCCTGAGCGCTTTGGCTTGTTCTCCCTCCCCTCCTGCTACACGCACTTCTGTCCTGTCATCTGGACACTCAACTCCAACACCCCCCAGCAGTTGCCGTCGCAGTACCAATCGCGTCTTTCAGTCTCACTGAACCTCGCTACCCTTCCCGCAAGCCGTCTGTTCGCTTTACGAGAGCCAACTCGAGCTCTCAATTGAGTTTGCCAGCCGTTCTTGAACATACCGAAAAGACTAGACACGTCGTTGAGATCGAGCACTATCCGCATCCATCGAATATATATCTGCGGATGCGATTGTCCGATATCGACTCCTTAACCTGGGAACAGTAAGCAAGAACACTTCACACAATTCATTCACACCCGCAAAGTCGTCATGGTGCGCAATAAACACATATCTGACGAAGGTACCTCGAATTCTCGTAGAGAATCGTCGTATCGAGGTCGTGGCCGAGGCCGTGGACGGGGGAGGTACTCTAAGAACTACCGGGGCAACTACCACAATAGCAGCGACCAGTCGGATTACCCCCAGCAGCATTACAAGTCAAAAAATTACGCGGATAACAGATCGTACCCGGAAGACGAGGATCAATACGAGGAACAAATAACTGCCAGAGGTGAAAGCATGGAAGACCTCTACGACGATAGACCTAACCAAGACAACATGGAAGGCGTCAACGAGGGTCGCTCTCTGCAGGATCGCATTTCCATGCCCAAGAACGACCACTATTCTGGTCACGAGGGTGCAGATGATCATGCAATGGTATCGTCTATCTGATATCCCCGTTATCGCGTGACGCGGAGCTCTGATCTGACCCTGTGCGACGTTTGAGCAGGATGATGCGTCGAGGTATGAGAACACTGTTGAGAGCGAGTACCGCACCGGACAACTGCCGCCGGCTCGCGATGATGGTACTGGAGGCGCCAACAAGGAATCCGGCGCCTCGAAGAAAGAAGCAAACCCTGAGGAATTGAGGCAGAAAGTTCTGGAATCGTTGGCAGAGAAGAAAAAGAAAGCAGCAGAGTTCATGAACATGGAGAAGGAAGGAGCATCCATACACAAGGACCAGCCTACTGTCAACAAGGCCACTGGCAGCAATTCCGGTGAGGGCAACGGAGAACCGATCAATCCCGAGAGAGACGCTGCTGTTGATGCACTCTTGGCCACTTTCGGACCGGGCAAGGACAAGAACGGTGCAGGAGAAACCGCCAGCAGGAAGAATTCCGGCACAGATGCTGCACCGATTCACATCTCAGACACAGCGGATGCCCAACAGTCGAAGCATGAACAATACAAATTGGATGAGCCTAGGCCGTCTTCTCGTGGCGATAAAAAACAGGGATCTAGACGGGCCTCGGACTATGGCCACAAATACGATGACCATGACAGACACAGAGACAGTCGAGAGACTCATGGCAGATCCAGAGATCCGTCACTTTCATCCGGCAGACACGACCAACGTGGAGAGGGTCGAAAGCCGTTTGGGTACGACGATGATGAGAGAAGGGGTGGCGGTGGCGGTGGCGGTGGCGGTGGCGGAGGAAGACACGACCCGCGCTACCGCTACGATCGTGACAGATTTGAGGACGCAAATTACTCAAAGGAAACCAAAGGTCCAGGCAGTTCGAGCGGCCGTAAAGCTGTGATTGATCGCTATCAACCCGTCACCGACGATCGCAGGGACCCAAGAGATCCGCGAAATATCAGAGACCCCGCAGGCACCCGCGAAATGGTACCCTTCAGGGGCCCCGAGGGTTCTAGAGTCGATCACTCCAAGGGTGCTTACGGTGCAATGAAGCCTCCACGGTATCCAACTGATCCGAATGTGCAAGATGTTGAGTACAACGGCATAGGCCGGGAGTATCCTCCTGTCTATCCAAGTGCTGCTCCGCGTTATCCCCCACGCGATGACCCCCGGTACGCACCAACGGCGGTGCCTCGCCCTGCCGAGACGGATTATGCGGTCATGTACTACAGAGACCTTACTGAATGGCTTGAAATCACTGGTTACCACGATTACGCTTATCGGCAAATGCACCTTCAGCGCAATCGCGAAGCGCGTGCGCTTGAGGAAAGCCGTTACGCTTTGGAACCTGGATATCCCCCTCGAATCGGTAGGGTTGAGGAATCAGGACTACGAAGCTCTATGTACGCTATGCCTCCTCCCCCGCTCACACCCGGCACCTGGGATGACAGAGAGGCTGCCGCCAAACGAGGTCTTCCTGCAATTCCTCCTATCCGATCGGGTTACCCACCAATGCCTGATGATCGGGGAAGCTACCGTGGAGACGAATTGCTCTCCGGAGGAAAACCAGGTGTGCTTAAGAGGCGCCCTAGAGAAGAAGAATTTGGAGAGCCACCGCATTCTGCCAAATCAGCGCGTCACAATTACGAAAGCTCTCACCGATACGGGGCAGATGGTGGTTCCAGACAAGGAGATGATGCTGGTGACGAAACCGAAGCAGTGCGTCAAGTTCTGTCTCGAAGGATCGCCTCTGCTCGCGATCGAGATGCATCTCCCAGCGCTGCCGATCGAGCTCGGAGGCGTAGCATGAGTCCCCGGGGAGCTTCATATGACGACCACCAGAGGGACTTCTTCAAAGGCAATAGAAGTCCTAATCCATCTCCGAGGTTTGAGCATGGAAGGGGCCGGGCTACTCCAAAATACACGCCCCGGGATGATTTCAAAAAGCCATTCCGTCCGAGGCGCGATTCGCTAGGCGAGTCGTCGGCCCCCTTTGAGAGAAAACCGTATGGCCGTGGCAGGGGAAGGGGCATGTACAAGGACCACATGCAGTACGATAGGAATGAACACCACTTTTACGACAGGAGAAACAACCAGAACATGGGAGAGCTTATGGAGATAGACAGACCTTCCGGATTCCCAGGTGGTGAGCTACACTCTCAAATTTAGTTGGATTCAGCAATAGACACGCAAGTATGGACGCTTACCATCATGCCAGAATCAACGAGGAACTCGGAAATTAGATACTTCATGATCAAGAGCTTCAATCAGGATAACGTCAAGATGGCTCAGCAAGATGTAATGAATTTTCTCAAAGCCGTCTCCGTTATCTCTCATGCTGACCAATGGCTTGCTTTTCACTGGAATAGAACATCTGGGCCACTCAACAGAAGAATGCCGAAGTTCTTGAACAAGCCTTCAAGGAATCCCGTGATGTCCTTCTATTCTTCTCCATCAACAAGAGCGGGAAATTCCAGGGCTACGTGCGTATCCTGTCTAGGTCTCTACCTCGCGAATGAACCGTACTAACTCTACTGATCCAGGCACGTATGGAAGGACTGCCTGGATCGGCACCTGTTCCTATGTGGGCTAAGAACCTGCTTTGGGAATCATCTGGACCGTTCCGCATCAAATGGATATCCATCACTGACATCAGCTTCCATCGTGTGGCCCATCTCAAGAACCGTCTCAACGAGAATCAACCCGTGTTGATTGGACGTGATGGTCAGGAGATCGATCCGGACTGTGGAGCCGCTTTGTGCAAGACCATTGATGAGGCGTCAGCATTCAGGAAGCTCCACGGGGGCAACAATCATAAAAACAACGACGAATAATTTCAGGAGAACAAGGAGCAAGCTCAACGTCACGCTGCATGAAATTACTCCACGTCACTTTTAAATGTCAACAAGTTGTTGCAACAGAAGGGAAATACATTCGGAAGGTATAACTTCGAACTTGTAAGATCATGGTTTTAGGGACTCTTTACCCTCCCAATCGATATGGCGGAAATCGATCGTTTTTGCAGGAGGTTTTATGCCCGGCATCTACTCAATTTACCGCGGTTGGGCGTTCTCCTTTTCATGGAACCAAAGAAAACGGATGGATGGATAGAGTGATTGAGGGAGCGAGCGAGAGCTTCCTTCATTCAGATACTTGTACCGCGAATTTCGCCTCTTGCTTGCTTTCGTTTGGGTTTTGTTTTTTAGTTGTAGTTTCACGTTGTAATTCATCTTTTTTTTTCCTTGCATTTTTTTCTAGGGTCTTGCGATCGCTTCTTGCTTGAATGTACTTTTCTACGGGGCATCGAACTGTTTCGGTGTCATGGTGCGTACCGGTAAGTACGATAATTTACTCGATTCCATTACTTGTAGTAGTTTTGATCGATCACTTACTTACATACTTCTTAATTATTGATGCCGTGTGCTTGAGGTTTGATTGTCAGACGGCTGGAAAAACGAACACTTGCTTTGGTGGGTGACCGTGTGCAGAGCGCAGGACGCAGATGGTTCTTGCTACCCCGTAATACCTGAAGGAGGGCATTGAACCAACGGCCGATCTGCTCTATCGGCTCGCATATGTACCGGCGATCCACACTCAACGAACGGACGAGTGAGGCCAGCGGCTAGCGGCCAACCAAGCCCTCCGAGTCTGACGCACTTGATGCATTTTTTTTTGATTAGACTGTATGTACCCGATCATGAATCATGATATGTAGCCCCAAGTGCAACAAATACTGTCTCCCTCAGGCAGAGTCAGGCCGGGCAAAGGCGGTTGGTCTGTCCGATGGGGTTACCTCATCCTCATCCCCGGCACCCGCAACAACAGAAGGAAAGAAAGATACCTAGGTGAAGGTAATGACGCAAGGGAAGTCGCACAGTTTGCCCTTGACGGCTGGCGCATCTGTTGGGCATCCGCAGCTGCATCCGCATCCGCGTCCTCGCCGCCCTCGCCGTTCTCCCTTCGTATTGTACTTATGTACGGACCTACGGACCTTCCGACCTCCGTCCGTACTCCTCAACAGTTCTGGTACCTAGTTCTGGTACAATTAGAGTTTGGGCTGCATCTTCCGTTCACGAGTCACGGCGATCTTGATTATCTAGACACTTCCACTTCCACGGGCTTCAAGCTTTTTTGGGTT
Source organism: Tricharina praecox (assembly GCF_024521635.1). NCBI lineage: Eukaryota > Fungi > Ascomycota > Pezizomycetes > Pezizales > Pyronemataceae > Tricharina > Tricharina praecox. The sequence continues at coordinate 2,852,028 of NW_026250403.1, forward strand.
TTTGTTTAATCATTGATTGCATGCGACCTAGTTACTATAGAGTAAATCGTGGCACAATATGCAAAACGCCCTTCAATTTTCAAAGCCTCCCATCCATCTATCCACAACGTGTCACCCGTTGAACCGAGTGACATAATGTGTAAACAAAACTTCCCCCCCCAACCTGACCCCCGGGGTTTTGGTAATGGTAATCATGGGTGATGTCCCCAACAGTGTGCCTATACATATGTCAGCTATTTGAGGCTCTCGTGATGCCGTCTTAGTGGAACTTGGGCTCGGGACCTCGGGTACGGCATCCTGACTACCTACCTGTGTACCAATCATGCATTCCCGTACCGAGCCCCGACGGTACATATAAAATACTGCTCTGCTGATAGTTATGGCAAGATCAAGATACTACCCAGTTTTATCCATCGTCTGGTCGGGACGGCCGTCCGGGCGGGACAGACGGCCAAAACGCCGTCCCGTCCGAGCCTGGGACGGACGGTTGCAAAAGTTGTCCGTCCGGTCCGAGGCGGTGCCGGACGGGGCCGGTTCCCATCCGACGGTAGAGGACGACCGTCCAAGTCAGGTGAATATGATTCAACTGATTGATGATTTCTTAGCACCGATATCCTTCACACCACCGCGTCAGTTCATCCCTCGCCGCTCCAGAAGCTGTGAAAAGTAGCAATATTTAGGCTCGGACGGACGGGACAAAAGTAGTCTGTCCCTTATATCCGCCAACTTGCTGGACGGGACGGGATTAGACTGTAGTCCGTCCCGTCCGACCTTACTGGTGGACTACCTACCGGTAGTCCGTCCACCAGACACCTCCGGAGTCCGGACGGACTGGATGTACCATGTTTGCAGTCCAGTCCCGTCCGTGGGTCCGGACGGACTGGACCGGACTAGGTATGTAGAACACCGCATGCAGGAACACTTTTTGACCTTTGGTGCCGCTGGCTATGGTTCGGGAGAGAGGGGGGGCAGGTTGGGCCCTGTCACGGGCTCGATCGTGCACGCTTTCCAAGTCTAAGTGACTGCTACATACATATCACCGTCGGGGGGCTTCGACTGAGCAAAAGCCGCCACTCTTATAGCATACATAGCCACAACGAAGAGTTCTGGCAGCAGCAGTCTGCACGGAGCGGCCCGGTAGGCAGCGACTTGATGATACATACCTGTAGACTGCGTTCTGTCGAGCACGCACGCAGATTTTGTCACCGGACTGGACTGGACTGGATTGGACTGGATTGGACTGGGCGTCTGATGGGCGGTGAATGATCATTGATACCCCGTGATGAGCCAGACACGGCACAGTATAATACAGCAACCGGTTGGTCGGCCTGCTGAGCACTAACACGGTTTGTACACTCGGGAGGGGGTTGGTCCTCTCATACCCCGCGGAATCCCGAAGAACCGGCTTTTACCAGTTCCATTCCAAGTTCTTCGGTCCTGGAAGCGATCGCCTATCAGCACATGCTATGGGGTAATCTGATAGGTATAGATAGGGCCTAATCTTCCGCTGTCATGCCCCGGATACCGTATCTGCTTCCGCCGAAGCTGTGGACGGCCTGTTGTGTTGTCAGGGCACCCGGTACTTCGCTTTCACCCCGCCCCGCCGGAATCGGACTGATAGGTAGCTCCAAACTTCAATCATTTCGAAACGTAGACCGCCGCGTAGGTATCTGGGAATTAACTTTGAGGACCGCCGATCCAGACCTACATTGGGAATATGGGGGAACCATCTGAGCAAACGTCCTCAACAGCCATCACGCCTTCGCACGCCCACAGCGCCGTCGCCGTCGCCCTCGGGAGATGGAAGCAGCAGCAGCAGCGTTTGTGCCGAGCATCCTTCGTATCCAGATTCGACGGCGACGGCGGCAGCAAAACATTGAAAGTTGAAACCGCCGATGCCGCGAGATCCCCTCCCTCCCCGCAGCGATAAATGCACATTGCACATTGCAGGGCGGATCTGCCAATGAACGTCCGTCGCCTTCGCCAGAAGTCAGCAGCATCAGCAACAGCAGCAGCAGCAGCCGGAAGGGATTGTGTTGTCTGCCATCCACATCCACATCCACATCCACCCACATACATACGGGTCCGCGTCACTGACGGAAGGTATGATAGGTAGGCATCTCTGCCGGTACCGGAAACCACGGAAACCACGGAAGAAGCAAAGACGTCGAGATACCGCCCGGTGTAAATTCCGACGCGTGTACTGGTACATGTCACTTTACAACCTATACGCCTCACAGCGAACTCCTGCTTCCTTTCGGTCCGAAGAGAGCATTCTATCGTACATATGACGGGGGAGAATAGAGGTATTTATGCAGAACCCTCAGCCCCCATCCCGCAGAAGAAGAAGGAGAAGAAGAAGCCAGCTTTGCAAAGGTTCGCAGCGGTGGACACTGATGCACAGAAGTGGATTATGGGATACATCAGACATACATATCATACATACTTCTTCATACATACTTGGTTGTGGGGTCAGGGTGGCCACTAACTAACCATATCTCGCCTGCATCCATGATGACCCATCCCCGCCGCGCAGCAGGTTAAAACTTAACGCTGTCCGCGGACCCGATTCGAGCCCCCCCCCATCACACCCTCTCCTCACACCCTCTCCCCACAGTGCACACCTTCACACCCTCTCCCCACAGTTCAATTCCGCACGTCTATGTATGACATGTAACTAAAGCTTCGGCAGTGCTGTGACTACGGATCGGACACGAGACGACACGAGTCCTCCCTCCCTCCCTCCCTAGCAGTGGCAGGCAGCCTGCCTGTCTTTCCACTACGCTATGTACCCCAAACCTTTCCCCGCAGGGCCGCGCACCGCCGCGCAGCGCAGCACATTGCAGGATTCCGGTCCGTTTTGTGTGTGTAGGCCTGCAGCTACTCCACATACATACGCACACCTACTCTACCACCTCTCCCTCCGTCGCTCCCTCCGTCGCTCCTTCCCCTGTGCCTCCCTCCCTCGCCCCACGCGCTCTAGCCTCAACAGTCCGGTTTGCACTGGACTGCAGATGGGGTGCATGTCCGCATGTCCGCATCTAGCTGTAAGTGCCACTCCCAGAGTCCCCACCGTCCCGGAGCGCGAGATCATCCGCCGCTCGCTCGGCGCTCGCTCGCCACTGGCGCTAGCCCAACTAACCCAGCTATATGTAGATAATGTACAGATCTGGAGATCTTCTCCGGTTCGCCCGCCCGCCGCCTCCCGCTGCCGACAGTGGACGTGGAATTGGAGTGCACTGCCAGTGGATTGCGCTTCCGCACGTCCGTGTGGCCCGTGTTGGGAGGAGGGGGGAGGGGGCATTCCAAAGCTCATCCAAAGCTCATCCATCCAAAGCTCATCCATCCAAAGCTCATCCATCCAAACGCGGGGACTCACGAGTCGTGGACGTGCGGCGGCGGCGGTGAGTGGATGAGGTGAGTGAGGTGAGTGCATGCATACATACCCACTCAAACACATACGACGTACGGAAGTGCTGAAGTGCTGAAGTGCTGCAGCTCGACTCTCGACTCTCGAGGTTGCCGCGGGTGGAAGCCAAAAGGCCAAGTAAGGGGGAGTCGCTGCGATTGATCCTGGAAAACGGTGAGTTGGTGACCACTGACGGCCATTGGCAGCACGTTGGGAGCACGCTGGGAACTTGGGAGCAAGAGCGGACCTCCGTGGATGTATGTTTGTACACACAGCAGACAGACAGATGGCTTCACGATGTCGCTGCGATTGGTTCTGGAAAACGGTGGTCACTGAAGGCCGTTGGCGGCACGTTGGGAGTAAGAGCGGACCTCCGTGGACGTACACACAGCAGACAGATGGATTCACGATAGATTCACGATGGATGGCTTCACGATGGATGGCTTCACGATGGATGGCTTCACGATGGATGGCTTCACGATTGATAGATGGCGATGGGGTGGGGTGTGCTGTAGACAAGTGTTTATTCCACGATGCTATGTACCTAGACTACCGTACCTAGCTACACAACTACCGTGAAGTGTACCTACATACAGCTGTAGCTACTCCCCAGCTCTCTGCAGCTGTAGCAAGCAACAGCAACAGCAACAGCTACCGCACAGCTTAAAGTAGTTTCATTAGACAGATACCTAAACCCCCTATCGATAGAGCGTATGTGCAATGCTCACCCGGCGCTAAACGTCTGTGACCCCAATATGTAATTAATCTACTTATGTAAGAACATGTAGGAAGACCTAGGCAAAGTATCTAAAGTAAACTCCTGCCCCGCTGCCTCCGGTGGGGCGGTGGGACGGTCATGTGGCGAGTGATGAAACATGCGGAAGGAAACCTCGACACATAGATTCACTCATCGGGATGCGCCATGGCGTGCTACTATAACTACATGTGCGGACGTGCGGACCCTGCCCCAGAGCCCAAACGCTTGATGCCTTCGATAGTTGGGCTCGATGGTATGGGGTTATCTTACGTGGCATATCATACACGATGGGGTGTTTCCTGCCTCAAACAGATGGACTGGCGGCGAGAGATCCTGATCCTAATCCTGATCCCGATTCATGTCCGGCGGAGTGGGGCCAGCGCGAGGCAGCGAGGAATATAGCGTTGTTAAGTAGTTACGAGCATGACAGCGATTCAATTCCAGGCAGCAGTTGAGTTTGGCGTGCAGAATAGTTAGGTACGGTAACCAAGTAGGTACCCTCGATGAGCGGATAACCAGTGCTGATCGCAGAATCTTAAACCCAAAAATCCTGCCGTTTGTTGTAGAATATGCATGTACCGGTGCTTGTTGCCGGGTGTGAGTTGTCGGGTCAAAATCGGTTTCACCCATGAGATGAGCTGTGCCGCAGACGATCACCGAATTCCCGTGCGATCGGCCGGCACACGTCTGCTTGACGGGACGACGAAATCGAGAGGATTAATCACGCCAAGTCGGAAGCTCCAAAGATGCAGAAGCACAGAGGTCTAACTCTGTTGCACGTTGACATCATCCGGCAATCTGACGGGGCTGGCTGCGGCGTGTGTGATCGATCCCCATTGCTGAAGCGATTCTTCTTCTTCTCCATCGCCATCATTTTCTTCTTCCACCGTCCGGCAATCGCTTGGCCGCCGCCGCCGCGCGGTACGAGAGTCATGCGTCGTTCGGACCCCGGATGACTACCTTGATGGGGATAAACAGGAGAGCGAGGGCGGGCTTCGTATGTGCCTATGTATCGCTTGCAACACGTAGCATCGGAGAGGAAGGGCAGGGTCCAGACTCCGGCGGAACTCGCTGGGCCGTAGAACGGCACATGGGGTGTGCATATTGCGGGGGAAACAGGCCTAAGCACCAGAGAGGCGGGCGGCGTGCTCTTGTGTCTGGTCTTGTGTTTTGTCTCTCTCGTGTCTTGTCTTGTCTTGTCTCGGTGCTAGGTGCGGGTGGGTCACTTCCCGTGGGTATGTGCGGTGGTGACCTGGGGACACCTTGCCCTTAGCTGAAGGTGCAAGCGGCAGAGCGGTCCTCGGAGAAAGAACGAAAGGAATTGATGAATTTGACCCGGGGGTCTGGTTGGTGTGGTCGGTTTGTGGTTGGCGTTATGTAAAAGCCCTAAGCATTTAGGCCTGCACGTTTGGCTGCATTCGGCACCGATGCTCGCTCGCGCCGCACTTTCTTTTTTCTCTCGCTCGAATCCGCCTCCTTGTATGTAGCCGCAACGTCGGTCGGTTCGTTCAGCCTCCACAGACATCAGCTGACAATGGGACACACACATCACACACATCACACACGCATCACACACACACAACAACACCATTCCCTCCATCGGACGACGACCGGATTGGTTGGTTGGACAATGCGATGGGGCGATGGAGACGGGGGGAATGGAAGGATGGATGGATGGATGAATATGGAATATGGTGGAATCCATTAGCTCACAGGAATTTGATTGGCACCATGGCTGTTGCGAGCTTCCGTGCTGTCCGTACCCTAAGGGAAGGTCGAACGAAAGAAAGAAAGGTGCTGCTTTTGCTCTGCTGGCCACGAGCAGCCGTGTGAAAGCGAAGGCATCCGTAGTCGTGCCGCGCAAACGAGCGAGCGAGCGATGGGGGCGGGTGGCGGGGCGAGTGTCCGACGGTGGGAGGGTGGGTCGTGGCGACTGTCGTCCGCCTGTTCTTGCGCGGCCGTGGCCGGTCCGTCGTCGTGTCGTGATCATTCGTCGTCGTCGGGGTGTGTGCGCGTGCGGTGGTTGGGCTGGACAGTCGACGTCGACACGGGAACGAAGCGAAGCGAAGCATAGCATTCTTTGGCGAGCGTGGCTCTCTTTCTTTTATACATGCGCGAACTGCGGGGGTTCTCCCTATCGACGGGCTACGAATTCCCTATCGCAAGCAGAGCTGTGAGCTGCGAAGGAGACAATTCGGCGACCTCTGCGATAAGAAATTCCAGAATCGATCCAAGCAATCCGCACCCGCGTTCGCCGCAGCCAGAGCGGCGACGATGACGGAAACTGTGTAACGGCGGAAGGAAGCCGAAGTGCGCGGTGGCTGTCCATCCTTCCAGGCCTTACATAACTAGAGTATCGAGATCAGGGAGAGATGCTGGGTTTTTTTGCCGAAAGGGCTCGGGCTGCAACGCTACCTACTCTAACCTTGATTGAAAAAAGCAAATGTAGGGTTGGCGCTAAGTATGGGAGATCGGTGCCGAGAAGGCGGGCAGGGTCTGGCCTGAGGAAAGTCATGTGGAGAAGCTGTGACCTGGCCATGCCGGCTGATTGGCTGCCTCAGACCCCGCCACGGCTACTCTGCTTTGCGAGTAGCTACGCACTCTAGAGTGCTCTAGCAGCAGCAACAGCAACAGCAACAGCAGCATCGCCCAACGAGAGAGCAAGCGTCGACGGCTCCTTGTAGTCCTCATCTGAGGGCCCCAGCCCCAACCAGCCAGCCCAACCAAGCCACGCCATCGGCCAATTGGTCGGAAACGTGCAAGCAGATGCGCCGGTCTGTCGGGGCGAGGCGGCGGCGGTGAGCGTTCGGAGAGTGGGATCGACTTTTGCCTTTCTGGGGGACTCGTCTCTGTTCTTTGTCCTCGTCTCGCGTCACGAGCCCATTCGATTGGAAGATCTCATAATACCATCAGCATCAGCATCAGCATCAGCAATCTCGCTCAATTCATCACACATGCGTGCGTGCGGATGCTCAATGCTCTGCTATGTACCGGTAGTACCATCGACTCACAATGCCTTCTCTCCGCTGCCCCAAAACCCTGCCTTGCAGATCCGTGCCGCCGCCGTCGAGCAGGGTGGGTCGACCGTTCCTCGTTCTGCGATCCACGTGCGGCGTCTGGCGGATTTCCATTAGTCACTGTTATGTAGAAGCGCTTTCGAGGAGGGCGATGCGAAGGGTTGAACCGGTGACGAGTACTACGCAGCCTATGCTTTCAGCTAGGGGATTGGCATGGAGTCAATCCAGATCCGCGTGGTGTCTGCTAGATGCTTTTCAGCAGGAGATCGTTTATTTTCTGCCGTCGTGGTTTCCTTTTCTTCTTTTCTTTTCCTTTTTTTCTCCTTCCTTTTTTTTTCCTTTTTTTTCCTTGGTGCTAGCTGGCAGAGATGGCGTTGAGCCTAACCTACCTTACATGAGTGCGAGTAGAACAGACTCTTGATTTTCCCAGTTCCGGACATGGGGTTTGTGATGGTGGGTTGAGCTTGAACGAGCGCGGAGGAAGACTCTCAGACAGAAAGGGTTTGCATGGGCAGCATAGCGGCATGATGGTTGATGACTGACTGACGGCTGTGTCCGCGATGGCGAACTCGGTGCCTTTCTATTGGACCTTGCTGGACCTGCCATCGGGAGCCGGGTCCCAACGAGCAGCGTCATTGTAAAGGCATTTTTCTTTCTCTGCCTTGGGCTGTCTGTCCATTTCAACGGTGACCGCCTGTGGCCAAACTCACCCCCAAAACCAACTCCTTCTCGCCCCACCCTCCCACGGACTGACACAATCTCCCCAGATCCAACACGAAAACCCCCATACCTGCCACACACCTTTCATCTTCAGCATCTTGCATCAAATCATCGTGCTTACCTTGTAGTTGGAACTACCACTGTTCACGGGACCCACACATCCACACACACATCCACACACACATCCACACACATCCACACACGGCCCTCCCCCCCACACACGCTTTCACACCTTGATCGCTACCTTGAACTTTGATCCAAAACCTACATCTATTAAAGAACCCCCCCCACCGTCCGCCACCATGCTTCCAAACACCCTTCATCAGCATCACCACTTACAAGAAGACGACTCTTCCGGAATCCTACAATCCCTTCAGTCTACCGCTCCCGAACCACCTTCACCGAACACCCTCGACAAACACTTCGTGTTCCCACTCGAAAAACTTCCGCGTAACACTTCCTACCCGCTCAGCATGCCCGTCCACGAGTCTCACATCGCAAAGACCCGGGTGGCTGCCCCAATTGAACGTTTGCCGGTTGAGATCTTTGGTATGTTGTGGGGATCCGCTGCTTTGGTGTCTGGGATCCATACTGACTGGCTCCGACAGATCAAATCATCCCCTACCTCGCCGTTGAAACTCCCACGAATGGTTACACACCGCGAAACCGAGACCTTGCGTCGTGCCTACTTGTGTCTCGCACCTTCTACAATATGACTCTGTCGACTTTGTATGCGCGAGTTACCTTCCCACACTCGTCGATATTCTCCAAGTTCCTTGCTCACATCACCAAGTATCCTGAGTTGGGCCAGCTAGTACGGCGGCTGGACTTTGCTCAGTTTACAGCGGTTGGGCTTGGACGGACGAGGAAGGCGCAGTTTGAGATCAACAACCTCACCCAGGAGACATTGCTGCGGTGCTTGAGCTTGACTCCGAGACTTAGAGAGTTTCTGGCTGTGGAGTCTATGGACATGGACGTCAACGCTGCTGTGATGGAGAAGTTGTTCTTCGATCTGCCCATGCTCCAAGCTGTCGACTTCTGCGGATCCGGCATCACTTCGAGCTTCGTGAAGGATATGACTGCCGTGCTTTCTTCCAACAACCCACGCATGCCTGATGTCATCGGATTGAAGCGGGTTGGGTTCCACGGGTGTAACATCCTGCCCCCGTCGGTGTTTGCTTCGCTCGTGCCGCGTCTTGGAAACGTCACCCACCTGGACCTGACGCATACTGCTGTTACGGACGGCACTCTCCATGCTCTGCCCCACACTGCGAGACTTACCCACCTCTCGTTGTCTAAGTGCAACAGACTTCGCGGACCAGCAGTCGTTGACTTCATCGTCAACCACCCTGCGCTGAAGAATCTCATCTACCTGAATCTTCATTTCGATACTAGCAGATATCGGCTTCTGTCGGTTGCGGACGTGGATGAGCTGCTGCCACGCTTGCCCAAGTCTCTTCGTTCGCTCAACCTCTCCGGCGCGAAGATCAACTCTTCGCACATCCCCGAATTGCGACGTCTGGCCGAGCACCTCGAGGAACTTTCCATTGGCGGTGCTGACCTCACGCTCACGCAAATAAATGTTCTGTTCGAGAAGGGCGAAGAGGATGAGCAGCGTCTGCGCGGCGGACCTCGCCAGTCCACCCTGCGCTACCTTGACCTCACTGGTGTCGCGTCAGTGACACCCGTGGGAATCATCTTAGCGGGCAGCAATGAATCACTCCTCCGTCGTGATACATTCCCGCTTCAAGTTCTCGAACTGAGCGAGAAGGTTACCGATGGACTCAAGGAGCGCTCGGTCTCCGGCAATCGGATGGGCTGGGTGGTGAAGTCTGACAGTCGTCGCCAGTGGTACGTCCGTAGGAGCCCGGGAGTGGCTGCGGGCGGAGACCAATTGGCCAAGGCCATCGGCGAGGATGATGGCAGTAGGCCCTGGAAGATGGGTGGAAAGTGGTGGGGTGCTCGCAAGATTGGAATGGCTGAGGCCGAGCCTACCGGACTCTACGGATACTACTCTTACGGAAAGTGATTTCGCCCGCCTGGATTCATTCTCGTGTTCGGCTGTACAATACCTATCGACTTTTACATACGGGACTGGTCACTTGATCCCTCGGTTTATTTTTCCCCAACCGGTTTTTCTTTTTCATTTGTCGTTTTTGTCTCTTTGCATTGGCCATGAGTTTGCCCGTCGGTTCTGATTGGAGTTCCTGAGGTGTATTGTTTACGTATTTGCTTTCTTGTCGTGATTGCTTTCACCTGCTGATCGGGTGCGCAACATACGTCATTTTTGGTCTCTTTCGGCTTTTCATGGCGGGGGATCGGTAAGGCAGGGCGCATCGGGTTTATTGGATATTTGCTTTTTCTGTTTCTTCGATTTACTTTTTTGTGTTTCAATGGTGGACTCGGAGTTGAGTGTTTCCGCAAATTGAACTGGATGCACCAATCTGGGGTGGTGATTTGCTTTTTACTCTTTGCTTTTTTTTTCGAACTCCAGAGTGTATCGTTTTCGATCACCTGTGAGTGCGTGGGTCATATTATTATTTCTTGTGGTCGTCTGTCTATAGCGAACCGTCGCGAGCGAAATCTAAGTACATATTTTACCTGATGGTCATTGGGCGCATGCGCGTGAGGTGAGGTGGGATGGGATTCGAATAGGCGCAGTGAAGAGCGGGCAAGCCACTCGGTATGATTGGTGGCAATTGTCGGTGGTCGAACGGTGACGCCGGTCCGTCCGTCGTGGCAAGACAGGTAACGGTGCTCAATGCTGGGCTGACGTTTTGTGCGGTTGCGATGGAGTCACGGCGGTTCACACCGGCCTGGAGGCTGGGATTGTTTGTTGCACCGGAATGTCCGCAGGCGCTGAGCGCTCAGTGGACCATTCCTTCCACAGCAACGTCGGTCTCACCCGTCTCACGCATCTGCCTTGATCATCCCGGCCGGGTCGAGTGACCGCACAAGTCCGGAGTCCGGAGGTTATGATACACCCCCCTGGCTGCCATGCTGTTAACTCCGTTCTCTGTGACACCGTTCGCGGATCTGATTAGCAACGCACTGCCAAATTCCGTCCGCAACGCAAGGCAGCCCCACCCTCCCTTCCTCCGTCTGAACACGTAGATACTCCGGAGTTTGCGTCGGAGCTTGTGTCGTATGTAACCGTGTCTTATGTACATACATACGAGGTGGATATTACGGCATTCGGATATAGAATTTAGGGGGGTGTCCGTCCGTGGGCCGTGCCGGTCGGTCGGTGGGTACTTAAGCTCAGCGCAGCTCTGCTCAGCTCTGAAGCGACAATTCGACATCAGATAACTCTCCCTCCGCTACCTACCTGCCTACTTCGTTACCGCATACCAACCCCACCCCACCACACCCCACCCCACCAAACGTCGCATCACACACACACACACACGCACACGTGCACACACACACAATGCCGTTGGCAGCACTCAAGCGTCTCGGCAGCTCACTGCTCACGCCGCGGTCGCAATCGCCCACCGACGGGGCGTCCAAGGTGACGAAGGAGACGCTGTTCCCCCCGATCCCTTCGGACGACGACTGCAACCACGACTGCGCCGCCTGTCCCGTATCCGATGGCACGGGCTCCGGCTACGGCCGCGCATTCGACAAGATCGGCACGGACAGCTCCGACCCGCTATGGGGGCAGGTGAAGGCGTACGGGACGCACGCGATCGTGGCGACGGGGAAGACCGACTGGATCCGCGATGTTGAAGACATCAAGGGCAGTGTTATGGCCGCCCTGGCGGCGAAGAAGAAAGCCGTCGACAACGGCCGCTTGATGATTTCTGCCAGCAATCTGCCGCCGCCGCAGGAGTATTTCGAAGCGCATGGGGGCGAGGGCAGGGACGCCCCGACGGATGTTATCTTATTGCCGGCGTTTACGGTTCTGGAGGGAGTCACGCCCGCGGATGCGGACGAGATTGTCAGGTGCTATATCAACCCCGGGCCGACGAGTAGTACTCTGCTGCCGCCGCCGCCACCTCTAGCCGAGGAGCCCGCCGTCGCGGAGGACACCCCCGCCGCCGACCCAGCGGAAATCGCACCCACCAGCGCCCCCTCCACGACCGCCGAAACCGCGCTCAGCACCACCCTCCCTACCACCCTCAAATCGCACCCGTACCCACACGCATTCCTGATCCTAATCTGTTCTCACCGGCACCGCGACGCGCGGTGCGGTATCAGCGCACCGATCCTCTCGAAAGAGTTTGAGAAGCACCTTCGTTCGGTGCACCTATGGCGCGACCATTCTGACCGGCGCCCCGGCGGCGCCAGCGTCGTCTTCATCAACCATGTCGGCGGACATAAGTACAGTGCCAACGTTATCATCTACCGCAAGGAGGATGGGCAAGGGATTTGGTTGGCAAGGGTCGCGCCCAGACATGTCGAGGGCATTGTTAAGCATACTATCGTGGAGGGAAGGGTTAATACTGAGATGGTTAGGGGCGGGTTTAATAGGAGGACGGGGGCGACGAGTTGGTAGTGTATGTAGTGCTGCAATGGGAGGGGAAGGGAAGGGATAGATAGAATAGATGGGGATGAATTGTGGGAATATGTATAATAAAGATGTCAAAACAGCTTCCAACGGGGGCCGCTACCGAGTGCTCGCCAATGACCCTCATAATCCCTCCTCCCCCTCCCCCCATCAGCACGCACTTTCGATTGATTGATTGACTGACTGACTGGTTGATTGATTGTTCATTCATTACACATTCATCATCTCATAGTAATTTCCTCCTCTCCAGGAGATCTCTCCATCTCTCCGTCCTTCCTTCCTTCATTCCTTCTTTCCTTCGTTCCTTCTTCTCCGGCAGTGGGCGGCGGCGGGGGGGTCATAAACCATCATGTATAGCAGTTAACAGCAAAAACAAAAGCAAAGAGCAGAAAAAAAACAGGCAGAAAAACTCATCGAAGAAGAAAAAACTCATCGAAGAAAAGAAACGAAAAGAAACGAAAAGAAAAAGAAAAGAAAAAAACGCCATAGTTATCACACCCACTCATCACACCCATTTCTACAACCCCACAAGTCAAGTTACAACCCCACAAAAAGTCCCCAGAATCCAGTCCAGGTCATCCATCCATCGCACTATCCCCCTGTTTCCCCCACACTTATTGAGCACAACGCCCAACACACAATTCTTTACATCTGGGAAGAAAAGAAGAAAGGAAGAAAAAAAAGAACACCACCGCATGCAGAATGCAAAGTTTGTCATGCTGATGAAGTCGAAGTCAATGTTTGTTTTAAAAAGAAAAAAACGACGAGAAAAAATTGGATGTCAAAGAGGCCTGTACACTACTCTCGTCTCGCAACCCCAAGATAAAAAAAAACCCGCACAAAAAAACGAAGAAAAAAAAGGGAAGGGGGGATGGGGGTAAAAAAGGAACAAGGAAACAGAAAACGAGTGCGGGGGGTAGTAGTTATAACTCGTAGAACAAAGAAACAAAAAAAAGTAAGCGGCATGGTGGTTGTGCGTTGGATGTGTAGATACATATCCTATTAGTATTCCCATCCGCCCACCAATCCAGGGCTATTCTCTCTGTGTCCGTTCCCCAGATCCAGTCCGAGGCCGAGCTCTAGTTTCGGCGGTGCATCATCCTTCTTCTTCTTGGCCTTGATGGGGCTGGCAGGACGACTGTGTTCGATCCGGGGACCGAAGCGGACGTCGCCAACGTACCACTCGTCCTCGGATGCCGCACGCACCCACGTCTTGAGACCCTCGTGGACAGAGCTGTGAAGCTTCTCCTTGCACGTGCGGAGAGCACCGCCCATAGCACGCTCCCAGCCAGAGTTCTTGAGATCCATGCGGAGATCGTTGCGTTCCTCACGGGTAGCAAGGGATGCAACACAGCCGTTGAGGAGATCCATGTGTACGGCGAGGTAAGACGTTGCCTCCCACTCGACACCACCGACGTGGGCAGCTGCTGGTACTGGTGGCCTTTCCTGCGGAAAGTTGCGCTCCGTGTATGACACCGACTTTGAGATCGGGGGGTTCACAGGTATGATGTTGGAGCCGTGGAGGAAGATCCAGAACACCTCCTTGGTGACGTTGACTACCTCCTTGCACCATCTTCGATACGGTCTGTTGACGTGCGCAACCTCGATAAAGTCCAGCGGACGCTTTTTGGGGTCGGGCTTCTTATCGGCAAGGTAAGAGAGGATCCTTCGCGTGCGGAGGGGTCGCTGCGATGCTGGGGAAGTCTGGAGATGGACGTAAAGAAGCGAAATGATGATTCCTCGGGTGGTAAACTCCGAGGGGCCTTTCTTTTCCTCATCGAAGAGCGAATCGAGCAGCCGTGGAAAGATGATGGAGCCCATTTCAGCCAGTTTCTGCAGGGCCAATGACGCTGTGCACTGTCCCTTCAAACAGAGCAGAAGTTCGTGTAGGATGTTGTCCTCGTGCTCTTCCCTCCATTCCACGCCGAGTACTCGCTCGACCATAGACCAGATAGCCTCCATACCGCCTTGCTTCGTGAACGATTCGACCCATCGTAGCGTCTCGTTACGGAGCACTAGCCGGAGCTTGTGCAAAACCGCAACCTCGACATCTTGCATGTGCTTTTCGTATTGGGGCATCTCTGTATTCTCCGCAAACAACCCATGTCCAAAATTCCTCCTCTTTCCCGCCTCCTTGAGCCACTTTACCCACTCGTCCGGTTGGAGGGTTGCAATCGTGGTCGGTGATGGCGGTCCATGGCCGGGAATGGCAGAGGTACTGGTTGGCGGAAACAAGTTCTTGCCCTTCGCAAACGGATCCTCGGCACCGCCCTTTTGTCGTTTCGTGGGCGAAGACGGCGCCGGAACCACATCTTTATCCTTGCTAGAACCGAATGTCCTGCTCCGGGGCCGTGACCTCTTGCTCGGACTCGCATCGGCGCTATCCTTGCCCTTGGACTTTGGCCGGACGTCCGTGCTCGACCCCGCCGTCTTTGGCCGCTTCCCGAAGATGCCCAGCCCGGAGGATATGACTGAAACGACTGGCGCCTCCTTGGGAGGTTTCTCCATCTGTTTCTCTTTGTGAATGAACTCCTGTTTTACCCGTACATCCAGCCCCCTCATCTTGTCTCTCATGTTTTCCGGTACTCCTCGCGAGTCCTAGTCAAAGGGGGTCAGCGGATGTCTACGAGTGATAAATTGTGAGTACCCACGAGCAGCTTTTCGAAGGCCCTATCGATACCTTCCAAGTCCAGCCCCGCAGACTGCTTGCCGCTGCCTTTGCTCGAGTGCGATCCAGCCGGAGATTCCTGTGCCTTTTTCGGTGGATCCGGAAGTAGCTTTTCCTCCGTGCTTCGGTGTTCGTTACTTTTCCTAGGCGCTCCGATCGAGAAACGATTGGACGTCGCCGAGGGGAAATATGCGCTCTTGGGCCGTGGCTTGGATTCTCGGCCCTTCGAGCTGTCTCTCTCCCTCTGACTTTCGCGTTCGGAAGGCTTGATCAATGCAGGCTCAGCCATGGTGCCACCGGCGCCAAAGTTCCTCTGACTCTTGGGAGTATATTCCGTCGGCGTGTACCTCTTCATGAGCTCTTCCGTCTCCCGTCTCCGCGAGCTCATGTACCGCTCCTCGGACGACATCGACGTCCGTGGCGGGGTTATCAGATGGATTGACGAGTCCGAGTCGTGTGGTGTGAGTCTGGGCCTCCCGTTTCCAGAAGGGTGGAATTTCGGCGGAGCGAACGATGGTTGTTCGGCTGGGGGTCTTCCTCGGTGATCGATGGCATCCCGTGAGACCAACCCGTGTATACTCCTCGGCGAGAGAGGGGTAAGAGGTTCCCTCGGCTGTCTATTCTCCTTGTTGTCCTTGATAAACGACTCCGCCACGTCATTCCTGTCCTGCTTCCTCCGCAACAGGTTGATGTCGATCGCACTCTTGCTCTTGGACGGTTTCTTCGAGTGTGTCGGTTTCTGCGGACTCGTCGATAAAACCTCGGTTTGCGTGCGGTTCGGCGTCATGAGGTCCCTCAACGCGCCAGAGAGGTCGAAGCTGCCCCTCGACGGCGAAGCCGGCGTACTCGGTGACGCATCTCTCTCTCTGTTCCTATCCTCCTTCCGCGACATCATGGACGAGAGGGATATCGACGACATCGACTTCTTGTGCATGCGTTTCTTTCTGTCTTCGCGAGCGAACGGGGCTGACGGCGGTTCCAGGTCGAGCGGAGGCAGGAGCGGTAGCGACGGGTCGATTGGAGGCAGCTGCGGCGCCGCGCTTCCATTGAACATGTAGGTGTTGAGCGGATTGGACGCGGCAACGTCTTCGGGGGAAATGGACGCGGACTTCTTGTGGCCCTTGTGCGGCGACACAATTGCCCTCAGTATTGCCGTCTTCGAGCGTTTGTGTCCCTGTGTGTATGGCGTCGAGGACATCGCAGGCGAATCGTCGGCGGCCATGGTGTGCTAGCTGTTTGGGGGTGTGGGGGGGTGTTCCAGCGTGGAGTCGGGCTGTGGTGTTAAGCGGCGACAGGTTTCGCGAAGAAGGAGAGTGGAAGGTGATATGACAGGCTTTTTTTTGTTATGACTGCGAGTGCGAGCAGGAGATGTTCGAGTAGGAGGCAGGAAAGTTGGAAGTTGGTTCTTCCGTGGTCGGTTGGTAGCGATGGCGGGAAGGAGGGTGGGGAGCTGACGGGGGGGGACCAGAGCTTGCTCGCTCTCAGCCCTCACTCTCAATTGGCAGAGGACAGACGGGGGTTCGGGGGGTGGAAAATGTGAGGATCGAATGGATTGCGAGAAGGAAAACGACAGAACAGAGTGCCACGCCTCCTGTCTCCCTTTCGCGCGCGTTTTTTGGCGAGGAAGCGTGTAGCGAGCGAGACGGATGGACTGGCGAGGATTTTGGCGAAGGAGAAGGGAAGCTCTGTCGATCAGCAGAAGAGGAGGGAGCGTGCTTGCCTGGGCAGCGAGTACGCGGGTATTCGAAATGCAGTTATTACTTGGGCATTGCAATTTGCGTTTGCATCTGCATTTGCTTTTGCATTTGCCTTTGCATTGTTTACGATGCCAGCGAAGCGCCAAAGACACGAGTCGCCGGGGCAACGAAGGCGAGCGGAATGGGAGTGATGCAACGTTGGAATACATAACAACACCCATGTCAGGGACTCAGGATACCTCACGCCCGATGCACACGGCGACCGGCTAAGTATGCGGTGAAGAGGGACAAACGTGCTAGTGATTAGTAGTTGCACTGGACTGGCATACGGATGGTTTACACAGCACCAACGAAGCGGATGCTGGGGAAAACAGGCATGAAAGCGATCTTACGATGTCACCTCTGTGCGGGAAGGTGGTAACTGCGGCCATCAGCCACTCGGGAGCCACACTCCTGCACGCGTCATCACTCGCCCGAACAGGAGAGCCGCTGACCGCATCATCCCGCTGGAGTGTCCGCGTCGCATGCAATTGATGATTAAACAAAAACAAAGCGAAATGCTGGAGTCACGAGTGTCAGTGTTGGTTCCAGCGAAACACGTCATTCCGTATATCCGTGGAATGCCGTACGGCTCCCTGCGGACTGGTTCTTCTGCTGCCTGACACTCGCGCGGGAGTCTGTCGATTGCCCGCAGTGCTGACATTTTTAGCCGATTTGGCCGGCATAATCGCCGACAAGGGAACCCGTATGGATGGAGTAACTGTAATAATAGGCTTCCCTCCGTCTCCTTCGAAACGGGCCAGATGGTCAGCCGTGAGGATACTTCTCCTCAGTCTCCTTCGAAGCGGGCCATCAGTCGATCAGCTATGAAGATACTTCTCCCAGTCTCCTTCTCGAGACTAGCCAGTCAGCCATGAAGACAGTTACTTCTCCCCCCACGCACCTCTGGCTCCACTCGACACCGCTCCCCTCTCCTGTTCTGTGACGACACGGGAAGGCATGACACCGCCGTACCATGAAGCCCCGCCACGACCGCCTCTGATAGGTCATATGCCGGTCCTAGCCCCAGCACTCGCACCCCCTTCCAGACCTTCCCACATTCATTCGTCGATCGTGAGGTGTCAAGTCAAGTCAGAGCCAGCGGCCAACGGCCAACGGCCAACGAACTAGTCGCCGCTCACCCGCATCCGACGACGCCGACGCCGACCGCTACATACGCCGACCACCCCGACCACCCCGCTCAGCCCAGCCATCCGCGATTCCACCTCCACCTCCACCACTCACAACAAAGTCGCCAGCCATCCCTTACCGTTCATCGCGCTAGGCTCAACGCATCGCTTCCCGTCCGTCGTGTCTCACAACTATTTACCTACACCTTACTTATCATAGTTGTCCTACATACAAAATAAAACACTGAACAGCTCGTGAATATCCTACCTGCTTTCCTACTCGTGGCCTAACATGTGCAGCGTCGTGATCGGAGTCTCCCGCTTCCAACGAACTCCGGCATTGAAGTGACAAGTGACAGTACATACAAAACCACCTAGCAGACAGCTCCCACCTCCACCAGCCCACCTCCGCATCCCGCAATCAAGGAAGCGCGCGATACAAAGTATATACATACAGCGTCTTCAGGTCCCTGGCTAGCATACATATTGGGCGAGACGGTTGACAGATCGACGCCTAGGATATCGTCGACCGGACGAGACGTCAATGCCGCCGCCGCTGCCGCCGCTGCTGTTTCACGCCAACCATTATTCCGGTCCCGCTCCACCCCCCACCCACAACTGACAGCAGAAGTAGGAAGTATGTAGGCAGGGCACGACAGAGCAGGACAGGGCAGGGCAGGGCAGGACAGGGCAACAGGCCGAAATGGATTATGGCGCAGTTGGCGCCGAATAGAAACACCTCAAATGTACAAAGGCCAGCGCCGCTGAGAGCATGTGTACAAGACTGCTCCTCCCAGCCCTTCGATTTCACCTCTCCAGTAGCGCACCCTTCTCCTCCTCCCCATTCATGAAACAAACACATCAGCCGTGCGTGCCAGTGCATACTTACCCAGGTATCGCAGCTACCTACCGGCGTACAATTGGAAACCTGTATTGCATCTGGTTCCGACGGACGTCGTGACATCCATCCGACATTGACATCAAACCGTTAGATATGTGCGAATAATCCATGGTGAGGTAAGCGCCGAGCTTGCATGCGTAAGTACGATATTGCTACCCCCCGCCCTCCCGTCTCGAAATCCGTAGTCGAGTGGGCGGTTGCTGGCAATTCGCATTGCCGTCCGGATCGCCTGTGTAGTTATGTGGAGGCAAGTGGTAGTTAGCCCCAAGTATTAGGAGGCTACGATATTCACCCTTGACTCGACTCGACTCGGCGATAAACGTGGATCCTCGTTTTGCTATTGTCGCTGGAGTTCGTAATTGAAAATCATCTCATGCGGGCACCACCATAATTCTGGCAGCAGCTCTGTACATAGGTCCATCCGTTCTACGTGAGCTCGGTATCTGGCAACGACATCGATATGTTGATCATACGTTTTTAGGAGGAATCCGAAGATTCCGAACGAGGAGTCTATACTCTACAGCACTCGTGCCCGCCGCTTCCTATTCTACAAAATTGAGGTCACATGTGGAACGCGATATATGTAACAATGAAGTCAAATCCAACTGAAATTCACACCCAAACGCCCCCTCCCTCCCTCCCCAGCCCATCTAACTCGCCACTTTCCACCCACCTCTACCCCTCACCATCCACCCACCTCTACCCCCACCATCCACTCTCCGGAACCCCTCAGGGTCCCCCCCTCTCCGGGGCCCGCAGGCCCCCTACGGGACCCGTTAGGGTCCCCACCTCCGGGATCTCACGATCCCCCCCCCCCCCTAGGACACCACCCCAGGCCCACAAGGGTTCAAAGGCTAAGCCTTCTCGCCCTTGTAGAGGACCTTCTTGATGACGACTGGAGAGGTGCCCGCCTTGGGAGGCGAGGCACCTTCCAGGTTACCAAACTTGTCAAGGGCCACAGGGCCCTTGGCAAGCCGGCTGCCATCAATTCTGGCCAGCCTGGCCTGGGTAGGTGAATGCGTTTCCGCATCGGAGCCGTTTCCGGACTCCAAGGGGGCCCCCCACCGCACGCCTCTCTTCGGCGGTGTCGGCTCCTTCGGCACGAAGCCGGAGCTAGGGCTTTCGCCCGGACCAAGCTCTACTCCTGTCTCCAGGAGATGGGCCTTGCGCTTCCGCCGCCCATCGGCGGCGGCTTTCGTCTGCAATGCAGCCGTGGGGGAGGGAGGCCGAGCAATCGGCTTCCTCTCCACCTGCCGCTTATGCGGCGTCGGCATGCAGTTGAGGTTGGTGTTTTTCTTCACCAACTCCTTCCGCTCCCTCTCCAGCATGGTTTCCCACGTTAGTGGGCCCGCAGGTCTCGGAGCGGCAGGTGCCAACGAGATGGTTGGCGGCCTTACAGCCGCACGACCACTTCGCCGGACGCCCTCTGTGGCTTGTTTTTTCGCAAGCCCGCCAGAGGGGTCCTCGGCACTGCGTTTCCTCGTCCTGGGACTTGCCCAGGGGCTGGAGGGGGGCACTGCAGACGCGTCGGATACCAACGGCGAAAACGGTGTCGGAGCTCCCTCCACGGGCGGCAAGTAGACAGCCTCAGGAACCTTTCGTTC
Source organism: Tricharina praecox (assembly GCF_024521635.1). Classification (NCBI taxonomy): domain Eukaryota; kingdom Fungi; phylum Ascomycota; class Pezizomycetes; order Pezizales; family Pyronemataceae; genus Tricharina; species Tricharina praecox. The sequence goes on from NW_026250403.1 coordinate 2,872,480, forward strand.
GTTTGGTGCCTTTACCATTGCCCTTGGGATCTATTTTTCCAGTGTCAGCTATTAATCTTCTAAATTCGTCGGGTAAGAGTGTATACCTTGCTCGTCATCGCCGCCTTTGGTATCGGAAGTGACGACTTGGGAGCGATTCTGGTTTTCTCATCATGTTTCCTGATGAAACTGTCCAGAACTCCCGAGCCCGTCATCTTCGAGGGCTCCTCACGGAGCGCCTCGGTATGCTTCCGTACCAGGTATCCGCGCGCTAAGGCCCGTAGGCGGTCCATGGCCGCTTCTGCGGCCATATGGGCGAGCTCGATGCTCGCCCTCCGTCCATATCTCCTCCGGGTGAGGGAATCCGGCGCCTCCTCGACGTTCGCCTTCAATCGCTTCTCTGGAGGAGTGGACGGACCGTCCACTCCTGCCAGCGGGACATCGACGTAGCTGAGTCTCCGCTTCGGCGATTTACCAGGCGATGTCGAGGAAACGTTCTCCTCGAAGGGACTTGAGGACTCGAGATCACCCACCGACTGCTGCTCCGGGGTCCCCGGAGGCGAGTTGGCGGGTGCCGGTCTAATCCGAGCCTTCATGGGGCTCGAGGACACGAGACCATCCACCGACTGCTGCTCCGGGGTCCCCGGAGGCGAGCTGGTGGGTGTCGGTCCAATCCGAGCCCTCATGGGAGTTGGATTCTGCGGCCGCTCAAGAGCGGCCGCACTAACCGGGGGACTCGATGGAATATCTATTCCATACCCCCCAGCGCCTCTGGCCGGGCTCGAGATCGCGATCCTAGGGGATCCATCTTGGGAGAACAGCCGCGAGGCATGTCTCATCGGACTCGATCCGATAAATCTCCCCATCACTTCGGGCCTCAGGCCCGAAGTCTTGATTGGGGAGAAATCCATGGAATTCCCCGTGATCCGCGACTCATCCCCCGGCCCCCGGGTCTCCTCGTCGCTTTCAAACCCCCCTTCCCAGTCTTTTACGAACCCGGGTTCGACAGCAGCTTGATGTGCTGGGCTTGAAGATCTTCGCTTCACCGGGCTAGACTGGGAAGAGGGGAGCGAAACCGGCGGGAGGAAGGTCGCCGGGCTGGACGGAATTTCCGTCGCGCGTGGTTTCAGCGGACTGAAAACAGGCGACGGAAGAGCAGCCAAATCGACCGAGGGACTCGAAGCTTGCCCAGTCTGTCGCTTGGGAGCGGATGCTCCCGCGACCGGAGTCGCAAACAACAGACTGAACCCGTCTGACGATATCTCGTCATAGGGTCGCTTACGAGGACCCAACGGCGATGACATTGCCTGACCCGGCCCCGGGGCCTGTTTCACAGGACTGCGACCTTTGCCGGCAACCAGCTTACTGGTTGCCGGCGACAGCACCGATAATCGGTGTCCATCTTCCACGACCGAAGATCCCTTCGGAATGGCCAAGATGGATTTCACCGATTTCGATGATCCGCCGGTCGCAGGACTGAACACCTTGATGGGTGTACTGGGCTTCGCCGGTGACTTGACCGGAGAATCCGAACCCATAATGGTGTTCAGTGCCAAGGGACTCCCAAAAGTAGCGTACGGGGTCACCATAGTGACCCCCGCGGGAGTAGACGCTACGATCGGGGTCCCTAATAGGGGATCACTGGCCCAGACAGACCGAGGCCGGCTTGGAGTGGCAAGTGGCAGGGGAGCGTCTGCTCCGCTGACAATGCCGTCCACAGCCGGCCTTGGTAACTTGACCGGGGAAGATCCAGTGTCCTCTCCTCCGTCTTCAAACGAAGACGGGAAGATCTCGTTGTAATTCAACGAGTTGTCCTGCGATGCGATTAGTGTTTGCCAACAATTTACAGATCTATGGGATACTTACAGCAACATGCTGACTGACCCCAATGGTATTCTCGCTAGGAGACCGAGGAACCACAGCGGGCGCCTGATCGGTCAGGCGCCCTTCAGCCGGAGTTGTCACTACCAACTCCGGCTCCACCGCTTCCGGCTCTGCCACGTCTGCTGGCTCCACCGGTTGTGGCTCTGCCACGTCCGGGTTTGCCACTTCCGGCTCCACGGTCTCCACCGCTGGTTCCACGGTCTCTGTCTCCGACTCCGCCGGCACATCAGCCTCGGCCAGTGGTTCTGGCTGAGGCTCCACCTCCTCCGGCTTACTTGGCTCTTCCTCGGGGGCCCCGATCGCCTCGGCCGGTTCCGGCTCCTCCAGTTCAACTTCTGGTTCCGGTTCGTTGGTTGGTGCCTTCTTCGCAGGCGACGCAACCACCACTTCGAATTTCGGGTCCGTTGACCCATCATCCATTTGGATGTCCTCTTCCGGTTCGGGCTCCGGCTGCTTCTTTCCTCTCGCAGCTCTCCCCTTCTTCGCCGGAATATCAGCATTGCGTGGTCCCTTCTTCGTAGGAGTCCTTGAACCTACCACTTTCTTCGCAATGACTTGCTTCGTCACGCCCTTCTTGGCCCCTCGGCCCTTCCCTTTGAGGGCCGCTCCAATTGCTCTCGCATCTTCATCTGAAATCTCCTCATCGTCTTCGCCGGCAACGGTATCTGCAGTCCGTGCGGGAGCAACCTTCTTCGTCAAACGACGTGGTGGTGGAGTCGGCGGCGGCGCAGGGGTAGCACTCTTCGTAGAGCGCATTGAGCGACATGGTGTTGGTGGTGCTGTTGCCGGAGTCGGAGCTCTGATATCGACTCCTGCCTCTTGATCTTGTCCCTCCTCGTTCTTTTCAGTCTTAGATCCTCGGTCCTTCTTCGCACAAGGTCTCGTAGTTGTAACCGGAGTAGCAGCTCTCTTAGCTCTCCCTTTGGTCTTCGACCCTTTAACATTCTGTAGGTCCTCCGCCTCCTTCTCTTCTTCAATTTGGGGTTCAATCTGGTCTTCTTCGTCGACCGGCGCTGCAGTATTCTTCTTCGTCCGAGGTTTCCGCGCTTTACTCGCAGTCTTTGTAGTATCTGTACTCGGAGTAGCCGTAGCCGTACTCGTAGCCGTACTCGTAATTGTAGATGTAGTCTTCTTCTTCGAAGCTTTCGTCGTTCTCGTAGCAGCCATAGCTGTGGCCGTAGCCGTCGTCATAGCCGTAGCCGTAATCGTGGCCGTAGCCGTAGCTGCCGTAGCAGTAGTTCGAGTCGCACGCTTCTGACGCGTCGTCTTCGTCTTCGTCACCGGTTTCTGAATCTGGATATCTTCCTCCGCCTCCTTCTCTTGTTCAATTTGGGTTTCAATTCGGTCTTCTTCATCGACCGGCGCTGCAGCAATCTTCTTCGCACGGGGTTTCCGCGGTTTACTCGCAGTCTTTGTATCTGTACTCGTACTCGTAGTTGTAGCCGGAGCAGCAGCTTTCTTAGCTCTCCCTTTAGTGTTCGACCCTTTAACATTCTGTGGGTTCTCCGCCTCTTTCTCTTCTTCAATTTCAATTTGGGTCTGAATCTGGTCTTCTTCCTCGACCGGCGCTGCAGTATTCTTCTTCGCCCGGGGTTTCCGTGCTTTACTCGCAGTCTTCGTAGTATCTGTACTCGTGGTCATTCTATCGGTACTCGTAATTGTAGATGCCTTCTTCTTGTTCGAAGCTTTCGTCGTTCTCGTAGCAGCTGTAGCCGTACTCGTAATCGTAGTGGCCGTAGCCGTAGCTATATTCGTGGCCGTAGCCGTATCTGCCATAGCAGTAGTTCGAGTCGCTCGAGTCGCTCGTTTCTGACGCGTCGTCTTCATTGTCGTCATCGGTTCTTGAATCTGGATATCCTCTGTCTCCGCCTCTGTCTCGGCCGCAGGCGCCTTCCGTGTGGAGCGGCGAGTTCCCTCCATTGCACGCGGGTCTTGCTCTCTCTCTGGGGGTGAGGGGTATCAGAACTGTCGGGGATTCTCTGATGCGATGCGATTGCGAATTGCGATTGCGATTGCGATTGAGGTATCGAGTGGGCACTCTAGGCGTGGGTATACTTCTCGTGGATGTATGCGATTGTATCGTACTTTGACAATTGTGTGTTGGCGATGAGTTGCTAACAGTGGGTGCTTGTCGAAGTGTCGAAGTGCAGGTGCGGGGAGTGGTGAGGAGCGGGAGTGGGAGTGGGTTGGTGGGTTGTGTGGTGTGTGGTGTGTGGGCGTGGCAGTCGCGATCGTGGTGCGCGTTGTAAACAATCGCGCCAAGACCCGTGATCCAACTGATAGACTCGCGCCAAGACCCGTGATCACCCAGCGGATCGACCCGCGTCGACAGCGCACGCGAGCGAGCGAGCGACGCGCACTTCACATAATTATTACGCGGGTCCAGTGATCGTTCTTTGTGCAAATAGTATCTAGGAGCCAACTGCTCGTATAATCCCTTCACTCGTCTCAACTTTTTTTACCCGTAATGTACAACGAAGACAATGTTGAAAGCAGACAGCATCAGAGCACCGCAATTCGAGCAAGGAGTAAGCAGCCCATAATGAAAAGAGGAAGAAGGAGAGGAAGAAATGACGTTATTCCAAAGAAAAAGAAAGAAAGAAAACCACCCATTTCATCCAAGCAGCCATCCAGCCAGGTCCCATCTCATGAATCTGCCCATACCCATTCCTTCGTTCCAGACATCAAAAACCTATCGGCACACACTCAGACTCACGTACGTCTCTACAAATACTTCTTCGGCGAGCTGTTTCGTCTCTTCTTGTAAATTACGTATGCCACAGCCAACCCTACCTGGACCAACACAACAATCGTCACCATCATGCCGATCTTGGGTCCTCCCGTCGCCAGAACCTGGGTAACACTGTCAGGCACTGAGTAGAGCAGGTTCATGTGATGCTCCTTAAGGGTGTTTCGGAGCTCCTCAAAGTGCTGGGTGTAGTCCTTCGAAGTCATCGCCTGTGCAATCTGCATCGAGATGTTCTCGATGACCTCGAGCCGTGCCTCCAGCTTGTTGATCTGTTCGCGAGGAACATTGGACCCCCGGCTTTCATCTCGCCACTGGTCTTCCTTGTGATGAAGGGTGTCGATTGTGTCGTAGATCATTCCGAGCTGGGTTTGGATTGCGGCAAGGTGGTGAGTCAGGCCCTGCAAGCGGTTGTGAAGATTTGTGAACTGTTCTTCGGCGGATTTGTAATACATGGCTTCGTGATCCTCCTCTCCGGGCTCCGAAAGCCATTCCTCGAAAACTTGTTCATGGGGCGCCTTCTTGGATCCTTTTCCGGATTGCGGCTGCTGCTGTTGCTGTTGTTGCTGCTGAGGCTTTCCCTGTTGCTGCTGCGGCTTGCCCTGTTGCTGGTATTGCTGTTGGTGCTGATCCTTGGGCACTTCGTATCCTCCATGGGGAGCGCCGACAAGGAAGTTGAAAAGCTCGAAGCTGTCGGGAATCTGCGACGTCGCCGCAGTGAGACCGAAGAAGTAACCCTTGGGAAGTCGGATCTTGTCGGTCTGGAAGCACATTTTTCCGTCCACCTCGACTTTGAAGAGGTTGGTATTCTGAGTGACCTTGATCTGAGAAAGCGAACCCTTATTCCGGTAGTCGAAATCGCAGTGTCCAAAGGCAAGAGATGTGGGGTTGTGATGCTTCGAGTAATCCGTCCTCCCATCGTTCAGGTAACCCCTCACTTGCGGGGCGCCTGTGTGCGTATCGACGACCAGAGCCAATCCATCCCAAGGCGGACTGGTGTATATCGTGTCCTGACCCGTTCCGGACCCACTCTTGGAACCCCGCGATGTGTACCACAGGTGAAGAGTACCGCCTGCGCGCTCGCCTCCGGACACTCGGAAATCGGTGGTCAGTATCCACTCGTCGTGGACGTTTGACATCTTGCCCCATACACCCACGCGTTGGTTTCCAGAGACTGGAGGTGTGAGGATCACTCTGTCGCCGAAGAGTTGAGGTGTGCCAAATATCTCGAAGTTCTGGATATTGCGCCGGTCGTCGGATATCCTAGGAGCTGCATGTCAACACATGACCACGGTATAGCAGAGAATCGAACGTACGGATGCCGCGATCCTATAGAGAAATCGGAGTCCACTTCGTATGGTCTATCATCCGCCAGCGCAAAAGCAGCTGCAACAGCAGCCAGCAAGCTCCATTGTAGCTTCATGTTGTGTGGTGGGAGATGGATCGCAACACAAGGAAACAAAGACTAGCACTTGGAATGGGAGAACTGCAGCCGGTGCAGCGGGGACTGGCAGGAGGCAGTAAATCGAGTTGAAGGCACTTCTTCGTGGAAGTTTGAGGTTGTTTCTTGCGGGGTAGTTAGTGGGAGTGGGTGGGACGGTACAAGTATCGCTCGTGGCCTCGCGTTTCGACAGGTGTCCTTAGAGCTTTGGTGGCTGTTCCACACACCAGACGCAATTGACGGGTCGAAATCCCTGCCGTCAATCAGATATGCGAGTCATTGAATACCTAAGTCAGGATTTACCCGGTCTTTGAATGGGTCCCTGCAGCATACCGAGGCAAGAGCTGTGTACTTTACGTACTCCAGTCTCTGAGCATCATTGCAATCCAAATGGCTTGCAACTGCTCAGTCGAAGTGTTTCATCAGTTCCACAGTTGAGAGGATCTTACGGCCGGGCCATAAAGTCAATCGAGCCGAAGCCAAAAACGCCCACATAAGCCAAAACCGACAATGTCAACCTAGGAATATCGGACTAGCATATGGCATGTATGTAGGGTATGTGTACGGCATCTACTCTAATTTGTGGAAGCGGCCTATGCAACGGCCCGACGGCGCCGACACGGATAACATCCCTAGTGAAAAAGGAAGAACCCGAACCACTACCACTACTATACTCGACAATCGATCATCAGAGTGAATGGAAATGAAAGACTTTAGGCTGCTACATAGCTCGAGAAAAGACACTATGACGACTCAACGATTTTAGCCCAGAACATGCGCGCAAAACCCCACCCTCACCAGCAAGAAGGGTTGTTGCTTCGGTCGATGGGACTAGCGCTGTCACCCGGTCAACCACTAATAATCACTCGTCATGCGAAGTCACCCTAGCCCGGTTCTGATAATTTGACAGGAAAGGTCGGGTTTGTGGTCGCCATAGTCTAGCAAGGCCGTATACATACGACAATGAATTGATTCTCTCACGCATAATATGTAGCTTAAAAGAGCGAATTGTAAGCCTGCTGAAAATTACCTGTGACGTGGGACGATAAGCTGCACCAAGCAGTGGAGTGATAGAGTGACGACAGTTGAGCGCTATACACAGTTCGGAATGAATCCGACATTTCATACCATCCGTTTTCAGCATCAGCTGCGGAGTCCTTCCAAGAAAATCAGGTGGTTGATGATTGGCCGTCAACACGTGCTGGCACAATTCATTACAGGCCTCTCTTGCACTGACGTTGGGTTTCGTCTCCGATCGGATCACTCGCCGAAAACCAAACTAGAGGCATTCGACGGCGTTCTGGAAGCGGCTTATCACTGTCTCGCTGGGTTCTATGTCATCACTCGCAAGTCCGAATTCCTGCCGTGGCAGCCGGGGGCGGGCACCAAAAAGGAGCCTACCCGCCGCACCCGGACTGTACTCTAGCTCGCTGCAGATGTATGGGGGAAAGCCCGGGCGTATGTACTCCCTCGTATACATGCGTCTTTGAAATGAGGCTACCAGCGGCATGGACGGCGAGTCACGATCTGTCGGAACACCGGTGAGCAAAAGGGCATATTACCAGCTGCAACTCTTTGGAACAGAATTTACTTCACTTGTAGTTTCAGGATAGCTGAATCTTTGTCCCGGAGCGCAGGGCTTGGAAGTTCGACCAATATCCCGAGACTTGCACGTTTGAATGCTGTGCTTAGCGGATTATCCGTCCGTTCGTCATTCCAAGTCTCGAATGTGTGGATTTCGCTCGGCTTGGATGAAAGACCACCCACATTCCTGGTTTCCGATGACCCATTCGGTTTTCTCGATTGGCTAGAATTGCACCGAGCTGATATCCTGCCATACGCTCTACCGAGAGCGGGCGGGCGCCAGAAAAGCAGGTGAACTGTTCTTTCGCGAAGATTGGCGAGTCACATCCGTGCTTCCGGTAAGGGAATGGTACTAGTAGATGGGGAGGAGGAGGAGGATGAGGCGAAGGAGGCGAAGGAGACGGAGGAGACGGAGGATGCGGAGGAGGCGGAGGAGGAGCAGGAGGCAGGTTAGGGTAGATGTTGATGCAACTCTCAGAGGATGAAAAGAGCACATGACATGCACATCTTTCCATATTAGTCCATTTGTACATATCTTTACTCATTCGCCTCAAATTTGCAAACTCCCATGATCGCTACATACGTGCATGATTACGACCGTGCTCGCGGCTGTCTATCTTCCTAGCTCGAGCCACGCAATGCTCACGTTCCAATGCGCGACATGCTTCCGATTCCGTGGCTTCGTGCTCACCACTATTTCTACATATCGAGTGGATCATGATCAACCACCAGGGCAGCCAGGCTCCAGCGCTGCGGAGACGGAAATAACCAGACGGAGCTCTACTAGAGCAGCAGGTACAAACCTATCATGATTGATGGGAACAATGCTGACGCAAGGAGATCGGTGGTAGAGTAGTCCCTGGCAACCACGTCCCTGGCCATCACTAGTCCTCATTGGGGCCTGTCTCCATTGTGGATTCTCCAGGATCGTTCCTCTGAAAGCGACTGTCCGGTGAATTCTGCACGACCACCACGATATAGGCCGAGAGAACTTCACGGACGATCACCTGGTTTGAGAAAACCCACCGCTGTCCGCCTCCGCAGCCACGGTTCCTGAGCTCATGTGGGCACCTGGGGAGATGGGGGTTTTCTTTGTCTGAGCTGGAGGGGTTCGCCGGAAGTGGTGGCTGCTGCGAACGGGGGGACAATTACTATGATCATACATAGGAGCATACCGTACATATGCTGGCGCACGACGCACGTAGGTGTCCATCCTACGCATCAGCACGGGGGCGGAATTCTTGTCGGCTGAAATTGAGTACCTGATAGGGACGGACGGGAAATGAGGCTAAGCGAACGTACATGAGTGACAAGTGTTCCTGCAGTGACTTTTCAGTTCCGTACCTGCATGAGCTTGTTGCGTTTTCTGCAGTGCAGACGCCACAATTTCGTGATGGAGTAGTAACATACTCTTGGTATGTAGATCGTGTCGGGCAGTGAAACGAAGCCTCAAGAAAGTGCAGATGCCGGTCCCCTGGGGCTATGAGTAAAGTTGCGGGCTCTTTCGCAGCGCCGCACATCGCACAGCGGATGTGCATGCAGCTCAGGTCTGTGTGGTTCTTCCGACGAGCCATCACATTTGCACTTGGGCTTGCGCCCATTGCGCGCTCCGAACGACCGTTAGCTGAGCTCCGGTAGTTCGAATTGCAACTAAGGATTGGGCATGTACCGTGGATAAATCGCTACAGCACATCCGCTCTCGGAGCGCAGTTCGATTGGTGGGGCTTTCTGCGTATTGACTCGGGATCATCCCTCACCAATGAAGGGCGCACCATTTGTGATACATCGTCCGGTCTTTGTCTGTTCCCTCGCCACAGACATTTTTGTTTTCAGAAACCCCATTTAATGGTGTATCGGACGGGCCAACTGGTCTGGAAGCGCGCCATCCGTCGGTGCGATATAGGCAGTATCATAGCATGTTGTTCAAAAAACCGGGCAACGGTTGGCATGTCGCGGAATACCCAAGTAGAGTACCTATCGGTGCAAGCCTGAATGATGCAGACGCTGCGCCTCCGCCCTCGTGGAACGGGGGTCGACCTGCCGCGCCGCCGCTATGGGATTTCCGAGTTAGACTTCAGACATCCACGTGCGACCCAAACGATCCTGACTACTCGGTGTCAGCATCCATGCTCCATCGGCCCAAGCACCCAACTCTGTCTCTGACTCTCCCTTTTTTTTGTTAGGAGCAAAGCTAAGGAGGCTCTCAGGGACCGACCGGATCTCAACGGCGGGATGCTACTACTAGGTGTAGCTAGGTGCGGACTAGGAAAGATCGGCGCTGTTCGCCTCCTTCGGTCCCAAAGATGTTCAAGCTTGGCGGAGAAGAGCGGCGGCTGAGGGAGAGAGGTACGTGGGCTGCCAGAAGCGCTGCAGGAGAATCCGGTCACTGATGCGATTAGGTAGGTACACACAGCACACATACGGCCAGAGCCTTGGGCTTCGAAAAGGGCTCTCGACGAAACGGTTGGATGAGGTGAGAAACCCCGTCCCCACAAAAGGTGTCGAAACGGCAGTTGCCGTAGATGCACACACCCGTCATCATCTTCCCCTTCGATGTGATGATCAAGCCTTGGACGGGGGACCTGTCCAGCACTCCAGCGTCCAGCACTTCAGGACCCAGGCGGGCTATGCTATTCCTGGCAGTTTCGTGCATCGAGCCGAAACAGCCTGGTCGTCCAGCAGCCCCATCCATCTCCACTCCACTGGCAGCCGCGACTCCGGGCTACGTGATACCGAATGATGCGAACCGGAAAGGGCCTCTCGCTTCAGTAGAGTACTTATCGCCGGATCAGCACGGATTCCGAGAATTGGACGGCCTCGCGTGGTATTCGTTCCACAATCGTCGCACTCCGGCATATCCATTGCGGGCCTGCTGGCCCACATGGATACGTATACGACACTCGTCTCTCTGTCTCTCTCTCTCCCCGGTCCCATCGCGGGTACCTGCTGCCATAAGGTGCATTCCTCGTACCAAGGAGAGTCTAATGTTCCCGGAGATGGAACCGGCTGCAAGCCAATGCAAGGCTCCAAATACAGGCCTAAACACACTTGAGTCCTAGCCCCCTCGCCCGCCCATATTAACTGGCCGGTAACCGCTCGTTGAGAGAGAGAGGGAGTGTGAACACGTCGGTGGCTCGCTGATAATCGTACCAACGCTCAAATAAGTAATATCGTCCATTACGACCTCCGAGACTCGAGGCCCGACCACGCAATATTCTTCACCTTTACAGAGTCCTTCTCCGTTTCGCCTCACATCTTCGAAACTTCCTCAGACAAAACAGCGCCCGTCGAAAACACCGCGCACATTCCGGACGGATTCCCATCAAGCCACTCCGTGGATCTAGTCTTAATATCCGGAATTGTCCCGATATCCACGCTTTGCTACGCAACACCAACGGTACCGTACCTATCCATCGTCCAATCTTCACTGCCGCCGCCGCCGCCCCGTCTCCCCGGTTGGTCAATCTGAACGGGCACGCTTCGTATCATACAAACATATATTCTCCAGCAAGCAATTAGACGCTGCCAGCAAGCTATCCCCCTTGACGTGTCGACATCCTGTCGGAAACACGTGGTCAAACAGCGAGACATTCGGCACTGAACTTTCTTCGGTGGTGTCGTCCGGAAATAGGGTAGTCGTTTTAGCTGCAAGCCACAATGCTCTTCGACTCGAACTTTTCGTTTGCTCCGAAACTGTCTCCACCCCGCGAACGGGAGCCTGCTAGCATGCGAACCGTCCGATATGGGGAAATTGTTGGGAGCGGCGATGGCAACATTAGCAGCAGCAGCAGCAACAGCATTAGCCATGATCTTCCACTATCCCCACATTCGATGGCTATCGCGTCTCCCGGATCTCGGAGTCGTTCACGGGCCACGTTTTCCACTGGAGGTATTAAGCAGTTGCATGAGCACCCTGTTCTCCTTTCATCATCCTGCTCGATAACATCAAATTCTTCTACGGCACTGTCAACATTTGACGACTCAAATCCTACAACACCGATCCCAACCTCAACACCACTGCCATTGATTGTAGTAAACGAACCAATACTACAGACGATGAAATTCTTCAAGAGGCGGTCAGCCGACACCAGCAATGACAAGAGCAAAATCAACAAAGACTTCTACAGCAGTGCGGTGCCAATGGATCTCAAACACGCAAAACCGTTGACGATATCCGTCCCTCCGCGAAAAAGCACTCGTAGAGCACCTTCGCAGCCTCCTCGCCAGCCGCCGCCACCACCTCCTCCATCACAACAACAACGACCTCCGATGCTAAGATTAGAGCCTTCCTCACGGCCGTTGCCTGCAGTAAAGACACAAGAGATCAACCGCAGCCTCCTCTCGCCTCTCCATTCGAAGCGAAGCCGCCAGAACTCGCAAACCTCCGATTCCGGAATTCAGATGCTAGTCAACTTTCTCAACGATGACTCGGACTCGGACGAAGAAGAAGACGAGTGCGTAAGCCCAACAACCGAAGCACCTACCCAACTTCCTCGACTCGAGATCCCGATGGCTTCGATCGATGAAGAATGTAGCGAAACAAATAGCGAAACATCCAGTATTTTCGACAGTATTGGACCGGCCACTCCTATATCCTCTCGCTTCAGCAACAACCGAAGATACTCAACAACATCAACCATTCCGACCTCTATTTCGGAAGGCTCTACATATTCCTCCATCCGCAGCGACCGTAAACGGTGCTCCATTGCGTCCTCAAACAGACTATCATTTAACGAGGATGATTTCCCAACCTCGAAGCGCGGTTCCGTTGCATCCTCAAAAAGGCCATCCTTCAATGACGACAACTTTACCGCACCAAAGCGAGGTGCCACCTCCGATGCAACATCCTTGCCGTCTTCCCGTCGCTCATCCGCCACAACATTCTTTTGCCGCGGCAGTCGTAACTCGGTGCTGAGCCGCAATTCTATCGGTTTGGGTTCGATTGCCGCCAGCGACATCGACTTGGAGGAAGGATTGGAAAACAACACGCACTTCCCGGGCATGGAAGAACTCAAGAAACAGATTTCCTGGCTTGCGCTCCGCGGATCCCGTAGTTACGAATCCGAAGAGGAAGCGGAGGATGTCGAGGATGACAGCGAAAATTACCACCACCACTTGTCATCCATGGTACCGCCAAATGGAAAGACTTCAACCAAAACTTCCGCGAGGTCTCCATCGAGGGCGATGCCAACGTCGATACCGCTGTATGCCTTTCCGCTTCCTCCCACCGGCACCGTAATGCAGACTCCTGCGCCCCGAAGGGCAAGACGACGAACCGCCAGCTCCGAGTGCATCGTGCTCGAAGCGCTTGAGGAAATGCGACTAGCGGATCAGAAGGCGTCTTTCGTTCCGACTCCGACTCCGACCCCGACCGTTGCAAAGGTATCGAAACGCAAGCCGCGTCACTCGACCAATAATCCTCGCATCGTCGGCGAGGATTCGTGGGAGACGGCTCTGGTCGGCGACACGGCTGCCTGGGATCGAATGCTCGATGCTAGCGATTTCAATTCCTATGCTTAATTCGTACTCGTACCGAGTACATCTTTTTTTTTCTTTCTCCCTAATACCTATCATTTATCTGGGACTGTCTATGCGTTTGGGAGTTGAAGCGGGTTATGTTTGTCTTTCTGTCTTTTTTTTCTTTATTACTTACCACTGTCTTTCTATTTATTTATTTTCGTTTGTTTTATGGGTTCGGTTTGGGATTCGGTTCGGTTTGGGATTCGGTTCGGTTTGGGGTCCGGTAGGGGGTTTGGTTCGGAGTTGGTGATTTGCGCGAGGTTATACATCCTACATACAACATACCTGTTCTATCTCGGGTTTTTTCTTTACATGATTTGCTTTGCTTTGTTTACTTGAAAGCGGGGGTTTTTAACGGCCTTGGGTGGGTTAGAGGTGGTCACTGGAGAGCTCCTGACATGCACTTACATGATGTATCTTGGGCAGCGTGGGAGTTTGCTATACATACATCTTACGGGAGGGCAAATGGAATGGTGTGTTTTGAGAGAACAATAATTAATTATCGTATGGCTGAATGGCGTGTGAGAGTGAGAAAGAGAACGTCAATTGATTGTCGCATACGGCTTGTTTGCTCTTCTATGGCGACTAATGGCGTGTTTTGTTTGGCTAATCTGCGGGTAAAGTCAGAAGTGCCGAGTGACCAACCGTCCATCCGATCTGCCAAGCGAAGTTAGCCGTTTCCGTCCATCGCCGGATTTGATCTGATAGTTAGATAACCTTAGCAACTATCTCACGACACCTCTTTGCCGCCGTTGCACCCCACATTCCACCCAACGACGAGCGCCACGCCTCATCACTCACAACAACAACAACAACAGTCATGGTACGTCCTCGTCGGCCACTCCACCTCTCGCGGCGGCCGACCGGGAAGAGAAGCAATCCGTTCAATGAGCATGCTAATGCTAATGCTGTACGCACACGCAGCTACCACTCTCGCTCCTCAACGCCGCGCAGGGCAGCCCCATGCTCGTTGAGCTCAAGAACGGCGAAACCCTCAACGGCCATCTCGTCAGCTGCGATACCTACATGAACCTCACCCTGCGCGAGGTCGTACAGACGTCCCCGGACGGTGACCGCTTCTACCGTCTGGCGGAGGCCTATGTGCGCGGAAACAATGTATGCGTGCTTGCTCGCGGCGATGGGATGGATGCGGTGGATGGGGGATGAGACGGTGCTGATACAGCGCAGATCAAGTATCTCCGCCTGCCGGAGGAGATAATAGAAGTCGTCAAGGAGCAGCAGGCGCAGCAGCAACAGCAACACCATGGAGGACGGGGCGGTGGTGATCGCGGTGGAAGGGGTGGGTTCCAGAGGGGTGGAGGGCGGGGGAGAGGCGGGACGAGAGGGGCACGCGGGGGTGGTGGTGGAAGGGCAAGAGGCTAGGAGGACTTGGGCGAGTGCGTGTCAGAAAGAATTGGATCCGCTTGTTTTTTGGCTGGAATCCTGGGATGGATTAAAGGTGTACGGCGTCCGTCGATACTGAGACTTGTTGCGTGAAGTAGGAAGTTCATCCTTGAGATCGACTTTGCTTGTACACCAAGTTGCGAAGTAATATCAAGACCCTTGCACTGGGCTATTCTCCATTGACAATATCTATTGCTACCTGCAGTCTCATGCCGCCGAAGATAGTTACGTGCCAAGCTTCCGGCCAACGGAACCTCATACCGAGCAAGCATGAATCATGGCAAACCCTCACAAGTGGCGACCCCACCAACCATGAAATGATGAACCTCCTCGACTCCTCGTTATCCACCGTCTCTCTTGCACCACCTTCAATTGCGCCCTCTATTCCATACCGTATCTCATGTCGCTGAGACGCACCGTGCACCCCAACACCATCTACAATCTTCCCCGCAGCTTCCGGGGATGCCTCAAATACTCCATCTTGAGCTCGTCGCCACCACCAGCGGGGGAGGCCGGGACCGCCCATAGCCATACGACCGAAGCCGCCCGGAAACGCATTCCACCCGCAGCGGATGGCTGCAATCCAGACGAAGAAGAATCCGCGCTCGCCCGGCGCTTCACCGCGATGGCTGAAGACGCCGTTCTGTCCTCACCGCACAAAACTCCAGACTCCAGCACCACCGCCGCAATATCCGACGACCTCAAGTCCGCGCTTCTATCCCGCGTTGCCGCGGCCGAGTTCAGCAGCACGCACGCACGCGCCATCTCCATCTCCGCGCTCCCCTCCTCGGCGTCAAAACACACGCGGGACCTCGCCGCCACGCGCCCCTGGGACGGCACCGAATCGCAGGAAGACGCCGTGCTCCGCATGCTCACCGATGCGCACAAGCCGCTGCGGCAAAAGCCCATTCCGCAGACTGTCGATCTACGCCCGCACAGCACGTTTGGTCCGCGGCCTGCACGGGCGGAGCGCGTGGCGGGGGCAAGGGACGGCGCGCTGGAGTACTCGCTCACCAAGGATGCCAACTTGTCGTCCGACGAGCGGGCGCAGGTCCGCGCTATGTTCTGTGAGCGGTTCCAGCCGGCTGGCAGGCCCATGGCCGCCGCGAGCGTCTCCGCTCTAATGTCCCTCGCCGACCAGCGGATTGAGGATGCGCGTGCCCGTGGCCAGTTCGATAATATCCCCCGGGGCCAGCCGAGGGTCGAAGATCACAATGCGCGCTCGCCGTTCCTCGATACCACGGAGTACTTCCTGAACAAGATGATCAGGAAGCAGGAGATTCTCCCGCCATGGGTGGAGAAGCAGCAGGAGCTGGGGAGGGAGGCGGAGGGGTTTAGGGTGCGGATCAGGAGTGATTGGAAGAGGAGGGTGGCGAGGGGAATTGCTGCGAGGGGTGGCACGCTGGAAGATATGTGTGCACGAGCGGAGAGGTATGCACAGGCGGAGGCGAGGAGGGTGAAGTTGACACGGGTGGAGAAGATGTTGCAGCTGGGCGAGGAGGTGTCGGAAGAGGAGACGGCGGCGGCGTATGCTCCCGGACCGACAGAGGTCTTCCGAGACGCCGAGTGGGAGAAGACAGAGCTGAAATACAACCAACTGTGCATCGATAATTTGAACTCGCTGTGCAGGAGCTACAATATGATGGCGCCAGAGATCGCTAGGAAACCCATATTCACTCTGGAGAGGGAGCTGGACCGCTGTTTTGCTGATGTGGCACCACAAGTGGCGGAGGAGATACTGGAGAGGGCTAGGAGGCCGGAACTACCGAAGATGACGGTCAAGGGGAAAGAAAGGTCGGGGTTGGTGAGGAGTTTGGGAATTGGGGAGGCACATCAGGCGAAGGTTTATGACAGTGAGAAACCTAATTATGGGTTCAAGGACTTTTGGAAGGATCTGTTTGGGCGGAAGGAGGCTTCTTAGCCTGTATATAGCTGAAGGCTTGAAGTGCGGCTATGAATAGCCAGTTTTACTTGATCTTCAAGCTCTTTTAACGCAAAATATAGTTTCCAACTGCGCAAAGCTGGCTGTGCTATGATATTGATTGAATGCAGTATTCAGAAATGATGGAAAGCTCAGAGCTCTTCCTCCGTCAAAAACGCCGGCGGATCCCAAGCGGACACCCTACCTCAGAGCTCTCCGTGCTGTCAGTGACGCTACTGATCACATCGGTGCTGTCAGCGAAGTTACCGGTCACATCTGTCTGCTCCGTTTGCCCCGTCTGCTTCATCTGCTCCATCTGCTCCATCTGCTTCGTCTGCTTCATCTGCTCCGGCTGCTCCTCCGAATCTTCCACCACCACGGGCCCGCTCACCTCCTGCCACACCCACAGCCCTGAAACCTCCCCCAGTAGCACGCCAAGGAAAATCAGTTCCTCCCATCGAAGGTGTGCGAGCAGTTCCCCCACAACCCGCAGCACAGCCCACAGTGGCTTCAGCAGCGGCGCCCCATTAACCAATATCAACAAGATTTGTATTCCCCAAAACACAAGGCCCTCATCACTGCTATTCAGAATTCTCTCGACGACTCGCGAAATCCTCCTCCATGTGCGCTTGAGGGGGTCTTCATCACTGCCATGCAGAATTCGGTCAACGAACCACGAAACCTTCCTCCATGCGCGCAGGAGGAGACACTTGATCGCCTCTAAGGAGCGTCGGCGGGTGAAGCAGCGGGTGCCGGTTACATATCTCCACGCGAGGATGGTGCGGTACTTCCAAAACTGGAGGGGACAAAATGGATCCTCCCGGCTGCGGCGGCGACGGCGGTTGCGCGGGCGGTTTGAATCTTTGGGTCTCGAGCGAGTTCTTTCTCTAGATGCACGGGCTTCTCGGATCTTCGTGTGGAGGTATTGGAGGAGGCTCATCAGTGTCTACCCCCAACAGCGTAATTACAGGCAGAAAGGTGGTGTGGTTGTGAATCGGAACTCTTCGTCTCCATGTGCTGTGAATACGGTGTGGAGGGACGGAAGTGATGCGGCCCATACTGATCGATATAAGGTATCGTACCCCCTAGGTCATCTTGAAGCTGGAGCTTCATTCAATCCCTCGGG
Source organism: Tricharina praecox (assembly GCF_024521635.1). Classification (NCBI taxonomy): domain Eukaryota; kingdom Fungi; phylum Ascomycota; class Pezizomycetes; order Pezizales; family Pyronemataceae; genus Tricharina; species Tricharina praecox. Next base: position 2,890,085 of record NW_026250403.1, read on the forward strand.
AATGTTCCATATCCGTCCGGCGCTGTAAAGATTCCTTCGTGGGGCTTGGGGAAGATCCTCGACTTGTATTTCCGTGGTCCGAGACACCCTCAGGTAGAACCTTTGCGTTGTGGCCAAGTTGGGATACCATTCTGGGACCGACTGCGTGCACATGAGCTGCAACTGTTGTAGTTAAGAGAATGGAGGAGTTGTTTGTAAGATTTCGTAACGAGTCGATAAACCCGAACATCGTGAGATAGTTATGGAGGGAAAGAGAAAGTGCAATTCCCCATGATGTGCTTAACCGGCGGCTACCAGCGGGCGCGTTCTAGGCGGTTCCGGTGGGAGCCCTCAGATCGCTGACCAAGAAGTTCCTTACAAACACACTTTAGTCGGCTTTTGTCACGTTTTACAAACTCTTACCTAGCATGCAGCGGGCGGCCCGGCTATGTGACAAGGTTCGGTTTTCCCCGCAGCCTCGGAGCGGATTTTAGAGTCAGAGTTTCGGTGATGCGTTGACACCGAGGCCTGATCCGAGGCGTACGTTTAAAGGCCCAGGCCCCACTGGTGTGCATTCCCGAGCGGTTATACGAGCAAGCAGACACCCCACCACCACCGCTACCACCATCATCATCACCACCACCACCTCCTCCACCACCAACGAACGAACTTTACTCGACAGCTCCAGCCAAATACCACATTCAATCTTCGACTTCATCATAAACACAGAATTGACGATATGGCCTCACCACTTTTCAACACAATAGACGAGACCATCGCCGCCTTCGCCGCCGGCAATTTCATCGTAGTCCTCGACTCCGCCGACCGCGAGAATGAAGGCGACCTTCTCATAGCCGCGGAAGACCTGACGACAGAGAAGATGGCGTTTATGGTCCGCTGGACGAGGTGCGTCCGGGCTTTCCCCCCTGCGCTGCAGAGGGAGAGAGAGAGAGAGAGTAGTAGCTAACGGCATTCCCCCACCAGCGGCCTGATCTGCACCCCGCTCTCCCCCGCCCTCATCACCAAGTACAGCCTCCAACAGATGGTCGTAAACAACCAAGAGCCGCACGCGACCGCGTTCACCGTGAGCGTCGATGCGCGGGACCCGACCATCAGCACCGGCATATCCGCATACGACCGCGCGCTCACCGCAAGGAAGCTGGCGGATCCCAACGCTACCGCGGCGGATTTCAGGAGTCCCGGACACATGTTTCCGCTGCGCGCGGTCGATGGCGGAGTGAGGGAGCGGAGGGGTCATACTGAGGCTGCGGTCGAGTTTGCGAGATTGTCAGGGAAGAACCAGGCTGTTTCGATATGTGAGCTCGTGAAGGAGGATGATGGGCTGATGATGAGGCGGGATGAATGCCTGGAGTTTGGTAAGAGGTGGGGGCTCAAGGTGTGTACCATTGAGCAACTGGTGGAGTACATAGAGAAGAAGGAGGGAAAATAGGCGGTGTTTCTGTGCATTGGACGAGAGTTTTGTAGATATAAACCGATCTCTTGTTTTGCTGGGGTTTGTTTTGATATGGAATGCACGAGGTAGACTCGATTACGCACTCCCCTCCGTGTTATATGGTACGTTGAATGCATTCGTCTGTATGTGCGTCTAAACTACTGTACAAGTACACATTTCTCTCTGCACTCAATTCCCCGTTCATGGCATTGGACAGAACCTCGCCGAGGAACCGTGTATGGCCGTGAAATCTCCACCCATACGCCTAATGTACACTGCCCACACCCGCCCACCCTTCCTCCTCTTCTCCTCCTGCCTGCTCCTCTACCGCTTCCTCTTATGGGGACCAACAAGGTTGGCATAGAACCTCGACAGATGGTAATTGATGGTACTCTTCGGTTGCTGGACTTTTTTCTGTTCGCGGATCCTGTCAGCATCCCGGGCTCCCACCTCGGCACATGGGGGGGGACATACCTTTGTGTCCATACAACCTCTCAGCGCCTCCTCCAGCTTTCCGCATCCCTCAATAGTGTAGCCCGACGACGCCCAGCATCCGAGCAGCTGGGACATCACACCCACGCACGGGTTCTGAACTTCCTTGTTCGGGCGGCGCACGCGCAGTTTGGGGAGGGGCGGGAGGCGGGCGACCTGGTGATCGATGTGTTAGCGAGTGCATGGCAGAGATGGGGGGTAGGCGGAAGAAGCATACTTTGTCGCGGACGGCGGCGGCTACTGGCGGCGGCATTGTGGTGGTGGTTGTGAGGTGAGGCTCGAGAGCTGTGGTGGGGGATTCTGTGGGTGGAACTGCTCGTTCGTGAAACTTTGGCGGCTTGGCAGTGTTAGTAAGCATGTGGGGTTGTCACTCGGCTGGATGTTCGGTTGTGAGGATCGTGATATTGCCGGATTTCTGGGGTGAGGGACTGTGCTTTATGATGGACGTGAAAATAACTTGTTTTTGGGATCAGAAGCATTTTGTGAGTTTCGAGAAGTTGCCGAGGGGAGGGAGTATGGATAGGTGAGTACATTGTGCATGGGTTTGCGGTGGGAGAAATGCTGGCCGGTAGGTTTACCAGAGAAGAAGACGTGGTGCGAGGGGAAATGGTAGCGGTTCAAGTGGGCTGGGGCTATATTGACGGGGGACGAGAAAGTGGCAGCAGAACATATCAGAAGAACATGAAGCGAGCAATTCGGCAATTCCACGATGGCATGGTAACATTACTAACTGCACAAGGTATCGTGAAGAAGGTCTCGGCATAAGAACATAACGCCAAACAGTAGGTTCAGTATATAATATGACGGCCAATCGCTTGCAAGTTCTGAGGTACTAGTAAAACAGCGTCTATCGAAACGTTGCATCTCCGCTCACTCCATGGCGATTTACGTGGCTCTCTTCTCAAGCTATATGATTGGCGACATTAGCGACCTACGGCTTATAGCGGGGGGTGGGAGCAGGCAACATACCCTCCAGGCAGAGTTCACAGCAAAGTTGCGGGGGGCTACGACTGCGTCCCTCTGGCCGTACATCGAACCGGTAAGGCGGCGATCACGCTCCATCACTGACACTTGAATTCAGTACGCAGTTCTGAAAGATCGCTATTGGTGGCCAACATACTGTTCTTCGCATCGCAAAGACAACCAAGTTAGCATGTATGGTGTGTATATGTGGAGGGCGGTGTCACAAACAATATCCCACGTATCGAGGCCGTGCCTTCCTCTGTGCTTGTCGGCCTGCAAATAGCGGAGTCCGGACACAGCCTTGACGAAAGCAACCAGTCAATCAACCTCCTCGTCGTCGGAGTCGACACAACGAGCACGGACAACTCACACCACCAGAGAGACCGAACATCTGTAGAGCACCAATATCGCCATCGTTAGCTTCGTTGAAGGATCTCGAACACGTGTTGACGATGAGGACGTACGGTAATTATGATCGCATACGGGAGGAGGGATTCGAACGGGACACCCATGATTGCGGTTTTCTGCGAACAGATATGGATTAGTATTGCTAGCCGTCAAACTGCGGGGATCTCGTACTCGATTCTTGGTGTTCCGGTTTGATTTTGCTCAGAGCTTCTTTCGGTTGCGGAGGTTGGTTCGCAGCGGGTTTCGGCAAGTTGGTGCGGTGCTGTGTGCGAGCGGGAAACCACCCCCCTCCACCGGTATTCTCGCTTATGTCATACTGCCAAGCCAGATGTGCAACGCGGTTTGGTTTGGCGAGTGAGTAGCAGTCTAACCAATTCAAGTTTGTCTCCTGTTGCGTTCGAGTTGCTTCCCAAACCTGCGCTGAGATACCCACACCAGTTCTCACTCATGACAGTTCTCTTCTCGTAAACATTTCCATTCGGCTGCTACCCGTGTTTCTCGACCCCAGCAGCGCTACAAAACGACACGTCTGACTGCAACACCGAACCGCACGCGCTTTCGCAACAACCTTCACTACAACCTGTGACTCGTCCGATCGACCGCAACAATTCGACTTCCCACGCTCTCGAGAGCTTTCGATAGTCTTTCCCACGCGACAGTCACTCGGTACCGTTTTCGCGGTACAAGTGACAAGATAGATCGTGGACGGACACACTTTGCCGGGCATTAAAGGTCCCGAAAGCCACGTGCAACACCCGCCTACCGTCGCATTGTTTCCTCTACCTCTTCCGCATCTTACGCTTCTCGCCGGAGCTCCGATCCCAGATTCAGCTCCGGTTGCTGGACCGGCGCGGGATGTGGCGGTGGGAAGCGTAAGGCAGGAGCGGGCACAGAAAGTGGACATGGACACCGAGATGGACATGCAGGAGGAAATGGGAGGTTCTGAGAAGGGAGGAGAGGCTACTACTCCTACTCGTAATCCTATGCGACTCATACCACCGGCTCAGAAGACTCTCAGAAGGACTCCTCAGAAATCTCCGCGAAAATCACCACAGAAGGCTCCACCGCAGAAGTCGCCGGTGAAAGCTCCACAGAGGGGGAAGGACCCGAGAGTACTGGTATGTTTGGATATGATGACGAGCCGAGCTGAGTGTGGCGGATGCTGACGGTACATTGTGAACTAGAACGAGCTTGAAGAAATGACCAACAGCGCGAGCGACGATAATGCCGACGCTGACGATGATGGTGACGGTGACGGTGACGATGACGAAGATGACGAGTTTGTGGAGGAAGCATCATCTATCGTCTCGGAACACTCCGAAGAATCTGGATCGGAGGGCGATTGGGGTGATGGCGGAGACGACGATGAGGAGAAAGAGAGCAACCATCTATGCATGTGCGCGTCCCTGAGCTCGGCATTTACGAAGAACTGATGAGGCTGATTAGATGTTAGACATTGTCAAGACGACGAGGATCATGATCCAGCGTCCGACTTTGAGGAGCCACTTGGATGTGCTGTTTGTAAGGCATTCTGTACGAATATCATCTCCGAAATGTGACTGCAATGAAAACTGACATTGTATGATTATAGCACATCGGAACTGCGACCGGAACGCGACCGACGCTGGCGGGGTGAAATCTGCTTTTGACGATGGTCGGTGGTCTTTTTTTCGCTAGGAGCGCTAGTCCCATTTGCCTGACGTCTTTTTCTTTGTTCAGAATCCTCCACATGGCGATGTCCCACCTGCGCAGCGAATGGTTTGAGACCGGGGTCCCGTCGGCCACACCCGGAATCGCGAGTCGCACAGCGCAAAAGCCCTCCTAAGGCCAAAGATTTTAGAAGTCTGCGCAAGCGCAAAGCCAATGACATGGATGAAGACGATGCGCCAATCGCCCGACGGCGAAAACGACGAGATAACCCAAAGCAGGTGAATGGAGTCGCCGCCGATGTGGAGGAACATGATAAAGGTGAACCCAACGACATACCGCTCACAAATGGCGCGCGCAAGAGGCGGAAGTTGGTTGGGCCAAAAGTTTCATTGAACAGAGGACCACACCATTTGATTGTTCAAATTGAAGGTCTAAATCCCAGTAAGCTGGAAAAGGCTTGCAAGTTTCCATTGACGGCAGCTACTGCTCTGAAGCGTCGATCAGCTCGAAGCTCGACGCCTATTGCGAAACAAATTGCATCAGCAGCATCGGCGAGCCTGACCGCCTCAACCACTCTCTACCCTATCATACCAGACGATGATAAATCGAAACCATATGGTGGGATTCTCACCGAGAAGGAATCGATTACTAAGGAGACGCTCCCCGGCACATCGGAGCGGACCCGGTTCGATGTAGCTCGAAAGAAGGCCGAAGATGAGCAGAAAATGAGGATCGACTTCATGGAGACCATGAATCCCTACACACATGGACGACGAGAAAGAGATCAGGAAGCCAAACGCATAGGAGAAGCCAGCCTAATCGAGTGCATACACTTTGGCGAACACGAGATAGACACCTGGTATGCTGCGCCGTATCCCGCGGAGTATAGCTTGAATAAAATCCTGTGGATATGCGAGTTCTGCCTGAAGTACATGAATAGTGAATACGTTTGTTGGAGACACAAGGTTGGCCGTCCTCTTCGCGACTCTCGGTCATGAACAATCACCTCGGTTATTGAAGAAGGCCAAAGCTAACGTGTGTTGCCGTTCAGATGAAATGTCCCGCCAAGCATCCACCAGGCGATGAGATCTACCGAGATGGCTCTGTTTCGGTATTCGAGATTGACGGACGGAAACATCCGGTGTACTGCCAGAATCTGTGTCTCATGGCGAAGTTGTTTTTGGGCTCGAAAACGCTGTACTATGATGTACATCCGTTTCTGTTCTACGTGATGACCGAGCGCGACGAATATGGAATGCACCTTGTGGGATACTTTTCAAAGGTACGTTATCCTTGCTACTTTCCTTTTTCGTACCCTATCCCAGAACCGGCAATGCAGGTTGTACGGAGCTTTATTTGACACTTCATCGGGGTGCAGGAGAAACGAGAAGGCAGCCAGAATAACGTCTCGTGTATCATCACATTGCCAATTCACCAGCGCAAGGGCTACGGCAACCTTCTGATTGACTTTTCGTACCTACTTTCCCGGGTTGAGAAACGTACGGGATCCCCCGAAAAGCCTTTTTCGGACTTGGGACTTGTATCTTACCGGAACTATTGGAAACTGAAGCTCTGTTATGAGCTGCGGTACCAGAAAGATGCACTCACCATCGCCGATCTGTCACGACGCACCGGGATGACTACCGACGACATCATATGTGGATTGGAAGCCCTGAATGCACTGATTAGAGATCCTGTGACGGGTTACTATGCTCTGCGTCTGGATCATGCGCTGTTTGAGGCCCTCATTGAACGTTGGGAGGCAAAAGGGTACATCAAGCTAAATCCTAAGGCGTTGGTCTGGAGTCCATACATCATGGGACGATCCCAGGCGGAGCACCTTGATGGCATGCCATTGTCGACGATTGCTCCAAGGGCCGGAGAACAGCCCAAGGACGCCGCAACGGATGAAAACAAACCATCAGAAGATCCGTATTCCATGAATATCGATCCTGCCCTTGTGGGGGTCGGCGCTTCTAACGGCATCCATACCGTCACGAACGGCGAGTCTGTCCACCAGTCGTCGCCAACGCCAGTGTCTCCGTCTCCCCACCAGTCGTCTCACAGGAAGAGGCACCTGTCGTTTTCCCAGCCGCTCATCCCATCCGCTTTCCTTGCCAAGATCCGCGAGATCCCTCCTACTCGCTTCGAGATCGTCCCACTACCTCCGGGCACTCGAGGCCGGCCAGGTGTGCTCAAGGGAACCGGCAGGGGCCGAGGGAGACCTCGTCTTGCCAGTCCCCATGTCCGTGGAATGGGGAAGGGCAGCTACGCAGCCACTCCTACGGCTGAACGCAGGGGCAGGGGCAGGCCGCGTCTGAACGAGAAGTCGGCGCCAGAAAACGTCACTCCAGCTCCAGCTCCACCGGCAATGGCAAACAGCAAGAGGATTGTTGCCAAAGCTCCGCGGATGAGGTCGTTGACGGCGGAGGCGACAAGACCGAGGAGTACGTCGACCGAGGTAAAAATCAGAGGCTTGGGGAAGGGAAGAGAGAAAGGTGTTGCTAGCGTCACCGCGGCGGCAACCAGTACAGTGACCGCATCACCCTCGTCTTCCGGCTCTTCTTCCAGCTCATCGTCTTCGGACGGAAACTGAGAAGCGGCAGGGCAACGGAGGATATGGGGCAACTACCTACTTAGATTTAATGTGCTTCACTATAGTAGGCTTGCCCATCTCTCTTTTAATCAGGTTTCTTTCTTCATTCAAGTTGTGGGCTCTTTCTTTCTTTCGTTTCTTCTCCCGCTTCTAGGTTTGCAGTTTTTCAGTTGGCCGGGTTTGTTTTTTTCTTTTCCGTTCTCTGGAGAGGTATCATCATTTTATTTGCTTTCTTGCATATGTACACGCGCACTCAGCTCGCTTTGGTCCATCCAGTCATGTACTTTTAGTAGTAGAGAGTTCAACTTCATCTACAACCCCACACATTTCCCACGGCGAGTGATCAAGCATGCATGCATGCTCACTTCGCCCTGAGCCGTCTGCGATTAGCGCGCATGACGCCCTCCTCGAATATATCCTCCAGCGACATGCGCACAAAAGGGCTGCAATGGTCCTGCGCCATCTCTGCGCGCTCAATCGTGGAGGAGCAGATGGGACAGCGCAGACGCGCGAATACTCCGTCGATTAGACAGTCTAGGTGGAATAGGTGGCTGCAGTTGTGTAACAGGTGGATCAGTGGCGCGTCGTCTATTGTCGTGCTGCAGCTATCGCAGAGAAGGTTTTGGCGTGAGTCGGAGGTGGTTACCGGTGGCATTGTGGGGTGGGGGAGCTGTAGCCTGGTGGGAGGAAGGGAGGAGAGGAGGGTCGTCGTTTGCGGTTGCTTTTGCATTTGCGTTTGCCCAATTGAAGTCGGAGGCCGCTGGGCTTTTTGTACTCTATACATACTTGAGCCGGACGGAGAAGAGGGCGCGTTCGTGTTGCTCCTCTCATCGTGGTGCGGTGCGCGGGACGCTTGAAGCTTGAATGATCCCTCATGATCCGCAACTCGACACCCGACACCACAACCCTCAGTTCGAATCGGAGGCCGTTCATTCATGCATGCTCACTCTGGCCTCTAGCGGATCGCCGTCTGCATGCTAGTTAGAGGGTTCGGGGATTCATCGCGGCGATTGGTACGTCGTATGTACCAGGAGCTGCCAATAAGTGGTTCCTCACCACCATTACGAATTATAAGCACTAGTCTATATTAGGAGCTCACTAAGCCAGATACAGTGAAATGAGTGAGTGGTTGTGATTAAGTTGTATGGGGGAAAACGCTAAGCTGTATGGGGGAAAAACTGGTGAGGTAGTACACCCGAGTGCACAGCATGCGCAGGTGGCCATGGATAACGGGGTGGGGCGCGCGAGAGCATGGAAGCACGGATCACCAACTGCATAAGTAGTACCTTATGAGGTTAGTATCTAACTATTGGAAAGCATTTGTCTTCAAACCCGCATGGTGGTCATCCGCAATTCCCAGAAGAAAAAAAATATTTACTTATGTACCATTTCCCGTTGTCATGTTGCTTAACTTGCGTTCCCTCACCAAGCTCGCACACGCACCACACACAACCACGCACACGCACGTACCTACGCACATAAGCATAACTTACAACGTTCGTGCCGTGTGTGTGGTTGTGTGTGCATGTGGATGGGAGGAAGGGGGGGTCTGTGGCACGCATCGCACACATCCCACAAGGGCATGGCGACACGACCGTTTGATCAGCATCAGCGTCCATGATAGATACCAGGTTGTCACTTGTCTCAAGGGAGTCTGCATGCACGTTCCCACACCTCATCATCATCGTCGTTGTGACAATGATTGAGGTAGGTAAGAAGGTGCAGTGGTGGTGGGAAGGATAGCTGCGGGGGAGATGGGGGAGGTGGGGGGGAGGGAAGCGCATGTGTGGACTGGCTGGACGCTGACGCAAGAAGAGGGAGGAAAAAGCAAAGAGATCCATCCACCCGCCACTTGTTGGAAAAAGAAAAAAAAGACGGAATTGAACTGAACTGAGAAAAAGCAAATATGAGTACGATATCCACAGCATCGAGTTGGAGTTGGTTGCCCCCGTCATCCCACAGGATGGTCGCGAGAGGACTAACTGGTATGCACACATGAGGGCTGGCGTAATCACAGCCACTGCCGTACTCCAACCGTACCCCACGAGCACGAGCACGAGCACGGCATAACCCCCCCGGGCGCTTCGATTTCGGTAACCGCACTGACTGTCGAATAATCTCTCGAGAACGAGCCGAGTCATGAGCTGTGATGCGAGCCATCCATCATCGCCAGCTGCAGACTACCTAACTATGCTTCCCGACTATTCCGCCACTGCACTATACGCTGCTGCAGCCCCACCATGGTGTCCGCCTGCCTGGCCCGTGCTACTGCTGCTGCTGCTGCTGCTGCTGACGGTTATATTATATTATTGCGCTGCGCTGCACTACATATTGCGGTATTGCTGAGTTCGAGCGGAGTTTCCGGGCGACGAACAATCTACTCTACTCTGGATTGCGGAGAGTAAAAAGTAGGTACTCTAAATACATTTGAGCTCGAGATGGATGCATATCGGATGGAGGGGTGAGGGGTGAGGGGTGAGGGGGGAAGTAACCGTGGGTAAGAAATCTGTTTGGAAGAGCGAATGCCTGCGGACAAGGGCATTGCACGCGGCCAGTGTCGCAATGCGGAAGGCGCAGGGAGCGGGATCGGGGAAACGTTGTGAGGAATATCATTGTATGTATGTAGTGGTGGGCCAGACCAGGTAAGGCCAGGCAACAGTCCTGGATATGGACATATGGATACATACGGGTTGGTATGATGTATCTATCTACTGGGGGAGTCGGGACGGTCCGTTCTCGAAGAGGAAAGCCATGGAGTATTGACGCTCCGCTCCAGCCATAGGTCAGAAGTAGGTAGGTATCGCACGGTATTGACGACCTCGACCTCGAGCTCGGAGCACTGGCGGAGAAAGCACCCGGCCAGGGCAAGCTGATATAGCTATTTTATACCCACCTCCTCCAAGAACTCCTTAGGCCTTTCACATTCCCTTCTGAAAGCTGAAAGCTCTCCTTTTACCGACCTTCTTCGGGAGTGATTTCCCCGGCACCGTGATCCCCCCCTGCAAAGTGACTGCCTTCCCTTTCGAGAGCGAGCAATGTATACATATCCTGTTACCGCTGGTTGAACAACTTAGAGTACCTACCGGAGAATTTTAACTGATAGATACCCTCCCTACCCTACTCGTATAATCCGTGTGCTAGGAAAAATGAACCTAATGTTTGATTTTTGGCCGGCAAATACCTGGTGGGGATTCTGCCCCATATCCAGATCTTACCATCATGAACGGATACCTAGCTTTCCGCTCTCGAAGATGCTCGAAATGCACCTTGTACATATGTTGACATCCTAGGTATATCTACCAGCCGATTGCTGAACGAGTATGTAGAATATGTATCATACATGACTATAGCAGGGCCCTTCGCATCGCCGGGAAGGTATCATAGCAGCAGCAGCAGTACTCCAGCCAACGAGCAGGCCCTGGGCGCTGGTATGACATGTGTGTGTGTGTATATGCGGACCACTCATCGTCAACTTCGAGAGAACCCGATCTCGAGTCTCGCCGCCGGCCTTCTTTCCATGCATCGTCGTGGGCCGCGCAACGTGGTGGTGCATTCACTTATTCACTTGTCTCTCCCTCAATAGCTGCTCTACAGCTCTGCAGGACGCCTGTTCAAGATTAGTTACCTTTCACTGCGGAATCCTTATGTACGTTGGTATGTATGTACGGAAATGTCGGCTGGGTGCAGAATTGATTTTTTCTTGTTGGAGAGCGAGCAGAATGGGGTGCCGGTGGCCACCGTCCACGAGTGGACACTGGAGGCGGTGGAAACAGACTGGCCGGTCACCAAACAACGCAGCGTCCGTCAGAACCAGGTACGCACATAGGTGCGTACGTACAGTCGGCCAAGTTCGAAGTTCGCAGTATTGAACCTGATAGGACTCAGGAGGCTCGGCCGGAAGTGCTGAATCGAGATGGCTTGGGATTTTTCTTTTCCCTTCTTCCAGCTTCGGCCGTCCTCGTCCTCGTCCTCTTTCTCTCTCACTTCCCTAGCTCGAGTCGAGCCATCCAGACGCCCCCAGAAAATTTGCCTCCCGTAGTGCCGCAACTACGCAAGCGGTGCCGTTAAACGGTGAGCCCAAGCAAGCCCTTATACTTAGCTTCGTCACTCCCTGGCAGCCTCCTCCCTCCACCTCCTCCCACACACCTGGTTACCTGGTTCGGGTGGGATATAGTCCACACTCTAGTTCCGCTAGATGTCGACCGACCTGTACGTCAGCTGATACGGAGAGCTCCCCCCGGGTGGAAACTCGGATGGATGTTCATTTCTTTGGTGTGCGGACTGTTTCTCAAGACTCGAGAGTTCCTGGTGGACAGGCTGGCCACTGATTTTGCTTGGGCATTGCTATTGAAGAAGAAGAAGAATGCACAGTGCTCTTTTCTCGGCTCGAGTGTTGTGGTACCTGGGTATTATTGCTGTCGCATGGGATTATGCATACAACCGCGTTAAGCGCGACTACCATGGAAAGCGAGTAAACACGGGACATGACTGCCTGGCAGCACCTGCACATTAAGAAAGAAGTGGTGGGGGCACGCGGGGGACTCAGCATAAATAGTTAGAGGCATTGCCATTGCGCGAAAGCGGTAGTACCGCGGTAACTACTACAAACGAGGGTTTTTTTCCCAAGACTCCAAATGCGTGTTGATGCGTTATAACCACTGGTGCACCGGTGTCCAGAACTGAGACACTGATATGCGCATCATCACGACGAAAACCGGGCGAGAAACGGAGCCCTAAAGTACTGTAAGCTCTGTATGCATATATGCATATGTGTGCATCCTAAAAAAAGGGAAACACCCGCTTCGATCCTCCACGTTCGGCTTCAGCCTGAAATCGAAACATCCCCCATGGATGATAGATATGCATAGGATCATGGGAGGCGTGGACGATCAGCGTGCCAAGTTCCGCTAGGTGAGAATGCGTTCGAATGAACGGGAGGTGTGCAGAGTTTCCACCCTACCGTATGTAGGTTGTACGAGTACTTGTGTGTGTGTGTGTGTGTGTGTGTGTGAGCGGAACGCATGGACCGTGGAACGGCCATAGCGTCTGCCAGCCGTCTGGTGAGTGACACAACACGGTACCTAAGACGTTGGTATGTGCCTGCTTACTCTACTCTGGCAGGCTTGAACTTACACACTCGTATACTCGGAACAGCTTCTAGTCAGCGTCAGCAGGGAAAATGTTCTTTGCTGGCCGGACGAAAAGGAGACTCCGGAGTCCTATGTACTTTCACCGCGACCACCGCCACGAGAGCAGCGTGTCTCGCGGGGAGAGAGAGAGCAAAGTTTCTCCATTTTATATCGGTTCAAATTCGCATCGCTTCGGCCGTCGGGGGGGTTCAGTGTCATGTCGTTGGATGCCAATCAGTGCAGCAATGGCGGAGTTGGATCGTTTTGTGTGATACAAGAGCTAACGTTGACCACGGCCCCATCATTGACGACCTTCAGAAGCTGAGAAGCACCACTATGACCCCCGGTGATAAAACCCCTCACCGATGCCACCGGCAAAGCTCTCTTATCGAACCGTTGTTGAGCCAGAGTCCTGACAGGCAAACACGCCCCCTTTCTATGTACTCCCACCCTCCTCCCGACGAAACTATCTGTTGCACGTTGGGGGCTGCTCGGTTCGAAATGTCGCGCAGTATGTAGAGTATGCATACGATACTTTTGTGGGCATCAAGTATGATACATGTGATATGTACATACCGCTTTGGCAGGATGACAGACAGGCATTGATGATTGCATGCCTTCTCTCCGCGGGAATTATAAGCATTAATGGGGGCATCTATATAGTATGGGAATCGCCGTGTCGGACTACATACCAGTGATGAGCGGCTAAGTATAGTAATCATCATTCATGCCAGGACGCCAATACCTATGCACATATTCGGCAGCAACGAGAATCACCCGCCCCCATCGTGTGGGGTCCCATCTGGCTGCTATCTACTTGGAGGCTCTCCTCCGGTTGTATGTATGTATGTTAGGTAAGTCCATACTACCACATGGCACACACGGTGCGATTCCGGTGAAGAGGTTCGCAGGCAGGCGCGAGGAAGTAAGGGGGCACGGACGGAACACTACTTAACTACGCCTGCGGCTAACTATCGTCTACAGACGACGACGAACGACGAACGACGAACGACGAACGACGACGACGTTGGCGTGGGCAATGCCACTGCTCTATCTACTACATATGGCACCTGTTCGACCGCCGCCTTGGTTATCGTCCGTCGATGGGTGGACTCTTGCCATCGTGCCCCACCGCAGATATCCATGAGTGACACCAGAAGATGGCGACAGAGAACCTGCAACGGCTCCTCGTCGCGGTTGATGCATTCATCCATGCCGCCCATGACCTCCGGGGAGGACGGCTCCAGTCCGCGGCCGGGAATGTACGTGTGATAGGGCATCAGCAGAGAGAGAGAGCGAGAGAGAGGAAGCGGCGTTGCTCCTCCGGGGGGCATCCTCCTGGTGTTGATAGCAGAGCCACAGCTTTTTTTATCTTTTTTATTTATTTGTGTTGCAACCTGGAGATCTCAACACCTCGCTGTTTGGTTTTTGCTTGTTTGCATTTGCGAGACAGGTTTCCAACCCGGTCGATGGCTACCTATTGCACGGGACCACGGTTGGACAGCAACAAGCAACAGCAAGAGGGAGGGAACATGTTCGGTTCGAGCGGCCGAATCCGTGGTCGTTCGTGACACGGTTGCTTTTTTGCGATAACCACGGAATCTTTGACCGTGATTAACGTTTGGCCTTGACATGTTTGCCTGGATGCTCTGCATATCCCCCCATCCCTCCATTCACACATCCTAGCATGTGAGAAACACCTTCCCCCCCCTCTCCTCCCTCCTCCTCCTTCTTCGCTTTCCCTCCCCATCGCCGCCTAGGCCAGAACCAGAACCATCGATCCGGATCGACGGCACGTTTTGTGCCGCCCCACCAGATACCTGAGCATATACCTACATGAGTAGGAGGAATGTGCATGGTCGAAACAGGAATACCCTATAGCCACCCCCCACAGCGCGGCCGTCTCGAAACCTGAAGGCCGCGTTTGGATAATGGATCTCTGCTCTCCGCACTCTACATATGTACTGCATCTTCTCTCAAAGAAGAAGCTTCAACTCCCCAGTCGCCATAACCCGTTTAGGGCATCCTCCCGCGCCGCGATCGACCATGGACATGACCGCGGACCATGGACCATGGACCATGGGCCACGGGGTGTATGTAGATGCGGGTGGGCAAAAGCCGGTTATGGTGCAGACCTGTCACGTACATACATACAGACATACGTGCGTGCGTAGATCCACACAGTACGGTAACTATCTAGAGTACCCGGGAATGTCAAGTGTTAAGGCCAGGGAAGGATGGCTTTTCCACTCTACTCTAGTTTCCTACATACTCGCTATATATCTCTCTCTCCGCTCTACTCTAGTTATAGTAGAGCATGTAAGTATGAAGTAGGTAGGTGCCCAAGTAAGTACCCCAAGTAAACACTATAAGTTACCTACATAGCTGGACAGAGTGCCATATGCCATACCTATGGTCTCGTTGAAACCTGCAGGTGGAACCCTGAACCCAACCCCGCAGACAGCCAGCCCACGGACTGGATTCGGCGTGGCCTCCAGTGCCAGTGCCAGTGCCAGTGCCAGTGCCAGTCGCCAGTGCCCGTACCAGTACCAGTGCGGCGCGGTGCGGTACGCACGGTATGTATGTAGTAAGTTGAGATGTATCTAGCATAGTTACTTTGGTATGTGGGGTGGGGTGGGGAAGTAGGTATTGGCTGAAGCGGCGGCCCAGCATATGTATGGTATGTAAACACCATATGTACTCCACTCGAGTACCGCTCCACTCGAGCGCCGCCCATCCGTCAAAGACCAGGTTCACTCCGCAGCTCTATCGCATCAGAGATTTTATTTCATTTTTTTGAGGGGGTGGGAGGGTGGAGGGTGGAGGAGGAAGGGGAGTGGAGCTGCACGGTATCTACTCTACTACGGAGTAGTAGGTACAGTGTGGAGCTGGAAGCTTCCTGCCGACCGATCAGATCCCGTGAACACACGAGCAGGAAGCAGAAAGCAGGAAGCAGGAAGCAGTATTTACCTATCGATCCATCCATCCATCCATCACTTATTTAGTCTGCTTGCTGCTTGCTGCTGTAGCTCCGAGTCGTCGCTGTGGCGACCCCCCGATTCCCCCGCGCGGACGGACGACTCTGCCGATAGGATGTAGTTAGGTAGGCCAGTCGCAATTCTGCCTGTTTGAAGGCATCTCATTCTCGCACTCACGAATCCCGCAGCTGCAAGCCTGCCTACCTGCCTGCCTCTGCCTGGCGGCGCGGATGTAAAGTTGTTGGGAGCCGAGAGAGCGAGCGAGCGAGGGGGCGAATACTAGTAGTTAGCCCCGGCTACCAATCATAACTGCGGGCCTATGTATGTACGGCAACCCCCGCCCATTCTGTGTATGCATGGTAGATAAGTCGAGTACATGTGTACCGTGTATACATAGGCGGAACGGGAAGTTGTATCAGCAGCAGCAGCAGCAGTCGGACTGGGCTTACTTACATACAGACGGTACGGCAACAGCTTCGATTGCAAAAGTTGCAACCAGGGAACTGGCTGGACTTGCAACTGGGCTGCATGGATGGCTTGAGACATTTATAGCCAAAGATGATGAGCCGCGTATCCTCGGCATCACAACAACACCTCCCACCACCAATACCAACACCATACACAAGTATTGACCCTTCAGAGAGAGAGAGCTCCGTGGCCCGTGGCCCAGCAATCCAAACCGCCTCGGTCGTCGTCTTGTTGTTGGGGGGCGGTAAGGACTGCGAGCGTGCGTGCGAGCGTGCGTGCGTCCGTTGGTTGGTCGTTCCGGTACATACCGTAACTGGGGAAAGCTGGGGAACTGGGGACTGGGGGTGAATTTAAATTTTAGAGTAGAGTGCCTTGATACTAGCTACGGTAGAGTACTATGGCAATTGGCACGATTGTGGTCACTCGCCCGCCCGGTAACTGTGGAGCAAACCTTCGTCCGCATGCCTACTCTACTCTACCTAACCTGTTGCTGCCGCTGCTGCTACCTGTGATAGTTGGATGGATGGATGGACGGGCCCCATCATGCGTACTTCACATACCTGGGTGGGTAAAAGTACTTGGCTGGCTATCTACTGTGCCGCAAGCGCATCACGGCAGCTAACTCGGCCTGGAGGCTGGAATGCCCAATTCCCTTTCCCTTTCCCTTTCCCTTTCCATATACCAACACGAATCCCGGCCGGTTCCAACTCTATGTACAGTACACGCAGACGGGTTAGATGTCTACTATCATACCACATACCCAGTAGAGTACCTAGTACCCATCCTCACCCCAACCCCAACCAAACCATGGATACTCTACATACCTGTTGGTTTTTATGTCTTATGCTATGCCATGCTATCCAGCATTCTCCCCTACATACCTTGCCATGTCTTGCCCTGCCCTGCCCTGCTGCCCAGTGCCCGGTGCCCGCGTCTCTCTCCTCCCGAGTCTCTTCTCGACCAAGTATCCGAAAGTCGTGTTTCAAAGCCCTGACAGGCAGGCAATGCAGCGCAGCAGCAGCAGGTCTCGTTGGATTTCGGGCAGAGACGTTGGCGGCGGAGGAGGCAGAGGACGGACCACGCGCTCCCACTGTCTCTCCCACTGTCTCTCCCACTCTCACTCCCACTGCCACTACTGCTGCCGCATCGTAGACTCGTAGTATCGCGGCCAATCACGCGCGCAGGAATAACGAACGACGGTTCGGGAAAGCCCTGACCCCCCGCTGATTGGTCGGCACGCTTCGATCGTCGGCGCGCTCCGTCCCCGTCTGGGAATCCGGGTCGAGGGCTATACTGAGCGCTCTGCTATGCATACATAAAAACCGTGCATGCCGTGCATACCGTAGATAGAAACCGGTAATCCAGAGGGCGAGAATTCATACTACCGGTACTAGTAGGTGGTAGGATCACTGCAGCGAGGCACGGTCCACCGGCGGGCGGGCTGGCGGGCGAGCGGACGGGTGGGTGGCATGCGTTTGATATGTAGAGCATGGACGGTATGTACGGTACATGATGGCGCCGACGAACACCGAGAACTTGTGGCATGGTTGGTGCTCCTACGGTACATACCGTACTTACTTACCGTACATAAGTAGAGTACCTACCAGTGGTCCCTCGGCTTCGAGGTTCATGGATCACGATTCTTCGCAGGCCCCACGCAGTTTCTCCCCATCCCCCGTTCCCCCGTTCCCCCGTTCCCCCGTCCCTCCCCCCCCCGTCCCTCTCCATGTACTCCACGCGGCGTGTGAGTGTGAGTGTGAGTGTGAGAACGAGAGAGACTGGACTGGACCGGGAAGATATCGAACGACTAACCACGGACGGTACGGTTACTCGGAGGTTGGGTTGGGTTTGGTATGTATGATAGAGATGGATGCTGCTTTCTGTTACAGACTCAGTCTTGCAGTCTTGCAGAAGATCGACGGTGGAGTCCGTTTCGACCCTAGTTATATAGCCCATACATACCGCACATACAGGCAGGCAGTCCTAGCATACATGGGATAGAGTAGGTAGAGTGCTCTAACCACTCTAACTAACCAACTGATCAGACCACCCTCTACCACCTTACTCTGCCTTGCCTTGCTTTGCCTTGCCTTCCCCTTGCCCTTGTGCGGCCGTTATATGTCAAATATATGCCCCCCTCAAAAATTTGAGTGCCAATATCTTCGCTTCGAGCCGGGGGGCGGAAGTGCTGGTGGTGCTGGTGGCGGCGGTGGTGGCGAAGGTGCTGGTGCTGGTTGAGTGCTCGCCCACCGTTTATGATATATCCGTCCATCGACGGTTCCGGGGGAACGCAGTGTAGCCGGCATATGGTATGTGTGTAGGAGGAGAGGAGTTTCCTACGCACCGAACGATCGTGCTTGCAATTGGTCCTTAGTCCCTGGTCCATCTACGACCTACCTAACCTACCTGGATGCTCTCTTTTTTTCTTTTCCTTTCTTTTTCTCCTCCTCCCTCACCTTTCCGGCTACCCAATTGCCCAGCCCAACTGCCCACAATCGTTGGATGACAGACCGGCAGACCGACCGACCGGCCAGTCCGCACCGCACCGCACCGCACCGCGCCGGACCAGGTAAACCAGTAGTCTAGAGTCCTGCTAGGGTAGTGTCGTCCACCGGTTGCTACGGTAGTTACTAAACCAGGTAGAACTAGCTGCTTAGCAGTGCACACACAAACTCGAGACCCATGGGCCATGATCCATCGGCCCGTGGTTATTTCCGCACACGACGGATGAGTGTGACTGGTCACTGGACACCTACCTGGATACCAAGATACCGACCTCTCCGCAGCAGAGCTTCTGTGTGTCCAGATTTCCGCGGGCTCTGGCGCTGACTGGTCACTGGCCATGGCCGCGGCCGGCTTCGAAGTTCGAACCAACAACTGAGCAGGTAAAGGTACCGTAGGCCAATGAGAGAATAACGTTTGGTATTGGATGTTGCGGCACAGAATTAGAGTAGAGTAACAAAAAAAACTCGAATCACTCCTTACCCTAAGCACCTACGGTATTTTGTGTTATGTTATGCGTGACAGAACGCAAAAAAGGAATAAAACATAACAAAAGAGAGAACGAAAGACCGCCAAGCCAAGGGTCACACTGCACCTTACCGCAGCACAGCGTACCGTACCGCGCCGTACCGCACCGCTCCATATCTAACGGTTCCTGTTCGACCCCACGCCACACGCCACGCCACGCCAAAGCAAAGCAAAAAAAAAACGTGGGTGGCTCGGTCGAGAAGGTCCCCATGCTCAGATGGGTTATAGCGTGCTCTAGTCAATCTCTGGATGAGGCCAAGACGATCTTCAGGTTTTCCTGGAAGGGGAGCATGACCACGAGCATATCCACAAGCATACATATGATAGATTGGGGAACGGGGGGACGCTGTGGGCCAGCAGCCGGGCCAGGCAGGTCGGGTTTCTCATCTTTGCTCATCCGGGGTTGCGATTGGACACGGCGGCGAGAGCGAGCGAGCGAGAGTGAGTACTGGGTGCTTGGTAGGTGACTCGAGTAAGTAGAGGTCACTAACTAGCGGGCAGCAAAGGTTCACGGCTCAAAGCTGCAGCATCAGGTTTTGGTGGGTGGAGAAGGGAGGAAAGAAAAGAAAAGAAAAGAGAAAAGAAAAAATAGGTTATAGGGTAAGAGCGAAGAGTGTGAAGAGAGCAAAAGAGAGCGACTGTGCGAGGGTGTGGTCACAGTTGGTGTGGGGGGGAGCGAGGAAGGGAGGGAGGGAGGGAGTGGCAGGATGCCGGTTCATCCAGATGCAATCTGGGATTCGATGAAGGCCGTGCTTGCTGCATCTGCGTTATGGTTTTCCCAACTAGCGTACCGCCGGAGCTTTAGCCGCTGCGAGTACCTGGTAGAGTACGAGCGTTTTGCTCTCTTCCCGCATATGCTCTACCTACACCCTAGATATTTTCTGCACCTTCCGTTCAAACTCAACCAACTTCAGCCCAGTCTAACCCCGGAGTGAGTGGGGCACCGACCCAGATACGATGCAGCACTCGAGCCGACAGACAGACAGATACTCCTCCTCCCGCACGGCCTGTGACTGACTATGGTATTCTCCCCGGCTCACGTACACTCTATAGTACCTACTCTACTCTACTCTACACAAGCAACCACCGTATTCCGGAGTGAGTACACGAGTACCACGAGTATGGTACACGAGGACCACGAGGACCACGAGTAACTCCACGAGCACACGAGTGACTACACGAGCACATACCGTACATGCCGTACATGCCGTACACTGCGCCGTACATACGTTGGTACTATACCCACCTTATGCCGACGACGTCGTGTTCATGCACCGGATGGACGGCGATAGATAACGCCTTCTCCCTCTCCGCTCGCTTTCTTGCGGCAGTTGATGGGCATTTCGTGTGGTGGTTGGCTCGGTCGAGGGTGGGGTGTGCGCGCGCGCGTTTCGCTATCCGGTATCGAAAACGGTTCAGCCTCCATGGAGCTTAGTTGCTGCCTGCTGCTGCGTTGGCGTTAGCCATTTATGAGGGAGTAGTTGGTGAGTAGTGAGCCGTGAGACGTGAGTGAGTGGGTGAGGAGGTGGAGAAAGAGGGCACTTGCTGTAGGGTAAAATAGAGCAGAGTAGGGAAACTCTCTTCTCCGTGGCCGCCCGGCTATCTCTCCATCCATCCATTCCTCCATCTATCCATCCGCTCTTCCGTCGCATCAATCCGACTCGACTCGATCCCGTAGTGCCATCTAAACGGCTGGTTTGGGGGGGGAGAAGTGTATCTACTATAAGGTACGATACGAGGATGCGAGAGGAGCGAGAAGCGCATTCTAAACACCATACATACGGGGTGCGAGAGGAGTGAGAAGCGCATCTAACGACGCTACACACGTACGTACGTGGGTGAGAGGAACGCGAAGTGTCTCACCCTCTCAGGCCAGCCGGTTGTTTGAGACCGCCAACCGATCCGCATGCTTTATTCGCTACCGCTGCATATCCCGCCGGCCCCCATCCTTCGTTCCTAACAGCAACACCCCCAACCATGACCAGACACCTCACCCATATTCGCATATACCCAGATCTCTCACCCCTTCGTCCTCTTCGCCCCCAACAACAGCCAGACCTCCCCTTGCCCCCCTTCCCCCCATGCCAGATTCGACCCCGGGCTGGCGGACAGTAAGACGGAAGCAGGACGTATAGAGTAGCGTTAACTCGCTCCTTTCTTTCGTCTCCACCAATTGCGAGCACAGGCGAAACGGTACGGTACTCTAGAGTGGAGCACACCACATGGCCTTCGCTATTTGCTTGCCTCCCCCCGTTCTGGAAATCTGCATCTTGTGCGCGGCCCTTCTTCCCCGATCTCCCTCCTACGCCATCCTCTAAAGTGCCAAAAACAGCCCCATGGTATATATCGTCATATACATATACACACGCGGCGTGCATGCCTCCCCCCCCCTCAAGCGATATAGGACTCGTGCTGCTCGAATGCAATCGCATCGTCTGGACGAGCAATTCCTGATTCTGCGAAGGGGGCCGTCTGGGAACGTGTGTGGGTGCGGCGGCGGCCGGTATTTAGAAGGTAGTAGTAGCAGCAGCAGCAGCAGCAGCAGCTCCTCTGCAGCAGGTGCAATCCATGACCAGTGGTTCCCTGGTTCCACCCACTCCCCCACCCCCCTCCCCATACCTACTCCATACCTACTACTCCGCCCACTGTTCTGAATGGCCTGGGGAAACCGGGCATCGTGACTGGAGCTGAATCCGACTCGCTGAGCTGCGTGTGCGTGCTCAGCCTCAGGTCAAAATCGGAGAAAAACTGCCTCTCCGCCTGCCTGCCTACCTGCTTGCCTGCCTGCCTGCCTGCCTGCCTGCCTGCCTGCCTGCCTGCCTGCCTGTCTGCTTGCTTCTCCACCCCCCATCGCACCCCGCCAATGGTGTCCATAGGCCCTCGAGTGGTAGACGCACACATGCTCACACGCACGATCAGGATATTAATCGATTAATCCTCCACGTTCATGCTTTCGGCCATCACGGAGCCCATCACATTCACCCACCCACCGCCGCGAAGAAAAGACAAGAAATGAAACGAGAAAAAAAACACGCAAAAAGCAGAATGGAAAAGAACAAGAAGAATAAGAAAATAAAAAAAGAAGGAAAAGGGGAGAGAGGTCAATCCAATTATCGACGACCCCCCACAAAACTGCAACGCAACGACCTGCATTTTTTTTATCTGGAGATGGATCCATTGCATTTCCGCCACAGATAGACGGAAGAGCAGCCCAACAGCCCAGCGATCAGATACACGGCTTATTTTTTTCTTCCTCCCTTGCCGTTAATTCCCTTTCGGGCCAAATCCCGGTTTACCCTGGCTTTTCCATCGCCGTGGTGCCCGTGGCCATGTCTTGCTTTTGTCCAGCCAGGGCCACTTCTTTCTTTGCCGTGTCGACAGACCCTTTTCCACCCTGCCACCCTGCCTGCTCTGCTCTGCTCCGGTCTGCTCTGCTCTGGTCTGCTCTGGTCTGCTCTGGTCTGCTCTGGTCTGCTCTGGTCTGCTCTGCTCTACTCTCCATACCTGCTCACATATTCTACTCTATTATCTACACTCCACTCTATTCTACATACTCTATTCTACTCTACTCGGGTACTCTACCTACTCTACCCTACTTGCTCTACCCTACTCACTTGCACACCACTCACACAATCGTTAGTCGCTGGCGCCAGGATCTTAGCCAGGTGAACGCCGCCGCGAAACAATCCAAACCCTGGCCCGGCCGACTGCACTTCACTGCCTGCCCCCAGTAGCCCTTGTAGAAAGAAGAGTAGAGCACTCTACTAACCGTTCTCCGCTGGGCTTTCCTGCATACTTAGGTCAACCCTACTACTACCTGACATACATACATACCCACCGTCTCCCCTCCTCAACCGCAACCTTCTCTCCTTCTCCGTCGTCAGATCTCTGCCGCTTTCACCTCGCCTGCATCACGACGACCACCAGCACCCCCCGTCGTCCCTTTCCCGGCTTTCTTTACAGCTCCTCCTAACCTGTGTCTGTCCTTCCGCGCCTTTCGTCATTCCCTTTTGCTATCCGCGGCCACCCCCCAAACCCACCGCTCTCCCACCTTTTCAACCGCCTTCGAATCCTCCGATTGCCCAACCCAACCTAACTCAACTCAACTCAACCCAACCCCTCCTCCCCCCCCCCCAAGCCCCCCCTCAAACAGTACAACTCTTCTACGAATTCCGGACTGGATCTCGTCGTTCCATTCCGTCTACGGCTTTCCTGCCTCCACTAACGTTCCTGACGTTACCCCAACTTTGCTCAGGACGCGCTTGGCAGCCCAAACCCAACCTACAGACACCATAAGTAGCTTTTCTGGCCGATCCGGTACCATCCCAAAATACCCACATCGAAAAGGACACTCGGAAACTTAGGAGCGCAAATTTCTTCCTTGAAGAAGAAAAACTAGCTGGAAGGATCTGTGCGCGCGTAACGACAGCCGTCGCTTGAAAGGAAAGGAAAGGAAGGCACCGACACCCCCGTGGGACGATTCTGGGGCTGGACTTGGGATAGCGAACAGAGCAGAAGTCCAACAGGAGAAACGGGGACTGGTAAAGAGTGCCGGAGAACGAGTAGGAAAGGTTCAGGCAGTAAAACATCACACCACACGCACACAATTGAGTCGTAACCCAAGCGCGGGTGTGTGTGCACATGGGCAATTGAAGGAGGACTCTGGATTCATCAATCAGACGATTGACGACTAGAAGGCCTGTCGCCGGAAAAGACTGAGGATCCCATTTTGTCTCTGCGAAGCGTCATATTGCCAACAGTCTCGCGGCAACACACTATCATCGGGTGTTCCGAATTTGTCGCCTTCGGAGAAGTTCATCGAGAACTTTAGGCAACCCTTTAGCCTTGTTATCGTCCCGGGGAGGTCTCGTGATACATCTTTGGACCCCCCCTCCCCTTCACTGCTCTCTCGGAGGTTAGGGGCATAAGGGCGGCACGCCATACAGGTTATCCGGTGAGGAGATCTGGCCATCGGAAGGCAACTACTCGACAGCGGCCAAATCATCCTCCCATCTCCTCGTCCACATCCCGATTGGCTACGGGTGAACAGTTTGATGAACTCTCACACATTCGTCGACGCCTCTTCAAGAGTTGGAAGGCTGAGCAGGTAAACTTCCACCTTCGTATGGGATTCTTCGCGAAGAAAAAAAAAACTGACCCGGAGGTGCAGCGAGGACTATGACTTAATTATACGTCAAGGGCCCGAAAGAG
Source organism: Tricharina praecox (assembly GCF_024521635.1). NCBI lineage: Eukaryota > Fungi > Ascomycota > Pezizomycetes > Pezizales > Pyronemataceae > Tricharina > Tricharina praecox. The sequence goes on from NW_026250403.1 coordinate 2,914,442, forward strand.
CTCGGGTAGCTGGTGTCAAAGAGAAAGGTAGATGGGTCCCGTGCCACGGTCGGTCTCCGGTCCTAAACTCAACGATGCTGATGGCAATATGATAGATCGGAAACCCGTGGATCCTCCCCCGATCGTTCAGCTCAAAATCAGAGATGAAATGGATCCAGCCCAGTGAGTTTGGTATCCGCTGTTCGACCCGGCAAGTCATTCTGACCATTTTTCCGAATAGAAACTACCTCCAGAGCCCTTACTATTTCATGTGCTGCAATCTTTACAGCGCAGTCCATGATGAACCCACATTGATCCCCCCACATCAAGCATTGGCCGGTACTCTGGTATCGTCCCTGCACAGATTGAAGGACATCGACAATAGCGGTTTGACCCCTGCCAATCCTCCATTTGTGGACTGCTGCTGATGACTCAAAAGACGGTGGATTCTTCGTCTTCGGGGACTTGTCGGTCAAAATCGAGGGGGAATTCCGGTTGAAGTTCAGCCTCTTCGAGATGATGAAGTAAGTACCTCCTGACTGTCCGAGAGGTTTCCACATTACTCACACCTGGACCAGGAATCAGGTGGTTCACATCAAATCGACTACCTCCGAGCCATTCACCGGTAAGCCATACCGCAGTCCCCTTGGTATCGTGTGTATTGGGCCGTCTAATTCTCTTCAGTCTACGCCGCCAAGAATTTCCCGGGAATGTCGGAGTCCACCTTTCTTTCTCGGTCTTTTGGCGATCAAGGAGTGAGACTGAGGATCAGAAAGGAGCCAAGGACATTACTGTGAGTTTTCACCCTACTTATTGGTTACCAATCGTTGATAACTTATTCACAGTAGAAAGCGGCCTCAACCACGACCAGAGGAGTATTCCGCCCGGCCATACAATCCGATGGGTCCCGACCCACGAGTAATGGGAGGCTATCAGCATCCGCCTGTATCCGGGTACTTGACGTCCCCCAGTCATGACTACCCATCTCCATATTCGGACGGTGGGAAAAGGCAGCGTACGGACAATCATGTCAGTCCGCGACATTCAATCGATGCACGAGCGCCAGAACATCAATACATGGCTCGGGCATACGACCAGCAACACCAGCAGCCGCATCCGCAACATCCGCAACATCCGCAGCATCCTCAACATTATCAGCATCCTCAACAACCACAACCACAACACCATCACCAGCAGCAGTCACAGCAGCAGCAGCAACCGCAGCCCTATATGTATCCTCCGGTATCCCAAGGGCAGTATCCCCCATACAGCGGCAACTACAGCCAGCAACCACCCCCACCGCCTCTGCCACCTTCGACACAGTACGGGGCACCGCCACCCTCACCTGTACATTCGCTCCCCGATTCCTCTGCATACGGACAGAGGGCGAACCCAACAGCTCAATCTCATTCTCCTTCACCTTACCATTCGCCCCGGACCCATACATATTCTCAGCAGCGCTCTCCACTTCCTCCGACGGTGGCACCGCAACCATCAACCCAGTTCAGATTTCCTCAACAACCCCTTCCCCACCAAGGAAGTGCACCTCCTCCGATAGCTCCACCACGGATCAACTCGCCTTCTTCAAGAAATCCGCCATCTTCGCATGCGCCATCTTCACATGCGCCATCTCTGCGGCCGCTACATGCTCCATCTCCACTTGGCGGGGGCGGACCACTCCCACAGTCGTCGTCTTTGCCGCCGATGCCGCCGCCGTTACTTTTGGCGGATCAACGACCACCACCTCCACTGTTGCAGCAGTCAAATACAAATCCTGTCTACTTGCCTCCGCTGCTGCAGCTTCCTCCGATGAACTCGGGTTCGCAGATTCCATTACCGGGAGGGCAACGGAACACGATGCCGCCTATGCTGACACAACCGCCCAAGTATCCTGGGCCACCTTCCTCGCAGCAGAAACAGCAATCATCCGCATAGTGTACAGATTATCACGGATTTCCTTGGCAGTCGGTTTACGGAATCATTGAGCGACCCGAGGGGCATTTTGTGCGTTTATTGTTTAATTGGATTTGGGCATCGGATGGGGTTTGATTTCTTATGGCATAAGTTGAATTTCGGAGGGGAGGGGGGAAGAGGGGTGGCAAAAGGTCGGGGAGGGGTGGCAAAAGGTTGGGGAGGTGTATTTTTCTGTCCGTTTCCGTTGTAGATAGAGGGGGGGTTGTGTCGTTATCAGTAGGACGGATTCTTGTGGCTTTTTTTTTATCAACTTTATTTCCGTTTCCTTTTTCCTTTTTCATCATTTGTTTCCCGGGATATGGCGCAGGTTATGACGGTATGGTATGTTATTTATTATGGTATTGCATGAATTCGGAAAGGAAAGTTGAATGAGAGGATTTCGACATGAGGGTTTACGGTGCAGACTTCGGGGACACTACGGGAACTATTGAATTGCTACATACTTCTGCCCTCGAGCAGATATCCACTGTTATTGGTACATCTACAAGTATTCCGTTTATGCTGGTGAAACAGCAGTCTTGTCTGCATGCGAATTCGAATAGGCGAATAGAAAGAACCGTTGGTATCGCGTGAGTACGTACATGAGCCTAATTGTTTGTACAATGCAGCACGAGCATATGCGGTTGTAATATTACCTTATTTCTTGTATGTAGACAAAGCATGTACTCACTCTATGTCCGATACCTTGTTGCCATACCACAGAGCACAGCACAGCACTTGAATATTACAACCCCCATTGCCTCTGCATATCATCATCTTCTCTGCCAATACCCGTCCTCCATTCTCCTCCGTCTTCATTTATAGCCCCTACCCAATTACTTGTTGGAACATACCTACTGTACCGTACGATTACACTTCAACCTCCTCCCACCCCAATATCAGAATAGAAGCAGCAAGCCATGAGCTCTCGTCCAGGCTCTCGTTCGGGCTCCAGTGGACCCGATCAGCCCGTCGTCGACCTCTCACTAATCGGACGATGGGATCCAAAAGACGGCACCAACACGGCCGATGTGATGATATATGCAAAGGCAAGCTCATATGATTCCCCCCCCCCCCCCCCCCAATTGCCCGTTGTCCCCATGCACTTGTTGTGTTCCTGCCGTGCCCTGTAGCTTTCCGAGCTCACACCACACTGGGCAAAACTAGGTTACGCCGCCGCAGCAGCAGCACTCGTTGAGGATCCCCTTCCTGCACCTCCAGCCGTTGGTGCTCCAGTCCACGCTCGTACGTGTCGTCCCCCTGCTGCCCGACGGCACGAGTCCTTGGGGGTCGCCCGGCGTTAGGGCGCTCGGTGTTTCTACCGTGGCTGGAAGGAAGCGGCGGATGCCGAGGGGGGGACCATTGCGGCGTGGGGATGGGGATGGGGAAGGGGGGATGGTGGACGGGGGAGGGGATGGGAGGGCTACGGCTGGTGGTGGGGATGATGCGGAGTCGGTGGGTTCATCTTCTAGTGGGACTGGGACTTCGTTGCTTTCGAATGGGTCTTCGGAGGCACCGTATGATGATGGCAGCCCGGAGGATCCGCTGCCTAATCTCATGCCACCACTTACGTTCGACGAGATGGATCTTTCTTCCGTCGAGGGCTTCGGGGGCGTCAGGCTGGGTGAGGTTGAGGTTGAAGATTCCAGCCGACAAGACAAGACCATCAGTGCAGACGAGCAGCAGGAGGAAGCTTCATCAATAGTGTCCAGTCCATTTCCCGAGCGGGGCCGCTGGCTACCAAGGGACCATGCAGCGTCGACCTCGCCAGAGCCCGGAGTGGCGCCTTTTGCGATGGCCGGGAGGAGATGCGTCAGTTATACCAGGACCTATGACGGTGTGATGCAGCGCGTTCCACTGGGTGCCCATGAGTGGGACCGCATCCAGAAGTGTGCCGAGAGGATTCAGAGGGTTGAGACCCCCGTTGCCACGAGAGATAGAGCGGCCAATGTGGCTTTCACCCCGAGGGTCGATAGTAGAGGGAGGATAATCTCCTCGGGATCGTACAACAGTATCAGGAGCGTGTCGCCTCTAACCGCCCATCTGGCTCAGCGGCTTCAGCATGGTGATATTGATCACTCGGTGGACGAGGAGGAGATGGCAGAGCTGCTGCCTCACGGACACGATGGCCCTGGAGAGTTCAGAGACAAAGTTAGGGGGAAGCTTCGCGGAGTCAGGCATGTGATGTTTTCTGAAGATCGACATTCTGAGTCGGAGTCGGAGGATAAGAACGCTGAAGACGACGAGATTACGATCGCCGTGGAGGACAATTCCCTCGTTGTGTGTTTCCTTCAACACGTCCGTCCAGATCCAGTGGTTATCGAGATACTGCTCAAGGTCAGGCCCATCCTGCTCGGGCAGAACAAGAACTACCATACCTTCATCTTTTCCGGCCTTCCTTACTGTAGGAACCCGGCCTTTTTCGACTTCAGGGTCGACAGAGATGACGAGGAGTGGGTCTTCGATGCGGGCGATCACGACCAGACGGCTACGTTCGAACCTCTCGTTCTCGATGAGCCAAACAGGCTTCGTGGACAACTACATCTCCGGGATGCAACGCCTACCCAGCGCAGCATCATCATGCGGGCACAACGAGTTCCTTCCCATGTCGAGATTTACGGGCATAAGATTCGAAGCAAAACCAACGCTCTGTTCTCGTGGACTCCGGATGGGCATGTCGTGGCGGAGTTCGAGATAAAGGTTTACTTGATTGATGTCGATGTTGCGGACAATGTGGCGCGAAACATGATAAACCTGATACTCGTGAACGGCGTCGATGATCCCAAAGAAATCACAGTAAACTCCGCCTCTGGTCGCCGCGAGAAATTCTCTCTGGAAGGTCCGGTGATGAAGGATGGCGAGGAATTGCAGAGTGCTCGGCTTCTGCAGGTCTCGAGGCTTGTGCGGGACTCCCGAGATTCAATGACGATCAGCTTCCGCAAGGTTCAGGAATCTTTTCCCTGCTATTTTCACATTCCCCTGGTTGAAACCGGCAGTCACCGCGATATATTGGAGCAGATAGTGGTGATTCATGAGCCACGTCTACCGCTGACCCTAGCCTTCACTCCGGATCTGTCGTTCTGGCGCGATCTGGGTGAAGAGAAGGATCTACTGGGTTCGAGGAAGATAACTAGAATAGTTGACAGCTCGGCAATCGAATATCCCAGGGTCTGGGTGAATTCGCTGGAACCCGTCTGTTCAACCGCCATTGCCGTTCTCGGCAAGTTCAGAAACCTTGGGTTCGTCGATAAATTGACGTACCAGATCGAGGAGCACTCGCCGGCGCTCTGGAGCGCACGCAATCCAATTTCTCTCCACTTGCGAATGTCATTTGAAATTGAGGGCCCGGTGAAGAATGGAGCGGAATTGTCGAGGGTGCACAGAGGGTTATTTCAGGTTGAGTTCATCACCATCAATGGCGCCCCGGCTAAGATGGCATTCATGGACGAGGATGAGCTGGTCATCCTTAATCACGGGCATGAGTACGAGACGGTGCCGATGAAGTTCAGCGTTTACTGGGTATCCATGCAACCGCATACCACCGACACGATTGGCGGGGGCAAGATGCTGGAATTCCAACTACCGCGCATCCACGAAAAGTTGGTGGGTCGAGCGGTCTGCAAGTATCCGCATGGACCAGCCCAAATAACCTCAAGGTCACACCTCCTGGATACACCCCCGCCAGACGCTGGGCCCTGGACCGTGGTTTTCACCAACGGAAAGGCTACCCTGTCAGGATTACAGACTTTTAGCAGCCGCATGTACCTTCAGATTCCGGCAGAGTCGTCCCGGTGGCCGCCGAAGTCCCGGGCCGGAAGCATCATCGCCGACGCTGACTCGTTGGCCGAAGGGCTCGTATTTAGGAACTCGGCACACGACGAAGCGTCTTCACTTGATGGCCCGGCTTCCACCACGCGCTTGCCATCCCCTGATCCATCTCCATTTTCTTTCGATGGAGCCTACAGCCCACCGTCAACCTTGCGGCACCTCTCGACAGATTTCGGCCCAAACCCATTCGCAGTGGCCGTGGAACACAAGGACCAAGGCTCCTCCGACGGCCCCACTCCGCAGGAAGAAGCAATGGGGTGTCTCCGTAGAGTCTTCCTCTTGCTTTTGATTGCCGTGACGTTTCTCGGTTGCTACTACTGCTATATGGACCTGGGAGGACAGTCGTTCTGGGCGCCGCAGTCGCGATTCCACCCGTACCAGGCCACGGCGAGATCGTCGTACGAACGCCTGGAGAACTTGCTGATGGAGGGGTACGCGGATATCCTGCATGACGAGGCACCACCACCAACGCAGGATCACTGGAGAGGCATTTATACGCCGGAGCCGCTCTCCGTCGTGCCTGCCACTCCGGATGCGGATGAACCCGCGATAGAGTCGGGGAGTCCGACTGTTACTTGGAGAGACGATGGGGTGATGGCTGGCGAGTACGAGAGCGGCATGGGAGGAGAAGGAGAAGGAGGAGGAGCAGGAGGAGGAGGAGGAGGAGCAGGGGAACCACGGGGTGTGGGATTGTATCGACACGGCTTTGTGGCGCTTAACTTTTGGACGGTGGCAAGGACTTTGTGGGCGCGTTTGAGAGGTTTGTTTTGATTACCTACTCTGATGTGATTTGAATTGGCTTGATGCATAGCTTATTGTGGGGAGCTTTGGTTTGGCATGATGTATATAGCTTACGATGGGGAGCTTTGGTTTGGCATGATGCATAGCATACTATGGGGAGCTTTGATTGAGTGGAATGAGGCTTCTTGATGGACTTTTTCTTCTTTTGTTTTGCTACCAAGTAGATGGCTAGATGGACGAACTTACCTATTTTATTCTTGATGGACATGATTAACATGGCAGGATAGTACTTGGATTGTACTTTTACTCTTACTTATAGTTGCGGGATGCGGGATGGCTCTGAGGACTTTCCCGCTTCATTTCCTCTTTGGGTTTTTTTTATGTTTATGTTTAAAGGGCCAACACTCATGGCAATGGTATGATACCAAATTGGAATGGGAAAAGAAGTGTCCAATTGTTATGCATAGGAAAAGGTCTCGTACATACATGTAACTTTTTTATCCTGATGGGGGAAGGGGAGGGGTTTTTTGTTGATTTTGTCTGGTCCAAACCCACCGAAAGTGACAGAAGATGAACAAGAAAGTGTCATGATGCCCTCAAATCCCCTATGATAGGTATTGAGAGCGAATAGAGTAGAGTATCCAGAGGTGAAGGGGAAGAATTGAATTACCCGAATCCCATAAACGATGAAGAAGGAGAAAGGAAAAAGGAAAAATGAAACGGAAAAGGAAAAAGAAAGAGAAAGAAAGAAAGAAAAGAAAGATGAACAACCTTGAAGACAGATGTGGGGGGCTGGCTGGCTGCTAAACGCACTGAAAGCCAGCCAGCCAAAGAAACAGAATAGGTACTTAGAGAAGTAAGTAGGAAAGAAAAAAACGAAACCCCGGGGCCATGGCATTTTCAGAAGAAAAAAAAGAAAACACTTTGAGATGAAGAAGATTAGGAGAAACAGAACGAACAATACAAGAGAGCGAAGGAAGGAAGCAAGGAAAGGGAAACGAGAGATGCATAATGTGACAAAGACAAACAGCTCACAACCGCGCGCGATAACTACCACCTTTTCTAGAGTAAAAGTGAAAAAAAAACGTATTTGGCAAAATAAGAGGAAGTAGAGATGCAAGAAGAAAAAAAAAGCTGGACTTGAAATTGGAACGTATAAAAACCTATCCGCCCGCCGAAAAGAAAAAAAAGCTGGAGCCTACAACAACCTATTCAACCCTCTCCGCCATCCATCCACCCCTCATTCAACAAAGGCCGAGGAACATCACAACATATCACTCGACTTGTTACAGCCACCCAGTCTCATTGTGCTTACAAACCAGCCAACCCTGTCCAGCCAACCTAAAAGTCGATCAGGTTCTGGTTCTGTTGTTGCTGCTGCTGCGGCTGTCCGAATGGATTTGCGTTGCCGCCCTGGTAGGTCATGCCGGCGGGGCCGGTGTGTGCGGGGACCAGTCTCTGCTGCTGCGGCTGGAGACTAGCACCAAATCCTGTCGTCTGCGGCATACCTGTGAACTGTGTTTGCTGCATCCATGGGTTGTTCCCCGTGGCCTGTGCGGGCGTCGGACCGCGCCTCATTCCGGCTGAATTCACGAACATGCCTGGCGCAGTGTGCTGGGCCGGGATTCTGAGATCACCAGTATTTCCAAACGTATCCAGACCGTTTCCGCCAGCCAACAGTGCCTCCAGTTGGGCGTGTTGGGGATTTATCGGTTTTGCTGGCTGCTGCTGCTGCTGAGTAGGGACAGGAGTCGACGGTGATGAGAACGAGGGCTGCTGGCCAAAGGCAGTCTGCTGGGATTGCTGCTGGAACTGACTGAATGAAGGGGTTTGTGTCCGTTGCTCCTGGAGGGCCGCGAGACTCGGTTGGCCATTGTTCCTTGGTGGCGACTGCGTACCATAGCTCATCTTCGGGGCGAATGGATTGTTTGAACCGGTAGGAAGGGGCACCATCGGTTGCGCCGGCTGCAGACCATTCGCGTAAGGGTTGTTGTTGCCCGGGGACATGTACGCGGTTTGCTGCGGACTGAGGTTACCGCCATTCGCGTACGGATTCTGCGCGGCGAAGCCAGTGGGTTGAGCGACCATCTGTTGCCCATATCCCTGCGGTTGCTGCATTTGCTGCTGCTGCTGCTGCATTTGCTGTTGCTGCTGAAGTTGCTGCTGCTGCTGCATTGCCTGCTGCATGTCAAATCCAGTTGGCTGGGGAAATTGCTGCTGATTCGCAAACTGCCCAGTTGGCTGTCCGTAAACACCATTCAAGTAGCCGGTGTTCTGCTGGTTCATCGGGTTACCCCAGAAATCCACCATCTGGCCTTGCTGGTAGTCTGGCTGCTGCTGGAACGCTGTCTGCTGGTACTGCAACGGCTGAGCTTGCTGTTGAACCGGGGCATCATCGAAAAGAGAGTCTGCGTTAATCTGTCCCTGCTCCTTCTGGGCACGCTCGCGCTCCGCTTCTTCCTTGCTCAACCGGATCGCCTTCGCCAGGTCATCATCGGGGACATTGCTCTGCGACTGTCTCTTCTTGTCTTCCTCCGCCTGGTTCTTGCTCGCCTCAATCGCCAATCTGTATTCCAGATCCTCCTCATCCGTCCTGGCGCTCGGGCCTGGGTTCGAGTGTCTCCGTGGGCGCTGCCGTTCCGACGACCGTCCGGGGTATCCATTAGACGAAGCAGAGTCCTCAATTCCAGACACCCGTGACTTCCACGATTTCCGATCCTTTCGTTCGTTACGCAGGCGTTCCTCGTCGAGCAGCAATGAGGTGAGCTCCTTCGCGGATACCCGAACTGTCACACCCCCACGTCAGCCGCTGCAACCACAATCTATGCAAACGCACATCATCCATACCATTCATTCCCTGATCCTTTCCTTCCTCGTCGACGTACTGGAACTCGCGCAGAGTCTTAATGATGTAAATGTTGTCCTTGGCCCATACAACCACGTGCTCGGAACCTTCGTGCAAGCAGTAGTCCAGCACTTTGAGTGCCTTCAACACGTGCCGCCAATTCTTTCCCTTGTCGTTCAACCGTTTGTCGAGCATGTCCATGATTTCAAAGAAATCTGTAGTCCTAGTACTTATAGCTGAGTTAGTACCGGTTTCGCTGGGCGTGCAAACAGAATGCGACAGGTTGGGAACTACGGGAAACACCTCAGGTGAGTGTGGGGGGAGACCAACGTATCAAACGTCATCCGAGCGATGTCGCTCATCTCTGTTCCCGTGGGACCCCATGGATCATTACTCGTAGCTAGGGTGGCCATCATCAGCAACTATCACTTCTGCCTCGGCCGACAAATCCAGCGTGTGGGAGAGCGCCAATCTCACCATTCCGTACCTTCACCTGGGTGTTCGAGTAACCCTTGGTGACATTCTTGACTGTTCTGATAACCTTAGACATGGTTGCTGTTGTGAGTGCGACAACAGACTACAAGCGGGAGGTGGAGGTGTCGATGGAGAAGGTCGCAGTAGGAGAGGTGGTTGTCGACAAGCGGGAGCGGGGGCGACGGGACAGGGACTGCGGCTCTGCGGATGGTCAATGCTATGCGTCCCTTCGTGTCGTATCTTCTTTCCAACTCCCAGGTCCGGGTGTGGGAAGCGGGGCTGGAAACTGTTGCGTGGCTATGCGACGACGGTCGACCGACCGAGAGTGATGGTGGATAGCTTGGGGGGTTGATGGTCCGACGAGCAGTGTCGCGGGCACGGTAGAAGAGCGGGTGGAGAGAGGGGGTGGAGAGGTGCGGGCGGCTAGGGGGATGGGCGGTGAAGGCGGGAAGGAGGGATATTGCCGCAAGTTTCGAGATGAGGTGTGTGTGGTTTGAGAGTAGGTGTGTATGGGGTGTATCTTTGGTGGTAGTAGTTACTAGTAGTGCAGTACGTAAGTAAAGCTTGGGTCAGGCGAATCCCAAGTCAAGTGCAACGGGAACGGGACCGGTACCTCCTTTTTTTTTCTACGCAAAGGTTCCCCGATGCCCGTGATGTCCGCTCTTCGCTTAATATGTTTTCCGGTTGCCCAGCAACTGTTACGCGTCCACTATGCCGGCAGCCCTTCGGGGAGTTGGGAACTTTGCCGTGCCGGATCCACAGTGTGGCGTGTGCCTGAAGTGAAGTGGCGTGCAACAAACGGCTGCGGCGTGTGGCTGTGGCGGAGCTCTGCTGTGCGTCTTGGCGTGTGCGTAAACTTACTGCTTGGCTGTGCGGTGTTGCGTACTTGTGTACCATTGGCGTACTCGTGTATCATTGCCTTAAGTCCCAGGTGCAACCGGTTACTTTGAAAGATAGCAACCCACCACTGAGTCTCCGTTTCACCTGACTCAGCCAGTTTGAAAGCAGTGGCCTACTTGAAGCCGCTGGATGCACGGCAGGGACGGTTATGGCTGTGAGATTTGATAATACGCGTCCAATGAAGCGTATAAGAAGGTCACGATCCCGCTATTTATCTTGGAGAATTAAATGTACAGAGTGATATTTCATGAACAGATGCATCACGTTGCGGAATTCCCACTGCTGAGATAGACTGGTTACAATCACGGGAACATACAAACGATAGTCCGAATATCACCTTTCTAATTGCATAGTCCATGAGCTTTTAGCTGTCAAATATGCAGCATTAGAGAATCGATACTCACCATAGCAAGCGAGCCGGCTGGCCGGGCCGGCTACGGTCTGCGCGCGAGTGAGGGAAACACCTGACACTCAAGCTTGGAAAGAGCAATAGTCGCTCACTCGTCAACCGCCATTGGGAGTAGATCGATTAGACGGTTCATATGACTCAAGAATACTTGCATAATTGCACAACTCACCATTAGTCCCTTAAGTGAATAGTTTGACCCGAAGACATGTCCCCAATCAAACGCACCTCTGATTCGATCAGCCCACGATAGATAGTAGAAAAAAACGTGCAAAGCCGGGCGGCCTAGCTTCCAAGAGACTCAATGGCGTAGTACAAGTTCCCAGAACGACAGTGGCCAGGTAGAATAAGAGCACAGGAAACATTGGCGCCTACATGAAGCGGAATGTCTCCAGTCGCACTACCGCTCGGATTTGAATCAAGCAATCTCGGAGAATACATATTTACTCGGGAATTTTTTCTTCTCCTACAGTCTCAATTCTACGGTATCGAAAAGAATTATACGCAGTGTTGCAAAGATACGCTTGCTAAAAAGCCGGAAGGACTACCGCAGTTCTTCCGAATACAAATTGTGACGTACTGTCCAGAATACAAGAAAAGTACCAGAGGATTACCTTATGATAGTTCATTGGTATTCAAATGACCGTGGTATTCTTCCCGTATCAATCGTATCCCACTTTTTGCTACTGTTCCTACACACAGGGTCTCCCATCCACTGCCAACCCCGACCTCGATCAGTCCGCAGGCAGCTCCCCTACCCACCGCCTTAGTCTGTCGCGGAAACATATGGAGCGCACCAAAGAAAATACGAATGAGAGTGCCCCCAGCGAGGCGTAACGAAAGGACCGAGTGATCGTAGTGATTCCAAGACTCAGAAACTCCCTACAATGTAGGCCCGCATCCACAAACGCATCCGCACTTCCTGTGGGAACGAGTGTGTTCCTGTGAGTATTCAACTAACCGTTCGCAGGACCGGTGGTGGGTGCTTGGAACATTCGGTGCGGTAGCGGGTCCAAATTCAGGTTTCTTTCCCTCTCTCTCCCTCTTGTACCTGTAGCTCCTGGACCCCAAGATACCACTTCACTCCATCTCGATCGTTCCAGTGAATCACCTCCACAAGTCCTTCCAACACACCCCACCATTTCCCCCTTCTCTATTTGGTAGCTCATTGGGGGTATCACATGCCTTAAACTTTCAGCAAACCATGGTACAGAAATATTGTCATATCCCCCGTATCCTACCATATCCTCCCATATCCACCCATATCCACCCATATCCACCCATATCAATACCATATCAATCCATATCCTCCCATATCCATCCATATCCATCCATATCCTCCCATATCCACCCATATCCACCCATATCGATCCGTATCCTCCCATATCCTCCCATATCACTGTGGATAGACCGTAGACAGGGTCCATCACCAGGGGAAAGTATCCAGCATACTCCGTGACAATCCACAGGGCGTGGAGTAGGGCACCGTATGGAGCTTCCAGCGACAGACCGAAGACGTGGTATGCACCTATCACATGACGGATGACGAGAACGAGGAGGCTACCTATCAAGGCCTAGACGCCGCGGTTCCGCACATCCTGATCCAGAAAACCTCTACATGGGCGGGGGGAATATCATAGGTACAATGCTTCACGGACGGGCAACGTACACAGACGAAGATAATTCTTCAGAGGCTAAACAGCTGAGGTACGCATTTGTGGGTTCAACACGATTAAGAGTGAGGAATGAGGACGTAGATGAGTTGGGTATATATGATACTTTTCGATCTCTGGCATTCACATCTGAGAGTGAGAGTGCTAGATACGGTACAAGGTGTAGAAGCCGACAGCGAATAATGACAGGTATCGCGAGGCAGAATGATCAAAACGACGAGCAGAGCGACTCCAAGGGGAGCGTGACGGTGGTCGCAATGCCGCAATTCCGCAGGCTCAAAGCCGCTCCACGCAATTAGGGGCAGTCTGTGCTAGGTACTCATGTCACAAAGTTACAGCTTCACTCGTTTACTGCCAGAAGGACAGCAAGACAGCAACCTCCCTGTTTACGTGTAGTCTAAGGAACGGTTCGGAGGCCACCTATGTTTTACATAGATCAGCGTCGCGATGAGACCAATCCGCAACCACGCCGCCGGGTTCGACCTCGTTCCGGACCCGCTCATCTAATCGTTGGCAGCCGGATTTCGCCTCTATCAGGTCGCAGTAGCCCGAACGTCCAATTGACGTGTCCAAGTATATGCCTCCAGTATATTAGCGGTTCCGGCGCCAAATTAATCGAGCGACGTGTCTATATAAATATGTGGGTTTACAATGGCAAAGGTTCGGCAGAACCTCCTGTCTGCGGTATCTGCGAATACGAGCAATCGGGTGTTATTACTCCTTCCTGCCTATATATTCGTTACTATTATCTTTGGGAGCGAGAGGAGATGGAGATTCACGAAATCTCTTCCGAAGTGCCACTTACAGGTTCCAACTGTTTATTCTGGCTAGAGGATTCCCCGTATTGCAGTTCTGAGAGATCATCAATGTCAGCCACCGGTAGAAGGGAAGAAATATACATGTGTATATATCAGCGCTACGAGGTGTCTCATTTGTGGCCATCGTGGTTGGCTATTAGTTACTGTTGAGACTACTGCTTCGTATAGGTAGCGTATCGGCGTCCTAATCCGGTCAAATAGTTCGATCATCCAGCCACTACTCTCACCTTATAAGATCTGAAATATAGGCGTCCAAGTGGCCGCATTCTCGTACGCATCCACAGAATATCACTCACAAGCATGACCTGCAAGTAAATCTGGGTAAGCTGGCTCGGATATCGGGAGAAAGCTGTCTCAGAGGCTGGGAGGTGCCTTCTCCAGCTGAATACATATCACGAACAAGCGTCAGACGGGCTGTGTTCTGCCACGATGGCTGATCGCACGTACGTGCGGAGCCGGGAGCTCTCTAGACGGTTTCCATAGCCGGAGTGGTGATTGATCTGGGTCACGATTACGTACCTACTTCTTATATCGAGCGCTGAGATTTTTCACGAATATCTGGGTAGTATATATGAATCGATGGGCACAGGAAGCGAGCTCGAAGCGGGCACTCAGCTAAGGCACGCGCTGGCCGCGTAACGGTGCTCGCTTCACAGAATCACAGGTGCAGTCCGGACGGACGGCCGGCGAGTGCGGCTGCATGAGGATGTGATCGTGGTTCCCATCAGCCATATGTATTCACATACAGTCGTCATGATCAGCGAACTGGCGGGGTGGGTCTTTATTCGGCTAGATAGGTTCGCTTCTGTCGTTGTGGTTTTATGTTTGGCTTCATATGATAACATCATGCCTCGCATATGGTGATCTGCCGACCTTCCAGATGGGTATATTATCTACTATGTTCGATGAACCGAGTGGGAGATGCGCGTGCACCACGCATGTTCGCTGCTGCATTAGATAAGGTGTATAGTATGTACCTTCATCTCACTCCCCAGCGTCATATAGAGGATGGGGGGGTTTCGACATCCGTTAAAGCCCCCCTCCACCCGCCCCACCCTCCTGACCTCCGTTGTTTCAAACAAAGCCCAGAAACGTGGTTCCGAGAACGTTGCCGCGCCACTGGTACCAGGGGGTTCCGCTTCATAGTTGGGTATAGACGAAACTTGCTGTGTGACAGATATATATATATCATCAGGGCAACGACCGTTATCGATCAAATCGATGACAGGAACGGGCCACCAATAGTGATGGCAGGCAGGCGGGCAGCAGGAACAGCAGCAGGAGCAGCAGGTAAGACGGCTTCCCCGCTTGTTCAGCACCCCCCGCATTAGTAGATTATGGATTGCAGAGTACTCAGCACCAGACAGGCCGGCCCATGTTGCGGGTCCGGCACGGAAGCCCTCGAAACGAAACTAACCAGCGTATAATCCCGGAAGGCCCCATGACTTACGGTGCATTGTGCCTGCGCGCGCCTTATTACTCCGCCGTGGTGCGCCCTACCTAGATACCGGTATGGTGTATGTATTCGCGAGATTGTATGTACGGGCATAGGTAGCTATCCAGCTACGCGGGTACGATGAAGCACATGAGCATGTCGCTCGTTTGAGGATGTTTAACTAAGCTGAAGAAGTACGCCAGCGCGTCGTTTCAGAGTCGACAAGGACCGCACCTACTTTAGAATCACCCATGCCATGAAACTGCTTTCAACCGTCGAGTGATGGGCAGTATTCCAACGGGGCCATTGGGAGCAATTGATCCGAGAGGCCCGCCGTCGCATCGGTAGGCACGGTCGGCTTTTTCGGTCGACACATTGACAACCAACCAGCCAGCCAACCAACCACCGGTTTCGAGGTCTTGGACGTTTGGGCTCATCGTTCCTCAAAGCGATTAGACTTCCGACCACACACCGGGTGACGGCCATGTGGATTTTAGTCGGGGAGTGGCTTGCGAACCAAAGCGGTAAGCTCCGACTCCCGCCTGGAGAGAGAAAAAATCCTGGAACGATTTGGGTTGCCGAGACGAAGGAATTGCTGCTGCCCATGGTTGACCCGAGCGAGCGAGCGAACTCCACCTCACACCTTCACCACCATCCACAAGTTCAGAAGCAAGCCCCGAGAAACCCCTGCTTGTCTGGCACGTGCGTCCGCATGGCGTGCCGTTGCTTTTTTCGCATAATCGTCTTCAAGTCTGCTTCCAGAAGCACTAAACGAGTGTTCTTCGCATCCAAGGGAACCACGAGGTCTGTGTCGTACATGCAGCTCAAGCGCTCGATGCTGGTGGTGGTAGTGGTATCTAGTGGTGGTGGTGCTGCTGCTGCACTGCACTCCCCCTGATACATGCTAACCAAGCAGATAGTTACCCCGCGGGCCCACCGCAGCAACATTCTCCCTCGAATAAGGATCCCGAATGCGACTGCCGGCTGTACCGCCCCTGCCTCCTTGCGACATTGCTGCTCCTGTCGCTGGACCGAAACGGCCAAAGTGCCAAGTCCCCCAGGAAGTTCGCGGGTTCCGGAGAGGAGGAGTTATGTATACAGAAAGTATGTACTGCATGTAGAGTGCTGTGTGTTGGAAACACCCCTCGATCCCGCACCCCATAGTTAACTTATCGTTTGGCAGAAGCAGCTGAGCGAGCCTAGCCCAAAGACACTTTCATCTGTGTTTGCTTCTCGCCAGCTTACTTCAACCACCCAGATTGCGGGCCGTTGCAATATGTAGAGTACCTAGAGTATCTACATGGAATGGCTGTTAGAGTACCGTGATGCATTGCTGCCATCGATGCGAGCAACCCAATTTCCGCCGGGTGTATAAAGGCCCTGTCATATATGGCGGGCCCTGGACATGGTTTGGCGCTGGGCCGGCGCCGAGACAAAAAGTCTCTCCGCTGTATGTACCAGTATACGTACTATCCATAGAACTGTTCGTTCCGAGGTTGCTGTTTATCAGGTTGTACGACAGTACGTAATGCAGCATTTCGTGGCCAGCTGAGGAAGAACAACAACTCCACCAACGAGAGCGATTCAACCAGAAGCGAAAAAAACGCAATCAGCGATTCGACCGTCAAATTCCATGCGGTATGTAACTCCACGTACCTACATAACATACAGACGCAGACGACACCAGAGCAGCCGTGCGTTTTTCTGACAATAATCCCTGCACCTTGCTCATGGCGATTGCCGAATCGACGATATTATTCCGGAGCCTACATAAAGTAACTTTCCATCATCCCCCTTAGCACGGAAGCTATGATCATGGGCTGTGGGCTCTTCGACCAAGCGTCAACGTCTCGTTATGGTATGCATATCCCCATCGCAAATCACTCACTCCACAGGGGGAGGGAGGTGTCACTGCTAGTAGTGGTCCACCATCGCCGCACGGGATGTCCAGGCGAATGAATGAGCTCGGACGAACTCATGACAGGAGGCCTCCCACCCTCCTTTTGCGCTTCTTTAGCCACAGCTTCCTGCGGCAATTCTAATTCACAGGCCGGTGCTGCATCTTATGCAGGTCTTCGCAAGTGCATGGAGAACCGGTAACTTTGCGATTGAAGTCGTGCCGCGTCTTGGGACGCCCCGCCCAGCGCCAGAGGAGATTGTAGTTCAGGCCAACGGCCACATGGAAGATTAAGGCGAGTTCTAAAAGATTTCAAATCTGGCGGTGGCACTGTGCCTGCATTGGAACCCTGTGATCCGCAGCTCTTGCGCATAGGTATGTTCCGCCAATACACCAAGCCAGTGTAGCTACCATTCTTGACCTCCAATGCTCTGATTTCCATCAAGCGGTTATGGTTGCAAGCCTGAATCTGTTCGATACATACAGGCTTTCGTTGCCGCCGGTAGCCTTCAGATGACTGCGGATCTAGAGACAACTTTGGGCGGTCCCGAAGTCTTCACCACGGCTCGCACTCTAAGTGGGGACCGCGGGCCAACGTCCTGCAAGTCGTTCTGGCGTGCTATGTAAAGTACAGACGGCGTAATGTACCTGTAATCAACCGCGGTGATCGCGATGAGGGTCACACTCAAACCGGATGACCACCCGGCGGCCATCTGCAGACAAGATGATGCTTAGAGTAACCCCGTACCAGATCGTGGTGCGAAGTACCTAAAGTAGAGAAGTACACTATCTCGGTGTCTTCATCTTCGGAGTAGACCGTTGCACTATCTCAACATAGGTAGTAGGTATACAGCTTGTAAGAAAGAGCTGTCTGTATAGAGTAGGTAGGGACCCCGGATGTTGGGATTGCAGAAAATGCACTTGCTGAAGTGAAGTGGCTGTCACCCAAGCACGATAGCGTACTAAGCAACCATGTTCCAGGTGTTTAGCAAGTGCTGCGCCCTGTTCGGCATCATCTTCGTGAGTGTCGTGTCGTGTGAGTGGGGTCGGTAGAGATAGGTATGACGAAGGAAGACCGGCTTTCGTTCTGAGACGACGGCAAATCCCACAGGTGGGAAGTTCGAGCAAGATTTGTCCCATTGGATGATATTTGCTTATTTTCCTGGATGGCAACAACACTCATAGGCAGAGTAGAGTATGCAGTGCGTCAGTGCGGTTGCGCACACTGTTTCAAACATTATTTTCCTCCTCCTCCCCACTTCGGGACTCGCGAGCTGTAGAGCAGCTGCGAGACGTCCTGGTTGTCGAGGGTTGAGAATCGGTCTCTTGGCTGCATCGGCAGCGGAGTTAGCTCTTGCTCCAGGGGTCTCGGTGTGATGAGCGGTGGAAAGTGCGTGGGCCTTGCAAAGAAGATCCCAACGTTAGTTGGCTTGCAGGATGGGATCTGGCTGACGCCTGGGGGCGGGGCGGGGGATGCAGAATAGCCATAAACCCGCATTTTGAGCTTTGATGTGCGTAAAATCTTGTTGTCGGGAAACGGCTGCCTCATGGAAGTCATTGATGGGTTTCTCCAACCTCTTAGGTTTGCAATCGATACTTAGCTGAGGTATAATCGGTCAAGTAGGATTCCGAAGTATGTACGGGGATATATCCGGTCTCACGGCGAGCTGTGTAAAGAATTGTTTCATGAGAGAGTTCTGCGGTGCATGCTGCGAGGTTGAGTGGAGGTGAGGTGGTTGAGAAACACAGCGGAGCTAACGAACCCATCCTGTGTTACCGAAGGCTCAGAGAAAGAAGTGCGAGAAATTCCATACGCCTTCCTTGCCCGCACAGACGCACTCTTTCCGAATGAGGAATTGCTCTGGAAGCTTGCCGTTTAAATGAAAGTGGTAGGTCATGATGATGTTTGCTTTGCCCAGAAGTGGATTCGGGGAGGAGAGGAGGGTCTATCATCGACCGGATCCGACCGCACTTCGTGACTTGCCACCCCTTGATCCCAAACTCTTCACCTTTTACAAGGCACTGCTGGTACATACGCATATAAAAATCACCATCTCCAAAATAGGAGTACTCTTATTGCACACAGAATATGGAATCTAGGTAATGGGACCATCAGGATTATCACTGGTGACAAGCATGTGTGCCTAGGAATGCGTCTTCCTCATCAGACATTGGGCGTTCTTGTATGTATGCGTCCAGAGCTGCTGGGACGCTGTATCGGCTATCTGTTGATGCTCGCAGTCTTTAGCCTTAGCCACCTGGTGGCAGTTGTATGATAGCTCGGGGCATCTCCTTCCTCTCGGTTTTCGTCCCACGGAGGAGTGCATCCAGCTCAATCAGCAATTCAGTCTCCAGCTCAGCGGCGGCGGCAGCGCGGGGCCACCATCTCGTCCCCCCTTCGCCATCATAATACAGCAAATTGAATGGAGCCAGTCGATACACCGGTAGAATGAAACCCATGTAGATATCATCAGAAGCCTAGAAACGTATTTTCCTATACTGGATCCAACATCCATTTAGTACCGTGTTTCCTTGACTGCCAAACATTGAACAATATATCCTAGGAAAAGAATGTGTCGCCGAGGCTTGAGATGGTAAAATGTGGTGTGTCGTGGGTGGGTGGGGTGATTACCTAGCTGCCGTTGTCATTGTGAGGATGGAAGGTCACGATACCTACTCTGCTAGAGAGTACTCTATATCCCGCTCCTCCGCAATACCTAAGCAGTAATTTTCTGGGCAAAATTGCCAGATCTGGCCATCTCGCATGTTTGGTATATATCAGAGTAGGCAAATGTCGACCCCGAGTAGCTGACAGACCCTCTGGTGTTTCGGTTATGCAGAGGGCACCGCTCCCTGATCGAAGGAGCACAGTCGATTGCTCGAGCAGAGTTGTTGTTTCGTTCGAACGATGGGCAGTCACTCACTCCATTCACTAGCTGCTACAGGTCTCTTTAACTCCCCCGATCTCAGTTACCAGTGACCTTGTAACTACGCCCTTTGCTCGAATTTTGCTTCTTTGCGGAAAGCATGAAGACCCTGCGTTGCTGTCCTGGTTATGCTTTTTTGGATATATATCCCGGGAATGGCAGTTCATATGGCTATCCTACTACTATTGGCAGCAATGAGAGTTTATATCCAACATATTGAGTACAACCGAAGGCCATAGAGTGCTCAGAGTACCTTCCACTCGTAGCAGGCATAAAGTATCCGGAATATTTTAGCGTGATGGAGTTTCCGGGACATGCGAATCTTTGCTGCAACTGGGAATTTTGGATGAAACATTACTGCTTAGGAAAAGGCTTCACGCCCAGGAAAAGGGCTGTATGTCTGGATACTAAAAGCATGCCACGAGCACTCTAGGTGAATAATATCAAGTGCTGCATAAAGTAAAGTAACTACAGCGGTGAGTGCGGAGCGATATGTAACATCTTCACCTAGCGCAGTACCAGAGTAATTCAGGTGTTCGGCTTGAGACCGGTGTGTTTTTATTTTTTTATTCCCAGCGTCAAGGAAGGATTCTCACCGCCTTCCTCAATCTCTGTCCCGGCCACTGCCACTATCCACCGGGTCCATTCGGCTGCTACTGAAGTCTGAAGCTACACATCGACCTCGAAAAAGGCATGTTAGCCATCGTTTTGGCCGCAAAAGAAAACCTCCTACATAGCCGGCCAGTAATGGCACCGAAAGTCCGCTAGCCAGCGACCAACTTGTTCCGCAGGTCCGTCAAAAGCAACCTGTGTACGACCGCCTAGAATCTGAAGTGATACGGAGTGCTCCTGAGCCAGGAAAGAGATGCTCCATACCGGTTCTTGTCGCCGTCAACTGCGAGGCTGGAGGATCCGGGGCCGCTCTGGAGTATAGTACCTATAGTACCACCTCATTGATTCCCGCCTGGCCCGGGTCCCTGCATGGCATCTGATCGACTCGTTTCCTGTGCGGTTGGAACCAGATTCTCTTGGCTGTCTGGCAGCGGAACACGGTCGAAAGCCAGCCGCCGGTTGGGACTTCTCCAACCGCGGGAAGTTGTGGTCAACTATCGGCGGGCCGGACATGGCAAGCCACCAGACCTCTGTGGGGCCGGGACAGCATACAAAGGTGGACATTGCGCTGGTACGTAGTGCTCCTGTTGATCTTCGGCTTTGCCATCTTCGGCGCTGGCAGAACAACCCTAGAGCCCCTTCGGGGAGGCTGCAGTTCGACGCACTGCGCGGTGGGGACCGACTAGCTCCAGGAGCGAGGTGTGCCAATGGAAGTTCGATTCTGGGAGGCTCGCGGTGATACATACCACGGTCCACTAGGTACCATGCTACACACACGCACAGAGATGTGGCGGGGCACTCAGATCGGTATCTACTGGCCAATAGCATCACGCAAACCCCGCAGACCAATGGGAAAAAAACAAAGTCCGCAAGCTTCGCACTTGGCGGCACGAGGAACATCACGCAACCGAAGACGCAAAAGCTAGTTAGCCAGGTCGTTTCAGTGCCCGTTGCCTGCGGATTCCTTCCCGTGCTGGTGTGTTCTGGTTTCGGGCTCGGTCGCGTCTTGGGGGGGCGAGTTGCCGACGCGAGGGCTTCCCATGGTTACGAGTGTCGACCCAGGCCGTCCCTGGCGTTGCGAACCACTCTTGGGTCCGTAGCGACGCGGGGAAGTGCAAGAAGAAGTTTGGACGGTGATGACAAAGCCCGAGACGATGCTCGAGGTAAGGACCAAAGTAAGAAGTACCTGGTACTCGAGGGATGTCCTTCCATACCAGTCCTCCACCACGCAACCACGGCCATTTGCACGCAACGCTCGCGTCCTCTCTCCCCCCTCCCTCCGTTTCGATCGTCCGCCGTCAGAACGCCTCCGGGCCTCGTTCCATCGCCAGTGCTGGGCCTTTTATTGCCGTTAATATCGAGGTGGGGACAGCGGAGTTGCTTAAACGACAGCCATGACTGCATGGAACACTGCTCAAGGTACCGCATGTGTACCAGCCACTTCTGTCCTCTGTCCCCGCCGCCGCCGCTCGCCTTTCCAGGGTTCTTCTAAGTTCTGCTTCGAATTCCTTCTCCTTCCGTTCGCACGGACCACCAGTGTCCACCACCATCTCATCCCGCCGGGTTGCACCTCCATCGCGCTCGTCTAAGAGAAGGACCTATCTTGCAGGCTTACGCCCACCACCACCAGTCGGTCGGCCCCATCCCCTCCCCCCCCCTGCCTCGTGGTACTACTCTACGGACTGCTCCTCCTGAAGTTGACCCCAGAGTCTGAACAGACCCCAGCGCGTGTTCTTCGTCAGATCCGTACATACTATACAATACAACCCACGCCCCCCCCACCCACCCATCATCCCCCCCCGGCGCTGATGCTGTTTTGCTGCCGCTGCTCGAATTGCAACTTGCAAACCACATAGACTACCCTTCCTACGGACTTATGTACTACTTGCCTACCGCAAAGTCTCACTCACATCCACCTCGCGCTCACTCGTTTCTCGGATCACGCACGCACGCACCTCCCCTCCCACCACCCCCCACCATCGCATACCCGCCCACCACCCACTATCGCACTGTACCACTACCACTACTATACTGTCCATAGAAATCGAGTCGACGAGCAGCAACAGTTGTTCTTTAGTGACGGCCATCCCAACCCTCCATATCACCGCACGTACCACTCAACCCCGTCGAACGGTCGCCGCCTAGAATAATAATAATTATTCCATATTCCCCCCGCCCAACGGCCGCAAACTCCTACCTGTACTTAGCTTCGACCTGCGCTGCCGAGTCGTCCGATCTTTCCCGCCAGCACGCCTGAGCCCAAACATTACCGCATTCCCGCGATCCTTTGACAGACGTCTGCTGGAACGCATTAGGCCGGCTGCGACAGAAAGAGAGAGAGAGAACACAGGCACACGACAGACAGCGTAAGTAAAAACAGTCCAGGAACGGACGGGGGCGGGGGGGGCGTGCTGCGCGGTTCGAGTTTTGAGTGCGAAACTGGGATCTTGAGTTGACGACTTTTTGTTCATCAGACAGCCTCTCGGAACACCACGCCCTTAAGACGCACTTCCGCATACTACCACACACGTAACCGCCTGCGCCCAAGCTTATTGAATCTGCGGGCAGAACGAGGCGGGTGGCTAAAGTTCTTTCAGCCAGACACGACCGGGCGAAACTGCGCGCGTCGTTTTTCTGCATTTGTCGCCGAGGAAGGGTGGGGAAAAGACCACGCCAGTCTGGTCGCAGGTTCTCCAAGGTGCTCTGGAATTTTTCTTTCAGAGGAGAAATTTTTACCCAGTGTCTGTGCGGTTGGGCTTTCGGATTGAGAGTGGGGATTTGCTCATCGTTTTTTCTGCGGCGAACGTTGCACAGATTGGGAACTCGTCACCCGAAAGCGTTCGGACAAGAGTTGCTTGTTCCGTTTGACGCGGTATCCTGCGGATTGTTCGACGGGTGACCTTGTGTGAACTCTTGTCAGGTTGGAGGAGAAGTGAAGCGAGCGAGTGTGGTGGAAAGATCACCGGTCTAGGCTCTACTACCTGCCCGCCTTTCGGAGGTGACGATATTAATCGACGACTTCGAATTTTTCGAAGTACCTGCAACTCAGCACCACCTGCGAGTTTTTGCGGTGCTTGCTAGAAGATCTCGGGCGTATTGGGCTTTGGGTCAGAGCTTGACACACTAGGGCAACGGTCAGGAGGATTTAGATCAGGACGGAACATCCCACGACGAAGACGACCGCTGAAGAGATTTGCAAGCGAGGCCGACTGCCAAAGGATTTTGAAGCATACATTATATTTTTACCTTTGGCGAGCAACAATCGGCGAGAAATTCGGTGAACAAGAAGCCGACCAGGCAACCGGAAGAACAACAAGTAGTGTTCAATCGATAACCGTCACGTCAGATTATATCAGTCATCTCCGCCATCCTGCCAAAAGAACCGACTCCGCCTAACCCGCCGCCCCCCGCCTCCCCCTTTGGAGCAGGTTATACGATATCCGGATTCTGTACATACCTCATCGTCATCATCATCACAGCGCATTGTTCCGTCCACAGCACTAGCTTCACATCATCTGCACCAACGTACATACATCCACACACAACTCGACCCCCCCAAAGAACAGAGTAACGTGACTTGATTTCGCTGCGGGTTGCCGATATCCCAAGTTGCGCAGACCCTTGCCAACGAACCATTTTCTTTGACGAAGTTCATCCCATCTGCCTCGCCTTGTTTGCCAACTCCTCCCCCGCCCCGCTCCTCCGTCCAAGCTCAAGCTCGGTACCTTGCATTCGGCATACCCACCTCTGGCTTTGACGTCCCCGTCTCAAGCAGAAATTGGGTATTCTAGCGGTTGCGGCTGGTTGGCGTCTCGGCTTCTGCACTTGGCTGTCGGGTTTTCTGTGCACATTACCGCACCCTGCTGGTTCCCGTCGATAGCTGGCTCGACAGGATTACCCTTAATATCTACCCACGCCGAGCCAAAACTTTGTTCACATTGTGGATTCGGCTACTCTGCCACCGGTGAACTTGTTGATATCGTCGCCAACATTTTAGGCTTCTCTCGCCGACAGAATACCCTATCCTAGACACCCCTCGGCACGGTATACTTCTACCCTGCGCCAGTACCAGTTTTCTTCCTCCGTCTTCCACATCTCAGACCAACTTCACTTATGGATTTAACCAATATTCTCAACACCAAAGAAGGAGCAGCGGCAGCAGCAGAATCAGCCCCTCCGAGCATGTCTTTTAACCAAGAACTGCAGGCAAATGTTCATCTAATTGCAGCTCCTCGAGATCCGGATTTGCGCGGCCCGCGGTCCGAACTGGCTCCCGAAAATGAAGGCTCTCACCAGTCGTCAGGATCTCCGACACCCTCGGATCGGTCTGCGGCACCTTTCGGGGCTAGTCCGGCGCCCTTTCCCCAGCAGCCCATGAGTGTTGCTTACAGCAGTGCATTGCAGCAACAACAACAACAGCAAATCCAACAGCGACAGCAGCAGCAGCACGAGCAGCAGATGCAACAACAGCAGCAATTCCAGCAGCATATGCATTTACAGCAGCAGCACCAACAGCAGCAGCAGAACCAGCAGCAGCAGCAACAGCAACAAATTCGAGGACCCGGCAGACCGTCGACTGGAGACCCTTCAGCGAAGGCTTTCCCTTGTAGCTCATGCGGCAAGGGTTTCGCACGACGCAGTGACTTGGCCAGACACGGTATGTAGTAATCTGTGCTCTTGGTGATGGAACGGAGGCTGATAGTGAACTGCAGAGAGAATACACAGCGGTATCCGGCCGCATGTCTGTGATTTTCCGGGCTGCGATAAGCAGTTCATTCAACGTTCTGCCCTGACTGTGCACGCTCGCGTTCACACCGGAGAGAAGCCCCATATGTGTGAAACTTGCGGAAAGGTAGGCTCGGGATCCTTATCGGTTCGCCGTTTCATAGTTGAATATTCGCTGATACACAATAGCCCTTTAGTGATTCAAGTTCGTTAGCACGGCATAGAAGGATCCATTCCGGCAAAAGGCCTTACAAGTGTCCCTATGCGGACTGCCAGAAGACTTTTACTCGGTACGTGACTAGATATCTTATGGAGTGAGAGAACGTAAGCTAATAGAGACACAGGCGTACGACCCTTACCCGTCACCAGAACCATCACACTGGAACCATCAGCGAGGCGGCAGCAGCAACCGCAGCCGCTTTGGCAGCTAGACCGAGCCTTCCTCGGCCTGGACGTCCGCCGCAATCTCCGACTGCGCAGCTCATGGGTCACGATTCGCAGACGTCATCCGCTCACTCGACGCCGTCACCAGGTCAAAGGACAGCGTCGCTATCACCAGCGTTGGATATGCCATCGCCATTCGGACGCCCAGAGTACTTGTACCGTGGCAACGGCAACATCACCTCTCACCCGCTGTCTCTGCTCACAGGGGGAGAGATGCAACCGTTGACTCCCCGAGCAACTCCGACCACGACGCCCACGATGCCATCGGTTATGATGCCTGGCGTCAACCGGCCCCCGCCAACGTCGAATCCGTCGTATCTCGGCCCGATGAACCAGTCTTTGCCACCAATTCTTGAACCATCAATCAAGTCGGAGTTCCAGAGGTCTGGCAGTCCGCACATGTCCCTATCGGGCAGTCCACACATGTCATCGGCCCCCAGCCCCCATGCATCCCGTGGCAGCCCACATCTGTCATCGGCCTCGATGGGTTATCACTCGCCGACGTACCCTACGTCTGCACCCGAGGATTCCTTCTTCTTCCCCCCACCACCACCAACTAGTTTTCAAACCCACTCGGCATCGCCCGAGCCCGGTATCAACTACAGTGAGAACTCTTTGCAAAAACAGTTTCAAAAACAGCCCCACTCTTCCTATGATTCACAGAGTCGGAAAGTTTCTTCTACTGCTTGAATGTCTTGAGAATATCCAGCTGATTATTTTCCTTCTCACCGGAATGTAGTGCTGACGGATCCATCCGTTGTTGCCACGGTGTTCAATGTTGACGGGGAATGTTTTTCTTTGATTTGATCTGATTTTTTCTTTCTTTTCATCTTAACCTTGGGGCGCGTGTGCTTGCTGCATTTTTTTTTGTTGTGAATAGATCGGGTCGGTGCAATTGCCTTACGGGTAACAGGTCTTTTTGGGGTGTCGTCTGTTTTTTCTTTCTTTTGTCTCTTTTTTTTTCTTGGATTCTATTTTGCTTTTGGGGTGGGGCTGATGAGCACAGAGTCTGTCGGCCATCCTCCTCTTCTACTTAATAATTGGTTTCCCCTCTGTAGGAATGAAGCATTATTATTCTCTATCTCCTCTCTCTATCTATCTCGTGGTCATGTGGTTGGCTGGCTTTGTGTCCGGATTTGAATCGTTGGAGTTTTTTGTCTTGTCTTGTCTTGTCTTTCTTTTTGGCGGGTGCTTGCTTGCTTGCTTCTCTTGCTTACTTGAGTACTTGCTTGGGGTAATGACGCTGACGATGGCAAAAAGTTTGGTTGTTATGGGATAATGTCTGCGTTGCGTTTGCGTTTGCTTTTTTTCTTCTTCTTTTGCTTTCTTTGCTTTCGTTTCTTCGGCTCGGCTCGACTCTATTCCCGGGGCTCAAGTCGCAGTTGCTGAGTGCCGCGTGCGGGGATTGGGTTACTGTGCCTTATTTTATTATACCCTATGTGCTTTAGCTTTGGTCTGTTGGGTGTGTCTATTGGGTGTGTTGGTGTGTTTATTGGGTTTTGGGAGTGTATGTTTGGTGTACTTAGGTTTGGTGCATGTATGCCATGTGTGGCGGCGGCCCGCGTGTGCAGTGATTGGATTAGGATTATACGTCACTAATTATTGAGTTACCGATTGGGTTGTCTATTGAGTTACCGATTGAGTTACCGATTGGGTTACTAAGTATTGGGTTATGGTAAAGGAAAGGCTCTCGGCACGAAGGTTCTCGGCACGAAGGTTCTCGGCACGAATTTTGTGAGCGAAATATGTGAACCGTGAAGCTTTCGGGCGTGCTCTGGCGTGCTCCGTGATGAGGGATGCTGCGGACGATGCTTCCCGTGCGGGGTGTGTACCTATGGTGACATGCAAACTCTGGCTCTGGCTCTGGCTCTGGCTCTGGCTCTGGCTCTGGCTCTGGCTCTGGCTCTGGCTCTGGCTCTGGCTCTGGCTCTGACGGGTTGACGTGTCGGCCGATGCTTCTTCGGAAGATACCTGGTACTATACTGTATCCCACCGGGTTGATTTTCTGCTGCTGCGAGGCGGGATGCAGCGGCGATTGCAGCCGAGCCGAGATCCGTGGGTCCCGTCCGCACACAGAGTTCTCAATAGCCAACAAGCCGGTCAGCCAGCTGGGCCGGTTTCTTTGAACCCGTGGATTAGGTTGGGGGGATAAGCCGGCCGGACCGGCTGGCTGCCAGGGCCGACGTCCGGGAACGACAGAGCTCGGCTGGGATGTATCGTTGCCGTGTGCTCTGACGTTCGGTGGTTCACCGGGTTGGCTGCAATGTCTGCTCTTCTGTGGGGCGCGGAGGACTAGTTGGTGGGATGGTGATTGTCGGCGGGGACCCGTGGAGCCTGGAGGCGGATGATAGGTTGTGCGTGGTTAGTTGTGTTTTGGTTGTTGAAACTTGAGATTATCATGGTAGGACTGAGCCAGTTTATAAGTCGCCTCGTTAAAAGGATGGGCGGTTGGAAGATACACGGAGAAGATAAGATATATTGCCTACTCGCCGTTGGCGGTTGGATGATGGATTGTCAGGTTTTACCTATATGTAGTAGAGTGGGTATCGAGGATCATCCCGTCAGGTTCGTTGATTACATCAATATACCTAGATAACGGAGCACATTGTCGCTGTGTGGGATGGGCGGGCAGTGAATGGGAGGATTGTTATTGTTCAAGGCTCGCACATGGTGATGGTATGTAATCGGTTATGACTGACAGCAGGCCGAGGCCGAGGTGGGAACAGGAGGTGGGGGGATTGTGCTAGAATAGGTACAAGACAAGATACCACGGCACAGCGCGATGTTGCGGGAGTCCATGTATTGGTGATCATTAAAGGCAAAAGCAGTGAGCGAGTTAACTAGAAAGAAACAACAGCCTATTCGATCAATCCCCTTTGCAGATAGCTATGAACTCTTCCCTACTGACTGCACGCATCACCAATCATTAGCACTCGAGTGATTTCCAGTGATATTGCACACGGGGAAGGAAGGACATACTCATGCCATCATTATCGACATCGAACTCGTCGATCATAGCCTGCAGCTCTTCCTCCTCGAGATTCTCTCCGAGCTCCTTTGCGACTCTTCTAAGATCGTCGATTCCGATCTTCGGGTCCCTGCCGTCCTGGCGTCCCCCACTGCCCACACCAGCGAAGAGCTCGAACGCACGGCCGATCTCTTCCAGCGGGTCACGCTCCGCGATCTTCTGTGTCATGATGTCCATGAATGCTTCGTAGGTAATGTAAAGGTTGGTGGGAGGGGTGTTGGCTGGTGGTGCTACGCCTGTCGGGGTCACGCCGTGCCGCCGGATGATGTCCAGCAGCTCTGGCTTGGGCGTGTCGAAGCCGAGGGCTTTCATTGCTACCTGGGGAGATTAGCGGGGCGGGCGGGGCGGGCGGGTGGGTGGATCGGTGGGCAGTACTTTCAGCTCGTGGTAGTCGATCCTGCGGTCTTGGTTCAGGTCGAAGAGGTTGAACTTTACATCAATCAGCTTCGTCTTCTTCTTCTCTCTTCTCCTCTCTTTCTGCTGGAGACAGGCTTAGTCACCGCGTCGGCAATCTCATCCTTCTGGTCCTGTGTCAACTCCGCCTGGTATTGTTGCTCCCGTTCGCGGTATGCTGTCGCGGGCGCCTTCCCGCTCGCTCCGACCTGTGCAGCGAAGAGACCTCCGCCGCCGCTTCCACCGCCCGTTGACGGGCCGGGTGAGGCCGGGCGAACGTTTTGACGACGCGTTCGTGATGACTGTGGCGCCACGTTCGCATTGGGTTGCCGGGTGTTTCCGAACATGATGGTGACTGTGGAGTAGGCTGGTTCGATCGAGAGGTGTCTAGACGTGCCGGTGTGGGCGAGTCCTCGTAGGCTGTGGCGGAGGCTGTGTTGTTGTTTCTTTCTTGTCGTCTTTCGTGTTTACGTTGCTGCTGCTACGGCTTGAGAAGTTGAGGTGACGCGCCCGAACGGCTCACCTCGTCACGTGGCTCATATCACTCGAATCCCATCCGCCAATCGATGATATGTGATGTTCACACTTTATCACACCTCGTCGGGTGACTGGATTCGCATGCTTCTAGACCGTGAATAGACCCATCGATATCGCTTTTTCTATGCCCTCTGCTGTGAGTCCTCTTCTCCTCTGACTCCCGAAGTGGAATCATTAAATTGGGAGTTGCTGTCTTGGCATTCGAGCAAGGAGGTTCTCGCCCATTTCGTCGCACTGGTCTTTCTGCGCTGCCACGAGTATCTCTCTCCTCTTCCTTCGCTTGTCCTCAACCTCTCGCTCGCTGGACTTGAAAAAAAGTCGCTAGTTAAAGAAGAGCCGCTTCATCACCAAAACCCGAGCACACGTCAACACCACACACCCTACTCCAACCACAACCCGACTCCAAGAATCTTTGCTCTTCCTCTTCAATTTCACCTTCGTTTCCCTTTACAACCCCTCACCCCCCCACACAAAACACAACAAAGCATCCACTGCACCCCCCAACTCCCCCCTTCTTTGACCACCCAATCTCCCTGCCTTAATCCAGAGCATCACAACAACCACACCTGCAGCTCTTCTTACGCGCAATTCCTCCATAACCGCCATCATGTTTAGTCAATCCAATACTGGTGGCTTTGGAGGGTTCGGCACCAACAATAACACAAATCCCGGCACGGGTACCACTGGCAGCGTGTTCGGCTCCGGCGGTGGCTTCGGTCAGCAGCAACAACAGCAGCAACAACAGCAGCAACAACAACAGCCTGCGGCTCCAGGTACGTTCAGCCCTCGATACTTCTCTCCTTGCGTTCACAGGGTTCATCGCGCTGCTTGATGCAGAGGCCCATCCCATCTGGTGGGGTTGTTACGGCTGGCCGTACGAACGTGTCCTTTGTGAGGATAACGCGTCGGAAAAAAAGTCCTGGGGACATATCCCGACCTGATGGCAGTGATGGTGGCTGCGACGATGGTTGAATGAACGGAAAGCCATCCGCTTCTTTTCGGTGGATTCAACGCGCTCGTATGCGCGCGCGTCTTCCTGATCGAATCCACTCGCTCGACCGATCGCTTGGCTTCTGCAATGTTCACGACAAGAGACACTGACTGACATGATCTTTCCGCGCTTTACTCAGGATTTGGTAGCGGCGGTGGCTTTGGTGCGACAAACACCGGTGGCGCTTTTGGTTCTTCGACGACTCCTGCTTTTGGTGGTGCTGCTCCCGGAGGAGGTAAACATTCCACCCCCCTCCAGCCATTTTGTCGCGAGGGAAATCGTCATCTGTCGCGGTGGTGGCTTTGTCGTGCGCAATCATCATCGGTGGTCTTCCCTGATCGATGACTCTTGCGCCTTCCGGTTACACGGTGTACAGCCTTGTTGAAGAGTCACCACCGCCAACTTGATACCCACTTTCCCTCCCAGATGCCTGTACCTGATGTGGTATATGATGAGCTAACTTCCCGCGCTTTTCTTTTCTAGGATTCGGTCAGGCTAGTAACGCTTTCGGTGCAAAACCTGCTTTCGGTGCAACAACAACTGGAGGTGGACTCTTTGGATCGCAAGCCGCTGCACCGAATACGAACCCTGGATTTGGCGGAGGAGGAGCCTTTGGAAACAACACCGCGACGTCTGCATTTGGCGCTACCAACACGGGTGCTACAGGCGGAGGAATGTTCGGAAATGCTGGAAAGCCCGGGTTTGGCGGTGTCACAACCACCACTGGTGCGACGGGAGGTGGTATCTTTGGGACGTCCGGCGCTGCTACAGGCACTGGCGCTTTCGGTGCGCCTGCCGGTGGTAATGCTGGAGGTATTGGATTTGGTGGCGCGGATACCTCTGTTCTGCCTGTGAACGGAACCGCGACCACTCCCTACACCGTTACGCAAGAGAAGGAAGCTAGTAGCTCCTTGATGAACCACTTCCAGACCATTTCGTTCATGCCGGCCTATAAAAACTGGTCACTAGAAGTAGAATTCTCTCTATGAGTGTTCTTGCGCGATGAATGCTAACAGCCGTCAAAGGAATTGCGTCTGCAGGATTATGCTACCGGAAGACGCTACGGCAACTCATCCGGCCAATCTGGCGCGTTCGGTTTCTCTGGGTTTGGCGGAGCGAATGCGGCACCAGCAACTACTGGAACCGGGTTTGGCGCTACGAACACTGGGGCCGCAGGTGGCGGTGGTTTGTTTGGAAGTGCCAACAATCAGCAACAGCCTGGTGGATTCGGAGCAACCAGTGGTGGTGCATTTGGAGCTACCAACAACAATGCGGCTGGCGGAGGTCTCTTTGGAGCGAAGCCTGCTACGACCGGTGGATTGTTTGGAGCTAGCAACACGGGTACGGCTGGAGGGGGTCTGTTTGGATCGAATCCTGCTCCTGCTGCTGGTGGCTTCGGCAATACTGGCAATACTGGGGCGTTTGGCAATAATACCGGGGGTGCATTTGGGCCCGCAACCCAGCAGGCTAAGCCTGGATTCTCTTTCGGTGGACCTGCTGCAACCACTCCCACAACTGGTGGCTTCGGAGCTACACCTGGAACTGGGTTTGGACAGCAGAATACTGGTGCTACCGGTGGATTGTTCGGTCAGCAACCCCAACAACAACAGCAACAGCCGGCCACTGGATTCGGAGGCCAGGCCGCGGGCACTGGTTTCGGCGCTACCGGAGGATTCGGGCAGCAAAACACACAGCAACAGCAGCAGCAGCAGCAGCCGTCATCCTTTGGCGCATTTGGGCAGCAGCAGAACAATCAACAACAACAGAAGCCTGCTTTTGGCGGCTTCGGTGCGACATCCGCGGCCCCTGCTACAGGTGGTGGCCTCTTCGGTAACCAGCAGCAAAACCAGCAGCCTCAACAACAACAGGCTGGTGGACTTTTCGGAGCCAAGCCTGCATTTGGAGGAGCTACGACTAATACTTCTGCCACTAGTGGTCTGTTCGGAAACAACCAGCAACCTCAGCAGCAGCAAACTGGTGGTCTGTTTGGAAACGCCCAGCCGTCTCTGAATACTGGTGGCGGTGGATTGTTTGGAAACACCCAGGCTGGCGCCACCAACACTGGCGGTGGTGGACTGTTTGGAAACAATCAGACAAAGCCTGGCGGTTTGTTCGCGTCGGGTGCACCTGCGCAGAATACGGGTGGTGGATTGTTTGGCGGTTTGAACACCACTACCCAGACTTCTGGCGGTTCATCCCTGTTTGGAAATCAGCAGCAGCAACAGCAACCGCAGCAGCAGTCGAGTCTGTTCGGCAACACCCTTGGCCTTGGTCTTGGTGGCCAACAACAGCAGCAACAGCAATTCACAACCTCGATTGCGGATTCGCCGTATGGAAATGCTTTGCTTGGTACTATGGGTCCAGGACAGCAGAACCAGCTGGGCCCGATTGCGACTCCTCTCGGCTCTTCGACCACCAAGAAAGCAGCAATGATTCCTCACCACAAGATTGCTCCCAGGCAGCCTGCTCTCACGCCCCGCCTCGGCAACAGCTACTCCAGAAGCGGATCTCCGTTCGCTTCGTCCACCACGACTACCACTTCTCTGAGTGGATCCAGGGGATCGTTCTCGTCCAACAACAAATTGAGTCTCTTTGACGGCGACGACTCGGCTTTGAGTGCGAACGCTTTCTCTTCAAGCACTAGTAGTCGTGCCGCCGGGTTGAAGAAGTTGGTCATCGACAAGAAGATCAAGGATCAGGACTTGTTCACAGACAACAACGAGCCACGTGGTAGGGCGGACAGCATTAGCAGTGGACCGGGCAGCGCGTCTCCTGTCACTACTAAGGGTATCTTGAAAAAGACTGTCAGCTTTGACGTGGCTGCTGAGAACAAGAGGGATGAAGACTTATTCGGTACTGGCAGCGCTACGCCTGCTAAGGCGACTAGTGGCCCTGCACCCACAGCCGAGGAGCTCGGATTCATCAGGCGCACTCCTGAGCGGAGACGGGCTACGGATCTTGACGAGTCTCCTCAGGGAAGTGCTGTATCCTCTAGCAGCGCCCCAGTGCTTGGTAACGAGGTTGCTCTTGTTCAGCAGCCTAGTGAGGAGCGCGCTCACGGTACATACTGGATGGTTCCCAGTGCGCAGAAACTTCGGTCCTACACCCGTGAGCAGCAGAAGAAGGTCATCGGTCTTACTGTCGGGCGTCGCGGATATGGTTCCGTCCGCTTCGACAATCCTGTGGATATCTCCGGTCTTCCTTGCGAATTTGAAGATATCCCCGGCACCGTGGTTATCTTTGATACCAGAGTTTGCACTGTCTACCCAGAGGGGTTGGAAAAGCCCGCTCCTGGAAACGGCCTCAACGTTCCTGCCACTATTTCCCTGGAGGACTGCTTCCCCCTCACGAAGAACCAGCGCGACAAGATCGTCGATCCCGAACACCCTAGGTACATCACCCACATTCGCCGGTTGAAGGGTATTAAGGATACCGAGTTTGTCGATTACCACCCCCAGCAGGGTCTTTGGATCTTCAGAGTCCGACATTTCACCACCTACGGTCTGGTTGACAGCGACGATGAAGAAATGGAGGAGGAGATGACCTACGATTCCAGCTTCGCCACCAGTCAGGGAGACGACTCCATCTTTGGTCCCGACGACAACACTGTTACCCCGAGACCGGCAATTATTACTCCCGCCTCACTCATGATTGATGACGAGAACAGCATGGATGCCGACATCAGCGGTATGGATTCCACCTCCGGGTTGGATGATACCTTTGACTTCAAGAGGCTCCCTACCGCTGTTGGTTCTCTTGCACGTAGAACTGCCCCCGCTACCGCTCAACAGCACCCGGGATCTTTTTTAGGCGAGGACGATGAGCCCATCAATTCATCGTTTGACGAAGACCAGTACACGGAGGAGGAGGGTGATGTGACCATGACTGGTGAGTCTTTTTTAGGGGAAGGCTCCGTAGGCAGTGTTGAAGAAGATGAACCTGCGGAGCCCCTGTCGGAGGAGGACGATGCGGTGGAGGAGTCGACAATTATCCTGGACGACGACGAGGATACGACTGGTGCTCTTAACGAGGAATCACCCCAGAGACTGGCTCTTATGTCCCCGGAGAGATCACCAACGAAGTCGATTGCGGCGACGCCTTCAAAGGCGTTGGCATTAGGCAAGGACTGGACTGAACAGCTTAATAATACGATCAGTCCTGTAAAGAGACGGTTCGGTGGCGAGAGCTTCTTTGCCGGTGGAGGTGGGGGTAGATCGCCCAGCCCTCGGAAGGCGATGATGGAGCCTCTCAACTATGGACTACTTGATTTGGCCAACGACCTTTACGGAAGCCCTTCGAAGTTGAACGGCAGTGCACGCAGGGATACGGGAAGGACGAGGAAACGGGATGAATTTGAGGTTTGACTTTCTCATCCGCTTGCTGTGGTTTAACGTTTTTTGCTATTTTACGATCCTATGTTTTGTTTTTTCAATTGAATTGGGATCTGTTCGATGTTGTCCTGTCCGCTGTAGTTGTAGGAATAAAAATGCTGAGACATGTGTTTGTGTGCAATTCTAGTCACTCGGCGATTCGAAATTTAGCTCGGAAGGGGTACGACCCATCGCCAAGAAACCGATTGCCTTGATTGCCTACTCCGGAGAACCCTTTGATTACAATGAGTTGGAGGGCGATGACCAAGCCTGGCGTAAATCCGTGAGGCCGGCGTGGGGACCTGAGGGAATCATCATCCACATGGGTCAATTGGAGGCATTGCGTGTTCGGAAGAGTGAGGGAAGTTTGAGCATCGCAAAGCTGAACTTCGGCACCAAGTCACATGTCGTTCCTCGGCCTTTGGAACTTCAAATGCGCAACACCGACATTAGGCTGGATGAGTTTGGCATTCCATTCGCCGAGGTCAAAATGGAATTCCTCTTTCAAGAGTTCACTGAACTGCCTTGGACGCGAGATTCTAAGGAACAACACGAGAGGAATGTGTGGAGGCTTGCGAGCGTTCTTTGGGACCCGCTCGACAACATTCCCATTGTTGACGACATAGAGCTAGAGTTCTACCTTCACGAGAAGCGTCGAAAGGA
This sequence comes from Tricharina praecox, assembly GCF_024521635.1. Lineage (NCBI taxonomy): Eukaryota > Fungi > Ascomycota > Pezizomycetes > Pezizales > Pyronemataceae > Tricharina > Tricharina praecox. The sequence goes on from NW_026250403.1 coordinate 2,950,081, forward strand.
ACTTCTGTCTCGCTTCCTCCAGGAGCTTGTGGAAAATGATGCCGATCTCCATGCTCAGACAGCGCCTACTGCTGAAGAAGCCGCTTTTGCACATCTCACTGCATACCGTATCGAACAGGCGTGCTCGGTGCTGATCGATGCTCAGGACTTCAGGCTCGCTTCTCTGATTCCTCTGATTGGCGGTGATCGATCTGTCCGACAGTCGATTCGCAGCCAGATCGATCACTGGAAGGGCAAAGGTGTTCTTAGTGAGCTCACGATCCCGATGCGTGCGCTTTATGAACTCCTTGCTGGGGAGACTTGCTTCTCTGAAGGAGTCAAGAACCCTGCCGAGGATGCTACGGCCGATATCTTCTTTGCTGATTATTTCGGCCTGGACTGGCGGAGAGCGCTGGCGTTGAAGTTCTGGTACGGATGTTTCGAAGAGGAGAGTATCGGTCGTTTAGTGAAGAGGTACGAAGAAGACTTCTTGCGATTCCCCGAAAAGGTGGCGCGGCCTACGCCTTGGTATCTCGACGCACAGGAGCCAGCAGACGGCAGACTGGATATTCTTTGGGGTCTCTTGAGACTTTACGCGGATTCCCGCCTTCCACTCGAAGAGGTGCTTTCTCCTGCGAACATCGGTCCCAATAAGCTTGACTACCGGGTCTCATGGCAGATGCGTACCATCCTCGCCAAGATTGGAGTTAGAGATTTCAGTCCCCTAGACGATTACAGTAGTAGGGGTGATCAGGTTACCGCCGAGTTCGCTGGAGGGCTTGAGAGTGCCGGTCTGTGGGAGTGGTCTCTGTTTGTGATTATGCATATCGAGGACGCCGACGCTCGTGGTGCTGGCCTCAAGAATCTGATCGGCAGACACATTGACGAGATTGATGATGGCGAGAAGAGGACATTCTTGGAGAAGACTCTTTGCATCCCGCGTACTTGGATCTACGAGGCCAAGGCCCTCCGGGCCAGACACGCCGGTGACTACCTCCAGGAAGCAGAGTACCTCATTACAGCTAAGGCCTGGGTTGAGGCGCACAAGACTATCATCGAGCAGGTTGCACCCGAAGCTATCATCTCGGGCAACCTCGACGACCTCAAGAAGATCCTGGCCAAGTTCGACTCGTCGGTGCAACCTGAGGGCTGGGGTCTCGGTGGCCAGGTGTATCTCGACTACATCCGCCTCCAGGAGCTGACCAAGACTACTTCGCCGAAGGCTAAGACTGAGAAGCAGGCGGTTGCTCGGAGGTTGCTCGGTGCGTTGAAGAACATGGAGATTTGCGGCTTCTTGCAGGGCATTGCGGTGCGCGAGATGGCTGGAGTTGTGGGTTCGCTAGTACTCAAGTATGGTGATATGGTATGTATTTCGGTGTCCTTTTTGTTCTGTCTAAGACTAACTGTTCTATAGGCCGGCGACAAGACCAAGGTTCTCGAACTGCCGTTGACTGAGGACCAATACCTCAAGAAGACTGTCAACCTCAGCCTGGAGTACTACAAGGCAAAGTTGCAGGGCGTCACTGCACATTAAAAGGGGATTCGGATGGAAGGAGGAATCAAAATTGGGGGGAATTTTGTGACGAGTGATGGGCTGCATTTGTTTACGATGATACATTTCTCTTTTTTTTCTTGTTTTCCTTAAGTATTACTTCACTACTCGTCTTCTTTCATAGGGCTTCTTTCTTTGTTTTTATGTTCCATTTTTCTTTGCCTTAATCGATTCGCAACTTCTTGTCTGGATTATAAGTCATGCCGGAGGTTCTTTGCGCTTGAGTCTGTTAGATGAACCACTATAAGCTTGGTTCTGTACGTTGTTTTTGGATTCTGTTCAATCATCTTTGCATTCGACCCTTCAGATCATGCTAGTTGCACAACCGGTTCCACTTCACTGTCCAGGCCCGTGGCCGGTTGGCGTAACGTAAGTTCCCGATTGCCTCGCCTATGGCCCTATGTTGCTTTGAAAATGCCATTCGCATTCAACAAAACATTCCAAGGGCGAGTGATAGCCGTGAGGGTTAGGGTACCACCACCCACCGTGCCAGACTTCGGCAACACCCGAGCGACTGCAGGCTGTCGTCATTCCATTCCAATCCGCAACCCCTCTTCGCGATGTCCACAATACGAGCACTCCGGTCGTTGCACACACGAATACCCAGCCTCCAGCGTATTCCCTCGCAATGCCGGCAGCACAGCACGCACACTTCCTCCGTCGACCCAACAGAAGTCTCTCACTTCTCGGCGCTCGCAGCCGAGTGGTGGGACCCGCACGGGACCTCACGTCTGCTGCACTTGATGAACCCGCTGCGGCTGCAGTTCCTGCGCTCGTGTCTCGCGCGCGGCCACACTGGCGCACAGTCGCTGCGGTTCCTGGATGTGGGCTGCGGCGGCGGGATCCTGGCGGAGAGTCTTGCGCGCCTGCGCGGGACTGAAAGCGTCCTCGGAATCGATCCTACCCCCGAAGTGCTCGCGGTTGCGAGGGCGCATATGAGGATGGATCCTGGGTTGAGGGGCAGGTTGGAGTATCTGGGCACGACGATTGATGCGCTGAGGGAAGCGGGGGGAGAGCGGGTGGTGGGGGGGTTTGATGTGGTATGTTTCTGGCCCCAAGCCGAGGTATGAGGGCGTTGGACTGATGAGCAACAGGTCACGACAATGGAAGTGGTCGAGCATGTACCCAACCCCGCCGTGTTCCTGCGGGAATGCATGGGGCACGTCAAGCCAGGCGGCTGGATCCTCGGATCGACAATCGCACGGACGTGGACGAGCTACCTCACGACGAAGCTTGTGGCGGAGGATATCCTCAATATCGTGCCTAGAGGAACACACGATTGGAAAAAGTATGTCAATGCGGACGAGCTACAGGACTTTTTCGCACAGCAGAAGGGATGGGATGAGGCGATGTTTAAGGGCTGTATTTATGTGCCCGGACTGGGGTGGAAGATGTTGGATCACGGGGAGAAGGTGGGGAATTACTTCTTTGCGGTTAGGAAGAGGTTAGAGTAGAGGGATGGAGGTGGATCATAGAGGTCACTCGGGGTATACGCATGCGGATTAGCCGGGTGCTTCGGCGCCAGATAAAATCAGCCGCTAAAAAAGTTGATTTGCGTCTCTTCAGTGAAACTGCGATTTGCGTTGCCCACCACCAACCTACCACCCCACCAAGTCTCCCACACCGCGCACACAATGGCAGGCTCAAATATTAAAAAACGAAAGGCAGCAATGACGGAGGAGATAATCGCCGACTCCGGTTCTGAAGACGAATTCCAGACCGGACTTCTGAACGGCGGCGCGCTCGACAGCGACGACGACAGCGACGGGAACGATTCCAGCTCCGAAGAGGAGGATGACGATGAGGTCGACGAATTCCCTGAAGTCGGCAGTGACGAGGAGGAAATTGATAGTGACGAGATCCCCTCTTCCGACGAGGAGGCGGACGAGAAAGATGAGGAAGACGAGGATGAGGACGAGGTAGATGGGGAAGTCGACGAGAACGGCCGCAAGACAGTTCTAGATTCGGCGGGGAATCTGAGATACATATACCCCGAAGTCGACACCGGATACGCCTCGGATGACTCCGACCGCGAGGAGTTGAATACCATTGGAAACATCGATCTGGCGCTGTATGAGGAGTACCCGCATGTGGGATACGACATTAACGGGAAGAAGATCATGCGCCCGGCGAAGGGTAAGGCGCTGGATGCCCTGCTGGATACGATTGATGTGCCGAAGGGCTGGACGGGAATGCTGGACAAGAACACGGGTGGCGATCTCAACCTTACCCGCGAGGAACTGGAGATCCTGCGCAAGATTCAGATGGACGAGGTGCCTGTGGATGGGTACAATCCTTACGAGGTGGGATTCTTCCGTGCGGATGCCAGGGTATTAGGTGGTTTGCTGACAGCTACGACAGCCTACTATAGAGTGGTTCACCTCAAAGACGGAGGTGATGCCTTTGAGCGCCGCGCCAGAACCGAAGCGCCGGTTCGTCCCTTCGAAGCACGAGGCAAAGCGGATAATGAAGATTGTGCGCGCCATCCGCGAGGGCCGCATAGTCCCCAACAAGCCGAAGGATGAGAAGCCACAGTACTACGATATCTGGGCGAACGAGGTGCCGCGTGAAGACCATATCATGCATATCCCCGCGCCGAAGCTACCCCCGCCGACGCACGACGAGTCTTACAATCCGCCAGAGGAGTACTTGCCTACTGAGGAGGAGAAGAAGAAGTGGGAGGAGAATGATCCAGAGGACAGAGAAAAGGATTACTTGCCCAGGAAACATAAGGCCCTCCGGTTGGTGCCTGGCTACGACAGATTCCTCAATGAGCGCTTCGAAAGGTGTCTGGATCTGTACTTGGCGCCTAGAGTACGGAGGAATAAGCTGAATATCGATCCCGAGAGCTTGCTGCCCAAGCTGCCCAGCCCACAAGATCTGAGGCCTTTCCCGACGACCACTGCGACCATCTACCGTGGACACGAAGGGAGAGTTAGATCGTTGAATGTGGATCCTACGGGTATCTGGTTAGCGACGGGTGGTGAAGACGGCACTGTTCGCGTTTGGGAGATTCTGACTGGAAGGGAAGTATGGAAGATTAAGCTGGCTGATGGAGAGGCCGTTAACTGCGTGAAGTGGAGACCAGTCAAGGAGTCTGCGATTCTGGCGGCTGCTGCGTAAGTTTACTATCTTGGCATATATATAGGCACACATGCTAACGAGAACAGTGGCGATGATCTATACCTTATGGTACCACCATTATTCGATCCTGAGATGGAGATGGAGAGCAGACGGATACTGGAGCACGGTTACGGAACAGCGACGGGTGGTGAGAAGAAGGACCCTACAAAGAAGGAGCCACCAGGAAAGTGGTCGAAACCCGAGGGCAAGCTCGCGGAACAGGGTGTTGTGGTCGTAGTCACTGTCCGCATCACGATCAAGCACATCGCATGGCACAGACGTGGTGACTACCTTGCTACAACTTCTCCTGAAGGTATGTGACCATCTGTATTGATTGGGGGGTCAATCTAACAAATTCAGGCCAAAACCGCGCTGTGGCCATTCACCAGCTCACCCGCCACACCTCTCAGTCTCCCTTCCGCAAATCGAAGGGTATCATCCAGCGGGTCGAGTTTCACCCGTTCCGCCCCATCCTCTTTGTTGCAACTCAACGCTACGTCCGTTCCTACGACCTGGCTAAACAAGAGCTCATAAAGACGCTGCAACCGGGAGCTCGCTGGATCTCCTCGTTCGATGTGCACTCCGGTGGTGACAACATCATCGTCGGATCCTACGACAAGCGCCTTCTGTGGCACGACCTCGAACTGTCCACCAAGCCTTACCGGACTCTGCGATACCACGAGAAGGCTATCCGCGCCGTCAAGTACCACCAGGGCGGTCTGCCACTGTTCGTGTCTGCCTCCGACGACGGAACAATCCAGGTGTTTCACGGAAAGGTGTTCTCGGACATGATGGAGAACCCGTTGATTGTGCCGCTCAAGATCCTCAGAGGACACAAGGTCTCGCAGGCGCTCGGCGTGCTCGATGTCGACTGGCACCCCAGGGAGTGCTGGCTGTTCTCGGCCGGAGCGGATGGGACGGCGAGATTGTGGAATTAGGTGGTTGCTCTGTAGCGTGGTGCTGTTGTAGTATAGTCGCTTTAAAAGTTATATATCGGACGTGATTAATAGGTTCTTCAATCCACTCGTGCTGTCACATGTAGATCTTCAACGCCATATGTAAGTACTAATGCCAACCTGAAACCCTACATAGTCAGACTACATTGCGGCTTAAAAGCTTATCACCAACGTGACCTCATCTGATCCAACCCACCAAGCAACCAACCCACCAAACACCCAGGCAACGGCAACCAAACCAGGCAACACAATGGCCCCGTCGCTATCCCACCCCGCCGTAAGCCTGCTCACCACGGCGATCGCCGCAAGCGTGGGCTACTACATCGGCAAATCCTCGGGCCTGCGCAGATCCTCGGTCGTCCACGAGCTGCAGGCGAAGGCGCGGAGCGCACCCACTTCCGAGGACGAGTTTGTGCCCAAGAAGGCGGAGAAGGGGGCGGCAGCGGTAAAGGAAGAGGAGGAGGAGGAGGAGGAGGAGGAGGAGGATGGGAGCGACGAGGAGGAGGAAGATGATAGCGACGACGACGAGAACGCAGAGGGCATCTCGTCGTTTCCCGGCAACGACGAGGATTGCAAGATGGTCTATTGATTCCTCCCCCCCTCCCCCGTCCCTCCCCCCCTCCCCCCCCCCCTCGCCTCCACTGACGCCCGCGTAGATCTTCGTAGTCCGCACAGACCTCGGGATGACGAAAGGCAAGATTGCAGCGCAATGTGGACACGCAACACTGATGTGCTACAAGACCGCTTTACGGCTTGCGCCGGCGCTCGTGCGGCGCTGGGAGACGCGGGGCCAGACCAAGATTGCCGTGCAGCTTAAGGACGGCGGCGAGGACGCGCTCGAGGAGTTACTCGCTACCGCCATCAGTCTGGGGGTCGTCGCGAGGGTCGTAAGGGATGCTGGCAGGACTCAGATTGCGGCTGGCAGCGCGACGGTGCTGGGATTGGGGCCTGGTGAGTCTTCTTTCACAGAGGGGGGAGGGGGAGGGGAGGGGAATGCTGACGGAATGGGGGGGGGGGGGTAGCGCCGAAGAGTGTCGTCGATGCTATTTCGGGGCATTTGAAGCTTTTGTAACGGATCGGTCACGAGACGGTGAAGCGGTGGGGATAGAGGCGTTTAATAGACGGATGGATAGACGGGTCGATATGAAATAACATCTGGATTTTACATTTCCCAATTCCCCTTTCGTCCATGATACCCCTCCGCACTGATTCTTTCAACTCCCGTGCCTCCTCCTCCTACTTGAAATTATGCTCATGCATATCATCTCTCCTGCACACTATATCCATACCCCTATGGGAAGTCGGCAAGGAGGAGGATGATGGACAGGATGAACATGAGGGACATGATTAGTTGCATTTCGACGGCTTTTGAGTAGAGCGGAGTGAGGTGAAGTGAAGCTACGGTAGTGCTTGGGTTGTTTGGTCATTTGGCCGGTTGACTGGCCGGCTGGCTGCATGGATAGCTGCTGGTTGGATCAATAGACGAATAAATGGATATCTCGTAGACATGAGTACCTTTCATCCCGTTAGTGAGCATGAGCACCTGTAGGCCTCTCCGTAGGTATATATTTGTTCGGATGGGATGTCCAGCGGACTCCTTGGACCGGTCCCATAGGCCCTTCCATATCTGCAAGTGGTAGGTGATATTATATGTACATACTTTTTTACTTCATGACCAGAGAAAGAAGAAGTAGAGTCAGTGAAGTAATGACAAGAGAAAGAAGTAGAGTCAAAGTGAAGCAATGACAAGAGAGGTAGGTAGGAAGGTAGGAAATGTGCCGACTGGCAGTTGTAACAAGACACACACAAACAAACAAACAAACAAACAAACAAACACTATAGGTACAAGTATCCCCAAAACGCCATGACCGTATGATACAATACAATGTGTAGAACTCCAGTCCACCCATCCCCGCCGCCTCCCAAAAACAGAAAAGAAAAGTAGGCACTTAGTCTATACTATACGCAGAACAAAAGAAACACAGACAGACAGACAGACAGAGAGAGGTTGTTGAGGTTATTGAGATTGTTGTTTCATCCAAACGTACCCGACGACGGCCGCACGCTTAACCGCCGATCTCGATCTCGGGATCTATCAAACTCGATACTGACACTATCTCCATCGTCACCACCAGCGCCACTGCCTCGTATCACCGACGAAGCCGCGATGCTGCTAGTCGCATACCCAGACCTGCGTCTCGGCTGGGTGATGATAGTAGCGCCCGACGCCGTTCTAGCCCTTGAGGGGAGATATCTGCTCCCGGCGTCGGATCTGTCAGGCGTATACCCGCCACTGGCAATCCCGCTGCCAGCGCCGGCGTCATACGAGACGAACCCGTACTCCTCGCTCGACACCGTTTCGTACCCGCCATACCCTGCCGCCGCCTCAAACAAATATCCGCGACTGCTGCGGTCGCGGTCGACCCGCACCGAGCCCTCATACTCCCTTCCGCCGTCGAGATACTCCCACCCTGGCTGGTCCTGCTGCTGGATCTCCTGCGCCGTCGGCGGCGGACTCGCGCACATCCCGGCCCTCAGCGCCCTCAGCGCCTTCATCAGCGCACGGAACTCGCTCTCCTCAACGCCCTTGCCACGGGTGCGGAACCTCGCACGCTCATACAGCGCCACGAAAAGCTCACTCTCGTCCCTTGGGGCGAGTTCCATGGCTACCAGTCCCTCGAGCCAGGCCCTAAGCGTAGCCGTTGGCGGCCTGCTCACAACCCTCGGATCCACGTCCCCTCCGTGCACCACCAACTCCGCGGCCTCGCGCTCCAGCAGCGCCGGCAGCTCCGCCACAAGCGCCGCATACTCCACGCCGCGCAGCTCGCCGCCCGGCGGCGCCCAGCCGGGATGGTTCAGCGCGCCCCAGACCTTCTCCCCTTCCCCCTCCCCGCCAGTGGGCATACACGGCCTAGCGCCCCTGGCGACCATCGCACTCCTGGCAATCCCCCGCGTGACGACGGCATGCATACGTTTCGGCAGGTCTCGCCGCGACACGGGCGGCACGCTCTGAGGGATCGCGGCGAGGAGCCGCCGGAACGTGTACATGCGCGCCGTGTAGAGGACGGCCCCCAGCACGCCTGTCAGAAGGTAGCTGCCTGAGATCACGAAGATGTTGGCTAGTCGCGCGTGTGTGGGGAGCCGCTGCGATTGCTGGATCGTGTCCCCGAGGGGGACGAGGACCAAAGCGAGGAGGATCAGTGAGAGGAAGGTGAAGGTTGTTGAGTAGAAGAGGTGGAAGAAGGTTAGGCGTGGCATGGTGGGACGGTGGGTGTGCTGGGTGCGGTGAAGGCGGCGCGGAGAACATTGGTTGTCGCTGCCGGCATCCGAGGGTGCGCTGCGGTGCGCGTGGGGTTCGGGCCGGGTCCGGGTCCGGGTCGGGTCGCTGAGATGGCCGATGGCTATCGATTTGGAGGGGGGGGGGCCGAGACTCGAGACTCGGGGCCGGCGGGGTGTGCGGTGTTTGGTGTTTGGTGGGGTGTTTTGTCGAGGTATGTACCCGTAAATGCTCGAGTGGTGAGGTTAAAGGGTGGGTGTAATCACGAATGTTCCGGTTGGGCTTAGGGCCGTTCTCGAACTTGGCGGGCGACAAGGGCGCTATTTCTTGGGGCCACGGTTGCTCACTCGGTGCTGTGTAGAGCACTAGACAGGATGCATTTGTGCACGGATGGAAATCGCAAGACGGAATCAAGTTCCATGGAGAGGACTCGATCTGTCTCCGAGACGCGCACGTGGCCGCTACCATCCTATGTATATACCATCCGACCATCCGCGCCTTCACTCGCAGCTTTAAGCATCTACTAGCAGTCGTAGCGGCCCACCCGTAGGCCGTAGCAAGCCGGCGACTCTGGATGGATAGATCGGACCTCACGCCCCGAATCTCACGCCCCCCATCCTCACCCTCAACCGTCCCGTCCGTCAACAGTCAAACGTGCATCGCCCCGCCTTCCCCCAGCTTGGCGATGGCGACATCTTAGCTAGAATAGAGTAAAGTGCACAACGAGCCGAGCAAAGAAAGAAAGAAAAAACCCCTCAGCCCGAAGAAAGAAATAGAGCTGAGAAGGATGCGTGTGAGTGTGAGTCAGACAAAGTTTCAACAGCTACCCCAACCCCCACAGTCAAACTCCAGGCCTGCCGAGGATGGGATGGAATGGGAACGGGATGATCAACAGAACGGATGTCAGGATGGAACTTGGAAGTATTGTACATATACTTTAGAATAGATAAGCGACGTAGATACGGTTTGCATAGATATTACAAAACGGGACTCAACATGTCGACAGGTAACGCAGAGTAAGGATCAGGGTGGAAAGAGAAAAAAAAATTCCACACCCGATAACAAGATGTTCAGATGTTCAATCCCACAATAAACACACACGCCAGAAAGCCCGGAAACCACTCCTCGATATAAATAAAAAAAAAAAAAGATCCCCATTAACCAGAAGAAAATAAACAAAACAAACGGGCCCGAATCAAAAGAAACAAAAATGGCCTCGACGAAAATACGAAGAAACACACACGGTCCCCCCACTCCCATACTCCAGATCTCCATTTCCCATATACAGCACAGCGCACACCCAAGTCAAGTTACATACACACAGTCTCGGTCCACATCCAACAGCTCCACCTACTTAGCTAAGTACATGGACTTAATCGAGAAGCTCCTTGCGGGGGTCCTTGACGGTGAAGACGTGCGCATCGGGGTCCTCGGGACACTCGAGCATGTGGCACTCTCCGGAGCTGATGTTGTAGACCCAGCCGTGGACCTCGAGTCCGCGCTCCTCAATGGCCTCCTGGACGTTGGCGTTCTTGAGCACTGAGCGAACCTGCTCCATGACGTTGAACTCGACCAGCTTGTCGCTCTGCTGCTTAGGCGTCAAGCCGACCAGCTGCTTCTCGTACTTTGCCCGGACCTCGCGCACCCCCCGGAGCCAGCTGTCGATGAGTCCCAGCTTCTTGTTGGCGAGCGCAGCATTGACGCCTCCGCAGCCGTAGTGGCCGCACACGATGATGTGCTGGACCTGGAGGACCTCGACGGCGTACTGGAGGACACTCAGGGAGGAGAGATCGGTCGCCGGGAGGAGGTTGGCGATGTTACGGTGGACAAAGACCTCTCCGGGCTGGAGATCGAGAACCGTGGTCTCAGGAACGCGGGAGTCGGAGCATCCGTACCAGAGGATCTGGGGAGATTGGCCTTGCGCGAGGGCGGGAAACAGGGCGGGGTTGGTCGCGGCCGTTCGGGTAGCCCATTGGCGGTTGCGGTTGAGGATGCTGCCGAGGAGATCGTCCTGGGTGGATTCTGTGCGCATTCGGTTAGTCATGCTGGATCCATCGCGGGTGTTTCGGGTGGATAAAACGTACCCATCTTAGCGATTACTGGTGCTGGTAGGGGTAGTGGTGGTGTAGTGGGAGTGGCTGTTGTTGCGATAGCTGCTGTGGATGATTCTGCTCGCGAAGATGATGACTGCCCGGAAGACTCCTGTGCGATTTTCCTTGTTTCGTTTGTAGCGGCGGTGTCGTTCGGGGTGGAGGAGGGTTCAGTTATATACTCGGGCGGAACTTCGGTCGACAGGGGTTTTTCTCTCTTCTCGTCGGTGGTGGCGGGCGGAGGTGGAGCCGGCTGCACCGGCGCTTTCTCCTTCAGTTTAGGTTGCTTGTCGCCATTCTTCTTTCCCTTATCATCCGAACCGCCTCCAACACCTCCACGGCGCTTTAGCGCTCCGCCGATTGACCAAAAACCCGCCAGCGTGGCGATGAAACGAAAACTGGGGGGAAATAAGCTGTGGAGGGATCTGCTATCAGCCGTGACGTCTGCGACCCGTTGAGGTGTGTGTGTGAAACGATAGAAACGATAGAAACGAAAGCTACAGGGCTGGCAGGGGACAGAAGTATACTCACTTTAGGTAGGTGAAGCGGAATAAGCAGAAGGCAACACAGCAGTAGACACCGGGGGTCGAGTGGCTGCGTGTCAGAGTCAGACCGAGGCCGAGACGGATGATGTATGGAGGCCGAAACAGGGAAGTGGAAGAAGCTGAAGCCCGGGTGTTGGTAAGTGATGTATTGGTTGTAGAGTAATGTGTTATTTGACGATGATGTCGCTGATGGTACAGATATCGTCAGAAACTTTGTCGAGCGACAATGTGATGATGATGATGATGATGATGGGAGAAGGGGATGTCACGGCGTTCTTATGCCCGCGGGTTATTATTATTATTATAACCCACTGGGGGTGTGGGGGGGGGAGGGCGGGACAACTCCGAGACAGGCAAGCCAAGGGATTTTCTTTCCGATTTTCAATGCACAGCTCGAGAAAGGGAGCGTAGAATCTACCGGTACGTCTGGGTATGTAGAGTGGTATGTAGGCATGGAGTATGTACATGCTGCTGCTGCTCGGTTTTGCGGTGGAGACCTCTACCCTACTCTCACTCTACTCTACCTGCCCTTGACTCCTGTCCAGTGTCCAGACCCACAGGGCAATTGGCGCGGGGATGTTCTTTGTATGCGGTGTCTTACCTGCAGGCCTACATCGAGAAGGTTTGTTCTCGAGTGTGGCCCCCTTGTCCTATCACTCCAGCATTTATGCGGTATTCGGTTAGTTACTCTACTCTGCTGTGGATTCTCTTCTCTCCCCCCCCTTTGCTCGATGGCGGTGTGTGGTGTTGAGTGTGGTGGCGGTGGTTTTGTTGGGATATGAGAGGCTGGCCAGGTATCCGGAGATCGCCCTGACCCTGCATGTTTGCGAGGACGGCGGGCAGTCCAGCGGGCTTGGGCACTTTGGACGTCATGGCTGATTCGGCACGGCTTTTGGTACGCAGCAACGCAGTGCTCTATGTACTCTAGATACTCTAACGCAGTGGAGCACGAGCACAAAGCCCGCTGTTGCTCTAGAGTAGGTACTTCCTCAGGTATCTACTTCCTCACATGAAGCCAAAGAGAGTGGCGGCAGCCTGTATGCGGGCTCCAACCACCAATCAACTACTAGCTACATCCTCATGCACTGCACAATGATGGCTGAACTTCGCAGCTCAGGCGGAAGTGGCTCCTCGGATCTCCACCTCCTGTTCCCACCGACCCCGCGGCGGCAAGTCGTGATTCCCGATGGTTGGAAGATGGCCCCCACAGTCGCATCTGTTTGTCCCACGTCCAATTAGAGTCGAGCAGCATGATCACCCACCCTTCCACCCACCCACCCACACAAACACCCACACACACCCACCCACCAGGATGAGGGGCTTCATGTTGTGTTTCTGATTGAGTTGCGTAAGGTGTATGTAGGCAAGGAGACGACGACGGCGACGACGGGGAGGAGGAGGAGGAGGAGGAGGAGGAGGAGGAGGAGGAGGAAGAGGAGGAGAAAAGACGCGCCTCGGCCAAGAATGGGTTGTCTCAAATGCTGTAGAACCGTAGGACGCCGGCCCCCGGGACGTCTTGCGTGCGTGTACTCCTCGACCCAAATTCCTGAAGCAGTGGTATTGTTGCGGCAGGGTCGCCGCCGAGACCGCCATCTATTCTTTCTTCAACCTAAACCTTAATCGACCGAGGCTGAGACGATGCTTCACCCGTGCCCGCCAAACATCGATATCGCCGACACGAGCTTCCCCAGAAATCCCACCCAGTCAACAACGCAATCAACAACGCAAGTCACGCAGACAAGTCTCCTGACTTCCCGTGCTCGTCACCAGATATCTGACAGCCAACCGCAGATTTACTGAGAATCTATGTACGCAACCCATCCTGGCCCCGAGGCCGCATGCCGAAGTAGCATGCCGCAACTACTCTATGTTCTGCATCCGACTACCTAGCCCATTAACAGCACCGGAATCCGTGGAAACATCCATCGAAGCAAACGTCAGACGCCCAGACAAAGGCTCACTATGCCAACCCAAAACTCCAACGCTTATCCCCATCGCGTCAACCCAGCCTTGCAGGATCTTGCTAGGAGATGTTGGACTACGCAACACAGTGAACCCAGCCGCGCCCAGCCCCGCCTCGCAGCCGCGCGGCCGCCGCGGAGGAGGAGGGGAGAGTCTGGGCGTTTGAGCGGAGCGTGGGCAGTCAGTTGGGATGTTCCCGGGTGAACAATAGAAGAGTTGAACGGCCTTGGCTATGGATGAGGGTCGACGGGTCCAGAGCGAGGCCCATCGGCGCATATCGATGAATGCCCAGACGGGTTTGAGGGATGGGTGCTATGAGTGCTATGGACTCTGCAGATCTTCGCTTTACGTTCCAGGAGCACTTTCTATCTGGACTGTGCTGTCGAGCATGGAATACCTATACCCTATATACGAGTCTGCGGTTGATTCTGAAGATTCACGATGAGCTCTCATGCCACCGTCGGGCAGATATGCCTCACCCCGTTTAGAATTGTATACAAACGGAGCTCGGATTCCGGCCTCCTCCTATGTTTCTGCGGAATGTCATTGCTCCAATACCTACCTCGCGATGGAACGTATAGCTCCCGGGGCTGGCAGCTGGCGGATGGTTCATACCCAGCCTCCCCATGCACCCATCCCATCAATCAGGATTTAGAAAGGCATCGATATCCGCGTAATTTGCCATGTAACTAACACTGAAATGACCATCCTTTCCCGAACAGAACACAGTCGCAAATATAAGCCTTCACTGCATTTCGGCTTCCAGCAGCAGTAGCACCAGCAGCGGCACCACAGGCTCTGTCGTGCTCTCAGTGTCACGATACCACGTCAAGTATGTCGGTAGGTGTGTACAACGTCGCACAAACTTTCAGTCTTCACCACTCGCGGTCGTGGCCGTGGCCGGTTGAGGGGGACAATTTCCCATCTTGATGATGGGATATGATAACTAAGATATGATGCTTCCTCGCCATATCCTCTCGGATTCCGCCCTTCCACTCGCCTAGGTATCATATAGTTTGATATAGTTTGACAGCTTGACTGACGTCTCCCCCCTCCCTCATACATCTCATACGAACATACACCAGGCTGCTCAATTACGGTATCAGTTATCAATAAACCTGAAACCTCCCTCTCCCAGAACGAAAGAAAGAATGAAAGAAGGAAAGTAAATCCAGAAAAGCTTAACCACTCCCGCGCGCACGCTTACCTACCTGCGTGAGCTCCGGTGGAGTAACCCCTCTCCCGCCCCCAACTACTCCACTATATGGAGAGTAGGCCACGTCCAGATTACATTGCTCTGTGTGCCTCTGTTCCCCTCTGTCTCTCTCTATCTCTCTCTATCGATACACACGTCTTTACTCTAAATTGGGCCGTCCAGCCCAGCACCCCCTGCGAGGACTGCGAGGTGTTTATCCGGCCGTCGGGAGATGCGCATGTATGTACCCCAAATATCTATGGGTATAATATGTGTGTAGACCGCTCACGACCGTGGATGGGACACGCCCCCCCCCCTCCCCCCCCAACCCAGCCCTACATACAAACATAACTACAAAGGGAAGAGCAGCTGGATTCGGTATCAGGTCATGGCTGCAGCCTGCGGATGTAGGTGAACGTGCAGGTGCAGGTGCGGGTGCAGGATGCAGTGGTGTTGCGGTTGGCGGTGTTGTGTCTACGGGGTATGTATTGTGTCTATGTGGGTATTGTTTGTTTGTGGTGAAGGCAGCCGAGAAGTTATTGATTGTCGGTGGCCGAGAAGTTCTGATAGTCGACTTCGGTGGACGTGAGTATTTACAGTATGTACTTACCTGGTATGTGGAGTATACACAGTGGGTACAGTGGGGAGGGATCACGGGCTGCGTGGGTAGCACTGTAACCAGAGTATCGCTGCAAATTCATTCGAATTCAAAAACGACGTAGGTAAGTGGTTATCCGGACTCATCAACGAAATTATATCCGAGGTTCTCAACTTCTCATATCCTCCATCTGCCCGTGGAGGTCCGTGAGCTCGTGATCTCACGGTGACATCTTCGTTCTTCATACGGGGCGGTGGTTCATCTGGCGACGTGGAATCCGGTTTTTCCGGTGACGGTGATTGCCTACGGATGGTGGTTTTTCGGATGGTGGTACATGATGTGATGTGATGATCTCCAGCGTCAACTTTGCGAGTTTTGGGTGTGTGCGTATATCCAGACTCCAGGATGGAGAGGAGGAGAGGAGGAGGCTCAGGACTCAGGAGGGTGGTTCGAGCGGGACGGGGTGTGATGTCCGCCACATGCCGGCTTCCCTCCCTCGCGATCGTGAATACCTCAGGTAGGTGGGTAGGTGGGTAGTGGGTAGTGAGCGGGGTGTCGTGCTTCATGGTCCGATGCTTTGCTCCCTCTATGTACTGTAGTCTATACAGTCTATACTAGTAGGATGTATGTGTCGACAACGTGCTCACCCAAGATGATAGAGTACCTATCGGACAAAGACGAAGATTGGGATGGGGATGAACCGTGGACGGAACGTGGACATGACAGGACATGAGATGTCCTCCCCCCTCTCTCCTCCCTCTCCTCCCCCAGTTCATCTGTGGTCATCCCCGTGGCCTGGAAGATAAGAGATGTTATCATATTGGCGGTGCGCGGCGGTGGTGGGGGCGCGGAAATGGCCGTGTAAGCGCTGGTCTTTCCCTACTGCTCGCAGTCCGCAGTCTGGTATTATCCTCTTTGGTCCTATGTAATGCTGCTCGATCACTCGTGCAGTCGTGCAGTCGCGCAGTTGTGCAGGAGGACGCAAGGCATCACCACCATCCTCCATCCTCCATGTGGGTAGAGTACACTGCGCCAGATACGCGGTACAGGTAGGTACATAGCAAACCAGATAGGTAGAGTAGAGTACATGTCCAGCTGAAATGTCAGCGCGCAAGCCAGCCAGACAGACAGCCGGTGGTTCCTCTACCCTACTCTCGATGGAGTTGGAGTTGGAGTTGGAGTTGGAGTTGGGGGGAGTTGGGGGCCGTCTGTCATAGTTCCCCCCACGCCCCAGGCATCCGGATCTGCATCGACAACCTACAGGCAGGACCTGGGTAAGATGCCGTGCTGCATCAAGAGCTTGAGAGAGACAAGAAGAAGCTTTTCTGTATGTACCTAAAGTATGCACAATGCCGTTATCCGGCAGCGTGTACCTGTCGCTTCCGGATTCTTTTGACTCGTCACTCGAGGGCGGGGCCGAGGCCGAGTTACCGTTCGTGCTTTCGTGCTTGAACGAGCGAACAGAGAAGAGGCCACGGAGATAAGATAAGATAAGCCTCACACCCCTCCCCGCAGGAAAAACCTAAAAGGGACTGGGACAGGGTCTAGAAGTGGACAATGGTTTTTCGCGTTTTTGCCACCCCCGCTCCCTCACCCTCCCCGCGACCCCTCGTGACCGCCGCCAAGAAACGCGCCAACTGGCGCAAGCTCGAAACATCCATGTCGTACGAAAGCGCACTTTTACTTTTGTCTTTTTTCCGTGCAAAAATTTGAAGTAGGTACTGCAACTTCAACTGCAACTCCAGTGTTCTCCACGTCCGCACAACTCAACCACCGCGACCGACAGACGATTGAAGACCGACCGACGACCGAAGCCATGGCCAAAGACACCAAGACAAAGACAAAGCCTGTCGACCCGCGCCTCATCGCCCTCGTCGGCTCGTTCCTGAAGGATCACGGACTCGACGCCAGTGCGAAGATTTACCCGCTGGATGTCAAGGCGAAGAAGTTGACGACTTCGGGCGCTGGGGCGGGGCCGAAGTCGCTGGCGGAGGCGTTGAAGGCTTGGGATAAGGCGGCTGCTGGGGCTGGGACTGGAGCACAGGAGGAGGAGGAGGATAGTGGGAATGAGAGTGATAGTGAGAGTAGCGACAGTGGCGAGGAGACCCCGGATAGCAGCGATGATGAGAGTGGAGATGAGGATGTGGAGGCCAAGAGTGATAGCTCGGCTACGGTCAGTGGGGATGATAAAAGTGAGGTGAAGGTCAAGAAGGTCAAGGAGGAGAAGAAGGAGACCAAGGAGAAGAAGGACAAGAAGGAGGACAAGAAGGAGAAGAAGGAGGAGAAGAAGAAGGAGAAGAAGAGCGAAGACAGGTAGCAATCTACATTTGCGTTACTCTGGGTCGGGCTTGCTAACAGGTATGGCAGCAGCTCGGACTCGGACTCGGACTCCGACTCATCCAAATCGTCCGCCTCGTCTGATTCCGACTCGGACTCTGATGCGGCGTCCAAGAAGTCCGATTCTTCAGATTCGGACTCTGACTCTTCATCCTCTGTGTCGTCCGACTCCTCCTCTGATTCGGACTCTTCCAAGTCCTCCAGCTCGTCCTCATCGTCGGACTCCGATTCCGACTCCAAATCCAAGGTGGCCAAGGTGGCCAAGAAGTCCAGCAAACCCTCTACCTCTTCGGACTCTTCAGACGCCGACTCCGACTCTTCTTCGGACTCGTCGTCTGGCGCCTCTTCCTCATCCGAGTCCGATAGCTCATCCTCCTCCGACAGCTCTTCCGACTCCGATAGCTCTTCCGACTCGGACTCTTCATCATCTGACGAAGATGACAAGAAAGCCAAGAAGTCCAAGGATACCAAGAAGGACAAGAAGGACAAGAGCAAGAAGGATAAGAAGAGTGATCCCGCTCCCACTTCCGAGGAGCAGGAGGAGGAGCCCGAAACCAACAAGCGCAAGCGCAGCACCTCATCCGAGCCCGACGCTAAGAAGCCCAAGATCGAGACGCCCTCCAACAAACGTTTCTCGCGCATCAATGTGGCCGGCACAGTGTACGAGGACGAAACCCTCATGCGTAACGACTACGAGGCCGTCGGATTCGCCGAGAACCACTATGCTGCTAGAGCTCACCAGGACTTGATTGTTACTCGTGGAAAGGGATTCACCAAGGAGAAGAATAAGGTACGTTTGCGCTTTGTGTACTGTTGTTGGTGTGGATGGATGGCTGACCACTATTACAGAAGAAGCGTGGTAGCTACAAGGGCGGTGCTATCGACTTTTCCACTAAGTCTTACAAGTTTAAGGATTAGATGGGTACGGTTGTTAAAGAGCGAGACATATGCATAGGATACCGAGATACCATGAAGGGGCTGCCTGGTCTGTCTATATAGCTTTTTTCTGTTTCCTTTTCTTCTATTGGGCTAGATGTACCTTTTTCTTCTCTGCTTGGACTGCTTGAATGTTGGGAGGTGTGCTTTAATGATTGGCGTATCAAAAAGTTTTTTGGCGTAAATGATAGACATAATTCAACGGCTGCTCATGTTTGTTGAAGCACTCTTGAACCACCTTTGATGAAGGCCGATGCGTGATTCTCAAGAACCCTGTCCACACGCTACACGTTCTCCCGTGACTCCACGTTCTACTCCATAAAACGCGACCTCCCCACCACCGCAGCCCACAACATATGGCCACCACCTCGACCAACAGCAGTCTTACATTCTACCCATCATATGTCTTCTCCGAATCTCCCACCTACGATTCCCTGGCGCGTCTCACTGCCTCCGACATCCAGACGAACCTCTACCGGCGGCCCGAGTACGCCGGAGTGCCCGATCTCTACTTCTTCACCGGCAGCAACCACCCGATCCGCTGGGTGCAGGTCGTCGGAACCGTAGTCGCCTTCGACGAGTACGAGCAGAGGACGGTGTTTACACGTACCACCTCCCCCCTCCTCCCCCCTCACCAGGCTAGGCTGAGCTAAGAAAAAGAATAGTCGACGACGGCTCGGGCTCATGTCTCGACGTGCTGCTATGGACCAGCAACGCCAAGCCCGGCCTGGACACTGCCGGTGTACGCCTGTACGCGGTGATCAAGGCGCGCGGCGTGATTACGGAGTTCCGCGGGGCGAGGCAGATGGTGCTGAGGGCGAAGGTCGAGGTGGTCAGCAATACGATGGACGAGGTCAAGTGCTGGAGGAAGATGGTGCTGTGGAAGAGGGAGGTGCTGATGGTGCCGTGGTCGGTCGATAAGAAAACGCTGAGGAGGGCGAGGAGGGAGCGCGAGAGGGGGGTTAAGGATGAGGAGCGGGAGGGGAGGAGGAAGAAGAGGAGGAGGAAGGAGGGGGTGCCCGCGCCAACACTGCTGGAGGAGACACTACTGGAGGACACACTACTGGAGGAAACACAACCACCGGCAAAGAAGAAAAGAGCGCCGGACAACAGGAGGTCGCCGGAAGTGTACACCGGTAAAGTGGATTTATATGCCGACCTCGATTTCGGCACAAAACCACCCGCACCAACCAAACGCAGCGCTCGAGTGATACACGATGATTATTCGGATCTAGACTTCGACCGAGACACCAGCAGAAGGCCTGCTGTTGTGGGAGTTTTGGGTACCACGCGGAAAAACAAGAGCAGCACGCTCTTAGAACGTGAGAAGCCTGTGGATCGCGCGCCGTCGCCATTACCAAAGCGGCCACGGTCACCTTCACCGGAGTTTCCGCACATCAACAAGAGGATGAAACGAGATCTTTATGAGGATCTGGAGTTTGACACCCAAAGAACAAGAAGTGATGCTAGATCTACATTGAAGGATGTATGGAAGATATCCGGTACAACTAGTGGAAACCGGAGTGAACGAACCGTCCAGTCAGACAAAGTGGAAGCACCGCAGACCAAACCAAGGTTGGCAGTACAACACGATCCGCAGACATTACGATTCTCGAGACCGGTTGATGATCCACCAGCAGCTGCACCACGGCTACCTGCAATGTTACCTGCACTAACGCAGGATCCTCCAGTATATCCGGGTGGCCCCCGCAGAAAGGTCTCACCGGTGGGGATATCAGGGTCGCAGCAATCAGTATCTCGAAGTCTCGAAGTAAGAATGTCTCAACCAGGAGCTTCATCCAAGCGTGAGCGGCGGTCAATGGCGACTGAGTCCAGCCTGCCACCATCATCGATCGCCGCTCAATCATCGTATCCCTACGATGATCTATCTGCAATCATTTCAACCTACCAACCCACCCCTGAGCCTCCCTGCGATGATCTATCCACCATCATATCGGCCCACCAGCCCGCCTCAACACCCACCCCATCACAGACCTCACGGAGATCCCGCTGTCAAGAAATAGAAACATCCTCACAATCCACCCAACCATCCACCCAACCACCAGACTCACCCCGTCCACTAAAATACCTCATCCTCTCCCACCTCCGCTCAACCTCTGCCATCACCACTACCCTCGCCTCACTGACCAAATCTCTTCACGCCACACCAAGCGACCTATCCCCTGCACTGGAAGCCCTCTCCTCAGACGGTTACATCATCCCCTCCAGCGACGGCTGGTACGTAGTCGGCTACCCGCTCCTACGGGACATAATTGATACCGAAGTCCGTGCTGCACAGAAACGAAAGACTGTTAAAAAATTGCTAGTCGGCAAGGTGTTGAGGAAGGCCGGCAAGTTGTGGCCTGGCATAGGGAAGGAGGCTACAAAAGATGTGCTTGCGGAGTGGTTTAAAGAGCGCGAGGGGTGGGTCGAAGTTAGTGGTGGATGGGAGTGGACGGGTGGTGGATAGATTTGAACTTTTGAACTTTTTGCCAGAGAGGGGAATGTACGATAACAATGGAGAATCAACTCCCATGGTCCAGGCCTTCTACCAATCAAACAGAACAATACCTACACCCAGAAAAGTTGCTACAGACAATACCAGAGGAAGGGGGACATTATATATACAACTTCCGCTGGATAAAGGGAAGAAACGAAGCCCCCCTCAAGTAGAGTAAACACAAACACCAACAATACCAAATACACACGCGCGGAATCCCCAGAGAAAAAAAAACCATACACGCACAGCCAAAAACACCCGTACAAAAAATAGTACACCCACACTCAACTCTGTATCTTTGCATGTTTGAAGTACTTGAGCCCGACCCACGCCACGACAACCCAGACCCAAGCCATGACACAGCTCAGGATGCCCATGGCAGGATAATACCCTGGGATCGGGAACTCGCCGGGGAACTTCTTTTCGCCCCCAATACTCTTCGGCCACTTCTTCGCTGCTGCTCCGCCGGCCGCACCGCCAGTCCACGCCCACTCCCACACGCCAAGCACGCTCCCAATGCCGACCACGAACACCACCCACGTCGACAGCAGCACCACCCACCCCCAGAACAGCGTGTCGCCCGGATCGCCCGCCTCGGGCACGGGGCGCAGCATGCGGTACTCGACGAGCGCCGCTTCCACCTCCACTTCCACTTCCACTTCCTCGGCGGCGACGGCGCTTTCCGCTCCACCACCACCACCATCACCGTCCTCCTCCCCGTCGGACGAGGAGTAGTCGCTGGAGAACTCCTCTTCGGACTCGGAGTCGTCCGGCTGTGGTTGCGGCTGCGACGGTGGCGGGAGCGGCGGCGGCAGCGGGATCGATAGTCGCCGCGGACGCAGGAGGACGTTGCTGCGGAGCGAGCGGCCGCGGTGGCGCTTCTTCGCCGCTGTCGAGGTGATGGTGATGGGGGGAGCGGTGTCGTCGTTATTATTATTGTTGTTAGTATTGTTGTTGTTGCCGTCGGAGGACGACGATGAGGCGGACCGCTGGATGCCGTGGCCGTTCACCGCCATACCGTGGCTGTTGCCGGATGCGGTGACATTAGGAGGGATCATGCATCAAGGTGTGCGGACATGCGGTGGGCAGCGGGGGAGGTGGGCGGTCGTAGGCGGCGGATGCGTAAGGAGGCGGGTAGCTTAGCCACGTGAAAGTCGTAGTGTTCGGGGGGGAAGAGGGAAAGCGCAATTCGGGAGATTGGTTAGGTATATGTGATTGGCGACAGGAGACGCGGATATCTCAATGTATTGTCGTGTGTGTCGTGGCGAGAAATTGTTGTGGAGCTCGAGGTGAAGCAGGTTCGAGACACAGATCACGATTCACGAAACGTGCCTGGTAGCTGCATCTAACTTTCCTAAAACGGCAGGCGATATTTTACCCGGATCAAGCATGCATAATACGTCACTCATGATCGCGATAGCAGCCTCCAATTATATCGGTCAATAGAAATGTACCGGACTATATAAAGGGCAGAACAATGCACACCACACCCCCCCTCAACCTCGACCGCTGCAGGAAAACATCCCGTATTCTACAATGCCAATTCCACACACTCATCCCCCTTTGCTCATGCTCATCACCTACTGTCCAGGTGAGATCAACTTGCCCAGTTCCCGAGCGTTGTGCTCGCTTTCTCAAGTCAGCAAATTACCTTCCACAGTGGAAACGGGAAGCAACTTACTGTCCACCAGCCAGCGCCTCACCACCATGCTCTTTGGCGTAATCCGCCATCCGGGCCTCCAGCTCTGGCCGGAAGTGTCTGATAAGACCCTGGATAGGCCATGCGAAAGCCTCTCCCAAAGCGCAGATAGTGTGACCCTCAACCTGCTTGGTGAGCTCCTGAAGCATATCGATCTCCCGTGTCCGTCCCTGGCCCTTGGCGAATCTGTTCATGATCTGGTAGGTCCATGCGGATCCCTCACGGCAGGGTGTGCATTGACTGTGCCTTCGTCAGTGGCAGATTATGTGTATTGGAGATAGAACACCTACCCGCAAGACTCGTGCTTGTAGAACTTGGACAGCCGCGAGATGGCGCGGATAACATCGGTGCTCTTGTCCATGACGATGACAGCGGCAGTTCCAAGACCGGACTGCACGTCCTTCAGCGCATCAAAGTCCATGAGCACGTCGTCGCAAATCTTCCTAGGAAGAATGGGGGTAGACGATCCACCAGGGATTACGGCCAGAAGGTTGTCCCAACCACCCTTAACACCACCACAATGCTTCTCGATTAGCTCCCGAAGAGGAATCGACATCTCCTCCTCGACGGTGCAGGGGTTGTTGACGTGTCCCGAGATACAGAAGAGCTTCGTTCCGGAGTTCCGGTCACGGCCGAACGAGTCGAACCAAGAACCACCTCGTCGGCAGATAGTCGGCGCAACAGCGATCGTCTCAACGTTCGCCACAGTACTCGGGCATCCGAACAGACCGACAGCAGCAGGGAATGGCGGCTTCAGTCTAGGCTTTCCCGGCTTTCCCTCCAAACTCTCAATCAATGAAGTCTCCTCTCCACACACGTACGCTCCCATTCCACGGTGAACAAAGACATCGAAATCGTATCCGGAACCGCAAGCATTCTTTCCGATAAAGCCAGCAGCATACGCCTCCTGGATGGCGCGCTGAAGGATCGTAGCCTCGTGATAGAACTCACCGCGGATGTAGATGTAAGCGGCGGTGGCGTTCATGGCGCGACCGGCAACGAGACATCCCTCGACGAGCTTGTGTGGGTCCTTTCGCATGATCTCACGGTCCTTGCAGGTTCCTGGCTCTCCCTCATCGGCGTTGACGACCAGGTAGCGGGGGGTGGTGCCCTTGTCCCATCCAGGAGGGTTCATGAACGACTAGAAATGCGCAATCACATTGCATCAGTTCACTGCTACAGCCTTCACCTTGTAGCAAACAAGCACAGCTATGGATACATACCCACTTCATTCCCGACGGGAAACCAGCGCCACCGCGACCTCTCAATCCCGAGGTCTTGATCTCGGAAATGATCCAATCATGGCCCTTCAACAAGATTTCCTTCGTCTTGTACCAGTCGCCAAACTTCATCGCGGTTTTGAGGTCCGCTCCATGCTGTCCGTACAGGTTCTGGAAAATGCGGTCCTGGTCGCTGAGGCCTCCGAACTTGGTCTTCTTAGGCGGGGTAGCAGCTGCATTGTTGACGGTGGCCAGACCCCGGACAGCAGCTGCGGCGGCACTTCGCGCAACAGGAAGTCGATTGGCCACGGCCACGGCGGTAGCACAGGCCCGGCGAGCGGTAGTATTTCGCACGGCGAACATTTTGCGTAGGTTCAATCAGTGGGGTGTGAAACTCTCTCTCTCTCTCTCGACTCGGCGCTGAGTGGAGAGGTGGGGATTAAATGGGACGTGGGGTGCGAGGGTTGCGAGAGAGTGGTGCGAGAGAGTGGTGCGGGAGGAGGAGAGAATCGATGATGCCGGGGCTAAGTGGGATAGCATAATCCAAGAGTTTGATTGGTTCATGGCAACAAGGGTCGCCACCACTGTGAACTCGACTCACTCATTAATCATTCTGCACCGAGAACCGCAAACCGCGAGCTTCCCGCGGGAAAGCGAGAGAATTGAAATAATCAAAAAGCACATGATGGCTGAGCGCGAGGGCTAGATGGACGATGATTAATGGTCGGTTGAGTCCTGAATTACTCCATCCGGATAATCCCGTGATCCCGAGTCAAGCTTCAAAGCTTCACAGCGATGAAGAAGGTGGAATGAAGACGATGGAAACGTCATCCATGGCAGGAAGACAACCAACCCAAAAGCCATGCTATACCATATGATACGGTCCATAAAGCTAAACAGCACACAATAGCAGTGCCCCATCGGGCCCATCAACCCGGCCGGAATCCACGATGGCAACCACAAGCACCCGCCGTCTAGTAGTTGAGAATAAAAACAAAAGAGACTGGAGAAAAAAGATTCATGCGTAACATCGTTTCAAAGAGGTAAGGAAATGAGTAAAAGATAGGAATAAAAAACCCCCAGAACAAAACAGAAAACCCAAATGCCCCTCCCCCCCACCCCCGATTGTCATCACTTCATCTATACAAGAATTTCCCCATGTGTGTATGGTTCATGCCTTCTCAGACAGACCCTTCCCCTTCGCCTCGTCCTTTTTTGTATCCTCGGATGCCACCTTCTCGGGAGAAGGCTGTTCCTTCTCCTCGGAGGAAGCAGTTGCAGCTGTCTCGTCCTTCTTGGTATGACCGTAGAACTCACCCGGCGCCACCTCACGGCTCTCATATGTGGTGATCGGACTCCTGATATCAAGAGCGCGGATCCCCTCGCTGAGAAACTCATCTTCCTCGTCCTCGAGAAGCTCCCGTATCTTGGCCTCATGCGTCGAGTTGATCCTTCTCCGGAACAGCGAACCTTCGAGCACATCTTCTTCCTCGTCGGAGCTCTACTGCAATTAATAACACTATACTGATACTGGAAATGAAAAAGGTCTTACATCGAAATCCCCCATATTCTCGATTCCTTCAGCCTCCTTCTCGGCATCCTCGATCTGAGTCCGGTGCTGGGCACGCTTGATGTTTAGGGGCAAAGGCGGCGGTGGAGGTGGCTCTGAAGGCGCACTGGTGAACGACACTTCATCGTCTTCATCCTCTTCGTCCGAGGAGCCAAACTTGTCGACGTTGCTGATTTCTTGGGAGATGTAACTGGAAAACTTTGGGGATCGTGCTGGTCAGCTTCGGATCTTCAAGTAAAACGCTGGGCAGCACCGAGGATATAATGAGAAATCTGTCCTTTTTCTTCTTTCGGGGAAAGGAGGATAAGTAAATGACAACAGGGAGTACTTTGATATGATGACGTTCCCGGGTGTAGGTCCCTGTACTTGAAGAAAACATTGAAGTCTAATCACCAGGAGACCGCCCCCCCAGAACGCCAGCACAACAGAAACAGAGACCAACTCGGGGGAATCCTCAACACCACCACCGGATACTTTTACACACAAGGTCCCTAGACATGTACACATAAAAAAGACATATAAACAAAATAACCAGCCTCATGAGAGAGCGCATGGTCATCATAAACAAGCAAGGTCGTCTTCAAACATATCCTCGATGTCATCAAACAAAAGGTCATTGAGGTCACCCACTTGATCACTACTGCTGCCCAGTCCCATCCGTGTAACATCCTCTTCGTCGTCATCATGCTCCATATCGTCGTCTTCTTCGTCGCTTGAAGATCCGAAGCCGCTGCTCAAGATGCCGCCCTCCCTTCCATTACCACCAGTCCCCGCAGTGTTTCCGTTGGCGAGGTCGATGCTATCAAGTCCAGTTCCGAGAGTCAATGTGCCGACAGTCGAAGCATTGCTGGTGAATGTTTGAGACTGCACTGAACCCATCCCGGTGATCCGGGGAATGTGCATGTCCGGCCGTACTCCTCCAAGGATAGCATTATCCCGTTCCCGGGTTGCCGCAAGCGTCTCCTCCACATACTCGATCCAAATCGGATCCGACACTTTCTCCAACACCTTCGAACCGAGAACCTCCGGAGGATGTCGTTCGGCGAACTTGACTACCTCTTCCGCAACCAAGGTCAGGTGTCCCATGTATCCGAGTCGCATCCTCCTCCCTGTCTCAAACTTATCGGAATACTTCTGTCCTTCGACTATGCGTTCGGTAATCCGTCCTGTGACGAACAAATCGATCGCCAAAGCACGGTTATATCCCCTGTCCATCGGGCCGTTGAAGACTTGCTGGACAACATCGTAAACAACGTTGTGGAGGAAGTTGTTCCACGGGAAGCGGAAGAAGAATTCCTGGCGAAACGAGTCAGCATCCCATACCCATTAGACCCCAATGGAAGCAATCCCTACCAGAATCGTCGGAACGACCTTGTGCTCTACAAACATCATCTTCAAATAGTCACCGACCACTGGATTCCCGTCCAGATCCGGTTCGACCATTGCCTGATATTCGGTGAAGCTTGAGCCGAGCGACCCTGTCGATCGGACACTGACATCACCCTCAGCTATGGTCGTATCAGGAGTGCTGTTCAGATCCATGAGATTTTCCTCCTCTTCGAGTTGCGGCGTCTCATCCTTATTCTCGGTCGATGGGGGTGGTTGTTGCGCCTCCGAAGTCTGTGCCGTCACAGGCGCTGGAGTTTGTGGACTGAGCGGTAATGACTCTGCTGATTTTAGATCTTCTACCAGTGACCTCCCGCTCTGCCGGAGGGATTCGTCGTCTTCTGCCGCAACCGGAGGCGAGGGTGCCTTAGGAACTTCCGTATCCTTAGGCGCCGCTTCACTGCTCTGCTGCGCAGGTACTGGATCTTCCTTCTCCTGGTAGGCGGGAGGCGCATCACTCATGTGTACATCGACTTGCGATTTTGTCTCCTGAGGTGCTGTGGTCGGCGCATCCGCATCTTTCTGGGGCGCCTGGGGCTCGCTTGGAGTCTTGTCCAGTGGAGGGATATCATCGGTCGGTATCGGGACCATAACGGCTTCGGTAGTGTCCTCAATAGTATCCTTCGGTTTCGACGGTGGAGACAGAGGCTCATCGACAAACAGATCCTCGTCATCGTCCCTCCGGCCTTCATCGTGGATGTCATGGATGTTCGCCAGATCTTCGCATTCCATGTCGGCGTCGGCGCGAACATCGTCCAGCATCCCAGAGATTATTACATCCTCGAATTCCTCTTCGTTGATACCGTCGTCCGACATCTCAACGCCACCGTTTTGAACCTGAAGAGGCGCTTTTTCCACAACCACGCCTTCGACACCGGCATGATGATCCACCAGCTCGTCCGTCGCAAGCATGTGTTGGAGCCGCGCCGCCTTCAGTCTCTCCCTCTCGCGGTCCCTCTCCCTGACATATCGTTCACCTCCTTTCTCATTCAACAAGCCCATGTTACTGCAATGCAAGAGTTCCGCCATGAGCTCGCACGTCTTGAACCTGTCGAAGCCAAGGGGCTCGATCGCACCGCCGAAGGCCACTTTGAGTTCCCGCTTGCTCTCGTTCTTACTGCCGTCCGCGTTCACCGTGTGTCCGTACGACATAATGAGTTTCATGAAATCCGGAACATGGCTCGCAAACAGTCGGAGTAGAGTGCCGAGATATATTGGATCTCTCGACGAAGGGACGCTGTCCACCCCGGTGCCGATATCGGGATCGTAGTCGGAGTTATTCTTCCGGATGACCTCAATGATTATTCCGACACCAACCGTCAGGGGGTTTCCGCCCTTGAGCATGTCGGAAATGAGCCCCGAGATGCACTCTTGCGATACCAATTGTCGGGTGAGATCGTTCGGGCCGATGCAGGACTGTTCGTTCTGCGAGGCGTTGGCGGATATTGTGATGAGCGCCTTGATGAAGTCACCGCTAGCGGTCTGTGTCGACTGGCTGTGTTCGCTGGAGAGGAATGAGAGTAATAGAGGGATGAGGTTTTGCGAGTGTAGCCACTGTGAGAAGAATCTGAATCAGCTCTGTGGCTTCCAATGTCGGGGGTCACGGTGTGGACAAACATCAACTATACCCGCTCCACCCTCACACTTCTCCATGCTGATAATTTTGAGCAGCAGATCCATGATCATCGGGCAATCGACATGCTTCAAGATACGGGGTACTATTCCGTCGAGGCTTCTAACAAATGACATCATCTCCTCGGTCTTCTTGTCCAATAAAGTCTCGTTGACCTTTGTAAAATAACTAGCCTGCAAGGGGTCTAATGGCGGCGGGCGTTCCAGGAACGTCCAAAACATTCGGAGGTGGTCGATGTTTTGCATCAGCGCCTCCAGGAGCGACCAGGCCTCACTCGACAGGACCTCGCAGGAAACATAAGCATATTTCAGCCTTGTCTTCTCCCGTTCAGCCTCAAGAGCGATACGGTCGCTCTCGTCCGAATCCTCGTCATCCGAATCCCCACCATCCTGCTTCGGTGTCGGCTTCTGTCGCGGCGCAGGCTTGGGCGCGATCACGTATTCCAGCAGCCGCCGCAGTATCTTCTCGTCCCGCAGGAACTCTATAAGCTTCGTGTTGTGCTGCTTCAATTCTTGGATGAGATCCGATTCGTCCAGCAATTCCTCGAGCGTCACATCTGGCTTCTCCAAGATCGTGTCCAGCGTCGAGGTGTTCGCGTATCCGCCGAATCGCCAGAACATGGCTGGCGGCTTCTTTGGTCGTCGAAAGTACAGGGTGGTAGGAGAGGGGTGGGGCGGGATGTCTGTGGCGGGGTGGTGGAGGTTGGTGGTCAGATGGGTTCGTTGGGCTAGCTAAGCAACCCTGGTGACGAAATTGCGGGTGTGGGATGAAGTTTACTGTGACACCGGGGACTCGCAGCTGTTAGCAATCATCATCGAAAGAGCCCAGCAACAAAGACGAAAAGAACAAGGCAAGCAGCTTCTCGTGAACCTGCCGAAGGCGCAGAAGCACAGCCGCAAACAGATATATACACTGATAGTTATCGCCTTCGCAAGTGAAAGCCAGTGACGATTGGTGGGGCAGTGCGTGCAGTCGCGGAGGAGGAGGGGCCGGGCAAGAGAAGCAAGCAGACAAGCAAGAACGGCTCTCTCTCGTTTAGGAGATCAAAATAGCCGATGACGATGGCCGAACTCACAGGTATGGATTTGGAAGTTTGAAAGTTGTGATTCTTCCGCTTGAGTAGTCTTCGTCGTCTTCGTCGTGGTGGTGGTCGTCGTGAATCGTTGGAAGCTGTGTGCGTTGCGTGTGAAGTGTAGCAGTGTGTGTGGTGGGATGGAGCTCGCCGCCGGTTGTTGGTTTTGGTTGGTTCTTTGGCTGGGACGGTGGATCTTTCAAGGCGGGCGGGATTTGGGATTTGTATGGACGAATACCAGACCAGCCTGCCTTACATAGAGTACGAAACAACAGAGCTCCAACAGAGCAACGGCGGTAAATAAGAAAGATGTGTGCGACTAGGACAGGCAGGAAGATGATGACTTTCTCTATCTACCCAAGCTTCGGGAACAGGATGACGATGATGGTGCTGACAATGAGAAAAGGCGGGGCGGAGAGAAGACGGTGCTGCCGGGCAAGGAGAGGGTTCTTCGCCGCAGCTGCGCACCGACGGCATCAGTGCCGTATCGCCAGAACCGGTAGTTGTACCACTACGGCATTTGTGAAGGTAATTTTCGCGGGATCCAGTTCTTCAGAAGCTTCATATACAAACGGCTAGATACTGGGACCATTCGAAGCCAAAATATTACCCTTTTGCGATGGGTATCGGTTCCGTACCTGTTTGTCGCGTGCTCGCTCACTCATTTTCCAGGCGGCCATTCCTCACATACAAGGTAAGTAGATAAGGCCCTCGATGTTAGCCGCGGTACAGTCAATACAACCCTGGCATGGCTGGCCGGGCTTCGCCAGTAAAATGGCAAGCATCGTATACAGGCCACAACAGCCACATGGCCGTCGTCGCTCGTGAACCCCACACGAAGCATGGCCTTTCTCGAGGTGCTCGTTGGCGGGCCATAGTTACCTGCAGTTGGACTTACTCTGCAGGTCACATCCGCTACCAATCGGATCGCCGTTTGTCTGGATGTGCTTGCAAGGGCTCGATCTCGAGGTGCTGGTGAGAATCAAAGACGCATGATAGAGTGTGTAGAGCACAGTCGTGCTTTCACGTTATAGAGTATAGAATACAATGACACCTAAAGAATGAACTCCCTAAAGACAAACAAACGCTGATACGATAACACCCATGGAAACCAGTCATATGTGTATTAGGAAGCAAGCTAGACGGCCTCCTTGATCTTGGAGGGAGGCTCATCGAGGAAGCTTGGGACCGCGTCAGCGTCTTCTAGGAAGCCTGGGAGCGAGGTAGAGCTCTCGGCTTCCCATCCACCGCCGAGTTCAACCTCTTCGCCGAGAGCCTCGAGTTCAGCATCGAGCTCCGCCTCGTCGACCTCTGTGATATTATCCGTTTAGCTCTGTCGATCTGGGTATTACGTATGTACGCAGGTGGTCGACTCACCGTCAGGAATGTCGTAGGATCTCGATATCGACTCTTGAATATCGTTTCCGATATCCATCAAGTCGGCCATTTCATCCTGCATCTGTTCAACTGCAAGTCGGTTAGTCGTGCGTAACAGATATCCAGCAGGGGAGGTGGCATGAGCTTACTCTTGTCGATATTGACCTTGCCATACTGCTTCTTCAACTCCTTATTCGTCGTCTTCATCGCATCGACAGTGACCATAACGTCTGCCCTCCCGGACCGCCACCACATCAGCACAACCCACACTAAAGCTGCGCCCACGACCTCCCAGCCCAGACTCTTCCACGGCAGCAACAGCGGCGCCACCACCGCAATCTCCAGCACCGCCGAAAAAGTAGCAGTAGCAACAGTAGACCGACTCTTGAGATTATCCTGCATCATTCCCGCCTGCTGCATGTTCCAGCTCTGCTGCTCCAGCTGGTCCTTCTGCGTCTCGTACATTTTCCGCCGCTGGAGGACCTTCATCGCTTTCTGCCGCATCGCTTGCTTGCCCGGCCCGTCGCGCATCTTGCTGATTCGCTGCTGGAACGTCATGAGCTCCGCATTGACTTTCGCGAGTTGCACGTCGACCGATTCGATGCGCGTGTCGAGCTGTAAGTCAGGTGTTAGTATAGTAACTGCCAGGTGGCGGAAGTTGCGCGAGCTCACGTTGCTGATCGCTCCCGTGAGCGTCGGCTTCGGCGCCGTGTTCTTGGATCCAAAGAGGCGGTTCATCGGTGCGGTTGTATATGTGAAGGTGCAGTGGGAGCCAGCGACAGGTGTGGGGTTGATGGAGGTCAAGGGCCGCGTCGCTCTAAATATCATAGTGGCGGTGACACAATGGATGCACGGGCCAAGACGAGTGAGCCCATGTGATCACGCGAAGAGAGTCATCACAATTGTTGCCACAGGCAACAGATATGGAACCTCGAAACTGTATGCACCATTCATTTCATACCTACAACCCCCGCATATTCATCCAGCACAGCACCGAACCCAAAACCAAAAAATAACATGCAGCCAAATCCCACGCTTGCAAGAAAGAAAGAAAGAAAAGAACCTAACATCGACAAAAACACCTCGAGCGAACGTGAACTTGTACAGTTGACACCTATCCTTCTCCCCTCTAACTACTTCTTAAACGCAACCTTCACATCATTAACTTTAAACTCACATTCCAATCCAGACTCCTTGTACGGTCCTACAAGCAACAGCATGATGCGCTTGTGGACATTGATGAACTCGTCCTCGAGCCTGAGTAGGATCTTGTCGACGAGCTTCTGGCTCAGTGCTGACTCGTCGCCATCGCCAAAGTGCTTGTCAACACGCTTCTTGAGCTGCTCGATACCCTTGCGGATATCCTTGCTCTCGGCATGGTGCTCGAGGACTTTCTTGAAGGCGGCCTTGTTGTGCGCACTTCTACCCGCGATGTCTTCCGCTGACGTACCGGATGCTATGAGCGCTTCGACATTCTCGACAAAGTCCTACACGAGAGCAATTAGCGGGGCACGGATTAACCGGACGCGGATGGTAATACCAAAAGCTTTGCCAGTGGCCGGCGAATAACGGCGCCAATGTACAAGCCCATGTGCTCACGATACTCCTCATCGGCTTTCTTACGGAAGCCCTCAAGGACCTCGTTGCCCTTAGTATCAACTTCCTCAAGGTAGTGATGCATGTTCTCGATCATCATGATGTGGTAGTTGAGCTGCTCCTTGTCCTCGGGGTCGACGTTCTGACTCGCCACTGCTGGAGACTCTTTGGCAATCGCTTGCAGCGATTCGAACATAGCTTTGTTGATCTTGATGTACCCCTCATTGACCATTTCGCGGATACTGAGATCGTCGGACTCGACAATTGTCTTATTGTACGGGATCTGCTCCTCGATTCTAGCCGCAAAGCCCTATTCCATAGCCAGTCAGCATTAGTAGGCGAATATTGTAATGGAGAAGGAGGGAAAGCTGCTTACCGGGAATACACGCATAAATTGGATGACACCCTTCCTCTTCTTGATCTTGACCTTCGTATCCTCAATAGCCTTAACCTGCTCGTCCAAGAATCGTGCAAACAGTCCCGCAAGACGATCATGGAGTGTCTGAAGCATCTTCGCAAGAAACTCCTGGTCGGTTTCGTCAACGGTCGCAATCTTTTGCTCGACGGCATACATGATGCCGACTCCCTGGGTGGCATCTCCCAGTGTGGCCCAATCGACCATATTCTGGAGGTCCTGTAGTAGGAACGAAAAGAGCTCGCCCATGTACTCGTAGATGACCTTTGCCTTGAGCTTATCCGGCTCGACAGTGCGGAGTCCTCCCAGGTCGTTGAGCCGGCGTGTCTCGGGCGGGCCTCTGGTCACGAACTCGACGAAGTCCGAGGAGTTCCGAGAAGACAAGTGGAAGAATTCGACCACAAAATTCTGCTCCTTGAACACGAGCTGATATATCTCTCCAAATGCCCCTGCAAACGCCGCATTGGAGGCGATGATACCGGGTGAAGGCCTCTCATTGCTACTGAAACTTCCTCCACCAGTTCGAATGCGAGCAATCGATTTCTTGACCGTGAGCTTCCTAGCTCCCAAACTGGCAGTCACACTCTCTTCCTTCTCCGGTGCGTTGAAGATGAGGTCTTGCTCCTCCTGGGTCGGTTTCTTGGAGATCTTCTTCCAAGCACCGATTTGCTCTCGGATTTCCTCCATCATCAACGACTTCGCCATCTTTCCGTACAGCTTCCGCAACTCAACATATTCGTCGCCGTCGACGTCTCGCGCGAACGTAATCAGCCCTGCGAATTTCCACATGGCCTGGTACGCCTTGTCGTGCCCGATCATCCTGGGGTGCAGCCCCGAGTTTACCTGACCGATCTGGGCATCCCTCTTGATATCCGTGAGCTCCGATTGGAATTTGTTATTGAGGAACTGTCGTAGGCGTGCAAGGAATGCGCGGCAGCTGTTGCGGTACTCTTCCTTCCTTTCCTGCAAGGCCCGCATGCTGCCCACACCTTCGTCGCTGAAGGAGCCCCGTCGGCCAATGCGAGGTGAGGATGGGTCGTGCGTACTAGTGGGTTCTATCGTCCGCATGGCTTTGTAAAGGGATACCAATGTCTGCTCGATCTGTTCCAAGCCTCTCGGGGCATCCATCGATCCCTTCCGCAGGATTTCCATCTGTGCGGGCGATATCGAGATGGTGTCTAGTAGCGTTTGTAGTTCCTTCTGCAACGTCTTCTGATTTGCAGTCTGCAGTTGAAGACCCTGAGATTGGTTCTCGATATGCGTGATGTCATCATTGAGACTCTGCTCGGCCATATTAGCATCCAGCCACAAGATACACCTGGGAAAAGGGGACGGCGTACCGTCAGCTCAACGGCATAGAGCGTCAGCAGCCCATCCATCTCTTCACACTCCTTAATCGCCTGATCAAGCAGAACCGACAACTGGTCGACCCTATCATCGCCATCAACGTTGATGATGACATTGTTCGACTCCACTCGCGACAGCTCCTTCCTTACGTCCGCCTTCAGCTGATCGATCTTCCCCTTCGCATCCCAGTTGAATTCCTGCAGGAGCTCCTCAATGTCTACGCTCATCCCGCTCTTGTCGATGCCGTGGAGGTATGACGACTTATCAGACCGGCGCTTCCGGCTTCGTGAGCGCGCCCGAATCGGTCCCTTGGGCGCCATCAGTGAGCCCGAGTCCGGTACTGATGGTTTCTCCGCGGGCACTTCTATTGTTTGTTCGCCTGCAGGCGGCGATATAGTCGGTGTGGCCAGAGGAAATGTTGGCTTTCTGATCATCAAGGCGGGTTCCGTGATGACGGGGACGCCCCTGAGTGCGGAAGCCAAGGAAGCTTGTTGCGACAGCGAAGACTGACTGTTTTCCCTCGAGGGAGGTGGCCTACCCCGTATGTCATTCTTAGAAGAGGGCTCTCTTGGAACTAATGGTGGTATTTCTGCGGGCGCCGGGGATGGTTGTTGTTCCCTTGATGGCCGAGACCGAGAACGCTGCTGTGGTTCATCTCCCGATGGCCGCCTAGAACCACTCCTACTTCTGCTCCTACTTCCGTTCGACTGGTCCCCTGAAGGGTTGCGTTCCTGTGGGTACTTGATCTGTGGCATGACTGGGGGTGCTTCTGGTGACATGCTTAACGGCTCTTTCGTGAGTTGGCTCGTGTAAGTAGTAGGCGTGGTAGGTGTTTTTGGGCGGGCCTTAGGTGTTCCAAGCTGGCTGCTCAAGCCATAGGCATTGGCAGCCAGTCGGAAGTGGGACGCGGCGTCTTTATTGGCCTTCGGTTTTGGCATTGAATGGCTCTCTTGGGGTGGGGGTGTCGGTGAGGGACCCGGCATTTTGTTATTCTGGTAGGGAGGATACTGTTCCATTGCTTCTCGTCGTGATTCTTGCGACTGTTGGCTGTTGATGGATGCCGTCCTGTACCTCTCCTGCGAGGGAGCCCGCCTCATCGATCGATCGTCCTCGGACGGCGGTGGACCCCGTGAGCTTGAAGGAGTCCTACTCTGTCCAGACCTCGTTGAAGACCCATCTGATGGCCGCCTTCCATTCAAAGCTTGCGGCACCACTTGTGGCACTGGAGGAGGGGTATGTCTTGAAGGTGCAGTATCCACGGGAGTCCTACGACCAGAGAGTCCACTCGAGGATCCCGGCGGCCGCATTGTACTCGGAGAGGGCGGCGGTTTCTCGCCCGGTACTCTTTGTCCAGCATATGGCTGTATGCGCGACGGTTTATTCAGGGATTCCATCGACGGGGCATTTCGCGGGGTGGCTTGTAACGACGGCGGCAGCGACGACGGCGCTGATGCCAACAGCGAACCTCCAGTCGAGGCAACGGGGCTCCTCATTTCCTCCTGCGGCAGCAATTCCGCACCACCGGGGCCCATCAACGCATCCAGCTCTGCCTTCCTGGGGCCAAGTAGCTCTGGCACCTTTCCACCCGTGTATTTCTTGTAGATCTTGACCAGTGAGTAGATGAAAAAGTCCTTCTCCTTAGCCGTGTTCGCCTGCCAGTAATACGCCTTCAGGATCGTGACCGTGAACCCCTTCTCATTGGGCGCAGGATACGTCGTGATGCACTGGAGGTCATCGAGATTCCACGTCTTTCCGATCGAGAACGAGCCATTGGGGTTTTCGCGGCCCTTATGCATTCGCACCCGGCCGGACTTACGGACGGCGACCATGATGACTCGGGCCTTGCCGTTTCCCATCGGCGCGCCGGGCGGCGGCGGCTCAGACGACGAGCCATCTTCGAGGACTCGGCAATGGGTGATGTAATCCTCGAGGGCTTCATACTCGCAGCATTCGGGTCAGCGACAGGAAGCTACAGAAATTTGTGCGAGTGGGTGGGGGGGCTTTTCGTTTTATTTTTGAATATGTATGTGGGACAGGGACAGGACAGCTCAGGGAGGTAGCTCCCAGCAGCAGGCAGGCATTATGAGGTTACGTACTGGAGCCA
Organism: Tricharina praecox; assembly: GCF_024521635.1. Classification (NCBI taxonomy): domain Eukaryota; kingdom Fungi; phylum Ascomycota; class Pezizomycetes; order Pezizales; family Pyronemataceae; genus Tricharina; species Tricharina praecox. Next base: position 2,986,550 of record NW_026250403.1, read on the forward strand.
TCGGCGTCCTGTCTGCTGAAGCAGGACTGTACGATTCTTCGCTTCTCGTCCTCAAACTGCTGGGCTTTCGTGACAGCAGCTTGCTGGCCGGGGGCGGCAGGCGTTGCGGGGGTTCTCGCGTAGTCCATGGTTGCAGCAATCCACTCCTGAAGAGACGAACGATTCGAGGGGGGATGAAAGCGGGTGCTAGTTCAAACGATGGAGGGGAAGACGCGTAGCTGCAATCCGGCGGTTGCACACCGCTCCCGCAAGAATCGAGGGCTGGTCTCGATAGTGGTGGCCTCGGATTCGGGAGAGCGTAGTGATGGTGGTGCTGTGGTGGAGATTCGCGGTGGGAGGTATCGTCGTCGATTTGTGGCTCTGCAGGCTACAGCCGCATGGAGCGAGCGTCGCGAGCAACGCATGGGGGCGCCGAGCCACAGCGTAGTAGAGCGACTACAGCTGGATTCGGTAAGAATAACCCATCTCATCAGTGCGAACATACAAAGAGCTGTTGTCCTCGCAACAGCGAAGAAATTAAGCCTCTAGCACGGACCATGAAGGGCATTATTTTGCAATGCCGAACTACATCATACGTGGACCTCGTTTCCACTCTTCGCGGTGTATGCATAGACAACCCTATTGAGTGATACTCCATGCTCCGGTACTTACCGGAATGGTTAGCGTTGGTAGCTACATTTTCTGCACTCGTCTTCCATCCCACCAGCGACGAACGAAGGCGGTCTTCACGAGAAATCCACCACGATGCCATCCGCCTCCGTCGCCTCCGTCGCCTCCGTCGCCGTCGGTGCGCCCACGCGGCCCATCCGTGTCCCCATCCCCGAAAAGAAAGGCCAGCAGGGTCCCGCGACCGCCGAATCCCGCCGCCTGAGCAAAAGCCTAAAGCGCAAACGAGACGAAAACGAGCTCGCCGCACTCTCCACCGCGGTCGAGAACTTCGACTCGAAGACCGCCACGCTCTTTGCCGAGTTACCATTGACCCGCCAGTCTGCCGTCGCGCTCGATAAGTCACACTTCAAGGCGCTCACCGATATCCAGCGGAAGGCAATCCCGCTCGCGCTGAAGGGCAAAGATGTGCTCGGCGCCGCGAAGACCGGGTCCGGGAAGACGTTGGCTTTTTTGATCCCCGTGCTGGAGAACTTGTATCGCAAGCAATGGAACCACCTCGATGGCGTCGGTGCGCTGATTATCTCTCCCACGCGCGAGCTGGCAACTCAGATCTTTGAGGTGCTGCGGAAAGTCGGGCGGGAGCACACATTCTCGGCGGGCCTGGTGATCGGAGGGAAGAAGCTGAAGGACGAGCAGGAGGCGCTACATCGCATGAACATCGTTGTGTGCACACCTGGCCGTATGCTGCAGCATATGGACCAGACTGTTGGGCTCAACTTTGAGAACTTGCAGATGCTGGTGCTTGACGAGGCCGACAGGATTCTGGATATGGGGTTCCGGAAGACGCTGGATGCGATTATCACCAATCTCCCCCAGGAACGACAAACGCTGCTGTTTTCGGCGACGCAGACGAAGAGTGTGTCCGATCTTGCGCGGCTGAGTCTGAAGGAGCCCGAGTACGTTGCCGTGCACGAGGCCGCCGCATCGGCCACGCCCGTAACGCTGGAGCAATTCTACATGGTTGTTCCGCTGCACGAAAAGCTGGACACACTCTTCGCCTTCCTGCGGAACCACCTGACCGCAAAGATCATTGTCTTCATGAGCTCGTGCAAGCAGGTCCGCTTTGTCTACGAAACCTTCCGACAGCTACACATCGGTATCCCGCTGCTGCACCTCCACGGAAAACAAAAGCAAACTGCACGCACAGACATCACGGCCAGATTCCTCGCCTCGCCGAACAGCTGTCTCTTCGCGACGGACGTGGTAGCCCGCGGCCTCGATTTCCCCGGCGTCGACTGGGTGATCCAAATTGACGCACCAGAAGATGCCGATACCTACATCCACCGCGTGGGTCGTACCGCGCGCTACGAAAAAACCGGGCGGGCACTGCTCTTCCTCTGTCCCAGCGAGGAGACAGGCGTAATCAAGCGTCTGGAGGCGAAGAAAGTGCCGATCGTCCGGGTCAACGCCAAGCAGTCCAAGAAGAAAGAGATAAAGCCGCAGATGCAAAGCCTGTGCTTCAAAGACCCGGAGCTGAAATACCTCGGGCAGAAAGCCTTCGTTAGCTACGTGCGCAGCATCTCGATCCAGAAGGACCGCGAAACCTTCCAGCTGGCGGAATACCCGCTCGAAGAGTTCGCCAGCAGTCTTGGGCTCCCCGGGCAGCCGCGGATCAAGGGCATGAAAACGGCCGATACCGAACGGATCAAGGAACGCAAGAACCTGCCCCGTGCGCTCCGGAAACTCGAGGAGGAGCAGGCCGCCGCCACTGCAGCAGCAGACAGCGACGATGACAGCGACGCCGACTTGGCTAAGAAGAAGGACGAGAAGAAGGACGAGAAGAAGGTCCGCACTAAACACGACAAGATGGTCGAGCGGCAGAACCAGAACGTGCTCGCTGAGCACTACCGCAGCCTCGTACACGATGCGGACGCTTCGGATGACGATGCGGACTTCTTGCAGGTGAAGCGGACGGGTTACTCCGATTCCGAAGGAGAGGAGGAAGACGACAAGGAGGATGAGGAGGCGGATGCGGATGCGGACTCTACCGGCGGGGCGGTCGACCTAATAAAGAAGGTAGTCCTCGGCCCCGACGGCAAGGAGCTAATCATCGACAGCAAGCGTCGCGAGAAGCTGGTGACGTCGAAGAAGAAGATTGCGGCGCTCAAGTCGAAGGGAGTAAAACTGCGCTTCGACGACGAGGGCAATGCGCGGTCCGTGTACGAGCTGCAGGATGAGGAGAAGTTCCTTGCGTCTGGTGCGCCTGAGGACCAGAGGAAGAGCTTTTTGCAGACGGAGGGGAAGAAGGTCAAGATCGCTGATGTCGAGGATCGCGATCTGGCAAAGAGGAAGAAGAAGGAGAAGAAGGAGAAGCGGAAGCGCCTGGAGAGAGAGGCGATGGGCGAGGAGATGGCGGCGGAACATAATGAGGAGGAGGAGGGCATCCAACTATATGGAAAGCTGGAGTTGCCGGATTGGAATGCTACTAGTGATGATGATGAAGAAGGTGGGGGTGTTGAGCTACAGGAGAAGTCGGAGAGGCCGAGTAAGAAGAGGAAGAAGGAGAAGAGGAGAGTCATTGAGGCGGAGGATGAGCCCGAGACACTGGAGGACTTGGAAGCTCTGGCGGCTGGTTTGTTGGGTTGAGATGGAGCTTGGTTAATGTACATTCATACAACGGGTATTTGCGAGCGTCATAAAGGGAATCAAAAGTTACTGTGCTGTCACTCGTCGAAGGGCCAGGGATCGACTCGTACCATAAAAGGTCAACCCGTGGTCTCATGATCAGTCATAGTTGAATGTCAAATGATGAAACCCAAAGAAAGGTCAATTGGGGTGCTCCCACGAGCCGAGCACCACATCGAGTAGGTTCCGAGGGAGACGGAACAAGGCTGTACTATTGTCATGATCGGCCACGGTTGAATACGATATGATGTACCTACAAAGGTACTTGAGTAATGATTAGAATTCATTCCATTGATTATTACTCTGTGCTTGTTCTCATAATTCCTCTTGTTCCTATCACCCTCGTTACTCTCCTCGCATGCAGGCCATTACTTACGAAACGTACAACTCGACAAGACGCCGACCTCTAGTAATAAAATTACACAGCGACAAACACGCCCCTCTCTTCATTCCCACATCATATCCTTTAGACAGCCTAGGATACTAGAAAGCTCTCTCAAAGCAATCCGATACAAAACCCAATAGCTACCAAAAGCGCCGCAGCACTTGGAGCACGGACACTGGGTCCCATCGACTGCAGGTTACCACCAGTAGGCAGAGCTTTTGGTGTCTCATTCCGTTCCGAAATGTACGATCTGTTACCGGTAGGTGTCGGAGGATAAGGAGGCAGCGGCTCCAGAATCGGATAGTCATCGGTGCTGTTGTATACTACGCCGTTGTAAACCACGCCTGTAGTATCTGCAATGTGGAGCCAGCCGTCGGCATCGCAAGTTGCGATATCACGGTAGAAACAGGTTGGTGCTGGGGGTGGCGCAGCTACCAGACTCTTGGTGCTGTTTACGGTTCCGGTCGTCGAGTAATCGTCTGTGATTTTCTCTCCGGTGGCGATCGAAAGGCCCTTAATGACGCGCTCAAAGATTCTGTATGCCGTCTCGGGTTGGTAGGCAGGAATGAGATGTCCGGCTTGACTGAGCTTGGGATTAGAAATCATGCGGACTCCCAGAGATGTTATGGCCGAACTCACTATATCCGCGAGAACGAGAATCCGGCGTGCTGCCGAACTTGACCACCGATATAAGATCCATTGACTTCGATATCCTGATACCCTGCACTCAGGAAATCGTCTGAGTTGGTGTAATTGACGGCCAAGCTGTCCGCCTCGCCTCCCAGCCAGTTACAGATGTAATCTCGATCGCCTGGGGATGGAGTCAGTTAGATCACCCAGAGGTTCTGTGGGAGAACTAGAACCTACCGTAGATTAGAGCTACACGTACACCCTGCTCCAACAGGTAGGCGATTGATTCCAATTGCCCTCCACGAACGAAATCACCAGCTGTGCTTTCGATTAGCCACATATTAGCGGTAGAGAATGATAGGAGACTGACTGTTTTTGAAATTGCGGAACACGGCGTTGCTATTTTGCGTGTAATTCACACGAGCACCAATGGCCTCTTGTACAGTAACGTTGTTCAGATATTCCTGCGACGCCATCAGATTCTGCCTTCAAACCAGAAATTAGACAGCAATCGTACATGATGATATTCTCCTGGGAAAGGATCTGCCGTGTCGTGAGCGATATCGTAATAACTCCTATAGGTATCTTGTGAGTGAATAATACGGTACAAGATCTTCTACGTAGCACAAACCTTCCAGACAACGAAAAGAGTCCCTTGATAGAATCACATAATTCGTTTGCGCGGGCACATATTTCGTTTACCCTCTCATTGTCGCCCGTGTTGTCACTGTCGAGCTCTCTGGCCAGTTGTCTGCACTGTAGGGTTTGCTCTTTGCATCCGCCTGGCCGTTCGAACATATCAAGGCCCATCGTCCGATTCTCTTCAGGAATACCTTCGATGCCATAGGGGTTGTTGTTGCTATACTCCATGTACGCAGGAGTCATCGTCAAGACGTCAATGCATCCATTGAGGATGCCCAGTGCCTCCAGTTTGATCTCCACCGTCTCGTTCTTAGGAAGCTCGCCCGTTTCTCGGCGCTTATTCTGCTTGTCGAAGTATTCAAAGAATGTGGGGCCATACTTTCCACCGTAGCTCTCAGCGAAGAGATTGACGCTCGATGAGCCAGCGTACTGCGGGAAGTTGGTCAACCACGCTTGAAGGAAGTGCCAGGTAGCCACAGCCGCGATCTGGGTCGTGTTCACGGTGAAATCTGCGTTGTCCGAGGAGAATGTTCCATTGATCAATGCCACGGTGCGCAGTGCCTCGAGAAAGGCTGCATTGGTGTCGTTCGCAGGGGTGACTTCGGATGCCTTTGGTTGGTCGTCTTGGGGAGGCGCAACTTTTCCAGGCATATGATCTGCATTCGGATCCAACAAAGCTCGGGAGCCGTTTGTTGGTGTATCGTAAGAAAGTCCAACTTGGTTCGGCTAAGCGTCTCGAATAAGCATAACGGTCCGAAGTAAGCGGACACCCAAGTACCCAGCCGTATGTATGATGTGTACCTGATCAATGAAGAGCATATTACTCGCACCATCCCAGCTGAACTAAAAATCGCATCAGTCACTATTTCGAGTACCCGGCAGAAATCTTACACCAGGTACCTACCTCTCGTGGGATCGTGGTGAGTGATTCTTTGCTCGCCGGAACCACTTTACAGGGCCCGACCTCCTGCATCAGCCCAAGCATCGACGAGCTCCCTAAGACATTTGCATCAGCAACCGGCAGCTTCTTTCGGCTGGAGACCACATACCAGGTCCTCCATTGAGCCAGATGGTCAATGGCGCATCCTTCGGATTTTCCCGAGCCTCAATGAACCAGAAGAAGGTGTTGATGGGGTAGTCCTGTCTGATGGCCGTCAACGTGCTCGGCGGAAGATGGACATGCCCGGCAAACTGCTTCTGGTCCGGATACCACGTCCGACAGATCTCGTTGCCCGGCTCTTTGTACGTGATGATGACATCCGGGTCTCCGGGAGTACTGATTTGTTTGGTGCCAGTTACCGGCGGAGGATAGCCATATTCAGCAGCGGACGATGTGATGATGCATGATATGACCAGTACAAGGGGATGCATCGAGGGACGTATGCCAGTGGACGGGAAAGTTCAGCGAAAGGAGATGCACACAATACAACGCCAGGCGGAATGATTCAGACAGAGTTGGAGAGCGAGTGTCGGGTGTGCTTTTCCAGTATGTAGTGACGGGGAGACAGACGAGGACGAGGACGAGGACGAGGACGAGGGAGAGATGCCGTCTATAAGTGAAATCGGAGCAACGAGGAAGAAGTGAGATACCTATAACAAGGCAGACCAGAGCAGCAGTGCAACATAACCCGGCAACTGGGGGTGGTAGGGTGACTACGGCGTTTTGGTCTGTCCTGCAGCAAGACCTGGCCGGCAGCGAGTGCGGATGTCTCTGGTTCGCTGGGCAGAGTACAACAACGATGCGGCCCAACAGAACATCGTGCATCGAGCTCGGGCACTCAGCCCCATGCAGATCCGGGGCATTACGACGTTCGGTACGTTATTACTGTTTTTTCACACAGGAAGAACAGAGGTAGAGTAAGTACCAGCGATATGGAGTGGAATAGACGGTCTCTTGAAGAGTGGCGATGTATATGTACAATACACGCAAACCGACGTAGGAACGGTGCCGCATGGGATCGGATGCAAATCTGTTATAGTTATAACCTCTCGGCGATTCGTGGGGGCGGGCGATCACTGCAGAGCACTCGCGCGCCTACTCTGCAGCCTGCAGGGGCCCCCCCGCTTTTGACGTCCTGCGGAGGGCAAGGTCGAATGCAGTGATGATTGAACACAAGTCCTGCGGAGTCGGTGTTTGTGATCGTCATGGCCTAGTACCGATACTAATAGACAGGCCGTATGCGACAATGCGACAATAAAATGATGCTCTCTCCTTCTCTCTCGCGCGCGCTGGACGAAGAACAACAGGAACCCACATCGCGCCAAAGGACATTGGTAGGAGACACGGATTCGCAACACAGTCATGATACAAAGGTCGAATACTTCTTTTGTCGTCCTTTCCTTCTCATTAAGCTTTAACGCCACCGCCGCCGCCGCTTCTATCGCCGCTTTCGATTAACGGGTCCAGCTGGATCCGCTTTCCACCGTGCGATTTGCTTTTTGCAACTGCGTGCCTTATCCGACTCCGTCGTGTTTGTCTCTCCTTTTGGCCATCGAGGGAAGTCGCTGTTATGGGCTACTAGAAGCTTCGAAGCCGATTCGAAAGTACTATATTGTCTCCACCGCCGCCGCCAAACCCACCGCACGCGCCCTCCTAGCCCGCCATACAGATCCCGGAGCCGCTTCCGCTTCGCATCCCGACGTGATTATACTCCGAGATGTGACCGGCACATAGACTCTGGGTCATCATCACAGGCTGGACTGTCGGCTTGAAACATCTACTGAATACCCAGGCAAGTACTTACCCAAGTACCTACCGGTAGGTACTGAATTCGAGAGAACACGGGCACTTCCAAATGCCGGTACGATCCGCAACCGGCCACAGGGGGCAAGGTGTCGGTTTCTTCAAATTTCAAACCCGTACGACCGGTAGTATGATGCCGGCACTTTACCGCAGCCGACATCCCAGGCCATGAACGCAAATCCGCCCTTACAACGCATAGCTCTTCGTCGCCTAGAGTACGTCTGGCAAATGCCGGGATGTCTGCATCCTGCCGAGACAAGCGTCTGTCCTGAAGAGTTTGAAAGTATGGCATCGTCGCTGTCTGTCGCCGTCTGATACGTGTAAATGGTTGACGTCTCTCGCGAATTCGATCATCTGGTTTATAAAGTCCGACGTCCGCGCAACAACAGCTTTTCTCGAAGCTACAGCACTGTCGGAGCTCCGGCGCAGAACCCAAGTGCAAGGATAACGACGGCAAAAGGCGTAAAAACGGCGGAAAGACTGGGATGATGGCGCGGGAGACACGGATAGATACGAGGGTGGAAGCGCATTTGACGGGGATAGCGCAGGGAAGAAATGGATAGCTGCCCAGCGGTCTATGTATGCGTCGGGTAGAGTAAAGCACGGAATGAGGCTCGGAGATGCTGGTGATGAGCAAGTACCGGTATGTAGGCATGGAAGATGAGAGTGATGTTGTTCCGAGGACGGGACTCCGAGGAGAGGATTCCTGCGTACTTCCTGCGTACTCTACATCGCATCTCCCTACCTTCCGTTAGTTTGATCACGCTCTCACGCTAGCATCAACCCACTTACCGGTGGCCGGAGGAACCGCGGTGGGACAGATGAGGCGAGTGCTCGCTCTATGTAAAAATGACACGATTTGCTGCGCTTAACCACTGGAATGCACTCAGGCCCTGGGTTTTCCCTGGAAATTGGGAAAAGGACTAGTGTACGAGCACTCACAAGCCCTGTCTCACAATCTTCCTCCTCCGCAAGCGTCTGCGTCTTGAAGTTGTTACGTTACCGCTTTCTCCCCAAGTTCTCCCTTCAACCAACCAACCAACATCCCAACTGCCCGCAAGTCGAAGAACACGCCTGCAGCTACCCACACGACCCACCCCCTCTGCCTCCACCTCCACCTCCACTCTATTTACCCAGCAAGCACCACCCCACCATAAAGCACAGCAGGAAGACCACCGTTCCCTGTCCATCACCCCCGATATTCAATTTCTTCTATCGCCGTCGCACTAGAGAACAAAACTCCCCCAACTTCTCGCAACAACTGACACACAGAATAACCGAACCACTTGACGCAGTTATCCGAAACCGGTCGCACTCATAACAACACACAAGATGATTCTCGAAAACTTCCTGCGGCGCCTGCTGCGGCTCTATCTGCAGAGTACCTTCGAAAAGCACCCTTTGCTACAAGAGACCCTCACGCGCATAGCAACTCGCGCAAGCTCCTCATTCTCCTTCTCGTGGCCCAAGTCGACCGCCGACACGCCCTCGTTACCAATGCGCGCCGTCGTCTCATCAATCCTCCCAGGAAGGCTCTACCTTTCCGGCATTACCGCCGCCTCGTCCGCGCCGACACTCGCCGAGTACGGGTTCACCCATGTCCTCTCGATCGTCACGGCCGAAGAAGCGCCGCGGATGCCGGCGGGTATCACTCACCAAATCATCCCGATCAGCGACACGAGCACGACCGACATCCTCAGCCGACTTCCGGAAGTGGTGGCATTCATCAATTCCGCGTTCGGCGAGTCGGAGGACTCGAAGGTTCTCGTGCACTGCGTTGAAGGAGTGTCGCGCTCGGCCTCGGCCGTGATCGCGTACCTCATGGCGGAGCGCGGCATGACCTTTGGACAAGCCCTCCGCATCGTCAAGCGGCGCCGCTCCATCGTCTGTCCGAATCTTGGATTCGTCCGCCAGCTGAGCGAATGGGGGAGCATCTGCGAAGCGAAGCGTATGGAGCAGCCGAAGGAGTGGGAACAGGTTCTGCGGAGGAGCACCGGCGCCCGCTCGGAATCTTCACCGCCCCCGGTGCGCGTCGAGAAGGTCGAGAAGCGCAACTGGATGGCGTGGGTCTTTGGCCGGAACGCTATGTCATGACCTCGCTGTTTTCTTACATTTCCTTCCGAGCGCTACACTGTTTTTACTACGTTATACTGTTTTTCTTCGCTCAACTATATGTTCGGGCTGCATTGCAGGAGGAGGAGAGACCTAATTGCCGGCGGTGGACGGGACGGGAAGAGAACGAGCACCAAGGGCGTTTCGGAATTTCATGGAGTATTGATTCGAGGAGAAACGGGCATGGGCATGGGGCATGGGAATATTGGATCTGGCGTCTTGAGTTTTTTTTCTTCCTTCCATAGCGCGCACATTTTGCTTTACATTTCTACGGGGGGTTTTTTGCTTCGATTATTACCGTACCATTGTATGGGTAGCTGGTGACGAGGATTGTTTGCTTTCCATAACGATTGCTCTAGATGGAGAGGAGGGATAGTTAGAAGGGCGGTTATCATGAAGAAGAAGATGAAGATGAAGATGATCTGTTGTATATAGACGAGTTGATTCTATGAACTTGAGCATGAGCTTGAGATTGCGCTTGAGTAGAGTAAAGCGGGGCTCCTCGGGGGCTCTACAGTACAAGAAAGCAGACAGGCAAGAAACACGAGTGATTGGATTGGACAGACAGGTTCCAGTGATCGCAGCGGCTCTATTCGCTGCCAACCTCGGGACCCTGCCCCGTCCCATAGATCGGCTCGTCTGGCGAATCAAAACCCGGGAATGCCGTGGTTTCATCGCCTTTTTTTTCTTTCCCTCTCGTCCATTCGCCTCAAGGCTGATCGTCTGCCCGGACGCTGGACGGGGGTCGACGTGGTAGGCTACGTACTAGGTGGTAGGGAGGTACGTGTGAGGAATGTGACAGGTCGTTGACGAATTCTTTGTATGTACAATACACCCGGCCGCAGATAGGGACCTACATTATACATATCGACTCTACACACGGCAAAGAAGAGGAATGTCCGCTCCAGCGGCGATGTGCATACATAACATACCTACAGTTTTGCGGACGGGGTGCGGGCGGTCTGTGCGGAGCACAGTACCGGAGCGCGGCGCCGGAGCCAGAGCGGGAAGGAACGTTCGTTCAGCCTTACGATAATTCCATCGAACTGGTTGCGCGCGCGGGCGGGATCTCAGCGGGGATCCAGGGTGGGGCGGCGGGGTCTGGGCTGGGCTCTGGTGGGGGGTTGGTACATAACTTGGGTAACCTAGGTTGTGTTGGGGCCGGTCGGGGTTTCTTTGTCGCGTGTGCGCACTGCTGCGTGCGTGGGATGGGTGGATGGATGGATGGATGGGGGTGCTATGTACGCGTGGGGGGAGGGAGGAGGGGGGTGCGGAGACACGAAGTCAAAGTCGAAGACGGCGTACGCACGGGGAGATGTGGATTTCTGGATTTCTTCGACACCTAGAGTTCGTTCGTTCGAGCGCTCGGCCGGGTTTTGGCTGGCTGGCTGGATGGATGGCTGGCTGGATGGATGGCTGTCTCGCTGGATGGCTGTCTGGCCGCCCGGCCCAGATCTGATCCACCCTGGCTATGGCGTGTATGTATGGCCGGATGTTTTGCAGCACCGAATAACGCCAGCGATAGTTCCTCTAGTTATTGTCCAGCACCAGTCCGAGCGGCACCAGTGGTCTAGAGAGAGGAATGATGTCATGACCACCCACGGGCGTGCCTGGAGAAGACAAAGAACATCTACCGCCGGCGTTAACGCTCGAGGGCTCCTAGCTTGAAGGGAAAAGCCCGTCGAGGGCTGGGCCAGCTGGGCCCGCGAGTGCGTGCATGTGTTCAGGTGCGCTGAGACGGGATCCTCACGGGAAGGGAAGGGCTTGAATGCGGGGCGTCCGCGTGCCGTGGGTTCTATAGAGTTTCGTGAGCTCCACATGCTCTAGAAGAGGAAGAGGAGGAATCTGGAGGTTATATCTGACTGAGTTTGTGAAAAGCTTGTTCGTGGAGCTGGAGGTCGATGTCTTCTTCTCCTTAAAGGCTGGGTCCGAACTTTAATTTAATGTATGGCGGCTCCTCCGCGGGGTGAAGGGCGGTATAGGTGGGATTATTCGTGTCGGAAGCTGCAGCATATCGGATTTTGTGTGGTGGGTGGGCGGACAGCGGATAGGTCCGGCCGTGAAGAAATGGCGAACAGGACCTGAGTACCCAATGTATGCATCCAGTGATACCCGGAATCCCTATCCTTTATGCGCAAGGCAGAGTCTGATCGATAGATGAACATGACGCCTGGCCGCGAATACCGTCCGCTTCTGGCCGGCCGATGTGGAGAGCCTTCTTGCAGCCAGCATCTCCCCCACTCCCTGCAGAATAGGGAAGACATCGACGAATGTCGATGGTGATGCTACCAAGTGTTGATATGGAGGGAAGCGTGTCGTGCGTCTCATGATATTTCTTTTCTTTTCTTCTTTTCTTTGATCTCCACCTTCCGTCCTCCATCCTTATATCCCTATGCCTATTATGTGGAGAGCCGGTGCCGGTAGCTCTAGACTGCGGATCCCCTCACTTTGCGTCTTCTCCTCATTCTTCACGGGGCGCCGGTTTTGTGTCGCTATTTCGTGGCGAGCCATCCATGGCGATCCACATTCGCCTTCTACTCTAGATCTTCTCTTGGCCGCTTTTCAATCTATTTCCCTCCCCATTGGTTGGTTGATTGGGGAATCAATTCTGGATTTTTTCACGGATTTTGCACGGCTGCTTCTTTGCTCACCGTGTTCAGCGTAATCGCAGAGATTATCTTCATGTTTATCGTCATCATCTTCTCCTGCGCTTGTTCGCCGTGGTTCTCGCTGTTATAAATCACATTACTTGGTTAATACCCTACACGTCTCTGATATCTCCTCCACTCATCACTTTAACTCTACACGAGAAGCGCCACCGAGCAGCGACACGCTCTCCGAAAGCAGCGGAGCAACTCCCGCTTGTAGATAAAAGAGAGAGAAATAGAGAGCGGAAGGAAGAAGTCAAGGATTCCCTCTCGCATTAACCAACGCCGAGAGTGAGAGAAGTGAGGAAGAGTGACGGAGAAGTGAGTTGGACGCCTCCCACGGAATATACACCCCCCATCCCCCCATCCCCAAAATACCCCCAACCCCATCGCTCCCAAATCCACCAACACCCCTTCTTCCCCTCCCCGAGTCGTCGGCCATTACACATCGATAACGACTTCCCTCCTTTTCTACAACAACCACGACGCCAACTCCACACACGGGACTCGGTATTCTCGACCTCCTCTTCCCTACACCTCTCCCTCCCACCTCCCTTCCCTCTTCCTCGACCCTCCCCCACCATCACGTCCCTTGCTTCATCACCTTCGGTTCACCCCCCTTTCGACCTTATTTCACTTCGCGTCCTCCGGGGAAGCACCTATCAAAGGAGTTTCCTATATTCGGTTCCCGTACCGACGCCCCTCGACAACTCCTTCGATCTTCCTCCCAAGGCAACCCAAATAACACGCTGTGCCATCGTGCCCTCCGTTTCGAATCAAGGGCAACATCAAAACACGTCCCTGTCGCCACGGACGAGTCTTTAATCGTTTATCTGTTCGACGCCCTTAATCAACACCACACTTCGTCCTCAACACCACTCCTCGTCCGGAACACCTTCCCGTCTCGGATCTACGCCTTTCGGTCACGTCAGAGAAACCATCGAGAAAGAATAAAATCATTCTCTCCAGTTCTTAGACTACAGATCAACCTCTATCA